>NC_091692.1:90989843-91603125 GCF_041296265.1 Equus caballus
AGGTATTTCTCGGGCAGAAGTATGGGGTGGTGGCTTCTGTGCTGATTTTCCTTTTCCTGAGGACAGGAAGCCACCATGCATGAGGCCTGTCATATACTTTGCTCCTGCTCAGATGCGCAAAACACTTGCCTCTCTTACACCTACTCAGAGTCAGGGAAGGAACTGCCTCCCACTGCGTGAGGCCAGGAAAGGCGCTGTCCACGCTGCTGGTGCTGATCGTCCCCTGCACTCCCCCTGCAGGAAGGAGGAAGCAGGGAGTTCATTGTGCACTGAGCACACAATCTGCATCTCTATGTTTTACTTATTTATAACACGGTGTTGAGAAGTGGCACACATTGTTCTAACCACTTGTCATGTAATAGCTCATTTAATTCTCACAACAACCTTATATGGTGGGGACAATTTTCCTCCACTTTGTGGAATAAGAAATCTGAGATACTAAAAGGTTAAGCAATTATTCAAGGACACGGAGTTTAAAATGGCAGAGCTTGGGTGTGAACCCATGCATTCCATCTCCAGAACGTCCATTCTCAGCCATGGAGCAGCAAAGGCATAGTTAACCAGTGTCATTTCACCTAATGTTCACAACTAGCCAGCGAGGCATCCACTTTTCCTCCCATGACAGGGAATAGAGAGCTGGTTCCAAGTGGCCTGTTGGCTTGCACTAGGTCACTGGCTAGTGGGTTGGACAGTTGTTGTGTGAAATTCTGGGTAACTCCAGAATTTGTGCCCCCTGTCCCACACCATGATGCCTCTCTGCCTCTTGACTCTTGACCAGAAGCCATGTGTACCCATAACCTGGATGAGGATACTAAACACTGCAAGCAGAAAGAGAATTAACCAGAGTGGAAATCCAGTAAGTCAGCTCCAGATATTTGAGGTGGAATCTTTTAGTACATATAGCATATTGCCAAATGGTCTGGTCATTCTCCTTTTGCCCCATTGGGTCCACTCCCCACCCTTTTCAACACTGTTCTCTGCTCTGGGAGGTTGACATCTACGGAATGTATCAGTTGGGCTCCCTCAACCTCTGGCTTCAGTTTGGACCCAGCCAATGAGAGGCACCTGCAGGAAATGAGAGTGGAAGACTGAGGTCAAGGGCTTTAGTCCCCTGGCTCCTTCCAGGCCACACCACTGTTTGGCAGGGTGTGCATTCTCTATCTGCAGCCACAGCTCCCATTCCAAGTCTCCTCCTACCTCTACAGCTCTCACGGGCTCTGGGACCTGCCCTCTCCCTTGCCTCTTTAAGGCAAGGTTCCTCACTGTTGTCCTGGACTGTTTCACTCTTCCTTCTCAGCTTCCCTTTGCCCCACACACCTTGTAAACAGCTCCTTTATAATACTCTTTAATGACTCCCTTTGAGTACATCATGAGTTTCCCACTAGGATTCTGACCAATATATTAAATGATGGGGTAGACAAAAGAAAACACAAGACTCACTCTAGCATGATCAGAGAAAACTCAGGATAATAATTTATCGAGCACTTTCTGTGTGTTAGGGGCTGAGCTGAGCATTTTGCATGCATTAGCTCATTTCTTCCTCACAATTGGCCTATCAAGTCATCCCATTATTGCCCCCACTTTATGATGAAGCAGAGGCTTAGATTTTAAGTAACTCTCCAAGAATAAACAGTCATTACCTTGGTGATATTGAGGTTGGCAGTACATCTGTTCCTGCCATGAGCAGGGACATAGTAAGGAGACCAAAGGATAGGAAGTCAGCATGCTAAGAAAGATCTCCAAGCTGCAGCTGAATCCATAGAAACATCCTCAGTGCCTGTAAGAAGAACCCTCAGTAGGGAGCACACACTGGCCTTTCACAAAGTCACCCTCCCGGTCGCTTCAGACAAAGTCCCATCCAATACTAACTTGAGCTCTAGCTTCTGCCTCACCCCCACATAGGAGTTGCTTTCTGTCCAAGCCACACCTCATTCTGCCCATCCAGGGGGCAGCAAGTCCTCCCACTTTCCCTTCCCCATGTCTGTCTTAATTCCCTGAGCCTCACCCAGTTGAATTATAAGATGTGATGCAGTAAGGGGATTTTTGTTTTCTTTATCCAGCAAAAAAAAAAAAAACAAAACCAAAAAACACAACTCATTTTATTTCTTTAAAGATTCCCTGTGAGTGCCTGTTGGAGTTTAGTAGCATTAGTAATGATAATTGCAGATGCCACCTCTGATAGATGGGTCAGTTGCCTATCAAATACCCATTGTCCACTATTCTTAACTAAGGAAACAATCTTTCCACTTTATTCCACTTTTGTTGGAGGCGCCAGTGTGCCCAGGTGGAACACTACATTTACCAGCTCCGCCCTGGGCAAATAAGGATGGCTGTGAGTGTTACAATTCTGGTTAATGATACTTAAGCTTCCAAGAAAGCTCCTTAACGGCTGAGCAGACTCAACTGGGTGATAATCATTTTCCCTTTAGCCCTTCCCCTCCCCCCGTTTCCTGCCTGGAATGAGGTCAGATGCCCCGGGTGGAATGGGGACAACGCATCCTGCACCCTAAGGTAGGTGAAGTAGAAAGACTGAAGGAACCTGGCACACTGAAGACATCTTCTACCTACAGCACCAGCCTCAGGTAGCCTATTTTGGACTTCATCGAGGGTAAGACCCTGCAGGACACATCTATTTGGTTAAGCACTGACAGCTGGGTTTTCTATTCCTCATTCTTGAATCTCTTCTTCTGATTCTGTACTGCCCAATACCCCAGCCACTAGCCACCTGTGGTTTAAGAGCACTTGAATTGGGTTAGCGTTACAGAAAAACAGTTAGTTATTTAATGTTAATTAACTGAATTTAAATTTTAAAATGGAAGCAGTGTAAGATTGTTCTATTAAACACAACTTCATAGTTTCGGTAGGACCACATTTTACTTTAACCATTGAAAATTTTTCATCAGATTGGGATGTGCTGTAGATGCAAATCACAGTGAGTTTCAAAGCCCTAGTATAAATAAAAAGAATGTAAACGATCCCATTAATATTTCGAAATTATAGATCACATGCTGAAATACTATTCCGGATATATAGGATTAATAAGCTATCTTATAATGAACTTCACCTGTCTCTTTTCACCTTGTTACTGTGGCTACTAGAAAATTTTAAATGTTAATGTCACATGTGGCTCACACCGTATTTCCACGTGCACTATGGATACTCCACCCATTCTGTGCCCATTGAGTGCCAGGTTCTGTGATAAGCGCTTTACATGCATTAATCTCATGGAGATCTTAAAGGAACCGTTTGCGGCCAGTGATAATGCCTTCATTTTACACATGGGGAGAGAGAGGCCAGAAGAGGCTGCTTCCAAAAGTTCCCTGTTGATTAGGGGTGGGCCCACTGATGTGTTTGAGTCCTCAGTGGGTGGCCTCAACCCTCACATGCTCAAGGGTAACTTACCATGTAGAACTGTGCATGGATCTAATTTGCTGCAGCTTTGCAGACTTGTTACCAGGGAGCGTGTCTGGGAACACTGCGGGAGAGTCGATTCACAGGACAAGATCTGCCAGAGGAAGCTGAAACTTCCCCATGCACCAGCTGCCATTGGAGGCTGGAGCAGGTCAAGCGAGATGGCCTAAGTAGACCTGGAACCCCACTCCTTCCCCATTAACAGCAAGGAAGGCATTTTGAGGTGTTCTTTATCACCTGGTATAAATCCAGACAGGGTTGTAATGAGGGCTGTGATCTGTGCGAAGGCCGGTGCCCTGTTCTACAGAACCGAAAGAAGAAAATCCACAGAGACATTTGGGAAGTCTGCAACGGGGTTACTGACAAAAGTCCACTTTTGCTTTGAGGAGAAATGTTTTCTTATGTAATTCAATGTCCCTGAGTACACAACTTCAACTTTACATCCATTCTTCTTCCACAGCCACTTTTGTTAAGATTGTCTCTTCATTTTTTAACGACAGAAAAACGCAAGCACAAGCCGGCATTTTTATATGAGACCTGAATGTGTTTACTTTTGCAGTGGACTCTAAAAATGCCATCACCCCCTTGGTGGCTGTTTGGACACTAAGAGTAACTTGACACTTCCAAAAATATTTTGTTTGTGATCATTTTGCTGAACTCAGACATGTGCAGTTTTACTGTAAAGTATTCTGCTAATGTGGACGAAATTGTTTTGTGTGTATCGCTATGGATACTGACAAGAAAGAGTGGGTTAGGAGATGGACATGGATCTTTTTACTACTGTGGCAATAATGTTTTACATTTCTACAATGCCTTTCAAATCACAGCATTTCACAAAGCACCGGAGGTCGTGATAACTTGATGTGTTGTTGAAATATAGCGAGTACTTTGGCAGCCCAGCATCACACATCACCTTTTAGTCCAGGAAACACAGGACAGAGGGCTACTGCTGCAGAGAGGAAAATAAAACACATTTCTAGGATGCTTATAGCTGGGAACGCAGAGTGCTTTTCTGAGTTTTCTCTGCAAATCTTTATTGTTCTCATTAGATCTCAATAAAATAGGAAAAGAACAACTGTTATTAGTACCCTTTTTCAAGCTCAGAAATAGAGACAGAGAAAGATTTGGATTTGGAAAAGATTACCAAGTCAGGCAGTGATGGGGTCAACTACGGGGTCCCTGTCGCCTCTCCTCCCTGGCCCATCTGTACCCACCTGACTGTTCAACAGGGCAGCCAGCCGACCCCGAGTGTGTCAATTCTTATTTTCCGTTACTATTTTCTTGACTGTTTATCTTTGAAATAGAGAAAGGCTTAGCATCAAAAAAGTCTCTCCTTTCAGCTTTCCTTATTCTCTGGCTCTCTCTATATGTCTTTTTTTTTCTCTTTTCTATGGTTCTCTTCCTTTGTCTTTTTCTCCTTCCCTCCTATTTTTTCCCTTCCTTTACCCTTTTTTATGTACCTTCTACCTTTTTCATTCTCTTTCACCTAAGATCATACGTCACTATCATCTTTCCTGGGAAGGAGTTGAAATCCTCTTTGAGCTTCCCTTATGGTAGCGACCTGGTCAAACCCACGCGCTTGTCAATCTGGTCCATCATGAACTTTTTGGGGCATGCCCTTCCAAACTTGGCCACTAGGGGGTGCGTGCGCAATATCTGTGGTTTTATTCGCTGCTGGAAGGCTGTAAGTGCCAGGATGGCTCCTTTCGTGGTGAAGGAAGAGAGTTGCTGGAAGAACTGGAGTTTCCATCCACTAAATAGCGAGAGAAGGGAATAGACTTGAAAGGAACATGGATACAGAGACAGGATAGGGGTCTTCATGTATGTGAGTGACTGGGCTGAAAGGCCTGATTCCATCCAACCTTGGAGACCGGTGGAGTGTGTGTGTGTGTGTGTGTGTGTCCAGTTCTCCACTTAGTACCTTTGGGCTACTTAAATGTTCTAAACAACAGTTTCTTCACCTCTAAAAACTAGTGACTTGTGAGCTAACTGATCTCTGTGATTCCTTCCAGCTGCATCTTTATACGTTGAATGCAGGAGGTTTTCGGAGGTTGGCTGAGTGAAACAGAAGAGAGCCAACAGTGCAAGTAGTCCTCAGAGAAGGCATTCCTGATGGAGGGATGGGCTTTGACCTTAGAGAAGGCTCCCAACTTTGAAGAGTTTCTCGATGTCCTTCTCCATGTGTGTTAAACCCTTTCGCTCACTCTCCAGGTTTGAAAATGCATTTCCTGCTGAAACTGACCTGAGCCCGGGACCAGAGTGACCACTCTTGGTGTCTTTCTCCCTGACACACGGATGACTGATTTCTAGGTAAGGCTGTGCCATCTTTTGGTTCTTGTCTTACATGACAAACACATTTGTGTCAGGGAGCTGGGGAATGGTGCAGTCAGGGGCTGCATTTCAGGGGAAATGGACTTGAACGAGCCTCCAGTGCTTGCTGGGAACCGACCGCCTGACCCGGCCCTGGGGCCATGGAGGTGAGCAGCCTCCGAGGACAGTGTGGAGGCAGAAAGGTCCACAGGTGCCCGGAACCTGATGTGTGAAGTGTACACAGGAGCACCAGCAATGCTTGTGGAGCAGGGTGGAGAGGACGGAGAGTCAAAAAGCTTTAAATGCACTCACTTAGTGCCTTTGACGAGCTTACTGCTTCTGTTTAAACCTTGCAACGATCTGGGGAGGTAGGTATTTCCTCTCACTGTGCTCAGAGACATGGAGGACCTGCCTCAACATCACACAGCTAGGAAGGACAGCAAGGAAGCAGGAGCTCTCTCTGGCCAGAGTTGGAGGTCACCACACATGGCACTGCAGGGTCTCAGGGTATCTGGGACAGGACTCACCTTTCTTCAACAAAAGGAATAGGAAACTTGTAGTGTGAACAGAAAGCTACACAAACATGACAACTACCTCATGGACACACTTCCCACATTTGTGTGTCCTCTTCTACAATGTGTTGCCACGGCAGTGGGCAGCATCTGACCTATTGCTGGCTGTGTCCTCAAGGCCAGGAAGTGTTTGTCCTTCTCTCTTGGGTGGGGATGCTGACAGCCAGTGGCATGGTGGTGGCTGACTGGGGCTGGAGGGACTTGCTGTGGGGGCAGAGGGCTCCTGAGATGGATCAGTAACACGGGGGGAGGCTGGTTTGCGAAGTGCCCCTCTGTCTCTGGGGCCAAGAGGTGAATCCCTGACCTGTGGATGGAGGGGAAAGGGCAGCCAGAGCATCTTATTTCTGCTAAGGGCCTCCAGTCCAGGGCAGATGCACGCTACACAGAGGGAGTAAGTGGCCCTGGTTCCCCTGGGCTGAAGTGGCTTTGGAGAAGTCTGCTTTGTCCCCGCCTAGTCCCTTATACCTGGAGCAGTCCCTACACACAGTGTGTGCTCAGTGACTCCTGGTGTGGGCCTGGGATGTCTCTGGCCTGGAAGTCAGAAAACCTAAGTTTCAGTCCTACCTGTAGTTACTTGCAGAAAAATCATGACCTTCCCCACACCTGACCTTCTTATCTTCAAAGGGACTGGAGTGTCAGTGCCCACAGGATGGCCATCTCACGAAGACTGGCAGAGTCTGCAGCCAGGCGGGCAGGTGCCCCACAGCCAGTGGCTCTGCCAGGTTGGTGGGTGGGGACAATTTCCTGAGCATCTCACAGACAGAGACATTCATCTCCTTCCTCCCTGGAGGACCCGGCATGGGCACTCAGGATGCGGGGCACCTGCCCTCTTGGAAGGTTCTGCAAGAAGGAGGGTCCGGAGCAGAAGATTGAGTACCTTTGCAGTCGGCTTCCTGAGGTACAGCCCTCCTCCGCAGCTGCTAGCGAGACATCTCTGCCAACTGTCCGGATGCGGGAAGGGATGAGTCAGTCATGAGTGTCATGGACTGCTACCTGGGAGGGTGAGACAGGGAGGAGACTCAGGGGGAGAAGGCAGAGGCTTTAGAGTCCCAGGGGCCTGAGAGCCCTTCTGACAGCAGTGGGACTTAAGCAAAGTATCAAACTGCTGGGAGCCTGGGCTTCCTTATTTGTTAGTGGCCGTAAATGTATCTTCCCCACAGGGGGTTGCGAGAACTGAACAGAGTGAGTGCAGAGACCGTGGCACGGTGCCTGGCACTTAGTAAATGCAGAATAAAAACAGTGATGACTCAGGTTTGGACTGTCACCGGGGCAGAAGGTCCGAATGGAGAGCCTTGGACCAAGTGGTGAGGGGAGCAGCTGAGCATCTGGTCCCCATTCCCTTCTCCTGGGGCTCACCCCCCTTACATGTCCGAGACTCTCCTTCCTCCTTCCTCCCTTTAAAAGTGGCTGTCAGGGACTCACACCTGTGATGGAGGACCATAAGCCGAAGGGATGGGCACTCCATTCTAATGTTAAAGGAGAGAACATTTCCCCCAATCCTTCCGACTACCTCCAAGACTGCGGGCGGCACCTGGGGTTTGGAGACGTGGACTCTGAGGCTGAGACAGGTTCATGAGGGGAGGTCGCACAGCGAGACAGGTAGGGCTGCGACCGCAGACAGGCACGTTGCTGTCCTGGCAGCCCCATGCTGGGCCCTGGGTCAGAAACAGAGCTGTGTCGTCCCGGGTCCTTCACCGTCTGCTGGGACAATGCACTGTGTCCTGCAGGGAAGATCCCACGGGAGCTACGGCTGAAGGAAGGAGAGGTCCAGAGGACCCAGAGTAGGAAAATCCCCAACAAAGAACAGCTAGGCGTTTACAACCTGCTGAGCCTGGGGGATTTCATTACAGGTTGACATGTCTCATCTTCACGACTCTCCTATGAAATAGGTTCTATTATCATGACTACTTTACAGCTAAGGAAACTGAAGCACAGAGAGGTGAAGTAACTTGCCCAAGATGCACAGTTAGGGAGCAGCAGAGCCATGATTCCAGACCCAGGCCGCTGGGTCCCAGAGGGGGCATATTTGACTGTCTCATTTGCCTGCCTCTTACAAGTTTAGACCAGGACAGTCATGGAGATTCTTACTGGGGACTCCGAAATGGTACCTTAGCTGGGAGGCAAGTCAGTCTAGGAGTGGAGCACGGGAGGCTGTACTTGAGAACGAGGGCAGATGGGTATGAGGGGCTGGGACTCAGAGCAGCTTAGAGCGCCTTGACTTCCATCCCAGCATCTCTGGTTGTAGCGCTGCCTCCTTTTGCATCAGGAGGACAAGGGGCTGCTGTGGGGACCATGGGGAAGATTCAGCCCCAGCCTGCTGGCCAGAGGAGTGGTGTGCCACTGGCTTAGTCCTTCAACAAACATGTCTGGTGCCCCCACACCTGCCCCAATACACCAGGTGCGGAGGACCCTCCCCAACAAAACAAAACTCTAACCCTGCCTGTGGGATGCTCATGGTCTGATGAAGACAGAATTGCAGCTGTGCCTGAGGGCTGACCAGCGCTGGGGGGCACACGGAGCAGTGACCACCCTTGCTGGGGAAGTCCTGGCAGGCTATCCAGGGAAGGTGACATTGAGGCTAGGACTTGTGGTGGGGGGTTTAGGGGGACAGGCAGAACAGACTGAGACTCGGGAATCCTTGGCCTGCTGGGGTACATTTACTTCACACGCTGGGGAAATCTGAAAACGGCCAGGGGAGGGTTTGTGCGGTGCGCGGCGGAGAGGGGCAGAGGACATCGGCAGCCACGTGCGTCCAGGGGCCCCTCCCAGCGAGGGGACAGGCTGGCCGCGCTCCCTCATCCACAGACAGGCACAGCCGGTTTACGGACGAAGAGAATGACAACCCGGCGACAAGTCGGGATGACAAAGACGCCCTGAAGGGCACGCGCTTTTATGTAATCGACCTCGGCACGGCATCGAGGGTCTCGGGGTGGCGCTCAGAGCCAGCGGGCGCCAAGGACGGCCGGCGCGCCCGCCTCACTCCCTTGCAAATAGGAGGGGACAACAAAGCGAAATAAGTTAGGGACGTCCTGGAAGCCTTACAGAGCAGGACGGCTCGCCCCGTCGCCTTTCCCCGAAGCCCACAGGAGCGAGTCCGGGCTCCCCTCCCTGTCCTCTCTCCGGTCCCAGCCTCTGCCCCGGCGGCCGAGTGCGCAGCCCTCCTCCCGGGAACGCTCGCTGGGTGACCTTGGGCGAGCCGCTTGACCTTTCTGGGCTCCAGCGTCCCAGTCTCGGTGCCTGGCGAGGCTGTCACTGCACCCTGCGGCTCCCCACGCGCCCCAGGGCTGGAGGAGAGCGAGGCCGGCGGGCGGGGCCGGGACCGCCGGCCGCGCAGCCCGGAGCGGCCCCTGGAGGCGGCGGCAGCGGCGGGGCGCGGGCGCAGCGCGCAGGCGCGGCGGGGGCCGGCCGGGCGGGGCGCGCGCGCGGGGCGGGGCGCGCGGCGGGCAGAGCTCGGGGCGCGCGGCGTGCAGGGGGCGGGCGCGGGCGCGGGGCGGCGCCGGCTGGCTGGGCTCGCCGACTGCCTGAGGCTCGCCGAGCGCCGCCCGAGCGCGCCCGCTGCCCTCGGCCCGCTGCCCTCGGCCCGCTGCGGGAGCGCTCGCGGCCACCCCCGGGCCCGTGCCCGTCGCGTGCCGCCGCCGCCCGGCCGCCCGCCCGGCTTGGCTCCGCCGCGGGGTCTGGCCCGGGGTCCGCGCCGCTGGGGCGCGGGCGAGGTCGGGGGCTGCGGGGCCGCCGCCGCCGCCGCCGCCCGCCCGCCTCGAGTCCGCGCGCGGGGCTCGGGCGGCCGGCGAGCATGGAGGAGAAGTACTTGCCGGAGCTGATGGCGGAGAAAGACTCCCTGGACCCCTCCTTCACGCACGCTCTGCGGCTGGTGAACCAAGGTGCGCGCGCCGGCCGCCAACTGTCTCTCGGGGCCCTTGGGGACCCGGGCAGCGGCGGGGCCGGGGGCTGGGGACCGGGGAGGGTCGGGGCCGGGGAGCAGTGCGGGCGCCTGGGACGCGGGACGGCGGGGCTGGCTGGAAAGAGACCTCTGGGAGACTGGAGGGGACCCAGGGCGCAATCTGGGGGCGTTCGGGTGGGGACCTGGGGACATGTGGGACACCTGGGCGAAGCCCGGGATGCGCCTTTGGGGGACTTGGGAAGGAAGGAGGCAGCCGGGGCGTTTGGATGAGACTTGAAGGAAATCTTTGGGGACACGAGGATACCCAGGGGAAACTTCTGGGTGGGGGACAGCGAAGATCTGGGGGCTTGGTTGGAGCGGGGGTTGAATTATCTCATTGGAGGGGAGAGTGGGGCGACTCGGAGGACTGGTGTGTTCGGTTTGTCTAAGAAACTGGAGAAAGAGCTGGAGGAAAATGGAAGGATTTGAGGGGATCAAAGGCAGAAGAGGTGAAGGGAACAGGTGCTTGGATAGTTAGTGAAGTTCGAGGACCTTGGAGGAGGTTTGGGGTCAGACCCCAAGCATCTGGAGGAGAAGGACCCAGCGATCCTAATGGCAGAGCTCAGTTCCCTCTCCCATCCCTCTTTTTAATTTTTCCCTTGTCCAGGCTCTAGCCGCCCTGGCAGGGCAGTCTGCCCTCCCTGGGGGTGGGCAACTCGTGCCAAGCTGTGCGGGCTGGCCCGTGGAGGGGTCAGTGGGGTAGAAGAGGCCCACAGGAGGGCCCCCTTCTGGGCTTGCTCTGGGCGGGTCACCATCCTTGGGTGCTGGCTCCGGGTTCAGAACACTGGCCGCGGAGTCTTTGCTGCCTGTGCCATTTTAGTCTTACTTCAGCCAGCTCAGGGTGTGAACAGTCCTGGGGAGCACAGGACGCACGGATACAGGGGCGTATGGAGGCGTGCCCACCCAGGACACTAATGCCTGTTTTGTGCCTCTTCCGGCTTCCTGAGTAATCTTCTGGGATGGAAGGTAAATTAAGCGTGCCTTGCCCGGAGCAGCCCTCTATTCCTCCTGTATCTGGAATACATGTTTCCGATAAAGAGGAGTTTGGGGGCCACTGGTCTGCTTTTTTCCTGCCTGATGGTAGGAATATTATCTGGTCAGATCTGTTACATTTTGCGTGAATTACTCTCTGCAATGACAGTCTGTGGTTGGGGAGGTAAATCGGGTCTGCTGATCTGAACGCTGGCCCTGGCTCTTTTATTGTTGGAAGTGAAAGATGAGGCAGACATATTCTATTTGTATATAGATATCTATATTTTAAACAGTGGCCTCTGCTATTTGCCTATTGCAACCAGTTCTTCAGAGTAGGATGTGTGTGTTGTCGGTTGATGGTGGTGGTGGAGAGCTTCACTTTCTCCAAGAATTTAAGCCTGATATGTGAATCGTTGAGCAGAAATCGGTTTACAGAGCTTTCCCGTTTTAATTGCAGGCGTACTTTTATTTCTTTAATAAAATGGGCTTGTGAAAAAGTAATGGGCATGCATTCTGAAATGAGAGAAAAAGAATTTTAAGTTTTATTCCCATGCTCTTCTCAACAGTTCTGCAGTTAGGTTTGTACTCCGTGGTTTTTATGATTTACATATATCTTTTGTTGCCTGCTGGGCTGTCATCTCTGTGAAAGAAATTTCCTTGTACATTGTGCGAGATCAGTGGCATTGGAAATACTCTGGATGGTGGAATCAAGTACGTTTTTCTTAATGAAGAAGCTGAACCAAAGTTATGTTGTACTCAATTAAGAAACAGTTTAACTAAAAGTGTAATGAGTTATTTTAAAAGTCAGAATTATTGCTCTGTGCCGTGTTACCATAGTATTGTGTTGCTAATACATTCAAAATATCTTTTGGTTTCAGTGTTTTTACTAGTGTTAATGGCTTCCAGTTACTTGAAACAGATATTGGACAATGTTGCCAGTTAGTATTCTTTTGAATGTTACACCTGATTACCTTACTTTTCCAACACTAATATAATTCTTGTGAGAAGTACGTTTCTCATGTTGTGAGGGAAGAAAGAGGTGCTGCTCAGATGCTCTTATTACTGTTAATTTAGATTACCTTGACTAAATGTTTTTCCCTTAAATCATAGGCTGATATCCAGAATGCAAAGCCCTATCATTTAAAATATTAATTAGGCTCGCTTATGTAACTCTAAAATTATAAGTGCATTTCTAAAACAGTATCTTAAATCTGAATTTGAATGC
This sequence comes from Equus caballus, assembly GCF_041296265.1. Taxonomy (NCBI): domain Eukaryota; kingdom Metazoa; phylum Chordata; class Mammalia; order Perissodactyla; family Equidae; genus Equus; species Equus caballus. The sequence continues at coordinate 91,002,271 of NC_091692.1, forward strand.
TTCTTAGGAAGCTGTGATTTTAAATGTGATAACTATCTTGTTATTGGCTATAGGGACGCATTTTTATTCATATTTAGCTATATTTTTGACTACTTGCCTCTAAAGGAAACTCTTTTTTCAGAGGTTATTCTGGACCTCTGGTATTGGTATTCCGGCACTAACTTGGACAGTGATGGTGGGTCAGCAGTGCAAACCTTTATTCTGGAGTGGCATGTAATAGATGTATTTATGGTTAACATCTCCCAGTGCTAACTATACCTTGTGTTTGCGTAGTGTTTTAAAGTTTCCGAGGCTCTTTAAGGCACATGCCGTCAGTTCCATTCTCGCCCCTGTGAGGCAGACATTGATGTCTCCATTTTTCAGGGGAGAGAGCTGAGGACCCCAGCTGTGCAAGCTTGTAGGCAACTGATACAGATTTAATCTGAACTCAGGTCTTCCATCTCTTAAGGCTATTGTTCTTGCTACTTATGCCTTCCAGAAAAAATGGAACAGAACACTTTGCACATGGTAATTTAAAGCCCTGCAGAAATTAATATAATTAATATGCTTGTTTTTGGTTGACTTAGCTTGATTTTCTGAAAAAGTTTCTTTCTGTACTTGTCTAGTGGTCTTTGAAGATGCAACTTCATGGTAGGTTTACCCTACAGGATTTTAATGTTCAGGCTGAGAGGTACTTTTGAACTAAAACTCTCCTGTGACCAATGTATTACTTTAAGAATCAACACATTAGGATAATGAAATAGTTTATAAATGAGGTGTCGTCATTTTCAAAAAATTCTGTATTTGCAAACATTGATCAGCTTCCTAGCTGAATTACTTTTTTTCTAATAATCTTTAAGTGAGAAGTTGAGCTGGGATGACATCGAGATCTATGCTCGTGTGCTGACGTAGGTCGACTTTTATACTTTTCCAGGCTTGTGTTTTGTGAGGGGCATCACTTGCTGACTTTTCTTTTTGTTTTCTCAGGATAACTGGCTCTCCTTCCTCCCACCCCCCAAATATTGAATGTTTTTGTTTCTCTACCAAGAGTAACGGGTAATGTTTACTCGATGTTAAAACTGAATCAAAGAAACTAGCCTTTGTTGTTCCCCCCTGCCCCACCCCCGACACACAAGTGTCTGTAGAGTGAATTGACGTTGCGGTTTCTTGCCAAGGAGGTTAATTGGAGATGAAAGTAGCGTTTCATGTTTTATATTATATTTGCTAGTAGAGAATGTGCTGACTCTTACTAAAAAATATCTTCAGAAATGTCTCATGCATTATAATTTAATCCAGCTCTCTGGGATTGCTTTGCATGGTTTTCAGTCCAAGCCAAGTAACCATTAAATAAGATTACATAACCCCGTATTTTTAATTATCTGATATAATATATGGGTTGGTGGCGGGTTCACTGCCAAGTTATATTTAGTAGTTGGTTACAAGAGGAAGTGGAGTAAAGGACTCAAGATTAAGGTGGTTGGTTTGTGTCCAGGTAAAGTTTTCTGTTGGTATTTAAAGATAATTATTTTTCATATCACATCAGGTTTTGTACTCTCAGGGCTCTTAGCGTTGCCCAGGATGTGTGTGAGAGGTGAACATGTATAAAGCGAGATCATTACTTTGCCCTGTGTACATCTCTTTGTTCTACAGAACCCAACCTGATGGCTTAAAGCTTCGTTTTTGGGGACCCCTTTTGGAAAACATGTTCGATCGGTTGAATGTTGTCAGACGTGTGAAGTAAGACAGAGGGAGGAGAATGGAAATTGCAGAATTATATTTAGGTGTGGTGCTTCCATGCCACACTGCTCGATTCTCTGCTTCATCCGGGGGTGGGGGGGGATGCGGTTATTTAGTTTTTAATAGTTTTTCCTGGGGTGGTCATTTTTGTTTTTTGTGGCAAAGTAGATGCAGTGATTCACGTTTTTAGATAAACTATTTCTGAATTTTCCGTAGTGTGTGATATTCACAGTGATCCACTGATTGTGAGTTGCAGTGTCTGGGCCTCTGGACCTTAGTAACGTGGTTCCCGAGATCCTCCTGTGCCACGTGTTTGTGCTGGTCCTGGAGGGAGGGGGAGGCACGGTCTCTGCTCTCCAGGAACCCGTGCGCTGGTTTGCATTCGTTAGTGTGAGAGTGAGCTGCAAGTTTACAGGTGCCCTCTTCTTTCCTGACGAATGTCCTATTAGCCCTCCCATTGTCCTTTTGAAATAGGTCGTGACTAGGTGGCTTAGATGTAACAAGTCGCCTGCGGACACTTCAAGGCGCTTCTCTGTGCCCGGTCATCTCTGTGGTCTCAAGGCTGGGAGCGGCCCGCGAGCGAGGAGGTTGTTAGCCCAGCTGGTCAGTTGCAGAAGCCGAGACTCCAGCAACTGAAGTGACTTCCTGGGGTGATGTACTTATGATGTGTCTGAGTGAGGGCTCAGGCTTTGTTCTTGGCCAGGTCGTTCTTTTACTGGACTGCGCTGACCTCAGAGTATAGCTGGTCCCGTTACAGGTCACACGTGATGGTCAGTCAGTTAAAGACAGGAGGAGGGTGAAACCTGGTCTCTACATGCAGTTTGTCCTTCTCTTTCGAGCTTGTGCTGGGATCGAAAGATAAGTGATGTCCCATCCCTTTTGTACTTCATCCTTCAGATCTCTCTCTGGGGTGTCTCCTGACCACTTACCTCCCCGAGACGGGTTCGATTGCCCGTTTTCTGCTCTTCCACAGCGGCCGTGCTTCACTCTCTGACGGCATGCTCCTCATCTCACTGTGCTATTTGGATCTCTGTTCCCAGGGAGAGCATGAGCTTCTTGGGGGCAAGGCCTGGTCTGACATTGCTTTGTGTCTTCACGTCCCGTGATTCTTGGTACATAGCCCTTGCAAACTCTAGTCTTTGTTTCAGTGTTGTGTTTTAATTACCATAAAGGTGGGAGAATTAGAAAGTGTATTGGAGTTCAGCAGTCAGTGAAGAGCTTTGCCCTTTACCGCGTTGGAGCACCTGAATTGGGGGTGGGGATAACAGCTTTGCACACGTAAGTGAAAGAAGGTTCCAGTGAAATGCGGTGTTGGACACGCAGGAGCACATCCGAGCTCCTTAAGTGTGGTAGAGCCGTAGGGGTGCTCCTCTGGGAGGGAATGAGAAAATGTTATCAGATCTGCTTTGAATCAGATGCTTATTTACTTTTATTCTTTCCTGAGGAATTTATTAAGCCAGGGCACTCTAATGCAGTTAGCTCTCCTTCCCTAAAGTCCTCATGAGATTTCTTAGGACTGATTAAAACCAGAAATTGGAGGCCCTTGTCACATGCCAAATCAGCCTTCTCACCTGGAGGGGTTAATCTGCCATCTCAGACGCCAGGCAGACACTGAGCCAGAGAGCGACTCGGATCGCAGATGGAAGCCCAGCAGCAACTTGGACATCACAAGACCCTTTTGCTTGTCGTCATTCCCACTGAGTGAAGATAGAAGGTTTACATTTTTTACCAAAAAAAAGAAAAAGGGAAGTAGAGTGTTCCTTAGCGTTGGGGATAATGGTTATACTAAAAGCTGCCAAACTGAGGGCCTCTTCTGTGCCAGGCGCTTCCTATGCATTATTTCTGATCCCCACAGGATCCTGCAGGCTCAGTGGCTTTGTCCCCTGTCTGCCTCCTTTGTGTCTTCACACACAAAGTGCACCACCCAGTCGAGGTGCGCGGCTCCTGAGTCGTCAGGCGGAGACGTTAAATCAAGTGTGCCGCGTCTGGATAGGGTACTTTCAGAGAAGAGATGCGAGGACGGAGCTGGACAGTGTTGTTTAAGTAAAAGTTTCATTATAGTGGAAGCCAGTTAAGAATTTCCATTGGTGGTGATGACTTTTTAAAAGAGGCTTCTGAAAATTTACCAAAAAGGCAAGCTCCATTTCTTCCTATGCTCTCCATCAAGACTTTTCAGTCTTCAGTAGACATTGAAGGTAAGGCTTTTTAACTACGTGTATTTGAGTGGTCAAGGAGAAAATAGGAAAACTTTCTGTATAGAAAGTTCATAAGTCAAATTCTTGATATAGGTCTGTCTCTCTTGAAGGAACTTTCTAGAGGCACAGAACTCTTCATATTTTGATAACCTATTTATCACAGAAATGGTTGATAGTAAGATATCAGGGGTTTATAGTCTATGGTATGTTTACAAATTCTCCATCTTCTAAAAATAGGGTTAAAAAATAAAATTAAAAAAAAGAGTACACGAACACACGAGCATATTCCCACAGACAGTGGTGTTGGCTTTCTAAGGGGGGGTATGTTTGAATGTCTTTGCCTTGCAATTGCTAAAATTAGTAGTTACCATCTATCGAGAGCTTTTTCTGGGTTAGATGCTTTATATACATTGTTTCGTTTAATTCTTCTAACAGTCTTAAAAGAGTAAATCATTTTACCTTATTTTACAGATGAGAAAACAGGGCAGGAAGGTCAAATAATTTGCCTAAGGTCAGACAGCTAGTAAATGGTAAATGAGGCTTCGCATCCTTATCTGCCTGCCTCCAGGACGCTGCACAGTTCACCTGTGAGCACCAGGGGCAGGTGGGAGCTTTCTCGGTGGCTGGGGTTTTCATGTTTGACTTCCATGGAAATTCTCTATTGTACAGCTCTATTATCCAGCACTCGTATTGGACCAGTGATCTGTGAGCAGGGCAGACAGTGGCCTGACAAAATGGGGTAGGAACTCTGTGCCCAGTGGTGGCACGGCAAGTCTGGTGGATGGGGTTTACCTGGGAAACAGCGTTACTTAACAGGGAAGAGCTGTATAGAAAGAGCCGTGTGATTATGGGAGGCGATGGCTTTCTAATCTGTACCCTGTGCAGGTTACTTAATTTCTCAGAGCCTCAGTTTCCCCATCTCTAAAGGTGGGAACCTTATACCTCCTTTGTAGGGTGGTGGTTTTAGGTAGAAATACAGGTCTGACACTAATAGGTGCTTAGTAAACGTTCCCTGCTCTTTTTACAGAATTGTCTGAGACAGCTGTGTGCCTATTGGCATCACTTTCCAGACATAAAGTATTTAATAATTTAATACATAAATCATCTAGTTTCGTTTCTTAGGGTAATTTTGTGTTATTAAAATGATTTTAGTTTTCCAATCTTGGAAATATTGAAGGAGAAACTCATTCTCTGGGAAGCTTCTTTTATTAAAATCATGTACAAAATTAGCAGCAGCTCTGATTGATTTTTATTATGCTATTCAAGACGTAGCACCTGAGCCTTAAATTAACAAATGAAGCTTCCCTAAACAGTTTTAGGACTGCGTAGCTTAGAACATGTCTGGACACTCGGCAGCCTCTCTCCACAAGCACAGGCTGTCTTACTCTGGATTGTAAATTTCCATAATTTTTTGCATTTCCATAATTTTTCACCTATCAGCCTTTGCTGCTGTTTTAAGAAAGTTAAAAGGCGTTCCTGGCATTTTATTGATATTCCTCCTTGGTATGATAAAGAGCCTGAGTATGTAAGAGCACCTTTTTGATCTCTCTTTTTGATGTAAATGTTACACGTGGGGTCACTGTTGGTTCAAGCTCCCATGGAGACGTTATAATGGAGGGGAGACTCAGGGGCTGACTTCCTCCTCCTTTTCCTTCCTTTCTCCTCTACTTCAGCATTTACGCCACTTGTGCTCTACTCTCCTTCCACTAGATGGCGCTGCGCGTAGCGCGGTCACCCTCTGCCGTCTGCACTGGCAGCTGCTGAACCGATGTAGTCTCGGTCAGTCAACAAGCCTGCATTGCTTTTTATTTTCGCATACTGATATTAATCTTTCATATTTCCGACATTTTAAGAGGCGTACTTTCTAACCAGCATTTGCAGAAAATCACGATGTCTTTTTGTTTTGTAGCCACCATTTCTTGAGTGGCTAAAGTGTCATGTTGCTAGGATTCACACCTGACTCCCTTTAATCCTGGCGACCGGCTTGTGAAGTTGTTTTGTTGTTCTCATCCTACAGGTAAAGAAATGGAGGTCATGGGGGGGTCCATGGCTTGTCCAAGGTCATGTGGCCAACTTACATGATAGGGCCTGCTATGCCCTAAAGAAAAAATATTCCCGAAGCATTGAATTGAAAACTTTTTTTTAGGAAAGTGTTAGGATAGTCTGACTAATGGGTCCTGGCCGTTGTATCTGTTTATTTTGTTAGGGAAAACTGGAGTCCTGACAGTTAGATGCTTTGACTTGTGTAAGCTTTGTGCTGCTGTGGAAATTCCTGCTTCCTCCTGCCGTCCGTGGTCTGCTGGCCTGCACGGGCTGAGGGGCTTGATCAGTACCAGGTGCAAACCTGGGAGAAATTTTGGACAAAGTCACCGTTCCATTTTTAGTAGTTTTTAGCAGAGCTGAATACTGGATCAAGAGTCCATAGGACCTCAGAAGTTTATACGGAGGCTTCTTTTTATTCATGTTTTCAACTAATATTTATTTAGTATCTGCACTGTGAAATTGATCTGTGTATTCTGCGTCTGTTACTTTACTTCTCTGAGCCTCTGTTGCCTTATCTGCCCATGGCAGTAATGCCTGCCTCATAGGTTGTCATTAGGGTGAAATGACAATGATTTTACAATAAATTTGTTTTTTAAAGATTGGCACCTGGGCTAACAACTGTTGCCAATCTTTTTTTTTTTTTTTTAAAGATGGGCACCTGTGCTAACAACTGTTGCCAATCTTTTTTTCTTTTTAAGGATTGGCACCTGGGCTAACAACTGATGCCAATCTTTTTTTTTTTTTTTCTGCTTTATCTTCCCAAATCCCCCCTGTACACAGTTGTGTATCTTAGTTGCAGGTCTTTCTAGTTGTGGGATGTGGGACGCCGCCTCAACGTGGCCTGATGAGCGGTGCCATGTCCACGCCCAGGATCCGAACCCTGGGCTGCTGCAGTGGAGTGCGCAAACTTAACCACTCAGCCATGGAGCCGGCCCTACAATAAATCTTTAACATATAGCATATATTTGTTCTATCTAATATGAGGTTATTACATTTATATGTTTCTCTTCCTCATAATACATCTTTTATTTTTATTTATTTATCTTTTACTGAGGAAGATTGTCATTGAGCTAACGTCTGTGCCAGTCTTCCTCTATTTTATGTGGGATGCTGCCACAGCATGCCTTGACGAGTGGTGCTGGCTCTGCGCCTGGGATCTGAACCTGCGAATCCAGGGCCGCTGAAGCAGAGCACACGAACTCAACCACCCTGCCACCAGGCTGGCCCCCATATGCCATCTTTTATATCTGAGTTTCCTGCCTCAGCTCCTGGTTATCTACATTGTGATGGATTATATGCCGGTCTCTTTAGGCCTGGCTTTCTCCCACCGCCTGTGCCTCCTCTGTCCCTTGCTTTCAGCTGGAGTGTGCTCAGCAAATATAAACAGAAGGAAAAGGCTTAGAAAAATCCCTCCCATCTTTTGTTTGCCTACTGTGGGCACACCACAGTTCACTAAAAATGATACTCAGAAAAGATTCAGACTCGTGAAAAGGGAGAGTTAAGAACACAGTTTTAAGTCAGACAGACTTGAGTTTGCATCTCAGTCTGACACTTCTTTGTGTTGTGACCTCGGATACATGGACCCGTCTCAGCCTCAGTTTCCATGCTGCAAAATGGTGACGAAACAATAATAAAGCCCCCCTGGAGAGTGTGTGGGGTTTAGAGGAGGTGTGTGTGAAGAGCTGTGTAGTGTCAAGCCTGGCCTGTAAGTGCGGAGTGAGTGGCTGCTGCCTTCATCGCCATGGTCATCATTTGTGTGAAGAGATTCATAATCCAGTGGGGAGAGCAACGTGCAGAGGGGACGATGGAAGAGGGTGTCAAGCACTGCGGTAGATGGGTGCATAGTGGTTTTAAGGGCTCGGAGATGACCCCTCGCATCTCTCAGGACCAGCACGGGCTTTCTGGGGGACTCTTGTTCAGAGAGGAATTAGCTGGGTGCAGAAATCCTGCCAGGCAGCGAGAAGGACTCAGGCGGGATGGGTAACTTTTGCGATTCCTCCAGATTGTTAATTCCAGTCTCCCGTATGTTTCCATAACATCTTCGTCTTCCTACTTGTTGTAGTGTGTTATGGTTATCTCTCTTCTCCTTTCCTCTCTCTCTCATTTTTAAGACCTTTATTTCTTCCTCCTGGCATTAAGTGTTTTTTTTGAAAACAGTTTTAAACGTATAGAAGAGTTACAAGAATAGTGCTAAGAACCCCTGTATAGCCATTTGTCTGAATTCACCAGTTGTTGACATTTTCCCACATTTGCTTTGCTGTTCTCACTGTGTATATATGTGTTTTCATGACTCATTTGAGAGTAAGGTTCATGTATTATATTCCCTTACCCCTAAATACTTAAATCCCTTGGTGTGTATTTCCTAAGGATAAGGGCCTTCTCTTGTATACCTTCAGTTACAGATAACGGTGATGTAAATTAGGAAGTTGACCACTCTCTTGGTACTATTATCTAATCTACATTCTGTGTGCTAGTCCTGCCAGTTGTTCCAGTTTGTCTTTTCTGGGACCCAGCTCAGGATGGCGCGCTGCCTTTAGTTGTCAGAGCTCTGTAGTCTCTTAGCTCAGACGAGCGCCTCTGCTTCCTTTGCCTTTCATGACCTATGTGGCATGCAAAAGCTGGTTTTTTTGTAGAGCATCTCTCAATTTGAGGTGTCTAATGTTTCCTTACAATTAGAGTCATGTTGTGCACTCTTGGCAGGAATTCACTGAGGTGGCGGTGTGTCCTCCTCAGTACATCGTGTCAGGAGGCACACAGCGTCTGTGTCACTTGCCCCCATTGTTGGTGATGTTACGTTTGATCACTTGGTATGAACGTGGCACCAGTTATCTGCACTGTAGTTACTATTTTCCTTTTGTAACTAATTAGTGCCCTTGTTGGGGGATACTCTCAGCCTATGTAAATATTTCTGTTCCTCATTAAACTCTCCCTGACAAATTTTAGCATCCATTAGTATTTCTTACCTGAATTATTATTATGAGGGTTGTAAAGTGGTAAATTTCTAACTCGTTCATTCCATCTACATTTGTTGGTTGACAGTCTACCGAAAGGGAACATTGCCACTTCTTTCTCTCCTGCCTTCCTCCCTCCCTCCTCTCTGGATAAATTTGTGGATCCTTCTTTAATCCACTTGCTTACACTCCTCTACTGTCACTGTATAAGTTGACACTGAAGCTGTCCCAGAGTTGGCTGTTGGGAGCCTTTTACCCTGGCTCCTGGGCCTGTTGACAGGATTATTCCATACATTTTTGAGTATTTTTTTACTTTCTAAGAGCATTTTGTTCCAGGTTCTCTTGTACTTGCTCTGCCCTAGGCCTGGAGTCAGCCTTTGATTCCTGCGTGCCCTGCTTTTTTGAGTGTGGAACGGTATTTAGACACAGAGCTCTGGGCTGCTGGCTGTCATTCCTTCCAAGCCTTTCACCGGACAGAGCCAGGAAATGGGTCTGTAGCTGCAGGTGCATTGCCGTTGTTGTAATGCTAAACTCAGCTTAGGGCCAGCAAATTTTTATGTTTAAGGCCGAATAGTATACATTTTGTGGGCTGTACATTCTGCTCAGCTCTGCTGTTGTAGCAGAAAAGCGGCCGTAGACAGTCTGTGAACAGTGAATGGCTGTGTTCTGATGGCGCTTTGTTCACAGACACAGGCAGGGTGCTGGGCCTGGCCCTGGGCTGTTGTGTGCCCACCTTCCCTGCTCTCAGCTACCAGGGACCAGGGACCAGGCCTTATCTCTGTGTACCAGAGCCATGCCCCATCCCCGGGAGGGGCACCCTCACAATAATTTGGATGAATGAATTAATGATAGCTGTTAGCCGTTTCTCTTGTGGACCATTCAGTTCTCTTATTTGGATCTTTTGGATATCAGTTTCTTGTGACCTGCTAATATGTTGAGGTTCTTATTTGCAAGATGAGAGTCTTTTAAAAACATAATATGTACAATTGCAAAGTCATACTGAGAAAAAATAATTTCTTGAAACTCCTGGTGGTGTTTTTCTTGTCACGATAAAATGGTTGCCTTTGTCTTAATAAGGGCATGTCTAAGGCCGAGCCAAAACCTGCAGGCCTTGGCCCCTGCTCCCCGCTCTGGCCCAGCACAGCTCTCCTTCCGGCTCATCTCAGCTGAAGACAAACCTCCAGCACCCGTCACTTGGGTGAGAAATCTCAAAATTATATTCCTTTTATTGTCTCAGAATAAATTTGTTTCCTTACAGTTTTCTTTATGTAATTTATTGCTCTAATTTATTCAAAAAGACTTCATTACAGCAGTGACAAATGGATTTTATCAGGAAGTGAGCCCTTTCTCAGAGAAAAATGTGTCATTAGGAAAGACCACCTGTTGGTGACACACACTGACTGCCATCAAGGTAACTTTGGATGCTGAAAAGACACAGGCCCCAGGGGACATCACAGCAGCTAGCAAAGGCTTAAGCATAAAGATGCAGATTGCATCAGTTTAGAGTGTCTCTGATGACTGTAAAATAAATCAGACTTTCAATTATTGCTTATGTTTTGTTTTAATTCCAAAAATTCAAAAGTCACTTGTAAATCGTTGGTGAGCAGTTTTTCTGCTTGTCGGCAGGCCTTTGATTGTTTATCAGAAGCAGCAGGAAGTTTCGCTCAGGCCTGCCTAGAATCCAGAGTGGTTTCAAGATTCTGGGTCACAGAACAATTCCTGTCTCTCCCTCTCTCGCTCAACACATGTGGAGAAGGGAATTTCTCCACTGTGCCACACGTTGCCCATCGGTTAGTGCACATGCCATCGATTCAGAGCAAACCGGGAACCATAAACGCCTGCCCTGTATTTGTGTGGTCGACAATGACTTAGAGGAACAAGGGGATGAGGCAAAAGACTCTCGTAACGTAAAGCTCAGTCGCTCGTGTTCTGTGTTGTACTCTCTTCCAGTCTCCTCTTTTCCCCCTCAGGCTTTTGCTCCTTAAATGGGTCAGTGGGTGCATTGCCTTTGGTAGTAATGGCTCTGTGAGCTGCAGCTTCTTCCTCTGTCAAATGATCGTGAGAGAATCTGTATGAAATGCCTGGCATGTCGCAGGTCCTCAGGTTAGTTAGCTCTTCCTCCAAAGTTCTTAGGCTAGTGGAAGGCTTGTCTTCCTTCTCTTCTTCATGGAGCCCAGCACGTGATACTAGGCACAGAGCCGATACTCATTATGTCCTTCTGGACACATTTATCAGAAGGCTGTGTGTGAATTCTTCCTCCCCCATCTTTATCAGAGCACCATATTAAACCAATAAAGGGGCACAACAGAAAGTTAGTTTTTAGGCTTGGGGAGGCAGTGTTATGGCACAGGAACTGCAAAATCTAATCAGACTTCAGACTTTTAGACCCTTTCAGGAAATCACCATCTGAACTTCTCGGGAAAAGCCTTTAGGAGACAACTGGGAGGGTGTGTGTTTCTGCAGTCTTTCCCACTAGACTGGAGGGCTGTTCAGTTCTTATTCAGTGAGGATCATGTTCCTAGGCTGGGCCAAGCGCTGGGATGCAAAGCTGGGTAATACTTTATTCCTGCTTAAAGAGTTTTCAGCTCAGTGGGGAAGCAGCCAAATTAAAAGACATTTCTATTGTGGGGTGGGAAGTGCTGTAGTAAAGAAAGGCACACAGGGTTCAATGGTTCCGCGTGGGAGCACTACGGTATCTCCATTGGGGGAGCGAAGAGGGACCTCTGACTCCTGATGTAGTAAGAGAGGCGTCCTGGGCTGCAGAGTGTGACATAACTGTGACACGAGTCAGTTAACTTCTCGGAGTCTCTTTCCTCAGTACTGAGTCATGGGCCTCTCTGCAGAGTGCAGGGCTCTCTGTTTGGCGTGGAGTGTGGCGTGGATGAGTCCCTGACTACCCCCTCTGTTTCTTCGTTCCCAGCCCCGAGCACACTCCCTCCTCTTTGCATCCATCATGGCATGCATCACGCTCTAGATTCTAATGATTTGTTGGGAGTTATTTCTCCCACGAGAATCCAAGTTCCTTACAGACAGGAAGTCTGATGTGCTGTCTTTGACTTCTTCTGCAGTGCTCAGCACAGTGCTGGGAGATAGTTGGTACTCAGTGATATTTGCAGGATGAAAAGGCACTTGGTCTCAGTTCCTTCTTCTTTGGGTTAGGGCAGTGAATTCATTATCTTAGGATGCTTCGGTGAAGGAAGATTGGTAAAGGGTATTTTGCTTTTGCTTGAGTTTCCGGCCGCTGATTTTGAGGAGAGAGTTGCTATTTCTCAGGAAGGGTGCTGGGCGTGGGCACCTTGGCAGGGTGGGCCCGAGCCTTGCGTCTGGGACTCAGACCTGTGGGAAGTCTCCCTCTGCCGTTTAAGAATTTTTGGCTCTAGGCGCATACCTTCAGCTGTCTAAACTCTAGTGCTTTAGTTTGTTAAAACAGGCATGGTAGTACCTACCGCCCAGACTGGCTGTGAGGATTCAGTGACATATGTCGAGACTGTGTGTAACTAGACTCCAGGCTTCCGAGACCTGGGGCTTTGGTTCCCTACGGGATCTCTGGTGCCCAGAATAGTGCCTGACACACAGTAAGCACTCGTGTTTGTTGAATGAATGATCCACGTGCAAGCACCTTCTGTCAGTTTGTGTGGAGGATAAGATGAAAGCAGGAATGTGCAGAGAGATGGGGCGGGAGGGTAGGCAGGGGCGAGAACACACAGGGCCTGTAAAGAGCTAAGGAGTGTGGATGGAGTTAAGGATCTGGAGCACAATTGGAAGATGCCACGCAGGAGAATGATGTGGTCAGCCGTGTACTTCAGAAAGATCGTTTGGGATGCTGAACAATGCAGGTTGAAAAGTTTTTGAATTTTGTGAGTTCAGAGTTATATGTGGTGTTTCTGGATGTCTCCTTTCACTCAAAATGCCTTGCCTTGTGTCTGAAGCCACGGTGGAGGATGAGCTCCCCCTGGGAGAGTGTTTGGAATCAAGAGAAAAGGGCTGAGGAAGGAATCCTTGAGGTCACAGCAGCACTGAAGGCTTGGGGAAAGGAAGACCCTCGGTGGTTTCCTTTCCTTACTTCAGGTGACTGACTTCATAAAGGGGGTGTGATTCTGTCATTGTAAATTACACTTAAAAATGTTTATCTTAAAAGCTTTATTTTTGATCATGCCTTTCTTTTCAGTAGAAATCTTAAAGTTTGTCACTGGCAGCAATGCTTAAGCGTAACAGGGTCTCTAGGCTTCTTAGACTCTAAGCTGATTGGAATTTGGAGGAGAGCCCTTTGGTATGGGGAGCTCGGGGAATGTGGTGGGATATTCAGTTCATCACAGGTTTGTCTGTCCACAAAGCTTAATGGCTCTTGATAGCTTCTCTTCATCAGTAACCACAAGTTTTCCAAATTGACTTTGAGTTGGTTCACACTTTCCCAGTAGACTTTAAATTTAAATGACGTCCTTTGCGGCTTTCGATTCTCACCAGCAAATACAAGCTGAAATTGCTGCTTGCTTTGTGGATGTTTTCGGTTAGTGTTGCTGCATCAGCAGGTGGTGGTCCAGATTCCATCCTGAATGTGAATCCTGCTGCCTAACAAGGGTCCCTGCCTGGTCTCCGAGGCTCCCTGGGGATGTATGCGGAGTACAGAGACACTGCAGGCAGATGTGCGCTTTTTGTTATTAAAGAGCTTCGGCCCCAGACCTTGGACACATGGACTGCAGCAGATTGTTTTGTCCTCAGTTCCTTTCATTTCGGACTTAAGGTCGGAGCAGACGCGGTTGTCTGCGTCTTGCTGCCTGTTCCTAGGCTGCACCTTCGCTCTTCTTTGGGCTCTTGAATGAGTGGCAGGAGCCTCATCCCAGTTGGTAGAGCTGTGGGGTCTTCTTTTTTTTTTTATCCCGGTAACATTGGTTTATAACATTATATAAATTTCAGGTGTACATCATTATATTTCGATTTCTCTGTAGACTACATCATGTTCACCACCCGAAGACTAGTTGCCATCCATCACCACACACGTGTGCCCTGTCATACATTTCTCCCTCCTCCCTCCTCCTTTCCCTTTGGTAGCCACCAGTCTAATCTCTGTATCTATGTATTTGTTGTTTTTGTCTTCCACTTATGAGTGAAGTCATAAGGTATTTAGCTTCTCTGTCTGACTTACTTCACTTAGCAAAATACCCTCAAGGTCCATCAATGTTCCTGCAAGTGGCAAGATTTCATCTTTTTTGTGGCTGATGGCTGAGTAGTATTCCTTTTGTTTATATACCACATCTTCTTTATCCATTCATCCCCTGATGGGCACCTAGGTTTCCTCCAAGTCTTGGCTATTTTGAATAATGCTGCAATCAGTACAGGGGTGCAGATATCTTTATGCATTCATGTTTTCATGTTTTTTGGATAAATACCCAGCAGTGGAATAGCTGGATCGTATGGTAGTTCTACTCTTTATTTTTTGAGGAATCTCCATACTATTTTCCATAGTGGCTGCACCAGTTTGCACTCCCATCAGCAGTGTATGAGGGTTCCCTTCTCTCCACATCCTCTCCAAGCCTTATTTCCTGTCTTGTTAATTATAGCTATTCTGATGGGCGTGAAGTGATATCTCATTGTAGTTTTGATGTGCATTTCCCTCGTAATTAGTGATGTTGAGCATCTTTTCATGTGCTTGTTGGCCATCTGTGTATGTTCTTTGGAAAAATGTCTGTTCAGATCTTTTGCCCATTTTTTAATTGGGTTCTTTGTTGTTTGTTGAGTTGCATGAGTTCTTTATATATTTTGAATATTAACCCCTTATCAGATGTATGATTTGCAGACATCGTTTCCCAATTGTTGGGTTGTTTGGTTATGGGGCTTTCTTATTGCAACAGCCACATGGTGAAAGTGGGCCAGAAAAGGAGAGTTCCAGGAGAAAAGCTGGGAAAAGGTCCCTTTACAGAGGACAGCTTCTTAGCTTCTTGCCTACTGCCACTGGAGGCACTACCTGCAGTATGGTCGTGTGTCACTTAACGACGGGGATGTGTTCTGAGAAAGGCGTTGTTAGGCGATTTTGTTGTTGTGCGAACGTCGTAGAGTGTACTTACACAAACCTAGATGGTACAGCCTACCACCCACCTAGGCTCTATGGTACTATTCTTATGGGACTCCCATCGTATATGCTGTCTGTCGTTGAGCGAAACACCATAGTGCAGCACGTGACTGTACTCTGTCCCTATTTGGTGTCCCAGAGGAGTCCATTAGAGGCTCGTTCTTTCTCACTGGTGATGATGTCATGGTTTTTTGGAGGGGACCGTAGGATGCTTGGTGTCCCACAGAGGTTAGAGTATGTAACTGATATTTGGTTTCCCAGTTCCTTTGCCTACAGACCACACGAGGAATCAGTGAAGTGTCCGTTCATAGTTCACCATCTCATAATTCATTTCATTTCATTTTAAAGTTATCACTTCTTGCTTGAGTAACCTTTAAAAAACCCTTTTCCAGTGTAACTTTGCCTTCTGTTTGAAAAATATCAATAGGAAACTTTTCTAAGTACCTTGATTTGAGTTCCTTATTTGAAGAGATAATATTGGTCTCCATTGTTAAGCACAGGTACATAAAGGAAACATTATTTCTTCTGATTAAACAAAATCACAATCTTCAGAATAGCATTTAGCCCATAAACTTTGCCTTGCAACTTAACATATGGCACGCTTGAAGCTAGCCAGATGCCCAAGGGAAATGTGCACTGTGCCCTGCTTAGTTTTTAGTGATAAAGGCTCTCTTGGATTGACTGCTTCTTATAACATTAGGTACTTCTGTGCTCTGTGTTAATATCTTAATTACTTATTTTATGCTGTGGGTCCAAAATTCTAATGAATCAGTTTATATTGTTTAATATCTTGTAAGTTCTTTATGGCAAAGGCCAGCAATCCAGCACTGTTAAGATCACTCATTCAGTATAGTTCAGTAAGAAGTGATTTTCTTAAGAGATTTCATTTTAAGATTAGGCGCATCTTGGGGCTGGCCCAGTGGGGTAGTGGTTAAGTTTGTGCGCTCCACTTCAGCGGCCCCAGGTTCATGGATTCAGATCCTGGGTGTGGACCTATGCAGCGCTCTTCAAGCCATGCTGTGGCAGCACCCTACATACAAAATAGAGGAAGATTGGCACAGATGTGAGCTCAGAGACAATGTTCCTCAAGCAAAAAGAGGAAGATTGGCAACAGATGTTAGCTTATGGCCAATCTTCCTCACCACTCCCCCCTCAAAAAATAAAAGATTAGATGCATCTATCTGTGTAGAGAAAACAAAAACAATTTCCTTTTTCTTTTTCAGATTCAGATGTTCTTTGAGACTTATGACAATAAAACTGAAAAAGTGGAAGGAAGAGTGTATTAGTTTTCTGTGGCTGCTGTAACAAATTGCCATACATTCAGTGGCTTACTATCCTACAGTCCGAAGGTCAGAAGTTTAAAATGGTTCTCACTGGGTGGGTTCAAGTCAAGGTGTTGCTGCTGCTGTGTTCCTTTCCGGAAACTCTAGGGGAGGCTCTGTTGTTCCTTAACTTTTCCAGCTTCTAGAGGCTTCCACATTCCTGGGCTCATGGCCCCATTTCTCCATCTTCAAAGCGAGCAACATTGGGCTGAATCCTTTTCACACTGCCATCTCTGTGGCTCTCTGTCTTCTGCTTTTCTCTTCCATTTGTAAGGTTCTTTATAGTTACATTGAGCTCATCTGGATCCAGGATAATGTCCCCCATTTTAAGGTTAGCTGATTAGTAACCTTAGTTCTCTCTGTAACCTTTAATTCTCCTTAACATTCTCAGGTTCTGGAGATTAGAATATGATCATCTTTGGGGAGTCATTGTTCTCTCTACCATGGAGGGATTGGGGAAAGAAGCAGAAAACTGATGTTTATCCAGAACCTGGTATATCTTCAGCCTAGTTTTAGAGATTTTTATGTGTTAGGATATTATCTCAAATTATACATCAGGGGTCCTAGAGATTAAATAACGTATTGGTGTCACACAGTTATTAATAATAATGAGCTATTAGTTGTTAAGTTCTTGCTAAGTGTCAGAGACTGTGCCAAGAGATTTACAGGCTATATTTTTCTCAATTCTCAGTACAGCTCTCTGAGATGAATGACATAAATTCCATTTTACAGATGAGAAAACAGGCTTTCCTTGAAGTTGGGACTGGCTCAGGGTCACGTGGCTGGCTTGTCACTGAACGCTTTGGGCTTTGTCGGTGAGTCCCAAGTCTGTACTCTTTCTGTTAAATCGCAGTGGATTAGGATACAGGGGCCTTATGGAGCTGATCTTTCTTGCACCCTACACCACACTGAAGTCTTTATCTGGATAACGTTCAGAACACCTGACAGGGTATTTGTCAAAGGTTATTTTGTATCACATGTGAGAATGACCAGTCAGTTAATCAACTGCTTTGACAACTTCTCCTTACTTCCCTCTACCCTCCCACTTTTTATCCATTTGTAGACGATAACAGCCATAGTATTTATTGAGCTCCTTCTTAGTTATGGTCCTCCCATCTATTTAATCTTGGCAGCAACCTTTTACAGATAGATGTTAATGCCCCCATTTTATAGATAATGAAACTGAGCCTGAGAAAGGTTAAACTTTAGGCTTTACTAATATATAACATGGCGAGATTGAAACCAATCACGGTTTTGACTCAAAATGTGTGTTCTTTCTTGCTACGCTATAAAAGATGTATCCTATTTATAGATTTTTGCTTCAGTCCTACGTATTCAACATGATCACTTGAAATAATTCTGTCAAATGTGAAGAAAACATAGAGAAAAGAAAAAATGACTGATGTAGTAATTAAACAGATAATGCCCAAATAGCACAAGTTTATGTATTCAAAAGGAAGGCTAACAAGTGCTTGGCTTATATTGACCTGAGGAGCTCAGTGATGTGCAACAAACTAGGGCTGGATTTAGCAATTCATTTCAATGAATGTGGTGGGCTGAACAATGGCCCCCAAATATGTCTATCTACTGATATCAAGAACTTGTGACTACTACCTGATATGTCAAAAGGGACTTTGCAGATATGATTAAGTTAAAGATATTTAGAAAGAGTATCCTGGTTCATCTGGGTGGGCCCAGTATAATCATACTGGTTGTTATAAGAGTGATGTGGAGGAGGAGTCCGAGTCAGACAGAAGGCAATGTGACAACAGAAGCAGAGATTGAATGATGTGACCACAAGTCGTGGAATGCTGGCAGCCTCTAGAAGATGGGAAGGACAAGGAAAATGGTTCTCCCTTGGAGCGTTTAGAGGAAATGCTGCCTTCCATGCCCATTTTAGACTTCTCAGCTCCACAACTAGAAGGTAATATGTTTCTGTTGTTGTTTTAAGCCACTAAGTTTGTGGTAATTTGTTACAGTGGCCATAGGAAACTAATGCAATGTCCTTAAATAATTATGAACTGCTTAACAATAATAGTTGGAGATTTAAGTCCCATTTTCAATATTGGATACAGCAACTAGGTAGAAGGTAATAAGGAAGTAGAAGACGTGAACAAGACTATAAGCTGACTAGACTTAGCAGACATCTATGGAACATGCTCCCGTACAAACAGCAGAAGCTACATTTTTCTCAAGTGCACATGGAACATTCTCGAGGATAGACCATATGCCAGTCCATAAAACAAGCCTCAGTGAATTTTAAAGGATTGAAATCATGTAAAGGATATTCTCTGACCACAATAAAATGAGATTAGATATCAATAACAGAAAGAAATTTGAGGAATTCACAAATATGTGGAAATTAACAGACTCCTAGATAACCAATGAGCCAAATAAAAAATCACAAGGGAAATTAATATTTTGAGATGAATGGAAATGAAGACGCAGCATACCGAAACTTATAGGATGCAGCTAAAGTGATACTTAAAAGTAAACTTGTAGCCGTAAATACCTATATTAAAAATGAAGATAAATCTTAAATGTGTTACCTAACCTTCTATCTCAAGACACTGGGAAAAGGAGAGCAAATTAAATCTAAAACAAGGATAATGAAGGGAATAATACAGATTATAATGGAAATTAATGAAAAAGAGAGAAAAGAAAAACAATAGAGAAAATCAACAAACCAAAAGTTGGTTCTTTGAAAAGACCAACAAAATTGACAAAACTTTAGCTACAGTGACTAAAAGGAAAGAGAAAACTCAAATGACTAAAATCAGGAATGGAAAAGGTTTATTACTACTGACTTTACAGAAATGGAGAGGATTATAAGGTAATACTTTGAACAATTGTAGACCATAAATTAGATCGTTTAGTTTAAGTGGACAGATTCCTAGAAAGACACAAACTACCAAAACTGACTCAAGAAGAAATAGAAGATCTGAACAGAATTGTAGAGAGATTGAATTGGTAAAACATTACCCACTAAGCAAAGCCCAGGTCCAGATGACTTCACTGCTGAATCCTACCAAACATTTAAAAAGTAATTAATGCTAATTCTTGACAAACTCTTCCAAAAAATAGAAGAGGAAGGAATGCTTCTCAACTTATTGTGAGCGACCAATATTACTTTTATTCCAAAATCAGACAAAGCCATTGCAAGAAAACTACAGACCAGTATCTCTGATGAATATCGACACGAAATCCTCAACAAAATGCCGGCAAACCAAATCCAGCAACTATAAAAAGGATTATACACTCTGATCACATAGGATTTGTCCCTGCAATGCAGGTTGGTTTAGCATCTGAAAATCAATTCTTCTCCTCTCTTTCAAGATTTTCATTTTGAAAGGAAGCAGTGTGAAATGCAAATGTTTTTAAACATGCAAATCCAGTCAAGTCATTCCTTGTTTAAAATCTTCCACTGGTACGTCATATCCTCAAGATAACACCTTAACTTCTCAGGATGGTGTTCGCTGCTCTACTCAGCTGGCCAGTCTCATTTCGATCGCTCCCCTCTTTGATCGTGAGGTTACAGTCATACTGAATTTCTTGTCTGATTCATGAAAGCCACGTGCTCTTTTCTGTAAGGCCTTCTGTGTGCTGTTTTGTTTTTTGCTTTTGTTTGTTTTAAACACAAATGCCCTTCTGCCTCTTATATACTTAACTCATTTGTATTCTTAGAGATTCAGCTCATATATCACCACCTAGAGGAAACCAATTTGCCACCCACTCTCACTTCTGGATTGGGTGCCCTCTTCTGTCCTTTTCACATCTCTTAGTGCAGTCTGCATCCTTCTGTCACAGCCTGTGTCACCCTGCATCGTGATCTCCTCGCCTGTGTCTCCCCTTCACAGGGCTGTGTATCCCCTGAGCCTGGAACACTGTAGGCGCTCAGTAGATGTTTCTCAGGGAATGCTGCAGAGGACAAGCTCTTGCACATAGGTCTGTGCTGGCCGTTCAGATAGTTTCTTTAGGGCAGTCTCCCAGAAGTTGAATAACAGGTCAGAGTTCGTCACCACTGACAACCCACATTGTCAGTTGGTTTATAGATGAGTTGTTTTAAACTCTCTGCCAGTGCTGTGTGTGAATATCCTCAGATGGGACCTTCTAAATTGTATTTTGAGGTCAGCTCTGTTAGGATAACCTGGGTTGTCTCTGTGTAGGCCATGGTTGTTTAGGGAGATACTGAGCAGAAAGCATTTCTTTGTGGGCTCGCAGCCTGTCCCCTTCTGTGAGTATTTGGTGATGGGGGCGTGATGGACTTCTACACTAGAAAACTGGGTGTTGCTTTTTCATTTCCCAGTCTGTCCTGTGGTTGCCCTTCAGATGTAGTTTGTTGTTCCTTGATACTGTGGACGGGCAGACAGCTTTCTCGGACGCCAGCAAAACGATCAAAACAGTAATAGGCACACTGTTAGAATTAATGCTTTTTTGGAACTTGGAGAAGCTCTTGGAGAAGCACTTTTGTCTGGTCTCCTTATGGTTTTGCAAAGTTAAAAAAAAGTTGTTACAGTGTCATTGAGTGTTACATTAGTGTATAAGTTCAGAGTTGCTGGTTGGGCTGATGAATTTACAGTGGCTAAAGTTGTCCGTAGGGCAGGGAGAAAAATGATTATCAATGATATACATAGTGTTTGGATTTGCATCTGATAAAGCCTGCAATAGAATTATAAAGCATTTCACGGTGCTGACCTGGGAAATAGGAAATGGTTAGATTTATAAGGCTTAGTACCAGAGAAGAGGGAACGTAGGACTGAGCTCTTGGTTACCAGATTGGTTTCTGGAAGATAATTCTCTATCAATTATACGCCCAGTTGTCTTTATACCTCCACAGTCCTAAATGTACCTATGGGCTGTCTTTTTTCCTCATCCCTGTTTCTTTGTCTAAGTTTTTGTGGGGGTGTGTGTGTGTGTTGGGATGGGGCTGGGAAGTGGAGTTGGAGCCTGGGACAAGGTTTCTATTTGAGATTCTGATTTCATTGTTTGGACAGGGGGTGTGGCAGAGTAGGTGTCTAATGGGCTCTGGGCCGGTGGTAGCTACGAGGACGTGGGCAAGTTAACTGGCCTCTGCAGCACTGTTCTCGTCTGTGGTGGCAGAGCACCGCCTGGCTAGTGGAGCTGTTGGGAGTGTGTGTGAAGGTCGGGCGTAAATGAAATACTTGTCAAGAGTCTGACTAGTGCCTGGCACGTGGTGGGTACCCAGCCAATGTTTATTCCTTTCTTTTTCGTAAAGTTCTTCCCATCAGAACATCTAGAAAAGAATTCTCTGTATTCCATAACGGGTGTTGCTTTATTCCTCTTCCCGTGCTTCTTCCTGGGCGTGAGATCCTTTTCTCTTCTCCCATGGTGTTTCCAGACCGTCTCTTTCCTCCCTCACTTTGTCTCTCTCCCTCTCTCTCTGCTCCATTCCCGTTAAAAAGAAAGGTCAAAAGTGATGGGTGTTTTCTACTGAAAATGTTGTATTTACTAATGAAATCCTCTTTGCACCTGGCTCATGTTTGAAAGTTGCTGATTATATTTTATGGACTCTTTTTCTTTCACCTCAAACATGGGGCACAATGGTCAGACCTGTCTGAAAACATCTTCTTCTCAAACCAGTAATTATTATAGTTGCATTGTTGTACAGCACGGAACCCAAAGCATGATGGATTATGGCAAGTAAACACATTCAGCTGCCATTAGTGCATTTGTTGTGGTTTGCAGCTGCCCACACTGGCTTGTAATTGCTGTCAGACTGCGGTGTGGTGAAACGTCATGGCGGCTGTGGGAGAAAGCGCAGGGCGTTTTCTGCACTTTAGAGTCTCTGAAGCTAATTAGTCTTTGGAACTAAATAGTATAAAGTACGTGAATCACATTCATACTTTGAATTTACGTGATTTTGTACTTTTCCTTTATAACCGCACCGTGCTGTGCAGGCATCGTGTCCAGTGCCTGGTCCTGCCGCTCTCCCGGCTCCCTGCTGGCTGCTGTGTCTGCAGAGCTGAGCTTCCTCTCTGCATCCCGACGGCGGAGTGTGATGCCAGTCTTGACCTGCTCCTTCTTACTCCCTGTCCGGGGCTGTTACCACTCTGTTTCTAGGCCGTACGGGGCATTTTTAGATATATTGTGGAGCATAGGTGTACAATTCCAATTTGTTTTGATGTGAGATGACTTTGAACGTTCAGTACTTTGGAAGCTAGTATTGGACAGTGATTAAGAATGAGGCCTCTGGAGTCAGACTGCTTAGATTTAAATCTAGCTCATCACTCCTGCTTGCCAGCTGCATGCCCGGGGCAAGTAGTTTAACCCCTCACCACCTAAATTTCCTCAGTTGAGGTGAAATGTGGACTCCAGTAAAAATATTACCTCCAGGGGTTGTCGTGAAGGTTAAATATGCTCACTATGTAAAGCGTTCATTACCTGGTAGGTAGCAGCCTTCAGTTAACGTTAGCTGCTGTTCTGATGATGAGGATTGTTTTACGGTTTGTGTTTGTCAAGTGCTGTGCTGACTGCTGGGGGGCGGGGGCGGGGAAGAGGAGGAAGAAATAGTCTCTGACTTAAGAAACTACAGTCTGCTAAGAGTGTGTGCAGTGGAACTGTATACAGTGTGATAAATGCTGTGCATAAAATATGCCCTCTTCCCGTCTCAACTGTCCTCCTTACTCAGGTCAGTTTTCTTCCTTGCACTCCTCTGCTGCCTGGCATACGACCCGTTTATCGTCTGTCTCTCCCTCCTAGAACATACACTCCTTGTAGACAGCACGCTGTCTGCTCTTTGCCGTGTGCCCAGCCCTGTAACAGTGATGCTGGATGAATGAGTGCCGCGGGCTGCTGATGAGAAAACTGTGAGTTAGCCTGGATGGGACAAGGAAAACTAGAGATGGCGCTTTTTATGTTGGTCCTTTTTTTTTTTATGAAGGCTAAGCAAGAGTTTGCCAGCTGTCTACACAGTGGAGAAGGGCGTTTCCGGCAGAAGAGCAGAGGTTTCCGGATAGGGAAGTCTGTGGGGTGAGTGAGAAGGACGGCTCACACCTGTCATCATGTCAGATGACCTGATGGCTGCCTCTCAGGGAGGAAGAGGATAGGGATTCACTTTCTGTTTGGTTACTCACTCACTTGTCAATACCATGTTCTCTTCTAAACTCTTGCATTGCTTATTGCAGGAAATTATTTTTTTGTGTAAGATTTCATATGGTAGCTTCCTCTTATTTGGGTGAAGTTAATTCCTAGAATATCAGCTATTTCTCAATGATGTAATCAAGCGCACAGAGGACTAAACAATGAAGGTAAAGAAAATGGTGATGATGGTGATGATGGCAGCATTTCCAAATCACTTTACTGTGCTTTTACCAAAGATTTTCACTTGTCCTTTCACGTGAGACTCTTAATAGCTCTATGAGCTATGCAGAATTGATTAGCATCTCTGGTTCTTTTTTTTTTTTTTTCATTTGTCTAGGCCCCGAAAATTTGGTTTATAAAGATACCCCAGGCAAGGATCCTTTTATTACTCCAAAGGCTGTAGCTGCTGCAGCCAGCCTTTTCACCTGTGCTAAGCAGTGAAGCGGCCCTCGGCCTGGGTGCAGAGTGCAGAGCAGCATGCCTGAGAAAGCGGTGGCCTGCGCTCCCTTTTGCTTCCCGCTTAGCATTCCAGGGGGCGGTACCCACAGTGAAGAGGCAGTGCTGAGCTCCTCATCAGCGTGTCAGCCTCATGGCCTGAGAAGCAAAGCAAATGAAGAGGGCAGTGAAACTCTGGTTGATGAGCCCAAGTCCCGCTCCAGTGCCATTTACAATCCTTTATTTTTCTCTCTAAAGACGTCATCCCTTCCACAGGATGTCAGCTCTGTGACGACAGGGTCTTTGCATTGTTCACTGCTGATACCAAACAGTCAGAACAGTACTTGGCATGTAGAAAATGCTCACTGAACATTTTAGATGGATGAAGAGTAAATGGTGGTGGCCTCATTTTGTCTACGAGAAGTCCCGTTTGCTCTCGGCCCTTGTCTGAGCTCCTGTTCGTGGGCGAAGGTTGGGGAAGTTTAGACTCCTCCAGAAATTTGGGGCTTGCTTGTGGTCAAGGGCAGATGTTGTCTCCATTTTCTGAGGGAGAAGACCGAGCCTCAGGGCTCAGAGAGGTTAAATGACTTGCCTGGGGATGTGTGGCAGGTGAGTGCAAAAACACATTCAAATCCAGGTCACTCCCATACAATCGAGTGACTTTCTCAGAGCCATTAGAGAGGAATATTAATAGTTGTTTATGTGTAATCTGTGCATAGTTAGGTATGTATGTCTTGTGTTTTATCTCCCAGATGTTTTTAGCATATGAACACAATTTGAATAATAACAGGTGATGTTTGCCTCTTGTATCAAAACCCATTCTTATACGGTGTATATTCATTATAAATTGGCATGCTTAATTGTGACAGAAATTGATTTGCAGAAATACTGTTGTCAGACCTGATCAAACATGAGTTGTACTGCACACAAATAGTTATTTGCAAAAGCATCTCTGATGAAAGAAAAGCAAGCTGATTCTTTTGTTTTATTTTTTTTCTCTTTTTCCAGAAGAGAATGGTTTGAGCTAATCTGTTTAGACGACATGATTTTTCTCTTCTGTTTGGCATTTTGACCTTGAACCTTTCGATATATGTAAAACAAATTTTCTCCTATATTGTTTCTTTTGTGTTTCTCATTAATTTTTCTCAACATTTTAAGTCATTTAAATATTTTATATGCGACATCTATTTATCATTTGACATCATTTGTCAATGGTTGTTAATATATTTAACATTAACATTTAAAGTCCAAGAGGGCGTGTCTTGTGCCTCCTGCTCGTTGCTGATTTCCTAGCACATAGTGGGCTTCAGGTGTTGGCAGAATAAATGAATTTGTTAAATACTGTTATATGAGACACTATGCTGAGCTGGTTAGAGGAGGTGAGGGGGATGAAGATGGTACTCTGCTCTCAAGATGTACACAGGCATGAAAAAGACACGAAGAAATAAAGCGTTTTCTGCTGTGTTACTGCCCTGAGGGAAGAGTGGCCCAAGTGCGGGAGGAGCTCGTGGAGAGTGTAACTCACGGGCCTGTGTGGGAGGGGTCTCCACAGGAACACTCCGTCTGAGATCTCATTTAGAAGAGGGAAAAGGAATAACAGCACACGCAGTCACAGAACCCTGAGACCACAGTAGATTGCGGGATGGGGAGGAATTCCGGGTGCGTGTTCCTGCAAGGAAGAGAGAGGGGGTGAGGGAGAAGAGTCGACCTGCCTTTACTCAGTCTGCGACATTGCCTGAAAAATGATTGCAGGAATCTTTATAACTCTTTAACATGAGGCTTCAAGATTGTTTTAACATTGTCGGACCTTGTCACACAGCAGTGCTTCAAAAACTGTATCTTTTAAAAATCATTGTTAAAAATTTTAATTTGAATGTATCTTATTGTTTTCAGAAATTGTCACCGTGTATGCACATGCATAGGTACACATCTGTGTGTATGTGCATATATAAGGGTATGTATGTAGAATATCAATTCAGAAAAATAAATACATATATTTCTATATACAGTATATGTATTTATTTGAAAATAGCATACATAGTTTTATATACAGTTGTGTATTTATGTAGTTGCATATCTTTGATTTTAACTTGTTCACTTGCTGAAATGGGTCATGCTTTGCTAAGGGGAGATTATTACCATATTGATCTCAGAAACAGAACTAAGGAGGAAGTGGACTTTTTAGATCTTTCAATTCTTATTGCCAAATCATTCAATAATCGGCTTTATTAGGTACACATGGTGAGTTGCAGGAAGGTTCGTTTTCTTTCCATCATTGAGCTGTTAAAATATCCTTCTTATTGTCAATAGATCCTGCAGCCTGGCAGAGATAAGAAGTTTGGAGACTCACTCCAAATTCAGCTTATTAGGAAAGACACTTCAACAGAGGATTAAGTTATGCCTTATCTGTACTGCCGTTTGGATTCAGCATCTAGAGGTTAGAGAAAGTAAGGATAGCAGTGTCAGTCAGCCTACTGCCAGGCGTCTTTCTGAAAAATTATGCCATCCTTAGCAATAGAGAGGGTTGAGAAATGGAGCAGGGTGAGAAGCTGGCTGTTGATGTTTGTAGAATGATTTCATGTTTGGATGGGAGTCTGGCTGTCACCAGAAGCATCAAAGAGCCCACGTTCAATTGAGGCTACTAAACAGCATCGTGATTTGAATCCTGTGTGGCAGTGTAACTTCTGCGGAGAGAGGACGTGTCTTGATTGTTACTGTATACTCAGCACATGGGTAGTTCCTGCTCATAATTGATGCTTCAGAAACATTTTCCGAGTGGAAGTTGTTGAATGTTTGTGCCCAGCTAATCCTGGCTTCAGAACCCAGCAATGCCGATTATTAGCTGTGCATTAGATAAGTTACTTAACTTTTTTTGTTCTCTATTGTTCTGAAAATTAAAGGAGATATCATGCGTAAAGGCCCAATAAATTACTTGCAGATAGTGGACTCCCAGCCAGCAAACAGATGCAGCTATTATTATTATGATTAATATTTTATAATTATTATCACACTATAGCTAATAATACAGTTAGAGGACTTCCTCTTTTCTTTGGTAATTCTGTCCCAGCCCTCCCCCAGCTCCTCTCTAGAGTCTATCTCCCTTACCAGCTGCTAGTCCCCCAGAGGGCAGGGCTGTTCTTATTTCATTCACGGTGTATCTCTCGTGCTGGGCAGATACCAGGATTCTCGTTTATTTAGTGACTGACGGACACACTGAATATCTGTGATGGTACCCTGGGCTTTGCATATGGCTTTGACATCTTTGCCTTTCCTTGCTCTGGATGACCCAGGGCTCCGTACCTGAGGCCTCAGCTGTAGGCTGAGTTCTCCACATCACTGCCTCAGTTAAGAGGTTGCTTGCTTCTGATGGTTTTCCCAGCCACTTCGGCTTAGAGTGCTCCTGGTACTCTCTGTTGATGGCAGTTCTTTTCTGACTGTGCCACTTACTAGTCGCATGACCTCGGGCAAAATGAGGTTGACAAGGGTTTGTTGAGGGATTTTTTTTATTCTAGACATTTATGTTATAGGTGCAAAAGTGCTTTAATGTTTTGTAGTTACAGAACACTTGTATCATGGTCCCAAGTCCTCCAGATGCGTCAGAAGTGACCCCTTCTATCTGGGGAAGATTGGGGTTCTTACTGGGGAGAGAGAAGTCATGGATTTGTAGCCACACCTGGAGAGGAAGGGTTTATAATCCAAGGCCAGTGACTGTTGGTTTGATGACCTCTCCAGCTCTGAAAAAGGACGCGTCTACCCAATGTCCCTTACTTTTGACATAGGTTGTCTGCACTTTGGGTTTCGTAGCTTTTAGCTGTAGGAAATTGACTGCTGTTTATTAAGTGCAGCGTTCTGGTTCAGGAAATGTCACGTGGAAGAAAATGAGCTCCCTCCCTCCACACCTGCGTGAGTGTCTGACCGTGTAGAGCCTGTCCTGGAACTTTGTGACCTCAGGCAGGTTGCTTCCCTGCTCTGCTCTGGGCTGCTGCTTCCTCCTCTTGAAAAGGGAGACAGTGCTGTCCAGCTTGCTCACCCCGTAGAGGCGTAGGGTAAGATAAAATGGAAAGAAGCGAAGGACTTTTTTTGTAAACTAACACAGAGCTGAAGTATTGCCATTATTGCCATTGGTATTGATAGGGTTGTTGAAACAGTTGTGGGAATCAACATTTTTTGTAGTTAGGTTTGAAAAACGTTAACGATATTATAGTGAGTGACTAACAGAAAGCGTTGTGTAATCCGGTGTTGAGAGGAAAGCCAAGGAGCAGACTGAGGGTACATTGTTGAGAAAAGGAAGTGTCACCAGAGGTTGAACTTCAGAACTTTGCTGTCTGCCAGTGTTAATTGTGGATAATGGATAATTGTCCAGTTTTTTGTTTGTTTTTGGTGTGTTTGTTTTTGTTTTGGAGTTTTAAAACTACTTCTTTGCTTAATACCTTTAGGTTCACATACAGATATTAAAATAGGCCATGGCAATCGTAGCATTTGAAACAAATGGCATTTACTATTTGATTTTATTTATGTATCTAATGTTTGTTTAATATACGCTGTAAGCCATTTGGTAGGCAGACTTATTTTGAACGACATTTTAGAACTAAATAAATAATTTTTAACATTTTATCTTCATCGGTTCTCAAAGAGAACTGAATGTATATAGCAGTGCCATTTTCAGAGTTCAGGGATGTAGGCTGGGGGACAGGGGAGACGGATTTAGTGGGTCCGAGTGGGTTTGTGTTGACGAGGATAGCCAGGCAGAGAAGGCCTGCAGCTAGGCAGTGGAGTGCAGTGGATACCGACCGAGATAGACGCCTCCTTCTCTCCACTCTCTCACTAGTTGTGGACCCCTGTCTTAAAGTGGGGATAGCAAAACTTCCCTCTTTGGGTTGTGAAGATTTAGCAGAATGAGTACTGTCAAGTGCCTTAGGCATGGGAAGTACTCAGCTCAATCCATGTTGGCTGATGAGACCATACTCAGATCTCATGCCTGTGAAAGAGGTCTGACCCCGTGAAAATGGTGTGGCGTCACCAGCACTTACGTGGCAGATGAAGTCGTCAGATTAGGTGGAATTCAAAAGCAAACCATAGAGGCCCGTGTGAGAAAGCACATGTCTGACAAAAAATCAGAATAGCCACATACAGACTTTTAATAAAACAATATAAATATAGCTGATGTAATTACTGAGAAAATAAAACAGAATGTGATGTTAATTCGCATGGACCATGTCTTGTCCTTTTCTTAAGCCTCATCCAAACTAAGAAAGAATTGTTTAGAATAAGAATCTTTTTTACTAAGAGCCTGGTTGGTGGTTTGTATAGGAGGTAATTATGTTGTCAAATATGGAAAAGTCCCTAAATATCATGTTTTAGAAACGTGTTTATTTGTTTTTAGGGTTTGAAAATGTGAATGTATGATAATACTTTGCAATATTAAAAAAAGAAGACAACCAGGGAATGTTCACTGATTCACTTAACCTGTGTTTATTGTCCGCCATGGACTAAGCTTGCTCCTGGTACTGGATGTAATGTAATGAGCAACGTAGACAGGATTCCTGCTCTTGTGGGGCTTGAATTTTCGTGGGGGAGACGGGCAATATAAAAGTCAACAGAAAGAATAGATGCAGCGGATGATAAGTGCTCTGAAGACAGTGGGCTGTTGTCAGCAGCGGCCACCAGTAGAGAGCTTCTAGGCAAGCGTCTGCAAAGGCGTGGGGTGTGAAGGACCCTGCCTGGTGAAGAGCTGGGAGGTCATGGGAACATGAGTTTTTATCTCGACAGCAAAAATGCCAGGATTATCAACCAAAGTCTCTCCTTTTTTTGGC
This sequence comes from Equus caballus, assembly GCF_041296265.1. Classification (NCBI taxonomy): domain Eukaryota; kingdom Metazoa; phylum Chordata; class Mammalia; order Perissodactyla; family Equidae; genus Equus; species Equus caballus. Next base: position 91,031,914 of record NC_091692.1, read on the forward strand.
CGTTTGTGTTTTTTTAAAAATTTTATTATATTTTTTTAATTTTTATTTTTTTCGGATGTACATCATATTTCAAATTCTGGATACATTACATCATGTTCACCACCCGAACGCTAATTATAGTGCATCCCCTCACATGTGACCCTAATCACCCCTTTTGCCCTCCCCCCTCCCCCAATGGTAACCACCAGCCCAATCTCCAATGCTATGTGGTTTTTTTTTTTTTGTCGTTTTTATCTTCTACTTATGAGTGAGATCAAATGGTATTTGACTTTCTCCCTCTGACTTATTTCACTCAGCATAATACCCTCAAGGTCCATCCATGTTGTCACAAATGGCCGGATTTCGTCATTTCTCATGGCTGAGTAGTAGTCCATCGTGTATAAATACCACATCTTCTTTATCCATTGGTCCCTTGATGGGCACCTAGGTTGCTTCCAAGTCTTGGCTATTGTGTATAATGCCGCAGTGAACATAGGGGTGCAAGTATCTTTATGCCTTTGTGTTTTCAAGTTCTTTGGATAAATAGCCAGCAGTGGAATAGCTGGATCATATGGTAGATCTATCCTTAATTTTCTGAGGATACTTCAAACTGCTTTCCACAGTGGCTGCACCAGTTTGCACTGCCACCAGCAGTGAACAAGGGTTCCCTTCTCTCCACACCCTCTCCAACATGTGTGGTTTTTATAGAAAACATGATGACATCTATGGGTCTCTGATGCAGACCGCATTTAGTTTATGTGTTTATTTGATCTGGGGAAGGGATGCGTAGGCAACATGTCACCTCCCCGAACATGCAAATGATTATTTAAAAAGAAGGTTTTTGCCTGGTCATTGCCTTCTTCACTGAGCGTGGAACTAGAAGTCATAGCTGGAGAAATTCAGGTGAGAACTGTGAAGACTTGTATGTCATGTCTGTTAAGGGCTATATAGAAGGCAGTGGTTGCTGACCATTTTACCACCAAACTTTCATTTTGTTAATTAATCTCACATCACAGTACCATTATTTAAAACAAGAAATCTTGTAAACTAGACAAATTGAGTTTGTCAAGTAATCATAGTAACAATTCCACGTGTTGGGAAGCTGCCACATGCCGGACACGCTGGCTGGCATTTCACCTGTAATTTACTTTTCCCCACAGTGCTGCTAAGTAGGTCGCCGAGGTCAAGGAATGTTGTTTGCTCAAGGTCTTACACAAGATTTTGGATTCTGTGTCTGCTGATTCTAAAGCCACACTTTTTCTATCATAAAAGGCATTAAAATGTGTCAGAGCACCTCTTTTGAATTCAGTGCAACCATGCTAAATTGATATATCTTTGGCTAGAATCAAGTCCTTCCATCTTTCTATCGATCCAGCAATTGTTGAGCACATGCAGCATGTGCAGCATGACCAAAATAAGGCATTACCTTTAAGGATTGACCTTTCAGTGTGGGTGGAGTCAAAGGGACTGTCCTCAAATAGGTGAAACCACAGAAGAGCGCTTTATAGGAGCACAGAGACATAGCCTAGACCCAGACTGGGGGGTATAAGAAACAGCTTTCCAGGAGATTGTGATGCCTGAGCTAAATCTTTAAGGTTAAGAATAAGTCAGGCTAAGAAGCAAGGGTGGGGATGGAGATGGAGAAGGAGGAACATATTCTAGGCAAAGATAATAGCATCTGCAAAGTTTTGGAATTGTCAAAAACCATTCCATTTTAGGGAATTGAGGGAATCTGTCTGGAGTTCACCATAGGTGAGTGAAGAAAGAAAAGGCTGGAGAGCCAGCCCTGATGGCCTAGTGGTTAAAGTTCGGCACTCTCCACCTCGGTGGCTCAAGTTTACTTCCTGGGCGTGGACCCACACCACCCATCTGTCAGTTGCCATGCTGTGGCGGCAGCTCACATGGAAGAACTAGAATGATTTACAGCTAGGATATACAACCATGCACTGGGGCTTTGGGGAGGGAAAATAAAAAGAGGAAGATTGGCAACAGATGTTAGCTCAAGGTGAGTCTTTCCCAGAAATAAAAAAAAAAGAAAGAAAAGCCTGGATAAGTGGGTAGGGCAGTGATAGAGGTCCAAATGATACTGTTTCATTTTTCTTCATGGCATTAACCATTACCTAACTTTATATTGTACGTTTATTTGTTTATTGTTGCTCCCTCCACTGGAATCTAAGCTCTGTGATTGCAGGTAATTTATTTTGCTCATCCTTGGGTCCCTGCTCCTGAAATACTGTTTGTTGCATGGTAGGTGCTCAGAAAATATTTATGGAATTAATGAATGAAGAGACTCTTTTAAAGGAGTTTGAATTTTATTGTGAAATTAATGACAGTCATTGGTGGATTTTGGGCAAAGAAATGTGACATTTCCTTTAGACACAGAGCCTTCCTGCAGGTAAATATGTGATTCTCATTGGGCCCATTGAAATACTGAAAGTAGATATTGGTGGCCCACATTACTTCCTCTGTGTATCCCCAAATTACAAACCATTGTCAATCATGAATGCGTGCCTAGATTTTATAGCTGATGTGTTTTGTACCTTATTCCCCTTATTGTTGTTGCTTTCAGACGTGAGGTTATGATGGTTAAAATAGAATGAAAAGGAACAGAATTCAGTGTGTAGAAAAAATAAAGGATTAAGAAAGTAAAGGGAGGAAAATCAATATATGCAGTGGAAAATGCATAGACATTGACGTCACATTGACTGGGACCCCAGCTCTTTCTTTGATGCCCTCTACCTTTTGGCTAGGTGGCTAACTTCTCTGCCTCTGTTTTTTAATTTATGAGGAAGGGTAATATCTCATTCCAAATACGAGATAGGCCAATGGGTCTTAATTTACTAGAATATGAAAAGTTCATTGATACAGTTTCAGATTCCATATTGCAACTCACCTTTAAGAAATTGTCATGTTTTGATGTGCAGAGAATATCCACAGTTATCTGAAAAGACTCTTAAAATCTATTTCCTTCTTCCATTGCATGTCTGTGTGAGTTTTTTTCATATGCCTCAGTCACAACAACATATTGCAATAATTCAACACAGAAGCAAATAAGAGAATTCAGCTATCTTTTTTTTAAGACAAATGTTGAAGAAGTGTGCAAAAGTAAAACAGTACCACTCTTCTCACTGATTTTCTTTCCTTTTTCTTGTTTCTATTTTTGAAAATGCAGTTATTTTCATGAAAATATGTTTTTATATTAAAATGTAATGGTTTGTTTTTCTTATTTTTAAATTAATAAATGGTTTTAAGTTTCTCAGTTTTAATTTAGAATTTGGTAAAATATTGATAGATTCTAACACATAAACAAAAAGCTCTCCAGGATTCTTAAAAATTTGTATGCATCTAAGTGTAAAGGGTCCTAAGACCAGAAAGATGGAAGACTCTTGGATTTGTGAGACCTTGGTTCACATCTAGGATAATGCTTTGTACATTTTCAGGGACTCTAGAAAGCTTTATTCCAGGGGTAAATTAAGTTTCTTCGCCAGTAGCTGTTAACATGTTGTTAGATGTTCTGGTTGTCTGTTTAGTAATTTCATACTCTATAAACTACTAGCATAATATTATAAAGTAGGCTATTTTTAAATTAATTCTTTTGTACATTTAAGAATATTTTGGAAAAATCCCACAAATTGTCTAAGTATAGGTTTTAAAATCTACTGTCTGCTCTCCCTACCCACAGTCATCATTTTCGGATTATTTGACAAACATCTAGATTGGTAACCTGGTAAAGAAGCCTCAAGACTGCAAGTAGCAAATGGACTGCTGGTAACCATTTGCCAAAAGCCAGGGTTTCCTTTGCTGCAGAGTAGGATATAATGGAGATGGAAGCACTTTCAGTAGGAGATCATGCGGAACAGATACACAGGATTATTAGCATGAGACATGTGGGTTGTAGTACTTGCTCCATTTTATATTTTTTCAGCTGAACTTTGTATCTTAAAGCAAAATGCGTTTTTCATTTAGTTTCTGACAGTAATTAAGATACTTGTATATCTGTTGAACTAATGACTTAGAGAAAGCTCTATGTATGGAGAAAGAATTAAGATGTATCAAAGAAAGTGGGAAGAAGAAAGGGAATACTTGGGTCTGCATTCATTTCAAGTTATTTTTTTATATGTGGTAAGGCTTGAGATTAATCAGTTTACGTATGTCTGTCTAATCGTTTTAGCACAATTTCTTGAAATGACCATCTTTTCTCTACTGAATTGTCTTTAAATCTCCTTCAGAAATCAGTTAGCCACAGGTGTAGGCACAGTGCACATGTGGGTCTACTTCTGGACACTGTTCTCTTGCTTCGTACATCTTTCTTTAAGCCCGGACCACACTGCTAATTACGGGAGCTTCACAGCGAACCGTTGAAATCAAGTAGTGTGAGCTCTTCAACTTTGTTCTTCTCTATTCATATAACGTCCTTATATGCAAGGTCCTTTGAACATGTATATATATTTGGAAATCACCTTATCAATTTCTACAGAAAAAGTTTACTGGGCTTTTGATAGGGAATTGCATTAAATTTATAAATCAATATTGGGAGAATTGACATCTAGAGAATATTGAGTCTTCTGACCCTTGGACATGATATCTTTTCATTTCTTCATGTCTTGTAAAATTTCTACCAGCAATGTTTTGTAGTTTTTAGTTTGTTAAATTTAGCCCTAAGTATTTCATATTTTTTGCTGCTATTTAAATGTCAATTTTTAAAGTTTTTATCTGTATTCTCTTACTTAGGAATACAGTTGATTGTCATATAGTACCTTATATCAAGCCATTTTGCTGAACTCACTGATTACCTCTACTGGCTTTGTTGTAGATTCCTTGGCTTTTTCTAGATCATTTAGTCTGTGAATAAAGGCAGTTTTACTTTTGCCTTTCCAATCTAAATTATTTTTTTAATTTATTTTTAAAGATTGTCATCTGAGCTAACAACTGTTGCCAATCTTTTCTTTTTTCTTTCTTTCTGCTTTTTCTCCCCAAATCCACCCAGTACATAGTTGTATATTCTAGTTGTGGCATGTGGGACGCTGACTCAACATGGCCTGACGAGCGGTGCCATGTCTGCGCCCAGGATCCAAACCTGTGAATCCCTGGGCCACTGAAGCGGAGCACACAAACTTAACAACTCGGCCACAGTGCCGGCCCAATTATTTTTGTTTCTTTTTCTTCTTTATTATACTGGCTAGCCCCTCCGCTCCCCTCCTTCCGCCCAATCAGTTAGTAGATGGTGAAAGAGAACATTCTTTCCTGATCATGGAGAGAAATCATTCAATTTTTCACCATTAATTGTGATGTTATCTGTAGGTTTTTCATAGATGTTCTTTATCAGATTGAGGAAGCTTCCTTTTATTCCTGTTTTGCTGAGAGTTTTTGTCATGATGGAGGTTTAATATTTTAAAATGCTTTTTCTACATCTATCAGATGATCATATGCTCTTTCTTTTTCAGTCTGCTAATATTGTGAATAGATTGAATTATTTTCAAATGTTAAGCCAGTTTACCTTCCTGGGATGATCCACACTTGGTGATCCTGTATTCTCCTGTTTGGATGTTGCTAAATTCAGTTTGTTACTGTTTTGTTAAGTTCTTTTTCACTCTTGTTCATGAGGGATATTGATATATAGTTTTCTTCTAAAATCTTTATCTGAATTTTGTGTTAGGATAATGAAACGAGCTTGGAAGTGTCCGTCCCTGTCTCCATTCTGGAAGAGTTTGTGTGCAATCAGTATTGCATCTGCCTTGTGTGTTTGGTGGAATTTACCAGTGCAGCCATTTGGGCTTGAGGTTTTCTTTGAGGGAAGTTTTTGAACTATGAATTCAGTTTCTTTAATAGATAGAGGCTTATTCATGTTATCCTTCTTCTTCTTGAGTCATCTTTGGTAGTTTGTGTCTTTCAAGGAAATTGTCCATTTCCTCTGAGTTATCAAATTTATTGATGTAAAACTGTTGATAATATTTCCTTACCCTCTTAATGAATGTAGGATCTGTGGTGATGTCACTATTATTCCTGATATTAGTAATTGCTTTCACGTTTTTCTTCTTGATCTGTTTGGCTAGAGGTTTATCACTTTTACTGAGCTTTTCAAAGAACTACCTTTTGGTTTTATTGATTTTTCTCTATAGTTTTATATTTGCAATTTCATTGATATCTGCTCTTTATTATTTCCTTCCTCTGCTTGTTTGGGCTTAATTTGCTCTTCATTTTCTGGTTTCTTCAATGGGCAGTTTAGATCATTGACCTGAGACCTTTCTTCTTCCTAATATAAGCATCTAATGCTTTGTTTCAATGCAGGATCCTGAGCAGACTGGTTTCCTGCCCTTTCTCCAGTGGCAGATGTGTTTTGCCTAGTGTCAGTAGAGTATGTGTGTGGGGGCAGGCTTTTCTTGTCTTCCCCAGTGGGTTCAGGAGGGTCTGTTCCTCTCACCCCCACCATCCCGGGTGGCCTGTGGCTTTGGAGGGCAGGCAGGTGGAGGAGGGCAGTGTGAGGGTTAGTCACTCTGCCTCTGTGGCGGAGAGCTTTTGCTCTGTATGAGAGAAGGGCCTGGGATGAGCAAGGGCTTTTGTTTTTCTTCTCTCCCAGAGGCATCTTATCACCACTTGTCCCTCCTAGAAGCTCCCCTAAGTCTCCTACTCTGCGTCCAGTCTTGCTTTGAGCACCGGGTGGAGGCCTGTGGATGATAGTTGGGGTGTGGGTGTGCTCTCCCAGATGTTTTAAACTATCCTGCTAGCCCGCGTTCAGCCTCTAAGAAGTGTTGCCATCTGTAGTATTTGAATTGTGATGAGCACAGAGAAGATGTCGCTATTTCACGAGGCAGACTGGTGTTCAGAGCACAGCTGCGTCCTCGCTGTGCGTTATCCTCCTTCACTCCCGGAAGTAGCTCTGAGTGCCGTCGGGGGCTTCAGAGAACCAACTGTGCCGGCATCACTGGATGTGCCAGGAAGGCTCTTTGTGTCCCAGTGGTGGATTGATAAGGCTGTTTCTGAAAAGAAGGTGTTGTCTCATGACCATAGCAGCATCTCTCCTAGAAGCCTTTTTCTCTCCTTTGTTGCTACATTTTCATGCTGTTTTGGAGGCCCTCAATGTTTATAAGTGTTTACTTTCTGTGTGAATTCAACCTTATGACCTTGAACGTGAACCTCTCCGGTGGTCTGGTGCTGACAGGAAGCAGCATTCCTGACAGCTCTGCTCTGGGCTGGGAGGGGGCGTGAAAGGCACATAGCCTGTGAGGCCTTAGGCCAAGTCTGTGAGTAAGGTGAGCCCTCAGAAGACCCTGATTCTATGTTTTAATGCAAAAAGTGTCTAAAAGCAGCAGCCATTGAATATCTGCTCTGTGTGAGATTCTTAGTAAGTGCTCAGTAGGTGTTGTTTCTTTTCTTTCTTTCTTTTTCTTTCCTTTCTTTCTTTTTTTTTTGTGAGGAAGATTGGCCCTGAGCTACCATCTGTGCCAATCTTCCTCTATTTTATGTGGGGTGCTGCCACAGCATGGCTTGACGAACAGTGCTAGGTCCATACCCGGGATCCAAACCTGCAAACCCCAGGTCACTGAAGCAGAGCATGCAAACTTACCCACTATGCCACTGGGGCAGCTCCTCAGAAGATGTTCTTTATGCAGTGAACTTATTTAATTTTTCAATAACCATGTAAAGTAGGTAGTGTTTTCTCCATTTTTACAGGTGGGGAAAGGTTACCCAATCAATAAGGAACTTATCTGAGGTCATAAGGCTAGAAATTGGCCATTCTATTTGTAGTATTACATCCGACTTCTCAAAAAGATTGTTCTGTTAATGACTGGGGCACTCTGATGATCTACATGTGATGATAAAATAGGGCATGGTCCTGTCCCTTTGCATTAGCTCACCCTGGCACAACAGAACTCCTTCCCTTTCCTTAGGCTTCCCTGTGGTTGGGGTCTGATTCTTGGCGTAACATGTTCATTTAAGGCTGTTGCATGGCTCACTGTGAAGGGAGTGAGGGGGCTTCAAGATGTTCGACGGGGAAGAAAACCCGGTTCTGTTCTATCCATGTTGCCTTACTCTGAGGGATTGAAGCCTTAGTATATAAAACACACTTTCTTTGGGGATTCTGGGGGGATGAAAAATAAGAGAGCTTTTAGTCATAATGAAGAACAGCTCAGCAGCAGTCTCCTGAGTGGTTCACCCGCCCTTCTGAGCTGCTCCTCACCCGGCAGGCCTCTCCCCGGAGCAGCAGAGCGATCTCGTGCAGCTAGACCTGAGCACATCGTTTTTGTGTGTCGAGCCTTTCAGCCAGCCTTAGCTTCCGCATGCGTCTTGGACCCTGCGGTGGACTGCGTTGAGCCCTTCTGCTCATGTCTTTCATAGCCTGCGTCAGGACACTCATCACCCTTTGTGACAATTATCTCCCTCTCGTCTGCCTTTCTGCTCTACTTAAGTTTCTTGATCACCAAAACTCTAGCTTGTTTCTGAAGAACTCTGCAGCCAGTGTAGCTGCACGTGTAAAAGGTGTTCAATAAATAGTTGAATGAAAATTATTTTGAAGTAATAAATAAAGGTTAGTTGTTCTTTCTGTTTTGAATATAGTGAGTATACATATGTTAAGCATCTGTTCATTTGGTCATCTAAAATGTATTGAGCATTTCCTCTCTGAGATTCGGAGGATGCAGAAGTGAGACCTGAAACTAGCATTCGGGCCCACAGTCCGGAGTGGGAGAAGACCCACAGTGGTACCTGTGCTAAGTGCTGGCATTGCAGAGTACCCTCCGGTACCTTTTTTCCTCTCTCCTGGACAGTACTGGGTATTATCGTTTGAAAGAATCCTCATTATTGTAAATTTGGGTTAAATCTGGTTTAGAGTGGTTCTGTGCGTTGTGCTTACTCTTAGAGTTGACTTGCTTTTCATATATCTCTTACCCTACAACCACATGTCAGTTTGGGTGCCTATTCCAGTGGGCAGGCACCTGACTGTGCAGGGAAAAGCCAGTTGTGGATAGGAAGGATAAATATTTTCATTGTATCACTTAGAAGTGCATAAGTGAAATATAACAATATTAATAGGTAATGTGAAAGTGTCTAGTGGCTGTCAGGCATTGTTTATATTTGTTTTCTGTTTTAGTTGCTTACAACAGGACTGCGTATTAGGCATCATTATCTATATTTTGCCAATAAAAAAATAAAGTCTCAGAGATTAAGTAATTTGACCAAAGTTTAGCAGCCTCTAAGGGTTGGAGAGGTCATTTAAATCTACTTCTGCTTATTTTAAATCAGTCTTTCTGCTGGTCCATTTTGATGCTATTAAAACTCTTGACGTGCTTGGCTATATGTCTGTGTCCCTTTATACAAAATGAAAATTGCAACTCTTATCTCTAACTTTGTCTTTCATTATAATTTCCCCCTTTTGAAGATGTAAAATTTTAGATACAGGCTATAGCCAGCAGATATGGCACAATATCGACACATCTTAGTTTTTACTTTTACTGCATTTTTAAAAATTATTAATTTTTGCTGTAGAAACACATCAGAGTGTCTTAAACTCATTTATCTTACTTTCTCTTCCTGGGTTTTTAACCTTGCCTGGAGGGAGGAGCCTGACTCTGGATTTTTATTTGATCAAAGAGACTTTTTATATTGGTTGGCAATGAAAGCGTATTTTTAAAGAGCATCCTTTTATCTGGTCTCCTCCCATGCTAGAGTTCTTCTCCTCCTCCTCCGGCCCAGAGTCTCAGTGAAACAGAAGATATTTGTACGTGTAAAGTTTGCCTTTGTCAGTTCTAGGATGCAGTTAAAACTATTAGATAGTGGCTACCATTACATTCAGAATTTTTCAATAGAAAATCGTGTTCTCATGTTTCATGATACTGCAACTCTTTACTGAATTGAAGAGGATGTCTCACTGATCCCGGAAAATCACTGCAGCTGCAGAGGGAGGTCAGACTGAACCCCGAAACACGGGCCAGAGGATTTCGAAAAGAGATGCAAGTCTACTCAAAAGTAGAACAGCGGCCAGCAAGGGAAACGCAGTTCCTTGTGAGGGACTTTTAGCCAGACCTGGTAGTAGTTTGGTTTGGTTAGAATCTTTTCTTTTTTTAAATAAAGGGGTTAGATGAAAAGGAGTAACATCGGGGTGCTTGCTCTGTGACGGAGGCTCTGCTTCACCCCCACAGGCATTTCTTCCAAAGAATAGGAACTGACCTGCCTGACCGACGAACGGTGACTGTCGGAAGGACCCGAGGCGCTCAGAGAGTCGATGGGAGATGGTGGACGTAGGCTTATTAGTAACGGTCAGGAAGAAAGGCCCCTTGGAAGAATAAAGGACGCAGAAGTCACCCCACCCTCTTCTCAGAAGCCACTTAGTTCCTAGTTTTAGGACTTGGCTGCCCTGGGATGGGGAGAAGTAGAGAGCTCAGAAAATATTTCCTAGAAGAAATGGAAAATGAAAGTCAGAAAACCTGTAGTTTGCTTAAGCTTATTTAACTAGTTCACGGCAGAAACCAGTAGAGAGCCCAAATCTTCTGATTGATTCAGGTGCTAATTTTCTGTATCTGTTTATTCATCCGTTCTTATTCCACACGAGGCTCTGTTGCGAGTGCCGGAGTTGAGGCATGATTAAGACGGGTGTAAACGATTCTGGTAGGTGCTGTGAAGTCGCATGGGGTGAACGCTTTGGGAAGATGAGTAAAACGATTAACCAGGAATTAGTGGAGGCTTATAGTAAGTATATCACACTTGGATTAAATATTCTCACTGGAGAATGGAATACTATTGCTGTAGCCAAAAACATGACCTTTGATCAGATAGGGGTTTGTACCTATTACCTCTGCTTGCTAGCTTGATAGGTGAGAAGACCCCCCTGCGGCTGTCTACCTCCCTCGGAGATTAATTGAGATGACATATTTAAAGTGCCTACTTTTCAGGAGGCTCTCAGTAAATGCTGACTCCACCTCCTTCTCTCCTTAAACCATGCCCAGTGGGCTGGCCCCATGGTGCAGCGGTTAGGTTCTCACGTTCTGCTTCCATGGCCCAGGGTTTGCTGGTTGGGATCCTGGGTGTGGACATGGCACCGCTTGGCAAGCCATGCTGTGGTAGGGGTCCCACATATAAAGTAGAGGAAGATGGGCATGGATGTTAGCTCAGGGCCAGTCTTCCTCAGCAAAAAGAGGAGGATTGGCCGTCGATGTTAGCTCAGGGCTAATCTTCCTCAAAAAAAAAAAAAAAGCCCAGTATAGTTTATAGCTGAACAGGCATTTAATTTATAAAACAAGTAAAAACAGAAACAGTGCTGGCTGAGCTCTGAGCCCTTTTTCCTTTATTTTGTAATATTTTCTGTCTTAGAATTTAGGGCCTTTGAACATCTCTGATTGGTGACTGGTGAGCATACATAAAGGTGTCGTGCCTTGGCATGCAGACTTTAAGAAGTCCATGTGAAGTACCTACCATGATGTGGTTCTTGTTTCAGGCAGTTTTTTTGTTAACGTATTATCTCTACGACTGTAAAAATCATTTCCAGAAGAATCACATGTAGCTATTGAGCAAGAAACTTCAAAGACATCAAGGAATGTTTGAGATCAGCTGCAGTTGAAGGAAATAGGAATGAGTTCAACAGATTTGAGGTGAAAGTAGATTAGAGGAAGAGAAATAGGAAATCATACATTTTTAGGCATCCTTCAGTAAGATTTGTATCTTTTTTACCAGTTGTCCAAAAATGTAGCTTATCAATCCTCTTCTTCCTTTCTTATAGAAAAGTTGTAGTGTAGGGGTTTTTTGTTGTTCTCCTTTTTCATAGGTAACATATAGCAGCAATTTTTTAATATCATATTTTTAGTCTCAGAGCAAAATGACCTTTTTTTCACAAGAAGACATTCTGGGGTGCTATTGTGTAGTAATTCTTACTCTTTGCAGTCTTCAGCCTCTGGCCTTAGATTTAACCTATAATCTGTGAGTTTTTTCTTTAAAATTCCTACCAACACATCTTGCACTTTTGGCGTGAGTTACTGGTTTTTTAATTTGCTTCATCCTTCTGATGTAGGTAGTTACAAGGGCCTGTAGAGGGTCTCAGAATCAACTTTTTCTTTATCATACTTTTTAATTCCTGTACAGCCTTTTTGTGGCGTCTCTGTTTATTAAAGTAGTTTAACCTTAACGCAAAGAGTGGACACTAAATCCTCAGTGACAACAGAGCAGCCCTCGGGCATTGCTGTACGGAGCCGTTTCCTCTTTCTCAACCACAAGTCTCTTCCTGCTACTGCCCCATATAAATGCCCCCTCGGCCTGCAGTCCTGTCCTAAAGGAGCTGCTTAGTGGCAGTACAAGTCCCCCAATCTGTCTTGGGTCTGTCTGCCTTTTCAGCTTGGTCACCAGATACTCCCCCTCTGTACCTTATGCTTTCATCACTCTGTTGCTCTGGATTCTTTGCACGCGTTACCATGGATACGTCTACACAGTTTTGCTCCTGCTGCTCCCCACGCACGGGATGCCCCTTCGTGTTCAAAGTCCATTCATTTAGGCTCAGCTAAAATACCACTCATTCTGAAGTTGCCTGTGATCTATTGACCCAAAAGTGTTTATTGCCTCCTTTAAACTTCGTAGTACTTCATTTATTTTTAGTGTGCTTAAAATTTATACTTTGTGTTGTGAGTGTCCATGTGTAGTCTTTCCTAAGGTACGTATTTCTTGAGATAGGATCAATGTCATTATATTCTACCCAACGTAACCACCGTTTAGAGCCCAGGGTTGCCCGACTCCAGAGTCCCTGTGTGCCCGTCCATCCCGTCAGCTGCTGCTCAGTTGTTAGCTGTTGGCTAGGGAGCACCGACAGCGTGTTGTAGGCACTCAGTAAATTGTTGTTGAATGAAAACATAAGTGTTTGAACTTCATGGCATCTCTTTCTGCTGGTCACACACGTTTTTAATTCCTTTTTAGTTTTTAGCCATATTCTAGATCTGTGCTGTGGTAGCTTCCAGCCACTTGTAGCTAGTTAAATTTAAATGTTAATTAATTAAAATGAGATAAAAGTAAAAATTCAGTTATTCAGGCACACTAGCCACATTTCAAGTGCTCAGTAGCCACATGTGGCTGCACAGTATTGGACTGCACAGACACGCATTTCCCTCCTCACAGAAAGTTCTCCTGGACTGTACTGGCCTGGGTGGTTTTGACTGCCTTCTGGATAATCCCTGCATGCATGTGGTGTGACTGACCTACTTCTAGGACAGGAATAACGTAGTAGACAAACAGTGTCCTATGCAGATATCCCTGTATCTACTATAATAATACATTTTCCAGTTTGGTATTATTTCATCATCCCAGAAGCTGGTTTCCTGTAGACGTCACGCATATTCACAGTTCTATTAACTGTCGCAGGGACACTCTCATTTACCCTGCATACCCCCTTCACTGCTCCTTGGAGGGAAGCAGACATGTTTTCCCCCAGAAGCTCTGAGCTTAGAGAGCTAGCCAAGCCGTGAAAGGCAAACGTGAGGCCTGACCTAGTGGCTGTCTCTTAACTGCAGCTGGAGAGGTCCCGCACTGACCTATTGTTCTGCAGCTTGCTCATGTTGCTTAGATGTGGCCTCCTGGTAAGGAATTCCCTGGGGCCCGTGTATGTGTATGGCCCCAGTGATATTCGAGTAGCTCTTTTAGGCTGAGAGTGGTTTCCTTTACATGGCCTCATTTTATTTCCACATCAACTAAGTCAGGTCATAGGCAATCCTCATTTTACAGATAAGGAAACTGAGTTTCAGAGAAGATAAATAATTCACCCAAATAAACCTTTAGCAAGGCTTGAGTTAGGACAGAAGAGTTCCAGAACCTGCAGCCTCACACGCAGAGCTCCCTGGTTTTACCAGGCCCAGGTCCTTGCCAGTGGTGGCACTAGCACAACTGATGGTTTTCTGACTACAGGAGACTCGGGAGTAACTAGCACTCTAATCTTTTCTAGTGATCTTTGATTCTATTAATATTTACACTTTTCGTTAAGTTTGTATTAGCCTTCTCTTCATGTATACCTCTGCCTGCATTAATACGCAGAAGTAGGGAGCGTGCAGGAGCCAGGATTTCTTATGCGCAGGGTGGAGGGAGGGCCTTTGTTGTGTGTCACGACTCCTCACAGCTCTAGGAGTGGGTCTCAGTACCCCTAAGTGATAGTCAGGGGACTGGGAGCCCTCTGACTTGTTTTTTTCCCCCAGTGTCATTCTGTAAGTCAGTCCTGGTCTGTGATTTGAACTCATGTTTTCATTAGTTTTTATTACTTCGAGTCTCACTAAATTAAGATCTTCTTTCCACATTATCATTAATTTATACTCTCTTATTGCAGGTGTCAAAAAGCTAGACAGTTGTGCTTGTCTGGAGGCTCTAGGTTAATATTCTGTCCTGGGAATGCCATAAGCAAAAACAGGTGACAAAATAACTCGATTAAGCATTCACTTAGGGCTACTGTTGAATTTGCCTCTGAGCGACTTAATTTCCATTCATTTGATGCTCATGTTTTGGGTTTCATTTGTTCCCAAGCTTGAGATCGTGAAATTTAAAGGACTTGCCTGGTTGCAGCATTTGCATGTAATACCTGTAATACAGTTTCTTTGTCAGAGGCATAATTAGCAATATGATTTGTACATCGACTGCCGTCTGGTATTCACACCACAGTTTGTAAACTTAATTAGTTCCTGGAATAGCAAATGTTTTGAAGACGATAAACACTTTCCCCCTGAATAATGTGTTGAATGGTTATATATTCATAGAGATTTACTCTATGCTACGCAAATTAGAGCGCTGATAGGTATGCTGCTCCAGGTAAACATCACCTGCAGTTGCATATTCCTGGATTATGCTGTCTTCCTGTGCTTTTCACAGGGGAAATCAGAAATTTAGCTCAGATAATTCAGCCTCCAAGATATTCATTATGGTTCCATTGTATGGAGAACATCGATGCTAATGTCATTGCATAGATGCTGGTTTTCAAACTCTGTGGTGATCATTATGATCTGTACTGGAGGTGGGTGGGGAGTGAACAGGCACACCGCCACAGCCATCCTTCTGGCGCCCCTGCTGTCAGCTCTGCCAGCTGCAGTTGAGGCTGAGGAGTCAGCACGAAAGCCCTCTCTGCAGGCAGAGGAGGTGCTGCAAAAGCATGCTGTCGCCCAGGAAAGTTTGCCCTTTTCTTTAGAGCTTTTTACCATTAATAAATCCCTGGTCTAAAAAAGTTTAATTATTTAAGTTTCCAAGAATTATTGAAGTAGAAGAATCAAATTTTAGAAGGGGCTTGATGCCATTAGATTAGTGACTGTCAACCCCTAGAGTTGGGGATGGGTCACACGAGCCTGGGTTTCCCCCTGTTTTTATACATGAAGAAATGAGGGCTCAGTGAGGCTAAGTGAGTTGCTGGAGGTTCTCTAGAGGTCGAGCTTGGGCTGCTCCCCCAACACCGGTGTCCTCTCTTCCACTTTACTGCCCTGTTTGGGGTTGATTGGGACCCGTGAGGACCTGCCTTAAGGCCTTGCATGGTACCTGGCACACAGTACTTAAGACTTCCAGCCTGTTGATTCCCAGGTTCTTTCCACTACACTTCCAGGAATTTACCAAGATGGTGTATCAGTCAGGGTCTAGTCAGGTAAACAGAAATCACACCAGGTATTTGAACAGAGGATTTAGTATAAAGAACTGGCTAGACAGGTGCTGGATGACTGAAAAGGCAAATGGGGGGTAGTGAAGTAACACAGAAGTGGTACCAGAGGCGCCGTGCTGAGCCATCGCCCTCAGGGCTGGAGGAAGAAATGAACCAGCCAGGACCCTGGCGCCAAGGCCCACTCAGGGCGCTGACTCAGGGGCCTGAAGAGGGAGCTCAGAGGGCTGGGCCTCAGGCCTCAGGTGAGGGTCCTGGCTTGCTGAGGAGATGCAATGAGTGAGATTCTGGGAATGTGAGGGAAAATCACTGTCACTGCCACAACTTGAGAACACTGTTCTGGTACGCTGCCAGGAAATAGAAACAGAATGGGAAGGAGCAGGTCCCGTCAGTCTCCCCCACGCTGGCGCTCCCAATGCAGAACCTCTTAGGGGACTGCTGGCAGAGGAGAAATATGCTTCCAGTGTCCCTCCCCAGCCTTCTAGAACAGGACATGGATGGGTTTGGAGGGAGCTGGGAGGCACTATCTTGGTAACTGGCATAGGTGGTTTGTTTATGGAAATTGGAAGATAGGTGACTTGCATTTTGGTTAATTCATACCTTGGGTCTTCCTAAAAGTTCCTCAGGTCTCACTGTGCCTTTCCGTGAAGAATATCGTCATTCACTCAACAAATAGTTTTTGAATGCATGTTAGATTCATGGTGCAGAACTAGGTACTGGGGATGTGATGATGAATCACACAGTTTCATGTGTAGACGAGCTAGTCAGTGAGACAGATGATAAGGACGTGTGTAAATCTCAGGGTTGAGAACCGCCTTCAAGTTGAACTTGCCGTTAGATGATTGAATTCTCTCTGGGACATTCCTGCCAGCTGGGTCCGGCCTGTGCTGGATGGACTCCATAGATGAACTTAAAGTCTCTTTAAGTAGCTAGTTCCATCTTTGGAAAATGCTATTGTTAGAATCTTCATCTCTATAATTTGAGTGGTTGCTCCTCTCTCTATGATTTCTACCTTTTAGTCCTAATTCTACCATTGGTCTTACTGACCAAATCTAATCCCTCTTTTATATGACAGACAAAAATATTTCACCCTGCCGTGAAATAGTGATACTTCAGATATACTGTGTATCTGCTTATGTATTGTGGCCCTTTGATGGGCAGCAACCACTGTTGATTTAAAAATTGGTGAATCCTCGAATGTGGTCTATCCTTCCTGGCCGTGTTATTAGTGTTCTCGTCTTGTTTGTTACTCTTTCGTGGAATAGATCAACAAAGTATCCCACCTCTTGTGTTTAAGGTGAGAATAGAAGACAGTCAGACATCAACCGAAGATACTTATTGTTAGTTTTAGTCAAAGTAAAGCTTTGTGTTTACCCTTTGATTCTGGCTCATTTGCCCTGATGGGCTATGTGGTACAATTCTGTAAAGTAACAAGTAATCTGTATATTCAGCCTTAAAATTGATCAGTCAGTTGTCAGTAGATTTGACAAGTGGAACCCACTAGAGTGCATAATTGCTAACTAAATACTTCATGGTTGAAGGACAAAGTGAAAACAAACAAATGCCCCCGGCTGGTCTCAGCGTAGTTATTTTTACATAAGATCCCTACATGATTTTAATGTACAGCTTAGTCTAGAATGTTAAGATCTATACCTAACTTGACAAATCTGTTTAAGAAAACTCCCAGTGGGATGGTCCACTGTGAGGAGATAGCACCTGCCTCATAAGGAGAAGTTTTATATATATATATATATATATGTAAAATGTGACTGGAGGATGACCTAGTATGGATAACTCTTCCTGGCTCTAAATTGACATAGGAAGGTTGTCCTCATTTTCAATAATTGTATGCATCTGTGTTGAGATATTTCCTGTCCTCAGAGGCTGTGACTAATAAGTGTATGCAGACTGATTTTTTATCAGTGTCTTAACTTTTTATGATGATTAAATCTGAGTGACAAGATATATGTTTCTGCTTTAATTGTATTTTGTTTTTAAAAGTGTTTTATGCCTGTTTGGCAGTTTTCAGGTAGCTTAGAAGAGCATTGAGTTATGAGGGAAATAATGGTATTTTTAGACATTTTCTATGTTTTGTTCTAATATTAATCTGTGGTTTTTTTTCTAGCCATGTTCTTTATTCTAGCATATCTCTTATGGCTTTGTTGCTAGACCTTTTGTTTATTTATTAATTTGTTTTTTAACTTTTTTTTCTTGGTGGGAAAGAGTTTCCCTGAGCTAACATCTGCTGCCAATCTTCTTCTGTTTTTTTTCCTCCTCAAAGCTGCAGTACATAGTTGTATACTCTAGTTATAAGTCCTTCTAGTTCTTCTTATGTGAGCCACCTCCATAGCATGGCTACTGACAGGTGAGTGGTGTGGTTCTGCACCCGGGAACCAGAAACCTAGGCTGCTGAAGCAGAGTGTGCCAAACTGTAACCACTAGGCAATCAGGCCTGGCTCGATAGGCCTTTTAAACAGCATCAAAGTAGATGTTTTCTTTGGGCTCTAGTTGTAATCCTAGATCATGCTATTTATTTTTAGAGTTTGTTTTATAAAAGTGACCCTGTAGATAATCATCCTATGAAAAATATGATTTAATGTTTTAAGGGTTATTTCCCCCCAGTTACTCTGACACTTTGCTATATAAATAGAGACTGATGATGATTATGAGACTGACCTAAAAATGTATAGCCATAGCACAGTTATATCCTACTTTGAATTTATTTTGAATACTCTGTCATACCCATAGAGTCTGTAATATTGTATATCTAACCAATAGAAGGTATTCATTGGTAATCTTATTAAATATTAAAGTAGTAGAGAGCAAAATGCTTGTACTATATGGTTGTTATAGAATATCATTAGTACAATCATATTTCTATCTCAAAGTGTGATAATGCCAGCGGGATAAATGAGAAAGACATTGAATCTTCATACAAAGGAAATGGATTTTATAATGAGTGCAGTCTGAACAGAACTAATCTCTTTCTTGGATCATTACTTCACCTAACCATGAAACCTTTTTTAATTCAAATCCTTGCAGGGTTCTAATTGGTGACCTCTGGAGCCTGATAATTGTTTAAGATAGCTGGTCTTTTGCGGTATACTTAATGATGTTTGCAATTAAAAGTGAGAAATGTCGTTTAACCCTTAGGCAGGTGCGACTAAAAGTAGATTTTCCTTTTTTTCAGTCTTTAGTGGTTATTCCCATCCCTCCTCCCCATAGGTGCTGACTTAAGTCATGAGCAACTTGAACTAAGCTGATGCACTGTTTCCTTCATTTAGTCCGTGGGTTTACCGACTCTTCATTTGACAAATGCATTTATATTAAGAATAATTCTCAGTCACTTGGAATAGCCAAGGGCTTGGTCTGTTTGGGAAGGCAGGAACTCTTAGCCTCTTTTTCCCTGTCGACTAGGTCCATCCCCCTGCCTCTCTTTTTTGTGTGATTTAAGTAGAAGCTGAGCCATTCGTTGTGACCGGTTTCAATAAATATTTATTTCAGTGGCTTCCTTACTGTCAGATGAAAACGGGTTGGTCCATAGAAGAGAAATTTACCTGTATTCAGCATTAGGACTGGTAAAACTATACGTGAACCTGAGCCCTGATCATTTGTTGTCTTCACTGCTGTGCACACCAGCATGCACTGTTGCGCGTTAGTTACATTTTTAACGCCCTCTGTTCCTTCTGTTATGTTTCACACTAAACTGCAGGTATTCAATGAATGCTGTTGACAGACTTGCTGTAAAATTCTGTTGGTTTATTAGAGGTGGAATTTAATCTATTCTGTTTACCTGTTGGCTTGGAAGGTTTTGTTTTCTTTTGAAGACAGTTGTGTGATATTTTGGAAAAGAAGTAAAACCTTTGAGAGTCAGACAATCCTGCAGTCAAACTTTGGCTCTGTCACTTGCTACGTATAAGAAAAAAGGGGGTGATAATTCTTGTCCCAACACTCTGAGAAGTTATGAGGACTAAATCTATGTAAAGCTTCTAGTATAATGTCTAGAATATGGTAATTATTCAACTGGTTAGCCTCCTTCTACCAGTTTCAGGGGATATCTCATCTCTGATTTCCGTTCTTTGGTCTTTAGTGTTTTAAAATTGTAAGAAACCTTTTGTAATTAGAAGTTTATTTTGAAAATTTCTAGAATTTAGTACCAAAATTCAGTAACCTACTTATTTCTGAAGGCCTTTGAGTCTTTCCTCTTTAGATGATAAATTTGTGTTCCATTGAGGCATTGAATGACCATGTCTCATCTTTGTATTTCTCATTTCTGGCCAAGATGCCTTTGTTTGGTGAATGATTGCATATATTGAAGGGGAAATTAAGGTGCCAGTACACTGGAAGCATTTTTTTTTTGTTAAAAAGAATTTGACAAAATTTTTATAATAATTCTGAGTAGTGCTCAAAAGTTTTTAGTTATCAGGATTTGATTCTCTAGAATCTTATTGCTTTCACAAATTCTTCGTGAAATCTGTTCTACACTGAGATGCATATAAATAAATCATCACAAATTAGGCATTGTAATAAGTAAACAATAATAACCTATATTTGCATGATGTGTTAGAGTTTTCAAAGCACTTTAATAAACGTTATTTCTTTTGATACATGGTGAGTTTCCCCCAAAATGAAATAATAATCCAAAGCTATTTTTTTCACTCAAGTTCAGTATTCCTTTGCTCCAGTAATACCACGAAACTGGAGGGAGCGTGGACTTAGGAATCAGGTAAACTGGGGCTGGAACCTCGGTCTGGGTTGGCTGTGTGACCTCGGCTGAGTCGCTGGATGTCTCCAAGCACCTGTGTCTTTTCTGCACACTGAGGATGACGTCCACTTTGCTGTAGTGTTACAGGCGTTAAACACCTGGAAGATAGTCAGCAAATACATTCCAGCTGCTGAAATTATTGTTATATTTTTGTTAATTATCCATGATGGGGAGTATCAATTCCTTCCTCCTTCTCTCTTTCCCTATCAACCTTTCTTCCTTCCTGAAGGAATTTGACTGTCATTTCCTGTGTGTGTGTTTTAATCTTGTGTGTTGTATATATATTTAAGGATATTTTCTGTACAAATGTTCGCTCTGTCTTTATAAAAATAGTTTACTTTCAGGCATTCTTAATATTTAGAGTATTGACTGTTTCCTGTTCCCTGGATGGTATATTTATGTGTATTTATGATGAGCTTATTCATCCTTATTAGACAGTGATATGCATCTCTACTCTGCCGTGCCATTTATTTCTGTTTATGGAAGATTATTTGCAAGATCTTGAGCTATATGAATCAAT
This sequence comes from Equus caballus, assembly GCF_041296265.1. NCBI lineage: Eukaryota > Metazoa > Chordata > Mammalia > Perissodactyla > Equidae > Equus > Equus caballus. Next base: position 91,052,767 of record NC_091692.1, read on the forward strand.
CTAGTCCAGGCAGGTTTTAGTGTATTCAACTCTGGTTTGATTCTAATAGATGTTCAGTTGAGTTTGGATTGCTTAAATAAAATAATTCCTTCGTGAGAACATTTGTCGTGTTGGGGGATAAAAAATTTCTTTTCAGACCAGCAGCCGTAGTAGCATTTTAGTAATTTGTCAAACAGAATTTCAGTGGCCATGAACGCTATTTATATATCTTCTAAGATGAGTTTGAATCCTCCCACTGGGCTGTTGTGTTGTTTTGAGATAGATTTCGGAATGTTGAGTGTAGGTATTATCACTCTTCTCTGGGCTTCTCGTCTTGGTCCGGGTCCAGGCTACACCCTGTCCTGTAGTGAGTTCGTCAGAGTTAAGGCGCTTGGACAAGGGGGCTCTGCTGACTGTGTCCCTATCCACACGACTGCTGTGTTGTGCAGCTGCGTTTACTTTCTTAGTTATACTTTTCTGACCCTTTTGTGAATTTTTATTAAGTAGCTTTTAAACACCTAATAAGATGGGCTTTGGCATTCGATATACCTTAGTGGGAATCCTGACTCGCCTGCTTATTAACTGTCTAAGCTTTGGCAAGCTTTTTAACTTTTTAAAAATCCATTTGGATCCTCAGGGTCTTCTTCTGTAAAGTGGGGACATAGATCATAGATTTGTTAAAGAGGGGCTTTAAGTCAAGTGCACAGCCCCATAGCTGGTGACTCATTGTTAACAAGGTCATAATTACTTAAGTAGTACTGGTATGATAAGCGATCTCTGAAGCAATTTTCGTTACTTTTTAGTGTTCTGCTGTGTAATTTTGTGTGTGGCAAGCTCGGATGGAAACTGCTGCATGTAAAGGAGGCATCAGAAGCTCTTTGCAAAGAGCCCTTGAGGTTACAAAGGTGCAGGGCTGGAGAGCTGCATTTTGCCTTCCCAGCTCCTCTCTCCACCCTTCTGTTCTCTGCTCTGGGCCCGGGAGGCTGATGTGTGTGGTGTGAGGCCCGTATCAGCAGATGCTTTAACCCCCTGGCTTCTGGTTGGGTCAGTACCTACCCAGTGGAGGTCACCAGTAGCGGACTGGCAGGAGGGAAAAGAGGGATCAGAGTGTTTGTTCTCTTTGGCTCCCTCGGTGGTAGGTCCCCAAAGGATGGCTGCTTCTCTCTGTGGAAGGAATCTGCAACCCTGTCAGGCTGCCCTCGCAGTGGAAGGAAAGAAAGTTTCTCTTTCTTTTTCTTTCCTGCCACTTCGTGCTTCATCCCCTGGGGCAGTAACACCTCCCCTCCTGCCTAACCCCCAGTACTGCAGTAGTCGCACCCTTATATACTGGCCCTTAATTAAACTCTCTTCAGATCAGCCAGTTTGAATACCTTCTGTTTCCTTCTGGAATCCTGTTCCTTGGATCGTTCACCCAGAGAAAGAACAGAGGCTTCTAGGATTTGGCAGAGTTGCCAAGTATCAGGGTTTCTAGCTAAAAGTTTCTGATACTAAAGGATGACTTCTGTATGGGCTCAGCGTACAAAGTCCTTGGCTCATTAATACTGTCTTTCCTGGACCTGTTTTGTAAGGAGTATTTCTTTCCTTTATAGAAGCACTGTGTACTCCAGGCTTGATTGGGTTGCTAGTTAGACAAGATGTTCTAATGACCTGTTGGTGGAATGTGTTGGGAAAGTGTCCTGGATTGGGAGTCCTGAGTTTGAGTCTTGGTAATGTTGCTTGCTAATTGTGTGACTTTTAGAAATATATTTTCTAACTTTTCTCATGTGCAAAATGTGAATGAGACTCAACCATCCTGGGATGTTGTCAGGATCATGTGAGATAAAGCAGTGAAAATACTATACAAGGTAGAGCTGTGTGTGTAGATGTCTTATTTGTAATGATGAGTCGTTTCATCATTCGTTCTTATAGCGTGTATCTGCAGGGCTGTTACCACATGCTAGGCACTATGAAATGAATTAACAGGGGGTCACTAACAGTCTGTTGGAGAAGACAGGCATGAAGTAGGAAGTTACACCTATGGTGAGTATCATGATAGAATGCTGTGATTTTCGCTTAACTAGTCTGAGAATTCAAAGACAGCCTTTCTAGGACATGGGATTCAGGCAGAGACATGAAGGGAAGGATACTGCCAGGCAAAAAGTCTAGAGAAGTGTTCCAATCTTGGAGAACAAGTTCAGAAGCCGAAGGCCTGATGAGCGTGGAGCTTTGAACCCGTGGAGAGGATGGGAGTTAAGGGATAGAGGATAAAGCAAGGGGAGAGGGCGCGAGCTGCATCCCATGTGTTTGATTGGGTATTCAGCGGGCATGACGCTGTCTCTATGAAAGGCTTGCCTCTTTGGTGGCACTCTCATCCATCTTCTGTCGACTTTAAATATGAATTGCCTTCTAGTTCAGTCCCTCATTTGTTTGTGTGATTATCCAGCTGTATTCTGCTCTGCTCTCTCTTTGTATTCCACCCATTCCATTTCCTACTCCACCACCAGACCACCTCTCCTTCAGGATGTCTCAGCAGACTCCTCTGCTCACAACTGTTAGCATCTCCTGAGGTGACTCCACTGTTAGTATCAGTTTTGGCATTAAGAACCTGGCCTGCCTTTTCATGCTTTGCGTTTCTTCTCTGTTGGCTGAGGAGATCTACCTCTCTCCTCACCCTGAACCTGCCTGATCTTTCTGCAAGAAACTAGGACTTGGGTCAGGAAATTGCATTCATGTCTAAGCTTGTTCACTAACTGACTCTCTGATCACAGAATTTTGTCATCGTTACTGTATGATTTATTCCATTGAGTACTATTAAAAGAGAAAAGGAAAAAAATAGGTTATATCTGAGTAAAACTCTATGTCAAATGCACAGTGTAATCAGATGAGTGGATGTGAACTAGGGTCACACAGGGTTACTTGACTTCACTGAAGAAATCATCATTTCTTTGCTGGCAGTCTCCATTCCCTGTCCTTTAAGGATTTAGCACATATTTGATAGCTTTTTGAACAGTTTTACAAATTCCCAACTTTAGTCCCTTTTCTGTGGCTCTGTGTACATTTGATTAAATTTGTCTGTTTACATGCCTCAGATTCTCTGTACTCTATTCCCAGCATCTGGTACAATTTCTTCAACACATGGGAACTCAGTCAACTTCAGAACTGGAGTGGCTGGGACAAAGGAGACGTCAATTTAGAAGTGTTTGATTCTGTGAGAGAATTTAAGTGGCTTTAGTGAAAATTTACACTACTAAAATTTTTTATATTGGAGATTTAGCTCATTTAAATTTAAAGGTTATTTGTTTTTTAGAGGATGAGTGGATTTTAATATATTTGGTAGGCAAAAAGGTAAGTGTTTAGGAAGCTCTCTACTCGACTGGACCAAGGCGAAAACAAAAAAGGAATGAACAAACAAAAGCCAAAAAAGACAGCACTGACACTCAATTTCTGGCCTGACAGAGATGTTGTGTCCATGGTTTGAAAATGTAGCATTTTAATTCCCTATGTTATCTAAAACTTAATCACATATTTGCTTATTATTTCTGAGCTGGGAGGTGGGATTGGCACATTAAATTGTATGGTGACAGATGTAACCTGGGGATTAGTGAAAGTTGGATCCTTTATGCATTTGACCTTGAAAATCTGATTGGATTTCCCTACAGTCAGCCTTCATTTGCTACAGTTAACTGAAAGGTTAGACCCGTCTTGGTGGGTGTGAAGTTCCTTCCCTTCCTCAGGGAAGAGCAGAGGGTGGTCGCATGGGTTTTGGAATATGAAACTCCCAGTTAGGGGCAGGCATAAACACTACAAAGCTGTTTCAAGATTTCATAGATCATCATGTACAATTCCCCATTTTTTTGCGTTGTATTTTATTGGACTTCATGAAAATGTCAAACTACTTGTAATCCTCAATCAAGTAGAAAATAAAAAATAGTTGATTGAACAGGACCTAAAGAAATAAAAGTTTTGACTTTAAACTTTTTTAGACAGTTTTCAATTTAAAGCTGGAGGACACAAGGGCCAGAGAAAAGTACAATAGCCATGATTGAAAGCAGATCTCTTTGACTCCAGAGACTGGATTGGGGCTCTTTCCTTTGCTGTGCTGTGTGTTAAATGTAGTACATGCAAACTTACATGCTTTTAACATGGCATCAGGCTTCAGACATTTTTTAAATGAATCTTAAATGGTGAAATATTATATTTCAACATAATTCAAAGCTTACTTAAGGTAATATAGGGGAGGAAGACATTTCCTCTACCCACTCTGGGTCCTCCTGGTCAGACAACGAATTAAATTCACATGAGACAGAATAACAGGAGAAAATTAAACAAAGTTTTATAACATGTATACATGGGAGAGACCCAGAAAAACTGAGCAACTCACCAAAATGGTCGAAGCTCTCCTCTTAAATACCACCCTCTGCTAAAGACAAAGGAGGATGTTGGGGGTGGGGAGAGTCAGTTATGGGAGATTATCAGAAAAGCACATTAAGCAAGGGTAACGTCATTATGCAGATTTAAGTCCTTGCCTTCTGCATTGATAAGAGTGTCTAGAGATAAGGTCATCCCCCCCTCTTCTTGGTACAAAGAGGGAGACACCTTTACAGATGGAGATTTCCTTTACAAATGTAAATGTCTCTTACAAAGGGTAAGTAAATTCTACTTTTCAGAGTTTCTCTCATATCTGTAGTTTTTAAAAGTAACCAGCCCAAAATAATCTTCATGCCAAAGAGACATATCTTGGGGTGGCCAATGCCAGTCCCCCACAGTAACAGCAAGATATTTTAGCAATGAAAGATTTGCAAAGTTGACTATTCATCTAGAGAGGAAATTAGGTATTTTGTGTATATTTTCTTTTAATTTTTATTTTTCTCTTTAAAATCATAGGCATATCTCAAATTTTAATTTAATGTATGGTAAAATACATAATTTTTTCTAATTTTTTAATTTTACCTTTATCACTTTGCATGTCACCTCAAATTAAATGTCACTGATTCAAGGAATAACATTTGAATTCTGATTATAGAATTAAATATGAAATAGTGCATGTGTTGTAAGTTCTCAAAAATTATAAAAATTCTTTATTATTTGAAAAGAAAATTATTAGTTAAATCATGGTGTTTTTTTCTTGCTGAGGAAGATTTGCCCTGAGCTAACATCTGCTACCAATCTTCTTTTTTTGCTTGAGGAAGATTCTCTCTGAGCTAATATCTGTGCCAGTCTTCCTCTATTTTATATGTGGGTTGCCACCACAGCATGGCCGCCAGTGGGTGATGTCAGTCTGCACCTGGGAACTGAACTCAGGCTGCCAAAGTGGAAAACGCTGAACTTAACCACTAGGCAACAGGGCCTGCCCCAAGTTAAATCTATTTTTAGAAACATATGTGTACATTGAATGTTTTTTCTAAGAAGTTTCACTGTACCTAATTTTGTTGAATCTTCTAACTATGTTAAAGGTATTTCCAATTATAGCATACATAGGTAGATAAAAGTAAAGTGTAGAATTTATTTTCTTCTAATTAAAGTGAAGTCATGATTTGTTATACTCAACAGAGCAGATGACGTGTGGCTTACTGCTCTTTACTGGGGAAAACAAAACGAACTAGCTCATGTATGCTATTCGTTCTACAGTTTTCAGAGCCTGTGTGTGTTGTGCGGGTGCACGTGCACATATGCTTATTTATTCATGGAAAACTTCTGAAAGAGTATATAAAATTGTTGATTATTACTACCTCTGGAGTATGGGTGTAGGAGAAACCTTTTCTTTTAATTTTATATCGTGTAATATTTGTTTAAAACTTTTACTGTATACATTTTATTTTTATAGAAGAAAATCAAAATTAAAAGTACTTTTGAAAGTTTTTTTCAACAAAAATAGCAAGCATTATCTGAGTAAATCTTTACATTTCACATCCTTCAATTTCAGTGTGTATTGTTCCCATAGAGATTCTATTTAGAATCAGTTTTATAGGATCAAAACATAGGATAATACAAGAAAGCTGACAAAATAATCAATCAGTTATTTGGCGATTCAGTATTATTCAAAGTTGGACACTTTGGTCAGAAGCTGGAGAGCTAATTTGCTGTTCCTTTCTGTCAGCTGTCCTTTTTTATCTCCAGGTCCTTCCCTGCTCCTCTTGGTTCCCCCCACCCCCACCCAATCTCTCTTAATCCCTGTGTGTAGTGTTTTCTGACACCAGCCAATTCTCCAACACCAACTGGGTATCCAGCAATCCACTTCAATTTAATTCTGTCACTAACTCCTGGAGTTAGGGCAGACCCCACAGAATAAGGGCTTAGTCCCACAAGACTGCCCCCACTTCAGATGTCAGCTACAAATAGGGTGCCTAGACTACCCACGTATCTGCTTGGCCAGCTGCAAATGTAGGGGTTCCACAACCTGACTCGACCTCAGCTTCAATAATTTGCTAGAATGACTCGCAGCACTCAAGAAAGCACTTTATTTACTGTTATGGTTTATTATGAAGGTTACAAGTCAGAAACAGCCAAGTAGAGGAGGTGCATAGGGCAAGGCATGGGGGGAGGGATGTGGAGCTTCATGCCTTCTCTAGGCACGTTGCTTTTCTAGCACTCAGAGGTGTTCACCCGCCCAGAAGCTCTCCAAACACTGCTGTTAGGGGTGTTTGTGGAGTTTTCATTTTGTGGGCACGATTCATTAAATCATTGGCCACTGATGATTGGACTCAATCTCTAGTTCCTCTGCTCTCCCCAGAGATGGTGAAAGTGGTGGGTGCTGAAAGTTCCAACCCTCCAGTCACATGGTTGGTTTTTCTGGCAGTCGGCTCCCTGGTCCTCCAAGAGTCACCTCGTTAACGTAAACTCAGGTATGGTTGGAAGGGACTTGTTATGAATAGCACAAGGCACTCCCCATCACTCAGGAAATTCCAGGGGTCTTAGGAGCTCTGTGCCAGGAACTGAGAACAAAGACCAAAGATGTATTTTTCACTACACCTCACCTATATAGTGACTTTCTACCATGAATTGTTAAAAAATTATTCTGACACTTGTTAAAATGGTAAGAAAGATTTTATTCAGGACTGTCATGATAGGTGTCAAGACTGTATTGCCACAGGGCTCAGAGATGAGGCTCAGCTCTGAATACAGCAAAGGCAGTTGGGGATTTAGAGCTAAGAAGCAGAATGCAGGGGCCAGTGGTTGGAGAGTTGCCAAGAGGAGACATCCAGGCCGGCGGGGTTCTTCAGTGATGACTGAAGCCACAGGCCTGCAGCCTCCAGCTTTAAACACAGCCTACATTTATCCAACAATGCCAGGAAAATCTTATCTTCTGTCAAATATGCCATTAAAAACAGTGGAAGAGACTGCAGTGGCACACTGTCTTTGGAGTCAGGCAAACCTGGGGGTAAATCTTACCTCTGCCGTTTGTTAGTAAAGTAACCTTTCTCAACTTCCTTTTTGTCGTCTATGGTGAGGATTGAATTGTCTCACGAATGTGACATGTATTAAATTCTTAAGCATTCCTGCCCCAACAGGCAAAATGAATAAATATGCGTACCCCTTTATACAACTGATACCGTCCCTGGTCCTTCTCCATGCGTTGGTCCCCTTCTTTGACCCTGGGTGTTTTGTGGTCAGTCTGTGGGGGGTACAGTCCATGAATGCTCTGCTTCAGCAGTCATTCAAGTACATATTCTTGTACCTCCTCTACAGCCAAATGCTCTAGGCAATTATGTGAGGAAAGAGTCTCCTGAGATTTTCCAAGATCTGGAACTTGCACGTAGTAGGTGCTTAGTAGTAGATGTTTGTTGAATGAAGAAACAGATTTTACGTAAAAGAAATTTATGTTCTGGTTGGAGAATGTCTTAGTCCTTTTGGCTGCTATAACAGACTACCATAGATTGGTGGCTTATAAACAACAGAAATTTTTCTCTCAGAGTTCTGGAGGCTGGAAATCCAGGATCAGCATGCCTATAGAGGCAGAGTCAAATGCGGGCCCACTTCCTGGTGCATAGACAGTGGTCCTCTCACTGTGTCCTCACATGGCAGAAGGAGTGAAAGAGCTTTCTGGGGTCCCTTTTGTAAGGGCAGTAATCTCATTCACGAGGGCTCCACCTTCACCATCTGATCACCTCGCTAAAGCCCTGCCACCTACTACCATGAGATTGGGGGTTGGAATTTCAGTATATGAGTGAGGGAGGCACAAACGTCTATAGCAGAGAGGTACCACATTTTTTTTTGTCTGAATTATAAGAGTTGTACGTAAAGTGCATTGCCAATATCAAGGTGAGATTAATTGATTCTAGCAGTCCTCCTGTCCCATTTAGGAAGACGACAGTCACATATAAAAAGTGGTATTTAATGTGGTTGAATCTTCAAGGAATTATATGAAATTGAAGTCATCAAAATAACAGCATAAGTGGAGAAAAGAGCATTAGCAAAGGCATGAGCATTGAGTTGATTTGTGTCACTTGTGAGGAGGGCAGATTTGGTTGGGGAGGTTGAATGACAGAAGCTTGTCTGGGCTTTTTTTTTTTTTTTCCTTTTTCCTTTTTCTCCCCAAAGCCCCCGGTACATAGTTGTATATTCTTCGTTGTGGGTCCTTCTAGTTGTGGCATGTGGGACGCTGCCTCAGTGTGGTTTGATGAGCAGTGCCACATCCGCGCCCAGGATTCGAACTGACAAAAAAACTGGTGCCTGTCTGGGCTTTTAAAGCCATTGTAAAGAGTCAGTTCTTGATGGTGTAAGCCTTGGAGAGCCAGGCCGGGTTGATAAATAGGGATGTCAGTGCTTTGTAACACTGAACTGAGAATACTTTCTGGCTTTTCTTTGCTGTTTGATGAGCCTTTCTTTAGGATTCCAGAAGGCCCCAAGGAACTTCCTTTGTGTTTGTGTTTGTTTGTGAGCTAGTCCATGGATCCCCTCTCTTAGCATGGGCGGTCGAGACTGGACTTTGTAGAGTCATGGTCTATGCATTTTTTCCACCGTACTGGTGAAGAATCATTGATAAAATGGGAAATATGTCCTTACCTGAAAAAACTGAGCAATCTAATAGTCCATATTCTGTGTTTGATTTCATGCCACCTTAGAGCTCACAAGAACTCCCCATCTCTGGAGTTCTAAGTTATATACTTCATGGTTATCTTTTTTCCTTCACAGAAATAGAAAAGTTTCAAAAAGGAGAAGGCAAAGATGAAGAAAAGTACATTGATGTGGTGATTAATAAGAACATGAAGCTGGGACAGAAAGTGTTAATTCCTGTAAAACAGTTCCCTAAGGTAAGACAGTGAGGTCTACACTGCAGGTGTGTTACACTTAATCACGGGGGAGCAGATGTTTAATTTATATTCTGTTTAATATTTTCTTGAGATATTTTCCCTTAGCACAGCTGCCTCCCCATATGTACTTTTAAAGTTAATTAAAAACTTATTTAGTGATTCCATTTTTTCTGTTTGACTTTAGTGTGACTAATGGAGCCCCTAAAATTTATGCTTCTGAGTCATACTAGTGATGCAACTTTGGACAACCTGTTTAATTTCTTTCTACTGAAGTTTCTTCATTTATAAGATGAGGCTGGGTTGTTAAGAATTAAATAAGATTGTCCATGTTAAATGCTTAGCACAGGGCTTAGCACGTGAATTTCAAAATATTATCTATTCCTGGGGGCCAGCCCGGTGGCACAGCAGGGGCGCAGTGGTTAAGTTCACATGTTCCACTTCGGGGGTCCAGGATTCGCCAGTTCAGATCCTGGGTGCAGACCTACACACTGCTTGTCAAGCCATGCTGTGGCAGGCATCCCACCTATAAAGTAGAGGAAGATGGGCACAGATGTTAGCTCAGGGCCAGTCTTCCTCAGCAGAAAGAGGAGGATTGGCGGCAGATGTTAGCTTAGGGCTAATCTTTCTCAAAAAGAAAAATAAAAAAGAGGAAGATTGGCAATGGATGTTAGCTCACAGCCATGCTTCCTCAAACACATACACACAAGAGTAAAAAAAATCTATTCTAGAAAAAAAGTTCTATTTTTCATTTATTGCGGGTGTTATTTTATGTCATCGAGCACAATTAAAATAGATGCTTTAGGCCTGGCCTGGTGGTGCAGCGGTTAAGTGCTCACATTCTGCTCTGGCGGCCCAGGGTTCACCAGTTCGGGTCCCGGGTGCGGACATGGCACCACTTGGCACGCCATGCTGTGGTAGGCATCCCACGTATAAAGTAGAGGAAGATGAGCATGGATGTTAGCTCAGGGCCAGTCTTCCTCAGCAAAAAGAGGAGGATTGGCAGCAGTCAGCTCTGGGCTAATCCTTCTCAAACAACAACAACAAAAAAAGATGCTTTAAGGTCCCATCTACTTCTAAAATGTTGGCCATCTTAGATTTGGCCTGAATTGATACTTTTTACCCTGTTTTTCTTTTTTCTTTCTTTTGAGTGTCCATGTACGTGATTCCTGCATACTGTTGTAGATACCAATAGTTCATTTCTTTTGATTGCTGAATAATAGTTCATTACCTGAATATACTTCAATTTGTCTATCCACTTGCCTGGATGGTTTTCAGTTTTGGGTTATTATAAATTAAGTTGCTGTGAACATTTTTGTAAAGTCTTTTTGTGACCATATGTTTTCATTTCTTTTGAGTAAATACTTAGGACTTAAATTGCTGTGTATTTAGTTTTATGAGAAATTACCAGTACTTTTTTCCCAAAGTAGTTGTACCTTGTGACATTTCCAGGAACGATGTGAGCAAATTGTGGTTGCTCCGTATCTTCAAAAGTATTTGATATTGTCAATCTCTTTAATTTTAGTTAATCTGGCAGTGTATTGGTATTTTGTTGTGGTGTTAATTTCATTTCCCTGGTGATTTTGAATGCTTTTTCATGGACTTATTGACCATTCATGTATCTTCTATTTTGAAGTGTCTTTTTAGATCTTTTGCCTATTTCTAAATGGTCTGTATGTCTTGTTATCATTGAGTTGTAGAAGCTTTTTTGTATATCCAGGATAAAAATCTTCTGTTAGATAAATGTTTTATAAACATATGACTCAGTCTATCACTTGCCTATTATTTTCTTAATACAATCTTGTGATAGGCAGAAGTTTTTAATTTTGATGATGTATAATGTATCAGGTTTTTCTCTTATGATTCTTACCTTCTGTAAACTAAGAAATCTTTGGCAACCTCAAGGGAAGGTTAGAGTGTTTTTAAAGTTAGAAAGATAAGTCTCCTGTGTTTCCTCCAAAATCTTTATCATTGTAGCTTTTACTTTTAGATCTATGACCCATCTCAATTTTTGTGTATGGTGTGAGATAGAGGGTCAGAATTCATTTTTTCTCATTCTGGATGTATCCGGGTTTTCTGGTACCATTTGTTGAAAGATGTTTTCCTCCACCTGGTTGGACTGGTTGTGTTGATGCCTTTGATGAAATCGAGATGACTGTGTAAAGTGAGGGTCTGTTTCTGCACTTTCAGTTTTGTTTCATTTATCTATTTATGTATCTTTATGCTGTCTTCATTACTGTAGCTTTTTGTAGTAAGAAACGAAGTGAGGTAATGTAGTCCCTTCAACTTTGTCCTTCTTTGTCAGGATTGCTTGGAAATAGGTCCTTTACAGTTCCATATAATTTAAGAATTATTTTATAGATTTTCACAAAACGTTCTGCTGGGATGATGATTGCAGTTGCATTGAGTCTCTTGATTAATTTAGGGAGATTTGACATCTTAGCAATATTGAGTCTTTCCTTCTTTAAGCAGGGTATATCTTTCCATTTATTTAGAGTTTTTAATTTCTGTCAGCAGCATTGTTTACTTTTCAAGGTAAATGTCTTATTTGTCTTTTGTTAAACTTATTCCTAAATATTTTTGACACTATTGTAAAATGAATATTTAGAAATTTTATTTTCCAATTTTTTGCTTCTAATATAAAATTTTGTACATGGTCCTTGTATTCTGCTACCTTGCAAAATTCACTTGTTAGTTCTAGAAAACTGTTTCATAGATTTCTTAGGATATGCTATATACATAATTAGATCATCTGCGTAAACAGTTTACTTCTTCTGTTCCAGTTTTTTTTTTTCTGTTCCAGTTTTTATTCTTTTAATTTGTTTAGCTTGTGTTCTTTTATTGGCTAGGATCTCTAGTGTAATGCTTGAATCCAAGTGGTAAGATGAGGCATTCTTCCCTTCTTCCCAGTCAATGTGGAAAGCATTCTATATTTAATCATTAAGAATGGTAAGAGCCATAGGGTTTTTTTGGTTAGTCCCTTTATTTAGTAGAGGAAGTTCCATTCTGTGACAGTTTTGCTGAGGGGTTTGATCCTGACTGAGTGGTAAATTTTGTTGAATGCCTTCTCTGCATCTATTGAAATGAACTAGGGTGTTACTCCTTTATGCTGTTAATATAGTGGATGTTATTGATTGATTTATCTAAATTAAACCAACTTTGCATTCTGGAGGTAAATCATACTTGGTAATAATATATTATTTTTGTATATGGCTGGATTCAAATGCGTCTATATTCATGAGTGATACTGGCCTAGAATTTCTTTTTTTATATAGTTTCATAGAGTCAGTGGAGAAGTGTTCCTTTCCCTTTCTTTTAAAGAACGTATGTCAGTTTGCTGCTACTTCTTTCTCAATATTTGCTAGAATTCACCAGTGAAGTCATCTGGGCCTGGAGTTTGGCGATGAATTCAGTGTCTTTAATTGACAGGGCACTAATGAGATTTTCTATTTTACCTGTAAATTTTTGTTTGTTTTTCAAGCAGTTTGTCTGTTTCATCTTTTTCTGACCCTTTCTCTCTCCGCCTTTTGAGACTTCATTTACACATTCCTTCATCCATGTGATATCCTAAAAAAGCTTCCTGTGGCTCTGTTTACTTTTGTTTTTTTTTTTCCCTTGTTCTTCAGATTGGATCATTTCTACTGCTGCATCTTAAACTCATTGATTCTTTCCTATGTTATCTTTATTTTTCTGTTAAGCCCATCACATAAATTTTTTTATCAGGTATTATAATGATTTATTTCAGAATTTATATTTGATTCCTATGTAAATATGGGTATGTGAAAAAAACAATTTTCTCTCCCGAGATTTTCTATTTTTTATTCATTGCAGGTGTCATATTATTTACATCATTAAGCACAATTAAAATAGGTGCTTTGAAGTCTCTAATTCTAAAATCTTACAATTGATAATCTTTTATCTTTTTTTGTTTTTTTGAGGAAGATTAGCCCTGAGCTAACATCTGCTGCCAATCCTCCTCTTTTTGCTGAGGAAGACTGGCTCTGAGCTAACATCTGTGCCCATGTTCCTCTACTTTATATGTGTGAGTCCTGCCATAGCATGGCTTGACAAGTGGTGCGTAGGTCCACACCTGCGATCCAAACTGGCGAGCCCTGGGCCACCGAAGCGGAGTGTGTGAACTTGACCGCTACATCACTGGGCCGGCCCTGATAACCTTTTATCTTGATAACAAGTCATATTGTTCACTTTTTATTTTTAATATGTTGTGTAGTTTTGGATTGCATACTGGACATTGTGAGTGTCATTTTGTGGAAACTACTCTGGTTCTATTTCCTGGAGGAATGTTGATTCTTTTGGATTCAGTCTGCAGACTGTGTGCTGGGTAGGAGTGCAGATCTTAGTTCTGTTCTTTCCTTACTTTGACTTTTGTGTTTATTTTTGGCAGACGTGATGTGGGGGTCAGCCAGAGATTTTGTTAGATTTTATACACAAAATTGGGGTTCCTCAACTCTAACTCTGTCTTTCCCAGTATTCCTGCCTCACAGTTCAGCACTCTGGTTGCCTCAAACTCTGCTACTCAGGGTAAAAACTCCAAAATCAATAAATTCGCCCAGACTATTCCCTTCTTCCAAGTCTTGACTCCCTTTCAGAATTTCCTTGAATTTGATCGTTCTCCAGAGGCTTCAGATAGTTGGTTTTTATATTTTGTTCGGTTTAAGAGTTTATAGTTGTTGTCTTATAGACAGTCAGCCTAATAGGAGCTTACTCAGCCATACTTGCAGAACTGAGAATGGACATTTTTACTAAGTACAAAACTATGTTGTGAACATTTCACAGACAGCCTCATTACTAAGCAGAGCATGACTTATGGAAACCTTTGTAAATTGATCAGTATGCTCGATATCCTTTATATGCTCAATATGCAGTAGATAGAAAGATGAACAGACACTGCCCCATCTTGAAGTAGTTCATAATCTAGTAGATGATTCACCTTAAATTAGTGCTCTGTTGTCTATGAGTAAGTATATGAAATAAAATAAAGTATATGAATAAAGTATAGGAAATAAAATCTCAAATATTGTTTTTCAGTGTCAGCTTTGATGAGAGTAGGGGAAGACAAATTATAGTTTCTGTGTCTACAGACAGCAGAGTCCATTTCGAGTACTTATCATGCCTGAAGTAGGCTACTTAGAAATGCACTGCTTTCAGAATGCTGAAAAAGGATATTTCTGCTTAGCATAATTGAGCACGCAGGTTTCAAGCAGCCTTGTATAAAGGCTAGTATAGCACTTGCATCAGTTCTAAGAAAAAGCTTTCATGCTGGAATAGGTTAATAGGCTGAGCTGGAGGAAGCTGGCAATGCTTGCCCCTCTGGGATAGCAGTGGGCAGAGTAATACAGCTTGATGTGGAGTTGATGCTGACTATACACTTTCGGCTTCTGGGGCAACAGAGAAGTGCTGTTTGTGAAAATCGATCTAATTAATTGAATAATTTCTCTCCTCTTAATGAACCATTTTCAACTCTCTTCCACTGGCACCACATTGATCACCAGTCTTTTAGTACTCAAACCTAAAGTGTATTCACTCTCTTCAGTTATATGCCTGAGCTTGTAGGGTGTGAGACTCAAAGTAAACGCTTGCTTTATGATTTTTTAAAAAATATTTAAAACTTGCAGAAATCGTCCTCCATAGTTTTCCTGTGGATAAATCCTAACCCTTGGTACCGCGCAATGACTAGATATGACAGAGTTAATGTAAGTACGCAAACAACGTTGGAGCAAGGCGCCCTATCTCGGAGGACGGTAGATGTCTCGTGCTTTAGATTTTACGTTGATTTTTCTCATTAAGTGGTTCGTCCATCAGTGAATTAAATCCATCCATTCGCATACCTCACATTTATTGAGGGTATCCTCTGAGCCAGGCATTGTGCTGGAAAAACAAAAGTAATTAAGACATGTTGTTTTGTCACAAAAAGTTCCCAGTTTTGTGGGAAATGCAGATGAATAAAATCATGTTTATAGTACAGTGTGAGAAGTGCGATGGTAGTGTACTCTAGAAAGACCAAGAAGAAGATTATGTTGCTGCTCTCAGAGAAGACTTTCCTGAGGTGGCTGTGTCCGAAGGAGCTGGCTGGGTAGGAGTCAGAAGTACAACAGGGTGAGACTGAGGTGATCCTGACAGGGGAGTACTATATCTAGAGCAGAGGACGTCTGAGAAATTATACGCCATCTTGTTTGGCTAAACAGGTTAATTTCAGTAAGATGTCAGGATTTTTGTAGAGGCTTTATAAGTAAAGTAGTAAGGGAGAAGAGTATGCGGTAGGATTGGCCAGTGGGGCTGCGAGGATGGAGTAGGAGGTGGTATTCGAGCTGTTTTAGAGGATGAGGTGGGCTTCTCCATGTGTTCACTGATTGGAAACTAGTTCAGGAGCGGGAATGCCATGTGCAAAGTCATGCTAGGGAGAAAGAAGGCTGATGCACCATTTTAGCAAGTGAGCTGTGATATGAAATTAAATAAATTGTATCTCTGCATCATGATGCATACATGCTCTACTGCTAGGGTAAGATGTCTGTATTATATTGTTAAATAAAAAAAGAAAAAGCAACATGTAGAGCAGACAGCATCCCAGTTGGACAGTTATTTGAAAAAACTGACTAGCATCTTAACAACAGTGATTTTCTGGAGTGTGGGATTATGTGCTCTTCTCTGCTTTATGTGTTTCTGTGCTTTAATGATAACTTGGTTATCATTAAACTTTTGATAATGATAACTTGGTTATCATTATAACTTTTATAATTAGGATGAAAAGAGATTTCCATTTTTGGGAAAAATGTGCCTGAAATACTTAATTTAGGAGGTACGTTTGTACTATGATTATGTTTTTTAAGATTTAGTGTTAAATTCTGAGTTAAATTCTATAAGTTTAAATTAGATTTATTAAATTTTTTAATTGGTAATTGTTTTAATCTCTAAGTATTCTAATGTTTACATATTATTTTGAGTAACTTTATATTAGTCAGCATGGTTTCTCACATTAAATGTTTTCCTATTATGTGCATGTTTTGAATTTGCTATATTTGCTGTCTCACAAA
Source organism: Equus caballus (assembly GCF_041296265.1). Classification (NCBI taxonomy): domain Eukaryota; kingdom Metazoa; phylum Chordata; class Mammalia; order Perissodactyla; family Equidae; genus Equus; species Equus caballus. Next base: position 91,069,025 of record NC_091692.1, read on the forward strand.
GACACTTAGGTTAAGTAAGTGTTTTTGAGGGAGAGAATAGAGGCTTATGAAACATGGTCTCACCTGGAGTTGGAACTGAAGCTCAGGAAAATTTTCTTTTTCAAAGTTGGCTTGCATTTTTTCCTTGTAGTATGTTGCAGACAATTCAAAACCCGTGAATTTACCACTAGGTAGAAGCCTAGTCCATAGAAATCCTCATGGGGTTAAGAATGTTCCACATTAGTAAATATGTGACAGTCACGTTGGCTTGTTAAAAATTGCCTTGTCTGTGACTCCTATTTGATTATCACAGGCATATAATATTTTTCCCAGAAGATTTATGTGAAAATAATTTTTAATTTTGGTGTTCAATTGATAGACTACCTGTAGACATAAAGTAATAATGTGCTTGTATGTTAGTTCTTTATATGTATATGCCATTACCAAGATTAATATGACTGGCTAGTGGGGATTTTGAACTTGTTGACATCAAGAAAGCCTTATATTAAAAATAGTCACTTAGAGATACATGTCTTTAATTCAAGTCACTATTAGTGTCCCTCCTGGTATTCATTAAATCTTGGGACCCTATTATGAAGTAGAAAGGCCTCTCTGGATAACAGAACCTTAGGGAAAGTATTGGCCCTTAAAGCCATTGGTTCCCAATGCACAGTGCCTTCCACGTCAGTCCTCAACCATCGCTTTGACAACCCATAGCCTATAGTGGGACTTGGAGAGAAGTGCCATTATAAGTAGAGATGAGAGGAATATATCTTCAGAAACTACTTTTGTTCTGTTCTCAGAGGTCTTCTCTGGGCTCTTGGGATCTCGTGACACACAGCCCCTGTGTCATGAGAACTGAATTAGAAAGTTAAGTTGGTATTTGGAAATACAGTAGCACTCAAAAGCGTTGTGAAGGAATTTGAAATCTTATGCTGTGACTTTTCCCTTATTCTCTTTAAAATGCTTGATCATTAACCCAGAAAGTAGCACTCGAACTTAGATTTGTTAAGCGGACTCCAAAAACAGCCAGGCGTATATTGAGGGGTTCCCGAAAGAATTTATTCATGTTGTTTTGGGGGCTTATTATTATTACTACTACTATTTTATTGAGCCAGATGAAATAATTATAAAATTTGGTTATATAGAGACCCCCACAATCTCATTACGTTAAAGACTAGAAATGCTACCGTATATGAATTTTCCTCACAAAGCAGTAATTTAGAAATTAAAGTCTGTGATAAGTATTATTATGTATAAATCTTTTGACACATCAGTGCTTACTTTTTGAGGAGGGATGGAGGAGAGATCTCTAAATGTGTTGCTGAGCCAAAAGGTAACAGCATCATTAGTGCTTTGCATTATATTATTGGCTTAGGTATCTTTAATATTACTGGACTGATTATTTTGGCTCTGGGCCACTTGAGGACCACCAGTTTGGGTCTACTGAAAACTGTGTGACTATATTGGTATTGGACATGGGAAATGTGAACAAAACTTAATCACTTTCTTCTAGAACTCCCAGCCTAGTGGAATAAAACAGCAGAAATTCATACCATGGACCAAACTATAAACTTTTATCACAACAAGTAATTGACACATAATTACATGAAACAAAAGACACGTGATCTGCAATGATACTGAGAAGCATTGCTACTGAGGGGAAAGGAGTCAGGTTTAGGAGCTAGCCCCACTTGTGTTATGCCCCGCTCTGCCTACTGGTCACCTCCACTTGGATATCCCAGACATCTTTGATTCAATGCGTACATGAGTGATCTTCATACCTCCTTTTCTTGGCAAACCTGCACCTTTTCCTGTATTCCTTATTTCAGTGAATGACAGACAGCCTGTGTACTTAAGTGCCTATGCCTGAAACCAGCGCATCGTTTTTGTCTACTATCTTCTCCTTCATTTACCACCTCTCCCTCCATTCTTGAAATACTGTGACTTACACATTTTATTATTTCTACTTCTTAAATTCATTATCATCCATCTCCATCTCTGCATTCCATTGCCACTCCTTAATTTAGACTACTATCATCTCTAACTCAGTCAATTTCTTACCTTCAGTTTCAAATCCTCCATTCTATTCTCCATACTTGTGGCCAAACTATTGAAGTCTGGGATTTTCTGGATTAACAGTTTTAAACTCACTTATATATGGGCTACACTTGCTTATTTTATTTGTTTTGTCGTCCACCCTTCCCTCCCCCAAGATTATAATCCAGCCTTGAACAAGTAAAGATAGAAATAATGTAAGGTAGATCATTTCAGATTGTATGTTACTTTTGTATGCCTGCCCATATCATCTCCTGTAGAAGTTACTTGTACACTTCATTGATTTTTAGAATTGCTAACATCTCAATAAGGTGGGCTGTTTATCATTCAGAAGTAAATACTGTGTTAAGTTATAATCAATGGAGCATCACCAAATAATCTTAACTACTACCAGTAATATTTGAGGATTTGTGGTTGGCAAATTAATAAATTTAAATAATAGTATTTATCCATAGCTTTAATATGTTGCAATAATTTCTGGAGCAAAGAAAATCAATAAAAACTATATTGACTAGTGCCATTTGATTTGGGGTAAAATAAACTTTAATTCCACAAGTATTTATTGAGAATTCATTTTGTAGGAAAAATGATGAATCAAATATGAGTCCTAATTACTCTCAAGAGATTTATAACCTAACAGGAGAAACAGAGTAACTTTCACTAAATAATATGGGCTAAAGATCGAATTAACATGAGAGGTAGAGGGATACCACAGGATTTAAAGGAGTGAGGGAGAGTTATTTCTAGAAAGAATTACAAGTGGAATTAAATTTGGTCCTTAAGAATAAGCCCCGGATGTTAGGAAGCAGAGATCGGGGAAGGGCGGGGTAAGTGTTGGGCTAGCATGATTGAACTATGGGGATAGGAGATTGTAGCGTTCATCGGCGTGGGGGCGACTAGTCTGGAAAGCCTCCGGTGCCGTGCTTGGGCATTAGAATTCTGTACAGCCGGTCAGGAGCCCTGAAGATCTACGGCAGAGAGAAGCAAACAGCTAGAATATACCATAGAAGATATTCTGCATTATAAAAGATCTTTTTTTTTTTTTTTAAGCTCTCCTAAAATTTAGGAATGATTGATTTAAATGACTTTTTGGAATGACTTTTGTTCCTAGGAAATTCAACTTCTCGTGTAAAAGTGACTGATATTTTCAGAGGTGATTATCGGATCATGAAAATCGTTGTCAGTAATCCAAAGCTTGGCTCAGTTACTAACAATCCTAAGCAACAGGCATTTTATTTCTGAAGAGGCTGCTCTCTTTCACGTGAATGCCATGTTCCTAGGTCTCTGGTTAGGTTTACTACTGTTTGGAGTTTGGCATTTATGACGTTGATTTAATTCAAATGATATCAGTATTCTGAATACCAACTGAAATGTGGATTTACGTAACTAATTATTTTGTTACTGCTTAAATTATTGGAACATAAAATGACCCCTAGAGCTAATAAAAGTAGTGATCCAGTCTTTCCTTTCAAGAGAAGATAGGTAAAACCAAGCTTGTTAAGTTTTCCTTTGTATTCTTGCCCTAGGGCGGGAATTAGATGAATGTGGAGATCAGGAACCAAAGCTGTTCCTTGGCAGTTTACTTCTTTCTCCCTGGTAAGGTCTAGAAAGCAAATGCTTAGGTGATGCTTTCCAAAGAAGGATGTCTACACAAACATTTGGATGCTAGAACTTCTATCTTAATGTGTATATGTAGCGTATGGTATTCTGGGTGTCGAGCACTGTTCTAAGCACCTTACAGGTGTTAACTCATTTAATCTTTAGAACTTTAGGAGGAGGGAATGGTTACCTCCTGTTCACATATGAAAAAACTGAAGAACAGAGAAGTTAAGTAAATTGCTAAAGATTACACAGTTACTTAGTAGCAGGCATTTGAATCCCAGAAATCCGGCTCCAGAACCCATGCTCTTATTAAAGAAACTAACCTTTATAAATATTTAGTACGTGGATAAATGTAGTACCGTTACAGGTTCATATGAGTGCCGTACAGCTGTGTGCACGCTGAGACAGCATCCTGAAGGAAGGGGCAACACCACAGTGCGGAAGGGCTCACCAAGTTCTCATTACTCATTTGCTTTGAGTATCTCGGGGCATATGGCTGGTGTGTGTGCCTGAGTAATGGATTCATGGAGTGTATTACCTAGTTGTAGTTATCCTTATCTTTAAATGGGCAAAGATCACTCTTAAACTGTGAATTAAAGGTCTGCTACACATGCAATAGAAATTGATGCGGGATCGGTGAGCCGAGGAGTCGAAAGAAAGATTTCTTAGACTCTCAAGATCTGGCAGTAGTGCTCTTTTATTTAGAGAATAGTGTGGAATAGCATGGGGACAGGACCCATGGGCAGTCAGAGCTTCTGCTGCCCCTAGTTGAGGGTTAGGGCTAAATTTAAGGCATGGGCATGTGAGTTATCTCTTTACAAGACAAAGAATATGTAAAAAGCTAAAATGGTAGATAAGAATCAAACCGGATTGAGTAAATGGCAGAAGTCACCGCTTGAATTTTATCCTCGGCTAAAGACAAAGGAGGATTTGTGGGGGGGAGGGTCAGTTACATGAGGTTGCCAGACAGTAACCAACTTAAGTTCTTGCCTCTGGCATTGACCAAGAGCCTCTAGAGATAAGACCATCCCCCCCTCTTCCTGGCACAGAAAGGGAGGCATCTTCACAGATAGAGGTTTCCCTTAGAAATGTAAATGTTTCCCAACAAAGGAGCAAACAAATTCCAAAGAGGGAGGCATGGAGATTTCCTTCACAAATGCAATTGTCTCTGATCAAAGGGCAAACAAATTCCACTCCTTGGAGCCTGCTTCTTATCTGTAGTTTTAAAAGTAACCAGCCTAAAAATCCTCATCATAAACTGTTTTAAAATTAAGCAGCCTAAAAATCCTCATCAGAAATGAGCAAAAAATGGCAGAGCTGATCCTTGCCCTGTGCCTGGAACAAGCTCAGCCTTATAACAGGGTCCGAGTGACTGAGGTCCAGTTGGATATGACAAGAAGGGTGATGTTCTCAAAGTTGAACTATTTCTTCACATCCAGTATTGTTAGGTGCTGTCCTAGGCGGTTGTTGAGTACACAGATGAATAAGACAGGGTCTCTGCCCTCAGAGAGATCACTGCTCCCCTCCCCTTCTCAGGGAGAAGAAGGTATCAAGTAGATGGCCAGGCTGAGAAAAGACTGCTGTGCGAGGCTGTAAAACTTACTGTTTTACTAAATGACAGCTTTGTTGTTTCTTTCTGTGATAGTGGATTCTGTTGTGCTCTGCCCCCTGAAGCCACTCCTTCTTGCCTTCAAGCCCAGCATAGTTCCCTTCCCTGAGTCTCTCCTGATCCTGCGGCTCCATTTAACCTAGAGCCTGCAGCAGGACATGGCCGTGAGTCATCGTGGGCTGGGTCCTCCAGCCCAGTCAATCTGGCTTTGCCACATGGACCTCCCCATAGTGCTCAGATTGTTGAATTGTGAGCAAATAAATAAAATGGTTATTTAAGGCCGTTAAGTTTTTGGGTTAGTTTGTTATGCAGCAGTAGACAACCAAGATAGCATTAAAGCCTAACTCTTCAGTCCCTGATTTTCTGATTGCCAAGTCAGGTGGGGCTGTGTGAAAATGATGCAACGTATGCGCATGTTGGGTTTTAGCATCAGAGTTGGAGGACAATGAGAGGGACAAGGGACCATAATGGACCAAAGGGAATTACTCTCAGCAAGCATGAGGTTTATCCCAGGATTTGATTTCGTCTATGAAATACTAAAGTGCATTTAAAGAAAAATAAGTAATCTAAGAGGAACGTTAACAGTTCGTGTTATAGTCAGGGAAGACGCCATAACACTGTTGAGTATTTTTGTCACGGTGAGCAGGAGGGGCTCTGCCATTGAAAAGACTTACTGTTTTGAAATTCCTTTCCTCTTGTGCCAGAGTGTTTTATATTTTATGATACTGCTGATACAGCTGTGGCTTTCTCAAAATAAAGCAACAAGAGACAGGATACTAGGTTCCTGAACCCCGAGTTCATTAATTTATTCTTTTGCTTTTATGGATTCAGAACAATTTTTTTTTTGAGCATTACTCTGTGCCAGGCAGTGTATTAAAAGGGGAGAAGGGGATTAAGATGTGGACAAGATTTCGGAGTTCAGTAAAACACATTCCCTCTTCTCAGGAACCCAACATGAAAGGAGATGTTTTACAATATAGTTTGGTAAGTGTCACCAGAGAAAGCAGGAGAATGAGTGTGGATTCAGAATGTCAGGGAGGTGCCTGCAGGAGACGCCCCTGGGCCTGTTAGACTCTGAGGAGCTGTAAGACAGGACTGGCTGGGCACGTACTTTATACCGTGGAGTGTGTTCTTTTTTCAGTGTAAGTTTTTACTGTTGTTAAGAGTGAATTCAAATCAATATGGAAAATTTAAGCAATGACCAAAATACGAAGAAAATAAAACCACCAGATTTGCACCTACATTTTAAACTCAGATCCAAACTCTTGGCAGTGGGCCAGGAGGGCTGCCTGCTGTGCCTCTGTCTTCTCTTACCCAGACTCGTACTTCCCCACCCCACCTCACTCCACTCTGTTCAGGCTGGTGGGCTGCTTGTTTCTCAGAAGCTCCCCTGTGCCCGACTTCTGTTTGCATTGCAGGGAGTTGTCTGTCCCCAGATCGTCGCATAGGACCCAGCTCAGCGCAGCCGTCACAGAGGCCAGCCTAGCCTGAAGCTGCCCTCCGTGAATACCCTGCTCTGTGGTCGCTCTCTGCGCCCTCACCAGAAGCTTCCTGGTAGTAACAAATGTTATCCTCGCGTAGGCGTTTTCTTTGATTGTCATCTGGCTCTTGGTACTAGAAAGAGAAACTCAGTGAGGATGGGGCATTGTCTGTTTCTCTTTCCTACCCAGCACACAGGACATGTTTGCTCGTCACCCCTGCTGTAGCGACACTCACTGAGGGCTAGATGACCTAAGTGTGTGTTTTGTTGACTTTGTCAATATTTTACAAAACAGAGCAGAGCGCCTTTGTTGCCCGTCCTCCTGCAGGTTAAGCTTTTGTTCAGGAGGGCAGATAGGGACGTGGATCTGGACACATTTCGGCAGGCTGCTTCTGTCTCCCCTACCAGCCCCAGGGGAAGTAGGGCGTTTCAGGATTCTTCCCTGACCTTCTCTGTGAGCACCTGGGGGTAGAGGTATTGGATTCCTGCAGAAAAACAGCTTTAAGAAGGGTCACCTCTCCTAATTCTGGAGCTTTCAGGGCTTCATGCTCTCATGCTGCCGCCGCCCCCCCCCCCGCCCCCATAAGCAAATGCTGGAGTCCTTTCTCCCTGCAGGTGCCTGTTCTCTCTCCAGATGTGCGGTTAGTGTTGCCTTGGGACTGCAGCATTGATCTGCATTCTGTCCAGCTTTCTTGTTTTAGGTGAGAGTGACGTTCTTTGCAGTTCTACATCTGAGCCGAAATGGGTAGTTCTTGGAATGTGGTAATTTTGAGGAAGTGAAATAAGTCCAGAACGACTAACATTAAAGCAGGAGAGTGTAGCGAGGCTGGCGGACAGGTGGGCAAAGGCTGCCTCCGAGAGGGCCTTCACAGCTCTATCAGGACACTGGGACTTCATTCTAAGAAGAGTGGGACAGGTGTATTTTAAACAGAGATGTAACACGGCCAGCTTTGTGTTACGACCTCTCTGCTGGTTGAGGAAGGTGGAAGTGGCTCCAGGGAAAGGATTCTGCAGTGGGCTGGGTGAGAGCGGATGATGGCTTGGCTGGGGTATGTGGTGGTGGGACTACAGAAAAACTGGTTTAAGAGATATTTAGGAGGTAAAGTTGTTCAGATAGTTTATGAATTCATTGAACATTTATTAAATGCCCTCTCGACACAGTGTTGGAGCAGTGAGTACAAAAGGCCTGGCCACTGCCCTCAGGGAATGAGGGTCGGGTTTCTGTCTTGAGTCGCTGCGTGGGTGCTGCAGCCTTTTGCTGGGCTAAGGAACTCTGAAAGATAACGTATTTGAATCTGTGGTGGCAGAGGTTACAAGTTCAGTTTTAGTGTTGAGTTTGAGGTCAATAAAACATCCCCTTGTTAGACTAATCAACATTTTGCTGAGCACCCAATTAAGGGAAACCTTTAATGGAGACAGTGACATGTGCTTGAGGCTTAGTTGTTTATGAAATGACAGCTTAACTGTAATTGTTCCCTGAGGAACAATGTCATGTCACAAATATAGTTTAGATCAATTAAAGCTAGTCCAGAAAGCACGTGGTCTTTACCAACGAAGAACGTGATTATTGGCTCCTGTGCATCATGCAGTGAAACTCACATATACTCACTGTATGCTGGTTTACCATCTGCACAATCATTTGAAAAGCTTCCTATTCACAACTGTAACATTTGTAATATAATATATTTGTAATAATTGGCATCTGGAGAAAAATCACTGGTCTTGGGAATAATAGTCACTTTTTATTCAAACCTATGCACAAATCAAATTATTAATAAAAATAAAAGTTAAGACATATTGAGTTCTTACTGTCTGTCTTGCAAATGCAGTTGTCCAGTAAAAACCAAATCCCAACTTAAGTCAGGAGAGACTGTTTGAAGGGATCTCGCAAGAGCAGGGAGAAGGCTCTGAGCATGAGATCTCAGCGTCTCAGTGGTCAGATAGCAAAGGGCTTTTCTTGTGCGTGGAAGTGAACAAGGCCAGAAAGATGTGGAGAAGTGGGAGTGGTGGAGGGAGGTGGCATGAAGGGACAGTAGATCAGAGAAGGGTTTACCCTGAGGCTGGCCCAGAAGCTGGGAGGCCTCTCGAGAGAGTGGTACGTGGTGCGCTGGCTCAGGCCGTGGGTGGTCATCATGCAGAGGCCTGAGGAATGGGGGGAAGTTTGATCAAGCCAGGTTAAGGGACATTTTCTGGTTGATCAGTGGACAAACAGATCAGCTAATCTTTTAAGGGGCAAAGAATAGGAATTTGGAGGGCCTGTGTCTGAGCTGGTTGTAGGTAAACGAGGGAGTCATCCGCAGTTCCTACCTAAGTCATATGGGAAAGGAGAGTCCTTTGCAGTAAGCCATTTCCAGGAATGCCAAAGGGTATGAAGGTTTCTTAATCACCACTGTCTTTTAGGAACTCAGGGCTCAGGTGAAATTCAGCATTGTCACAGTGCTACTCAGCACTTTATCTGATACGTTTTAATCTTCATGATAACCCTGAAGAATAATGACTCTTGTAAGCCACAATCAAGGTGACTCTGGTGAAACTGAGGACCAGAAGGGTGGAGGAACAGCCGTGACCACACTGCTGGTTAGAGGGTGAGCCCCTAAGACACTCACTGCTTGAGAAGTCATAGCAGGTGGGGCGGGACATCAGCAGCTCCCAGAGCTCATGGCAAATAAGAGAACTATGCTGCCTAAGTTGTTTATTTCTTATATCATCTAAAAAGGCCAAACTATTTAATCAGCCCATGTGTTACTTAAGCCTTTTCTTGTGACAGAGACTGACCATGGCCAGCTGAAGAGTTGTTTTTCTTTGTTTTAACTACATTAGCATATCTTACAGACTGCACGGAGGAATTGAACTTGTAAACTGAGAGGACAGTGACAAGGGCTTCAAGCCTAAGAAATAGAGTAACCAGTCATTGGCCCCTCTCTTTAGCAGTGTTTCTCAACAGGGGCACAACTGACATTTTACCCAGGACACTTCTACTTTGTGAAGGGCAGTCTCATCCCTCTCTGCTGTGTGACGTTCTAGGCCTTTGCCCACTAAATGCCAGTAGTGACCAACCGTCATGGCGACAACCGACCAAACATGCTAAGTATTTCCACAAGCCCCGGGAGGTGATGCAACCTGCAGTGAGAGCCCAGCCGAGCTGCCGAGCGTATTGCCGTTGTTTCTCAGCTGTAGGGACATTTGGTATCTACGCTAAGTTCTCAACCTCTGTTTCCCTGGACTTCCAGGCAAAGGTCAGCTCCTTGACCAGCCTGGGTGGCCTGGGCGTGGTCGTGTTGTTTCAGTGTGGTGGCTCCCTTGGTAGCCTTGTGCGTGAAGGGGAGTCACTTCTTGGTAGGAAGTGGGTATTATTCAGATAAAGTTCTGTGTAGTCCACAATGGTTAAATTCATCAATTTATCACTCACTGACTTGGCATAGAGTGTACATAATCTGCTGGCTGCTCTGGTAGGTGGTTTTTATACATTTCTGTATTTAATTCATACAAAAAGCACCCACAGTAGGTGGTATGATCCCTGTGTTGTAGATGAGGAGTCTGAGATTCGTGAGGGTTGACTTGCTGAGGGAGTATAACCAATACACAATAGTTAATTGAACAAAAAAGGGAATAAAAGTGCTTCTGATTACCCAAATACTCGTTATGGTACTTTTTGTCAACAAAAGACTAATAGAAGTTAAATGGAGAAAGAAGACTCCTAAAGGTCTAAAAAATGCTTTTCCTTTTTATGTAAAGTCCCATGTTTTTATATTTTATCAAGTGACCTTGAATAAATCATTATCACTCTGTAGACTTTAGTTTCCTCAGTGTTAAATTAGATGTTTGTGCTAGGTGATTTCTAAGGTCTCTAATTTGCGTTAGTTGGGAAATACTTAACTATTAAAGATGTGATGTAATAAATATGGCTGTTTGCAGAAACTTATTTTTATGCTATCCTTGAATGCCACTAAAATGAATGGAAGTGAATGGAAAAAAGGCACAAATCCGTGAAGAGAAGAATGAGAGTGTGAGACAACAAAAGGCAAATGATGTCAGTAAAATTTTGTAGCTGCAAAATAAATAGATAAATGGTAATGACTTGGAAGACCAGAGGAAGCAGAATCCTGAGCTTGCAGAGTGAGAGAAAGTCGACCAGAAACCTCATTAGTGTGGGAAGAAAACCCTAAGACTCAGGAATCGTAGACAACAATGACTGTGAAGGTAGATTTATAGAGGAGACTTGGTTAAGGCTTGTGTGGGAAGTAGTTAGACCACCACATGCTCTTCCCAGCTGGTGAAACCGGGCATCTGCCCTTCTTAGCCTGGCAACAGACTGGAGATTTTCTCCAGAGTTTACGTAAGAGAAGCCTTAGGCTCTAAGACCCAAATAGACAGCTAAGGGCTAGAGTGAGATCCTCCCACTGAAAACGAGGGAATTATTTCATTTAAATAAGGATGTGCATACTTAAAAATGGGATCCCAGTATTCCGGCAGCCAGGCTTATACCCCCTCCTAGGAAACTGAGAATTCCTCTTCAGGGAAATGCCTAGCCCAAGAGAAGAGAAATAGAGATAGTGATATTTGAGTAGCTTTTGATGAAAAAACTGGCTGCCATATTACAGTGAATTGTCAAGTCCGGTCATCCCATGTACAAAAGCAGAACTTCCAGTCAGCATTTTAGAGCTTCAATCTTAAAATTTTAAAAATGCATAGTAGAGGATTACCTGTCATCTGAGGAAAGCCCATAATGTAGAAAGAGAGCAGTTCACAAAACATGGCGGGTCAGGAGAATCTGTTGCAAGAAGCAGATACTGTAAGCTCCAAGGTGGGGAGGAGCCACTGTCATTAGTGTCCTCAGAGAGATAAGAGCTTATATTGCTTCCATAAATATTTGTTAAAAGCCATAAAAAAGAACAACTATAAGGAAATACTGTTAGTAGTTAAACATTTCGTAGCAGAAATGAAAGGATCAATAGACATATAGGCTTAATGTAATTAAATCTCCCAGAAAGTGAAACAGAGAGAGATAAAGAGAGAGGAAAACTAAGAGAGAAACTTAGACATCCAACTCAGGAGGTCCAATATCCAGACAATGGAATTTCCAGAAAGACCAAGTAGAGAAAATGAGGAACAAGAATACAGTGGAGGTGGGTGGGTCGAGACACTGATTTTTTTTTCCCACCTTGTAGTTTGTTTGATACTTGAAACTCTGAAAGTATCACTTTTATACTTTTCAAAACTAATTTAATTAAAGTTAAATTTAAAAAACCGAAAAATAATTACATGTAAAGGTTAAAAATAGATATTTGAGTTTTCATTGAAGACCAATAAAGTTAAAAGTGGACAAGGAAAAAAATACCATTTTGATTTTTTAAAATACGTATTTCAGGAAAATTACTTCAATTATCATAGTTGGATAAATTGAGGAATGATTTTCTCTTAAAAACAGCAATGCTGGGTCAGCCCCAGTGGCGTAGTGGTTAAATTCAGTGCCTTCCAGTTCGTGAGCTAGGTTTGGTTTCCAGGCATAGACCTACACCACTCTGTTAGCAGCCATGCTGTGCTGGTGGTCTACATACTAAAAAATAGAGGAAGATGGGCTCAGGGCACATCTTCCTCAGCAAAACAAAAAACAAACGAACGCAAACTGCAATTGCGCAGCAGTGGCATAGATCATGAAAGATAGCTGATATCAAAGCAGCAGCTACATGAGTTTGTAATCAAGGATCTTATCAAAGAGAGCAGTTTCTCTCCTGGTAGACAGTGCTGACTTTCTATATGGCAGCAAGAAGTATCCATGATTTACCTGAATTATAGTAAAGCTTTTAAAACTTGTGTGAAATTCCTAATGATAATTCTTCCATTCAAGATATATTTATTGTCTATTATATGCCAAGCATTGTTCTAAATTATTTATTTATGTGGACCCATTTAATCCTCAGAAGAGCCCTGTGAGGGTAGGTCCTGTGTGGTTCATCATTCCCATTTTATAGATGTGGAAGTCAAGGTATAGAGAGGTTAGCTTACTTGGCCAGGGTTACTCAGCTGGTAAGTGGAACAGCCAGGTTTGAAAATCATGGCAGTCTAGCCTCAAAGTCTCTACCCTAATTAATTCACTTCTACTCTTCTTGTTAAATAAAGGATCCTAAGCTTCTAGGTTAAATAATTTGTCCGTATTCCCATAGCTGGTTATTTTAGAAGAGAGAGATGTATTTTTTCATAAAGCCTTTGTTGGCCACTGAATGCTTAAGAACTCATCTGAGCCAGTGCACCCACTGTTTGACTAACCAAAGCTTAGGTACTGACCAAGGAGAACCCAGATACTCTGTAATGACCAGTCCAGTGCACATTAGAGGACACCCGCTGTCCTTTCCCTCACCTACATTTCAATCCTTGCATTGTTCGTGGTTGATATTGAATGTGTGTTGAAATTGTCAGAATAGCAACTTAGAAATTCTGGGAAATAAATTGCATGTACAATTTGTGAAATGTAGCCATCACTGAAGTGATTGGTGTAAAGAAACATGTCAAAAATTTTTAAATTTCACCATTTTTAGCCCCATTTTATATAGTTTATGGAAACAGTGTGATGCATGTAGCACAACTTAAATATTAGGAACATTAATTATGTGTGGCATACTACAGTGTTTTCCTAACATTCTGGATTAGTAAATTACTTTCAGATATGAATGTTACAAATTTGGTTTGTTTGTTCTTCCTAGTTCAACTTTGTGGGGAAACTTTTGGGTCCACGTGGCAATTCTCTGAAGCGTTTACAAGAAGAAACCTTGACAAAAATGTCCATCCTTGGAAAAGGTTCCATGAGAGACAAGGCAAAGGTAACAGTCACCATAGACAGTGGCTACATTTTTAGTTAAGTTATATAATGTACTTTTAGGTCATCCATTGTATTAATGCATATTATATAAAAGCTAACTGGGGTCTCAAAGGAAATTATGTGAAACTGTTATATAAGGTGATTTATCTGTGATAACTGTTTAGAAAATTGAATCACTCTGGCCAATTTCAGAATATGTAGTATCTTAAACCTACATCTGTGACTATTACATTCATTTATAAACTTAAATAGCAGTACCTATGGTTTTGATTCTAAAAGCAATGTTACCTTATAGAAAGTACAGTGATATTGAAATTATCTTGAAGAGAACTAAGAGTTATCTATAGTCTCACCATCATTTTTTGCATTATAGATTAGTTCCTTAGGGTCTTCTGTCTATGCCTTTGTTTCCCACAGTTGAGTTTATAAAGTATATACTTTTATTTGCTCTTTTTGCCATTTCTTTGATATCCTATGCATTTTATCAAGTTAAAATTTATTTTAAATGTTTTAGTAGTTGCTCACTGTTCTAACACCTACTAATACTACTTGGATGTGATCACACTAACTGCCTTTTTTTAAAATAAGCTAAAATTACTCAGCTATTTGCTTTGAGCACTTTCTTAAATATACCAATTCTGAAAGAAATTTTCACATTTCATAGTGTGCTATCACTAATGTTTTCTCTATTATCACTTTGTTGTTCTCTCATTGTTAAAAGATTTATATTACTGAGAACCAAATCCATATTCAGTGATCACTTGCCATGCAATATTGAACAATGATTGTATCAGACAAGAAAGTTATTCAGACAAAACCCAGCCCCCTCACAAAAAAAAGTCCATCTAAATAACAACTTTTATAATAAAAATAGCCATCATTTTGCTATTGAACACCCACTATGATTAGACCCTGTGGGAGACATTTTACATGCATTATTCCATGTTATCCTTAGAAAAATGGAAGATACATACCACTCTCCTTATTTATGTGTTAGAAAACTGAGATTCAGAGAACATGAGTGATCATCTGGGTTAATCACGGAAGTTCATTATATTATTTGATTAAAAAATGGCTGTGTGTCACATTCACCTGGAATGCTGTTTAAAAATACACATTCCCGTGTCCCAATCTGTTTAGGGTGGAACCTCAAAATGAATTTTCAATAGGTGTTTGAAATGATTTTGACCCACGCCAGGCTTAATACTCACTAAGCATTGCTGTCTCAAGTGGTGTTACTTTGATTCCCTGACTCATCTATTCTGGCAGGCAGAGAAAATAGAATCATGATTGGTCAGAAATTCTGTGTATCTTGTAGGAAAGTACCCCACCCTTGCTGGTATTTTGATAAAGTCTTCCATAAGGCCACCTGGTATCGTGGTACCTGATGTGACCACAGAGACCCATCAACATGATGCTACTTATTTTGTTTGTTGTTAAGGGAGTTCCTTGGTCAGACCATTCAGTGGCTTGATCAGGGCATCCACAGATGGTATTACAGGTAGAAGGGAAGTGGGGAAGGCAAGTCTTTATCTAGAGTCTATGTCCAAGTACCAACAAATGGCTGGCTGGCTGTATAATGAAAGGGAACCTGAAGATCAGCTTGCTTTCAGGGCTTGGTCGTCCAGGTTATGTTATCATTTCAAGGGCTGGTGGTAGTTCTCTGCTGTTGGCATATAGGACACTCAGCGGTGGCAGTAGCCAATCATCGTTTTTGGGGAGAGTCCGTGTTGTAAAGTAGTGCATGACCTCTCTCCCTGTCACCCTGAGCACTTTGTTGATGAGTCCCTTGTGTAGCACTGAGGTAGCTTGGGAATGAGCTGCTTTGACAACTGCTAAAATGGGTCCCCTTGGTTACCGGGTCACTATGTGCCTGCTCTGCATTGCATGGGCCTCTTTCCAGACCACTTATCAACCATTCACCAATCCTCTCATTTCTACATTTCTATGTGCTCAATGACATGGGTCAGCAAGTCAATATGGGGATTCTGCAAGTGGCTGATCATTTATATTCCATCAAGACAACTAGAAACTGAGGAAGTCCCATACATCGTGGGTTTACAGTCTGCTGAGCGTACTGTCAATAGACTAGGACCAGAAGTCCTTTTGTCTCTTGACCTCATTGTCATCAGGGGCCTTAAATGAATACATTTAGTATCCCATCTGCTGTGTTATAGTCAGATCCTCACTGCCCGAACTCTTGAATACTAATTTCATTTGATCCTTTTTACTAGTTTAATTTTAGTATACAGAAATTCTCAGTTAATAATATGTTTATTTCTAAACAGCTTTCTGTTACTTAGTATTAAAATTTCATCCTTTGAGATTTTCCAAGTGTTCGTTATTTCAGTTCTAACATGAGCATAATTCATTTTTTCTTGTACTTGCTACATTGATGAAATTATGGAAGTCATTACTGACATGTATCGGCTGGTTATGCAGCATAATCACAGTAATGCTGTGGTCTGCTGGGCCTTCAGTTTGTGGAAACATCATGCTAGATGTTTTGCCCACATCAACTGTATTATACAACAATAGAATAATTAATACTATAGCCATGTAATAATAATTACTGTAATAATAATTGTCATTACTGTATTCATCGTTTATTATCTGCTAGGCATAATTCTAAAGACTTTTTGTGTCTTTCTTTAGACACAAAACTCTTTTATTACCACAACGCCTTTATTACTAATAACACCTAATTATAATTACTCCTTTATTACTACAACAGCCCTATGAGCAGTAGGTACTATACTATTAGCATCCTCATTTAAAATCATCCCTTCAAAGTGAGGACAAAGTGACCTGCCCAAAGTTATACAGCACAGTATGTATTGGATTTGGGATTTGAAAGCAGAAGTTTGAAGTCTTTGTTCTTCCTCAGAAAACACAGTGCCTGTCTTCATGAACCGCTGAAACAGGCTGGTAGCAACTGCTCACTCTATGGAGTCGTGCAACAGCTGTGGTTGCAGTAAGAAAGCTCCTTCCATCGCAAGTTTGTGATAGAAATGAAATGCTTGACTGTGAACATTATAATCTCTCATTAAAATCATTATTTTGATACCATTTTAGAAAAATATGTTTATTTTAGTAGTTCATATTTTCACAGATGGACTACTGTACACAGAATACAATTTTTAAAGCTTTAGCTATACAAGGCAGAGTATCAGATCAAATGATTGAAAATGTTCTGATTGGAACAATGGATGATCTACGGTTGGCATAAAAGAATGGTGTTTCTTATAGTCAAGACAAATTTCAAAGAAAATGCGCAGGATATTATGGTAGCTTATATTTGCTGTCCTGTATTTCAAATAGTTTTCTTCTTTCTTTCAGTTTCTGACCCACTTTCCATAAGTGTGAAGGAAACTAGCATTTATTGAGAGCCTACCACGTGTAAGGCAGTGTTCTATACACACTGTCTCCTGGCCAAGTGTTTCCATATAGCTGGTCCTTTGAGTCTTCTTGACGATCCTGCATTAATATACATGCGTTAACACCAAATGGAATTGATTTTGCAAATTAAATGTTGGATTACATATAATCTGTCTTAACTCACACACCTAGTGACGGGCATAGCTAAGATTCAGGTATATGTGACTCTGAATCCCATGCCCTTTTCACGTTGATGTCTCTTTTCTTAGTAAGAATTCAGATTAGTTAAGTAACAGAAGTTGAAGCCTTAAAGGATGAAGTGAAGGTGTTGGTGCTTCCTTGGCCTCTTGGCTAATGGTGAAATTAAACGAACGATGTTGTTGCCAGGAATTCCTGGAATTCTCTGTCTTACGGGATAGATTTTTTGGAGAGGCTGGGAAAGTTTCCTACCTTTTAGAAATCACTTTAGATGTAGGTTCCTACTAATCTTAATCTGTCTGTCTGGTTTTAATGTTGGAAACAAAGACTATTCAAAGACCCGGATTCTGTAATTGCTGCCCCGATGAAGGCTAATTAGGAAAAGAGAATGGAGCAAAGTTGGTAGTCCCTTAAATGTTTTTTTCCTCCTGATTTTCCCCTGGATTTCATTATGTAAACCACAAAAAAGAGAAAAATGGTAAAAGATGTTTATCATAAATGTGTAAAATTATGTAATTAAAATCTGTCATTTATTTTATTCACTGTTTTATCCTCAGAAAGAGTTTAGTGCCTGGCCTGTTGAAACGCTTTTTTGAATGATATATGAATGAGCAAATGAATGTAGAAATGAAGAAATAATGTTTGATCATTCTTTCAGTCGATATTTGCTGAGCATCTGCTATATACCAAGCATTTTCCTAGATAAGGAGAATGCCACACCCAACAAGACAAGCATGGTTTCTGCTCCATGGCAATCACCTTTAGTGACAGAAATTAGAAAATGGACAAGTGAAAAATAAGTTATCTCAGATAGTGGCAACTACTTTGTAACAGGATCACAGGCGCAGAGTGTGAGCGGTGAGAAGTGAGCTTGATTGCTTAGCTGGTTTGAGGAATGCAAAGCATCTCTGTGCAGCTCCTGGAGGAGGTGGGGCGAGGGAGCCAGAGCACGCGGTGGTAGGTGGTGGGCAGGCGGCGGGACTCCTCCTAGGCTGAGGCAGGGGCTGAGGCTTACTCCAGCAGCCGTAGGAAACCTTTGGAGTTTTCATAAAAGCCTGGGAATGGCGGGAGCAGATTTCTGTTTTAAACTTTCTTTTTTAGGTGATATTTGTTACTGAGTGAATCTTCTGAGAGAGCTACATGCCACATAAGCTCTGGGGAGTTTTTATTTTCTTTCCTTCTGACACGTTGTTAAACATGACTTTTCTTTGTTCAGGAAGAAGAGTTGAGGAAAAGTGGAGAAGCAAAGTACTTTCACCTTCATGATGACCTGCACGTTCTCATTGAAGTTTTTGCCCCACCAGCGGAAGCGTATGCCCGGATGGGACATGCTTTGGAAGAAATCAAAAAGTTCCTCATTCCTGTTAGTACAGTTTTTCTTGATAGTTAACTTGTACTTTAAAGTCTTTATTTTAATCCTTGGTAATTCTTATCAGTGTTGTTATTTGCATAGCACTTTTTCTATTAAAGA
Organism: Equus caballus; assembly: GCF_041296265.1. Lineage (NCBI taxonomy): Eukaryota > Metazoa > Chordata > Mammalia > Perissodactyla > Equidae > Equus > Equus caballus. The sequence continues at coordinate 91,087,617 of NC_091692.1, forward strand.
GCTTCACATACAGCATCACAAGTAGACCTCCCTGTGTCCCTGGGGATTACTTGACATTATTCCTTGTGAGTATATGAGGTGACAGATTTTTTTTGAAATTAAATAATAGTATTGGGGCCAGCCCCATGGCGCAGCAGTTAAGTTCGCATGTTCCGCTTCGGCGGCCCTGGGTTCACCGGTTCGGATCCTGGGTGCGGACCTGCACACCGCTTGGCAAGCCATGTTGTGGCAGGCGTCCCATGTATGAAGTAGAGGAAGATGGGCATGGATGTTAGCTCAGGGCCAGTCTTCCTCGCAAAAAGGAGGACTGGCAGCGGATGTTAGCTCAGGGCTAATCTTCCTCAAAAATAGTAATAATAGCAATAATACTCCAAAGGTTACAGGGCTAAGAAGGTTGAAGAGCACAATCGCTTGTTCACGTTTTGGGACTCCAAGTCCCAAGCTTTTTTGTGACACTGAAATAACCTCACAAATTTATTGTTCTCCAACACAAATTCATTAGTACCTTCTGTATACCCAGCGCTGTGCTTGGTGTTGGGTGTGCGGACATGCGTAAGAGCAGTCGCTGCCCTGGAGGAATATGGGCTTAGGGGAAGAGACAAGCCTGAGCAGATGATCTCGGTGCAGCCTGATAAACAGAATGGCAGCCATAAGCATGATGAGCACAGAGAGGAGAGGCACGTGAAGCTATTCAACCAGCTTCTGCTAGGTGTTTGATGTTTTGTTAACAATTGACAGTCTTTTTTAACCCTTTTCAGACACCTTGACATTGCTAAGAATGTCATAATTTAAACAGAATATATCCCTACCTCCATTACAAAAGTTAATTTAGGTCTTTTGTATAATTTACGTGTTCTTGATTTAAAAAACTGAAACATTAAACACTTTGATTCTTTAGACAATTTACTTTAGAGAAACTGTTGCATCTGCTGGCGGGCTCTGTGGGGTAAGACTGTGTCTTCAGTGATTGCAGGCTGGTCTAGTAGATTGACTTACATACTGCAACATATGCATCATGATTATATTATCTGTGAGGAACACTGTTGTATTTGTGGGAAAAGGATATTTTAAATCACAATTGCCCTTGAAAAGCCAGGATTTGGGATTGTATTAAGTATTTACTTGACAGCTGAAAATCGTTAATATTTTCTTTAGTTCCCTGAAGTCACTGTAATGATCCATTTATTCATTTAGTTTAAAAACAAAGTTTTTGGTGCTTTCTCCGTGATAGACACACGTGAATGAATAAAAGATATTGTCCCTGTCCTTATGGAGTTTATGTAATGGGAGAGAGAGATAAGAATCAGATATTCACATAAAGGACTATAAAATTGCACCTGTGACAAGACTAAGGAGAGGTGTAATGTTTTAGTGGTCATTCACTGTGGGCCAGGGAGTGCTGACCTTGCCAAGTAGGACAGCTTCTGTCTTCCAAAGACGGCTGCAGTGGTCCCTCCCGTCCCATCTCCTTTATGCTCCTCCACCGGGAGGTAGGGTCTAATTTCTCTCACCTTGAATCTGGTCTGGCCAGAGGAACTCTGCCTAACTCAAGGTCACAAAAATTTTCTGCTGTATTTTCTTCTTAATATTTTATAGTATTAGCTCTTTCATATATGTCTATGATCCATTTTAAGTTAATTTTTGTGTATGGTGTGAGGTTAGGATCTAAATTTATCTTTTTCTATATAGATATCCAGTTGTCTCTGTGTTGAAAAGACAGTCTTTCTCCTATTGAATTGCCTTGACACCATTGATGAAAATTAACTGAACATACATGTTTGGATTTATTTCTGGATTCTCAGTTCTGCTCCATTGGTTTATATGCCTGTCCTTATGCCAATATCATACTCTTAATTACTTTAGCTTTATAGTAAATTTTGAAATCCAGGTTGTATAAGTTGTCCAACTTTGTTCTTTTTTTTCAAAATTATTTTGGCTATTCTGGCTCTTTGGCATTTCTGTATATATTTTGGAATCAGCTTGTCAATTTCTACAGAAAAGCCTGCTGGAGTTTTGATAGATAGTGTATTGAATCTCTTGATCAAATCTAAGTTATAGATCTCTAGATTAATAATTTCCATCTTCACAATATTGAGCTTTCAAGTCCATGAACGTGAAATGCTCTCTACTTTTTTTTTTTTTGAGATATTCTTTAATTTCTGTCCATAGTGTTTTATAATTTTTAGGGTACTAGGCTTGCATTTCTATTGTTAAATTTTTTCTAAGAATGTATAATCTTTGATGCTCTTGTGAATGGAATTTGTTTTCTAAATTTCATTTTCAGGTGGTTCCTGGTGTATAGAAATGCAGCTGATTTTTGTATGTTAATCTTCTATCTTCTGACCTTGCTGAACATGTATATTAGTTATAGTGTGTTTCTTTTTAATGGAATCATTAGGATTGTCTACATGCAGGATCATGTCCTCTGTGACTAAAGAAAGTTTTACTTCTTCCTTTCCAATCTGGGTGCCTTTAATTTTTTATTTTTTTCCTTATAACACTGACTAGAACTTTCAGTGCATCATTGATTAAAAGTGGTGAAGATGGACATCCTGTCCTTGTTGGTTTCAGTCTTTCATTAGGTCTAACATTATGTTGAAGACGTTCTCTTCTATTTCTAAGTGTTGAGATATTTTATCACAAATTGGTGTTGGATTTTGCCAAATGCTTTTCCTGCCTATTGAGTTGATCTGTGGTTTTTCTTCTTTATTCTGTTAAAATAGTGTATTGCCTTAGTTGATTTTCAGATATCAAGCCAACCTTGCATTCCTAAGATAAATCCCACTTGGTCTATAATCTCCTTTGTGTGTTGCTGCATTTGATTTATAAATAGTTTGTGAAGGATTTTTACATTTATGATCATGAGGGATATTGACTTATAGTACAATATTTTTATAGTCTTATATAAACCTCCACATTTACCATTCCCAGTGTTCTTCATTTCTTTCTCTTTTTTTTAAAGATTTTATTTTTCCTTTTTCTCCCTAAAGCCCCCTGGTACATAGTTGTGCATTTTTAGTTGTGGGTCCCTCCAGTTGTGGCATGCGGGACGCCACCTCAGCATGGCCTGTTGAGTGGTGCCATGTCCACACGCAGGATTTGAACCAGAGCAACCCTGGGCCACTGAAGCGGAGTGTGCAAACTTAACCATGGGGCCAACCCCATTGATTTCTTCCTGTGGTTAGAGCCGCCATGTGGTGTTGCTTCTTTTCAGCCTGAAGGACTTCCTTCAGTCTTTCATGTAACCCAAGTCTAGCACAAACATTTGTCTTGTTTTTCTCAGACCGTCTTCATTTCCCCTGCCTTCTAAAGGGCAATTTATATAATTCAAGGTTGAGTTTTTCTTTCAGGTGGTGAAGACTGTTCCCTTGCTTTGTGGGCTCCATGATTTTTGATGGGAAGAGTCTTTAATTATTTTGTTGTTCTGTACATCATCTGTTGCTTTTGTATTGCTCTTATCAAGACTTTCTTATTGTCTTGGATTTTTGACAGTTTGGCTATGATATGTATGTTTATCATCCTTGTTTGTTAAGCTTTCTGGATATGTAGTTTATATTTTCTTCAAATATGGGAAGTTTTCAGCCATTGTTTCTTTAAATTTTTTCTGCCTTTCTCTTCCTCCTATGGGGGTGTGAATCCCAACCCCTGGATTCCCATTGTCCATTATGTGTGTGTTTGTACACTTGATGGTGTCCCATAGATCTCTGAGGCTCATTTTTCTTCATCCTTTTTTCTCGGTGCTCCTCAGATTGAATAATTTTAATTGACCTATCTACAAGTGTGCTGATTCATTCCTCTGCCATTTCAGATCTGCTGTTGAGCTAGTTAATTTTTAATTGCAGTAATTGTACTCTCTTTTTAAAAAAAATCTCTTCTTTTGCAAGTCTGACATCTGGACCCTCTCCAGGACAATTTTTTCCTACTGCCTTTTTTTTTTTTTCCTGAGCATGGGTCTCATTTTCCTGTTTCTTTGCATGTCTTAGTTTTTTGTTGAAAACGACATTTTAGATAACGTAGTGCATCTGCATTCTCATTAATTTTATTCCCAGAGGATTGTTTGTTGCTGTGTTTTTATTCATTTCTTTAATAATTTAGTTGGACTAAATCTGTGGAATCTGTCATCTTCATGGTTTATGGCTAGTAATGTCTTTGTTAATTTTTTTCCTTCTTTTGTTTTTAAGCTGGGCTGGCCTGGAGTGTCAGCGTTGCTGAGTGGTCAGCTAGCGATTGGTCAGAGGTTGTGCTCAAACACCTGTGTTAGTAACGAAGCCATCCTCTGCTGATGGAAGCGTGTATGCATTGGGGAGTGCTTGCAAAGGCTCGGCAGTTTTTGCATCTGCCCTGGCTTTTACTTTCCGCAGGTTTTCCTTGTGTCTCCTTTCCGTGTGCATAGACTCACTGTCAGGCAAGCATATGTCGAGAGCTTTAGCTCTCTCTGTTCTTGACTGTACCATGTGCACAGACTTCCAGTCAGTCAGATATGTGCAGGGAGCTTCCCAAGGCTCTTCGTGGCTGTCTCGTTTCCTGGATCTCTGTTAAATTTCTGCCTAGTCTGCCAGTCTATTGCTTGCCCCACCCAAAACTACAGTATTAGGCTTGCTGATTCACTGGTCTCCTCTATTCATTTGCTACAAAAATTGCTCCTGATATTGACAGTGCTGCTGGGCGTGGGGGTTTCTCACACTTTCTTCCAAATGAAGTGAGCCCGTCCTACAGCAGAGCTGCTCGTTTTCCTGTCCTTCCCCATCCTGATGGAACTAATGCCTCACCTGGGCTAGGGAGGAGAGCATTGGCATCCTCAGGAACACAGACTCCCTCTTTTCCTACCTCAGATTTAGCAGTTTTTCACGAACAAATTTATTTTATTTTCTATTTATTTTGTAACTCCAATCAATTTCCAGAGACCTGAAATTGTTGTTTTTAACCATTTGGTCAGCTTTTGTTGTTGCTTTATATAGAAAGGCTTTGCTGAGTTCCTCATTAGCTATCCTCAAAGTCCCTTGACCTCTCATTATGGTTATTTTTTTTAAACTTAGGTTATTTTGGACCTCTGTCCATAAGACCATGTGTACAGTTTTATTTCATTCTTTTTAATGTTTGCTAATCTTTCATTATATGCATGTTTCAGGATTTAGTCTTCAAATAATGAACATTTAAGTTATTTCTTATAGATTTTAGTACAAACAATGATCCCAGAATTAACCTTGGACATAAATGTCCGCATATTTTGGCAAATATATCTGAAGAGTAAATTCGTGGCAGAGAACCCACTGAATTTCAATAGATTACTTTTAATGATTTCATTTAAAAACTCTGTCCTCTTTCTCTAGGCTAACATACATTTAAATAGATTCTAAACTCAGCTGGAGAGAAAAATCTCATTTACACGTATTGAATTAAAATTATAATCACTTCTGCATTCTTCGCGATTGATGGCAGTGTTAGTATTAATGTTATAATAGTCTCACTTTTCAGATAGAGAGTTAAAATATGACTAGTTTATAATGTAAAAATATAAACATAATTTAGTCTGTAAACTATCATATATGACTTAGTTTCCCTACTGATTTAAAAGCGTTATTTCGAAAACCAAGGAAATTATAACTATAATGATTATATCAGTTGTGTCCACATGACGTCGGAAGGAACAATTATCTTAAGTTTAAAAACATTGTCTAAAATCACAAAGCTGGTAAGTTCAGTCAGCTAAATTCAGGCTTAACCTTGGATGTGAGGGGCTCAGAGTTCATTTTTTTTTTAACTCCACTGTTTGTCTGCTTTAAAATGTAGTTTTACAAAGATGATGTTTAAAATGGGCCTTAATTCTAGTTTTGGTGACGCTGTTATAATCACCTAACTTCAGAGCAAGCTTTTTCAAAAAATTTTTTAATAGTGTTTTTGGATAGGGCACAAGTTAAGTTCTTTTCCCATGAATCTGTTTTTAACTGCATACAATTTGTGTCACACCTCCTAACACTTTTCAACAGGGCAAATATTTAGCATTTATGTAGCTTGTTTTATTTAGAATGTGCTTTACAAATAATGTATTAATCTTCACACATTTTTAGTAAAATGGTAGGAAGCATATTTATAGGTTTATTTTAGAGAGATTGAAATAATGATAGATTCAAATGATTCTTCTGAGATCACAATACCCCCAATAAGTCAAGAAAAAGAATCTCCGTTTACAGTAAATTCTGGATGCCCTTGCCCTTAGCTTTTCCTGCTTATCATGGTGACTTGATTTGTCTTCATTTGCCTTCCCTTCCTCCTACTCTGCAAGTGTTGGCTGAGTGTGATTTCAACTTCATTTTTGATCGGTGTTCATATTATTTTTCTTATTTTACAATGCCCTCCACTACCAGCTTCAATCATTTTCTGAAAATTAAGGAAGAGAGAGTGTATTTATTTTTAATAAATTTACTAAACATATTTCAAATATATTTTCACTTCTAAATAATTCAGGACACAGTTTCCCTTGCATCTTTTCATTCTCAGATATGCTGATGTTTCTTCTATCATAAACCCTCCCTACTCGACCTACAGTCCTTCTCTCTTCCTCGGCTGGAGGAGGCTGCCTACCTTTACCGTGTCCGTGACTTACTCACATTCACTCTTAATCCCACTGAAATGGATTCCAGCTTCACCAAAACTGCTATTTCTGAAGTCAGTAATGCCTTATTGTTGGTGACTCCCCTGGAATTGATACTTGGCAGCCTGACCGAACGGCAATGCACCACCGACTTGCTGTGGCTTTCGTAATATGATTACCTCCTTTTCCTTCTCAGTTTCTTGCCACACCTTTCGGTCTGCTTTGTGTAGGCCTTCCTTCTTCTGCCTTTTACTTTATGTTGATGTTCAAAGCTATGTCCTAGCCCTTCTCTCACTCTGTGAATGTGCCCCAAGCAGTCCTGCCTGTTGCTAACATTTCTACACAAATGAATTCTTGTGCTAGGATTTTCCACAACCACTTTCAAGCTTAGTAATTCTCTTGAAGGACTCACGGGACTCAGAAAATCTGTTATTCTATAATTATGGTTTATTTCAACAGAAAGATACAGATCAAAATCAGCAAAGAGAAAAGGCGCATGGGGTGAAGTCCGGGAAAATCAGGCCCAGGCTTCCAGGTATCCCTTCCAAGTGGAGTAGCACAAGGGCACATTGAATTCTCCCAGCAACCATGTGTGACAACACATGTGAAGTGTTGCTAAGCAGTGAAGCTCACCTGAGCCTTGGTGTCCAGGGTTTTTCTTGGGGATCAGTCACATAGGCATATGGTCGTGCCTGTGTACCTCACCTGAGCTACTGAGAGTCTGTCATCGCCACCCCACTTCCTGAGCCAACAAATGTTCCCCACCAGTCATATCCCTAGGACAGACTTTTCTGCCCAAACTGTTACAGCACAGCCTCAAGCCTCAGGCACAGAGAAACACTCTTAGTAGGCAGAACCCTACATGGGCTCAGAGCTTGTCTCCTAGGAGCCTGCAAGGACCGGCCTTGATGACAGGCCTTTTTCTGTAATGTGTAGGGCCTCAGTAAACGTTCCTTTACCACTTCTATATCCATATCTTTAACTTGTAAATCTCCAGTTCCTATATCTGATTGCTATAGTGTATCTCAATTTTCATGTACCATAGGCCATTGCAGGTTCAACCTGTACAAAATTGTTGCCATCATGATACCACTCTGCTACTGACCCTTCTTGTCTTCCAGAAACCAGTTGACATTCTTTGCTCGTGTTCTCCATATCCAGTGTATTACTGTTTCTAATAAAATTAAACATTATAAATATCTCCAAATCTACCTTTCCTCATCCTTCCTGCCCCTTCCCTATTCTAGGCCATCCTTACCACATAATGGAGTTTTTTAAGAGCTTCCGTCTTGTATTTCTGCCTCCACTGTGGTTTTTTCCTTTAATATGTAAAATATCATAAAATTCACCGATATACAGTATACAGTTCAGTGATTTTTAGTTTAATCACAGAGTTCTGCAACTGTCACCATTGTCTAAGACTATTTTTATTACCCCCCAAAATAAACCTTATAATGGACAACAGTCACTCCCCATTCTTCTGCTTCCCTAGACAACCTTTTTACATGGATTTTATGGAAATATAATTCACATATCATACAACTCACCCATTTAAGATATACAGGTCATTGAATTATTGTATATACACAGAGTTATGCAACCATCACCATGGTCAATTTTAGAAGATTTTCATCATCCCCAAAGAAACCCTATACCCGTTAGCGATCACTCTCCGTTTCCTTCCCTGCCCTCCCTCACTTCTCAGTCTTCTGCAACCACTAGTCTGTCTCTATAGATTTGCCTGTTTTTGACATTTTATATAAAACATTTTTATCTGGCTTCTTTCACTTAGCATACTGTTTTCAAGGTTCATTCAAGTTGCTGTTTATTGCTGAATATTATTCCATTATATGAATATCCCACATTTTATTTGTCTGTTCATTAGTTGAGAACTTTTGGGGGTTATTTCTGCTGTTGAGCTACTACGAATATTGCACTGTGAACATTCGTGTACAGGTTTTTGCACGGATGGATGTTTCATTTCCTTGGGTATTACCTAGGAGAGGATTTGCCAGGTCATGTTGTAACTTTGTGTTTAACATTTTTGAGGAGCTACTAAATGGTTTCCCAAAGTGGCTGGCCAATTTTACATTGTCACCAGCAAAGTATGAGGGTTCCAGTAGCTCCACAGTATCACCAACATTTGATATTGGCTGTATCTTTGATTATTGCCACCCTTGTGGGTATGTTAGTGGAATTTCATTGTGGTTTTGATTTGCATGTCCTTAATGACTAGTTTTCTTTTCATGGGCATATTGGCCATTTTATATCTTCTTAAGGGAAGTGCCTATTCAGATCCTTTGTTCTTTAAAAAATTAGGTTATGTGTTCTTTTATTATTGAGTTGTAAGTGTTCTTCATATATTCTGGATACAATTTGCTTATCAGATATATTATTTCAAAAAGTTTTCTCCCATTTTGTGAGTCGTATTTTCACTTTCTTGATGGTAATTTTGTAGCATAACAGTTTTAAATTTTGATTTAGTCCAATTTGTTTTTTCATTTGTGCTTTTGTTATCTAAGAAATCATTACATGACTTAGGATCGTAAAGACTTACTTTCATGTTTTCTTCTAACAGTTTTACAGTTTTGACTCCTACTTTTAGATTTCTGATCCGTTTTGATTAAATATTTTTGTATGCTAAGAAGTATGAGTCCCACTTTATTTTTTTGATGTGGATATTCAGTTGTTGAAGTACCATTTGTTAATGAGACCACTCAAAAATCAGTTGGCTGTAATTTATGTCTGGGCTCTCAATTCTATTCATTGATTTTTATAGCTGTCCTTTAAGCCATTACCATACAGTCTGGAATACTGTAGCTTTTTAGGAAGTTTTGAAATGGGAAGATAACAGTCCTCCAATTTTGTTTTTCTTTTTTAAGATTTTTCTGGCTATACTAGTTCCTTTGGATTTCCATATAAATTTTAGGATACACTTATTCATTTCTGCAAAGAAATCAGCTGGAATTTTGATAGGGATTTCCTTGAATTTGTAGGTCAATTTTGGGGGACTATTGTCATCATAACAATATTATATCCTCCTATTCATGAACGTTGAGTATCTTTCCATTTATGTATGTTTTAAAAAATTTCTTTCAACAATATTTTGTAGTTTTTAGTGTACAAATCTTGCTCTTATTTTTTTAAATTTATTTCTAAGTATGTTATTCTTTTCAGTGTACTCTAAATGGAATTTTTTTCCTAATTTCATTTTTGGATTGTTCATTGCTCACGTAAAGAAATACAACTGATTTTTGTATATTGATCTTGCATCCTGCAGCTTTGCTAAACTCATTTATTGGTTATACTAATTTTTCTGTGGGTTCTTTATGGTTTTTCTATGTACAGGATTATGCCATAAATGATTAGAGATTGTTTTAGTTCTTCCCTTCTAATCTGAATACTATTTATTTCTTATGTAATTGTCCGGCTAGAACCTAGAGTACAAAGTTGGATGGAAGTGGCGAGAGTAGACATCCTGTCTTGTTCCTGATCTTAGGAAGACGCTTTCAGTTTTTACCATTAAATACAATGTTAGCTGTGAGCTTTCCTACTTTACTGAGTGTTTCTATCATTAAAGTGTGCTGGATTCTTCTGTCCAATATTTTTTCTCTGTGTATTAAAGTAATCGTGGTTTTTGACCTTTATTCTATTATTATGGTATTACATTAATTGATTTTCAGATGTTAAACCAACCTTGCAATCTTGGTGTAAGTTTTACTCAGTTCTTGTGTATATGCCCCCTTTTTTGTTTATGCTCCAGGATTTGTCTTCTTAATATTTCTTTTTTTGAGAGCTTTTGCATCTATATTCACAGGGATATTCATCTGTAGCTTTCTTTTGTAATGTCTTTGGTTTTGGGATAGGGCAATACTGGCTTCGTAGCATGAGTTAGGAAGTGTTTCCTTCTCTTTAAGTTTTTTGGAGGTTCGTGAAAAATTAGCATGAGTACTTCTTTAATTGTTGTAGAATTCACCATTGAGGTCACGTGGGCCTTGGATTTTCTTTGCAGCTCATTTTTTGAGTACAGTTGTCCCTCAGTGTCTGAGGGGGATTGGTTGCAGAACCCTCTGTGGATACCAAAATCCACAGAAGCTCAAATCCTTTGGTCAGTACTTCCCATCCCTGGGGTCCCCATCTGTGGATTCAGCCAACCGCAGATCATAAACATAACACGCACATATGGAGGGCCAACTGTACTAATTTGGTCTCTTTACTTGTTACTATCTGTACATATTTTCTGTTTCTCCTTAAGTCAGTTTTGATAGTTTGTGTTTTTCTAGGAATTTGTCCGTGTCTCCTGTCATCTAATATCTAATTTGTTGGCATACAGTTCTTCATAGTATTCCCTTACAGCCCTTTTCTAGTTCTTTAAAGTCTGCATAACTTCTCCTTCTTCATTCCTGATTTCAATAACCTGAGTCATCCCTCTGTTATTCTTGATTACTTCAGCTAAAAGTTTCAATTTTGTTAATCTTAACCAACTTTATTTCATTGATGTTTTCTTTATTTTCTATTCTCTATTTCATTTATTTCTGGCCTAGTTTTTATTATTCTTTTCTTCTACTTACTTTGGATTTATTATTTTTCTTAAGGTGAAAGTTTAGGTTGTTTATTTGAAATCTTTCATTTTTTAAATATAGTCATTTTCCTCTATGCACTGCCTTACATGCATCCTGGCCATACTGGTGTGTTGTGTTTTCGTTTTCATTCATCTCGGGGTATTTTCTAATTTTCCTTGTGGATTTCTATTTTGATCTAATGGTTATTTTGATTATGTTATTTCATTTCTATGTATTTGTTAACTTCTCAAATTCCATTTTTTAATGGATTTCTGATTTATTCCATTGTGGTCAGAGAATGTACTTTGTTTCATTTCAGTCCTTTTAAATGATTGAGGCTTATCTTATGGACCAGTGTGTGGTCTGTCCTTGAGAATGCTCCATATGCACTTGAGAAGCATATGCGGTTTTGATGGTTTTGACTGTAGTGTTTTATCAGTCCCTACTTTCAGTCTTATGCTATCTATATACACAATGCTAGAATGATTTTTCCAAAACACACACCTAAATATGCAACTCACCTCCTTAAAACCATTGAATGCTTTTTAGTACACTTAATTCTAGACATTTAGAGTTGTATTTAAAATATCTAAGGCTTTTCATGGCTTGGCCTCTGCTTTCCCCTCCACTTGAAGACCCCATCCCCACCCCAAAGTGTTTTCACAATTCTGCCATATGGCGCTTCTTTCAGTTCCCTGGACACAGCATTACTTTGGGTCTTAAATATGCTTTTCCCTCTGTGTGGAATGGTTTACTGCCCCCTTTTGGTATTTAGTTCATGCCCATCCTTAGGTGGCCCTTCTGGTAGAGAAGTGCCTCCTCTTACTACCCACAGCAGAATTAGATGACTTTCCTTTTTGACCATTTAGACCTCAACTTTCCTTTTATTATAAAGCAAACACTTTTATTTATTAATTACATATCTTTCTTGCTGACTGTGGAGTGGAGTTGGGGGTATTAAGGAAAGGGGAGAAATCAAGGATGACTCCTAGAGGTTCTTAGTTGAATATTTGGACAAAAATGTAAGATAAAGAAGAGCAAGTTTTCAAGAATAAGATGATATATTCAGTTTTGGAAATGTTACATTTTGTTACTTGTGAGATATCCAAATGGAAATGTGTAAAAAGAACGTGTCCATGTGGTTCTTAATTTCAGTAAAGCTGCCATGTTGTGTGTCCTCCTCCTTTGGTAGGTTGTGAGTTCCTTGGCTGTAGGGACCATGGCTTGCTCTTCTGTGTTTTTCTGTTACTTGGCACATCATAGATGCCCAATAACTGCTAGTTGAATTGAGTTGTAAATAACAATGCCCATCTATCAGTTATATGGCATTTTAATTTTATTATAAATGTTTCACTTGGAAAGCATACGCAGGGGAAGGAGTTATGGCTGATTGTAGAAAGTCGTAGTTTGGGGGAAAATACTGTTTTTTTTTCCTTTTTACAACAGTTTCTTGATGCATTTTATTTTAACAAACTTAAATCTTGTTTTATGAATTCACCAAGTTTCCTAACCCTTTTTTCTATTAAAAAATACTTTTGTATTTCTCGGATGAGGTGAATTATGCTCTCTTCTGTCTCCCATGTAGGACTATAATGATGAGATCAGGCAAGCGCAGCTCCAGGAATTAACATATTTGAATGGTGGCTCAGAAAACGCAGATGTACCAGTTGTTCGAGGGAAATCCACTTTGCGTACTAGAGGCGTACCAACCCCAGCAATAACCAGGTAGGTGTAATTAATTGATTTATTTTTTGTTGTTAGAGTAGGGTACCATGGCAATAATTTTAATGTTTCCTTTATTAATAGTCAAACGGCTCTGTCGGTGTATCAGTACAAAGCCTATAAGAATATATTCAGACAATATGATGTCATATTAAGGGGATTCACTTTAGACTGAGATGTTCCTGGGCTTAAGTGTAACCTGTACCACTTGCTAGCTGCTGACTTGAGATAAGTTCATTCGATCACTCTAACATTAATTCCTTAATTATATAAAATGAGGCTTATTTTATGTAGATAATCGTGTTGATATGCAAAGTGAGAGAGTGGAACTGTGTTTTCCCCTTGAGCACAGCCTCAGGCGAGTTCATCACCACATCTCCAGTGTCCAGCACAGTGTCAGGCACCAAGTGGGTGTCCAAATACCTCTTGTCATTTCAGTCACCCTAAATGCTCTGTGGTATCTTAAAAATCCTGAGCTTGACCAGGCATGCAGAATTTTTATTTTTGTCTTTGGATGATGACTACTTTTAATATGAAAACTATTTTAATGAATTCATAAATCAATTTAAGCAGATCATAAATTGACAAAATACATATGACTATCTCAAATCTGTTTGAGAATTATTTTTAGTTTTTTAGTCTTTGTCCCCAAAAGAACTCAGTGGAAAGAAGTAACACAAATTTTTCACTGGTGACTACATATATCTTTTCAGTTAGAATTTTGCATGAAATAATTTAAAATAGCACTTTTTGTATATCCCCAAGTTTATTTAGAAGGATAAAAAGTCAGTTCCCCTCTTCAGTGTGGCTGATCAGTGCAGCATCAGAGCAGTTGGAAACAGGTGTTACTGCAGTATAAAATAAACATAGATCTGGGTGTGATGCAGGTGGGTTTTCTCTATGAAAAAGAGCTAATAGTGATAGAATTGCTGTTGATGATTTAATAAAGTAATTTATGTAGGTGATCAGTAAATGGTGAATCTCTTTCATTTCCACTTCTTCTACGGTTAAATTTACTTGAGAACATAATAAGCAATTACTCACCTGCTGTATTAGTTTCCTGTGGCTGCTGTGATGAATTACCCTGAATTTGAGGGCTTTAAGAAAGAACAGTTTATCGTGGTTCTGGAGGCTCCATGTCTGAACTCAGTGTTACTAGACCAAGATCAAGGTGTTAGAGTGCTCCCCCAGACGCTCTTGGAAAGAATCCTTTCCTGTCCTTTCCAGCTTCTGGTGCCTGAAGGCCTGCCCTGACCATATGGCCGTATCACTCTCATCTCTCCGTCTGTCTTCATGTTGCTTTCTCCTCTTCTGTCCAGCTCTGATCTCTGTTTGCCTTCCTCTTACGAGGGTATGTGTGATTGTATTTAGGGACCACCGGGATAATCCAAGGTAATCTCTCCATCTCAAGATTCTTAACCTAGTGAGCACATCTGCAGTGGCCCTCTTCCTAATAAGGCCGCTTCACAGGATGCGTGTCCTTTGGACGGAGAGCGTAGAGAATCGAGCACACCCAGTGCTGTTGTTTCGGGGATGCTGTGTTCCTCAAACCAGATCTGCCATTTTTACCGAAGATAATTTCTAACTTAGTTGTCAGGTTGTAAATTAAGTTGAAACTGTTATGTTATGAACAGATAAAGAAGGCAGAAGCTCTTCATTTTTTGGAGTATGGTATGTGGAGAAACACCTCCATCTGCCCAGATGAATTACTCCTCTTCCTCACAGCATAAACATTGCCATTTAAAGCTTTTCCGTTGTCTTGATGGTTACTGTTCTCTGATAGAATTATTGTGAAGCTCACCTTTCAGGCCTTGTTTTTATTTGTAGTAGAGTAATGGCTAGTTTAGTGCTAGAGTAAACATCTCTGTTTGTGTACTTAGGGTCACCACGTGTCTGAGGAGCACCTGGTCCAGGCACTGGGCAGAGTGCCTCACACACACCCCACTGTCTTTCCTCCATAGGATTGTGGGCTCCCTTGGTACCAAATCTTTCAAGTGCTCTATTTTTAGCAGTATAAAGTTCATATTCCTACAAGAGGCATTCAAAGCCCTTCTGTATTTTTTCTTAAAACCTCTCCCCCTTTAGTCTTTATAGATTCCTTTGTCGTATTCCTGTGTGCTTAACCCCAGGCTGGAAACTGTTTCATAAAGTTTGTGCTTGCACCCGTCCGTACCTTTGTTCGCATGTTCCTCTGTCTACAATTCTGCCCCTCTCACCTGTTTAAATCGTATGTATCTTTACATCCCAAACTGAAACTTATTTTAACAAACACTTATGTTGCACCTATTGATAGAGAACTTTTTTAGGCACGATACCTATCAGCTAGGTTAAGCCCTGTAACAACCCTGTGAGGTGGGCACTGTTCTGGTAACGTTGCCAGTTTACAGATGAGGAAAATGAGGCCAGAGGAGTCAGTGACTTGCCCAAGGTCGCACAGCTAGTGCTTGGTAGAGTCTGGTTGGCACACAGGCAGCAGTCTGGGTCCATAACCCACACCTCTCCCTCTCTGATCCTCCCCTTGTGTTTTCATCCGTAGTTTTTCTTTCATCTGTTCTCTCACTGCAGTTCTCCCATAGAACTTACATTCTGACACATTTATTATATTTTCATTATAGCACATGATAACGCTTTTAACACAAGCTAGGATGAAAAGACTTTTATATTTATTTACTACTTTTTCTCATCAAATCACATATAGTAACTTGCCAGACTAATATGTCCATCTAACAGAATAAAATAAATTGATGTGGAAATTAAGATAGAAAGTCACAAAAAGCCCCAGGGGTAAGGTGAGTATGCAGAAAGCACGTGTTATTCTGTAGAGTTGGTGGGGTTGGTCTTCACATGATGCTTTGAGCTTCCTAGTGGCCAAAGCTGAGGAAAATATGGTTATAGAGTTCACAGTGTCTGAGTGTCTAAAAGCAGTAACAACACAAAACAAAAGACAAACCTCCTCATTGAAGCCTGGCACTTTCTAGCCCTGAGACGTGTGAGAGAATCTCCCCTGGAGAGTCGTAAGTCGTCACTACACCCAGGCCCTCAGGAAGTCATTTTGATTTTACCTCTAAAATAGGTCTTAAGTCTGTTTTTCTTTAATCACCTCTTCCATCCTTCCTAATCTATCTACACTACTCTTCCAGTTTTCGTTCACTGTGTTAAAGGCCTTTGAAAATTATATTAGATTTATCTTCTCCCTGCTTTAAAATCCTTCAGTGGCTTCCTTTGCAGCTAGAAGAAAAGCCAGACTTCCTGACCTGCACCTCCATCATCTGGCACTCTCCGGCTTTCTGCCTGGATCTCACTCCTCCTTGCCATTTTCTGCACTCCAGCCAGACTGGTCTCGTTCTGTTCCTTAAAGAGACCAAGCCCATTTCTTTCCCGGGGTCCTTTCTGTTCACCCTTCCTTCTCCCCAGAGTGCTGGGTCTCCTGTGTCTAGCCACGCCCTCAGCATTGCCTTCCCAGCGTGTTCAAGCACCTGTCATAGAAGCCTCTGCTCTTGGCCTTGTTGAAGGCCCTAGCCCCGGAGCTGCTCGACCACACGCTATCGTGGTTACTTAGTAGCAGTTATCAAACTCAATTTACCTTTCTTATTTGTTCACTTTTTCACTGATTATTACTCCTCATTATAATGTAAACCCATAAGTGCCCTTGAGCAGCTCCCTGGTGCTTGGCATATAGTAGCCGCTCAGTTAGTAATTGTTGCGTGACTGCAGTACAACAACACATCCTTTAGGCTCTTGCTGATCAAGTGTTGACCACTTACAATGTGTTTTGTGAATGTAGTTCTTGTCTCACATATGACTGAATTTACTAGGGGATTAGCTTTGTGGGAATCGTCACATGGATGTCACCACTTTGGAATTTCACAGTGGAACAAGTTATTGCTGGACTCTTCATGAATGTTTCCCACTGTTATCACTTCAGGATACCTTTCTGCTAAAATATGTAAGCAATCCAAAATTAAATCTTGCATTGAGAAGCAATAAGTGTTTTAATAAAACCCCTTCATCTCAGTTTCAAGTGAGAGAACTAAACTTACTTGTTTTTTTCACTTTGGACATAGGGAAGTTTCTCTGCTTTCAGTCTGTCCTGGGCTGTGCCTCCTAAAAGCATTGCTGTGGGTATGTCATCTCCCTCGCTCCTTCCGCAGATGCTGGCAGAGGGGGAGTTTGCGAAGAATTGAGGCCACTCCAGGCAACACACTTATTGTTTTGTTTTGTGTTTTTCTTAGTAGGTCTCCTACCCTGCATTTTGCCTGCTGCTCTGGTGGTCTGGGCTAGACAGTTTTGAACCCTCAATGATGCTCCCTTCAAAACAGCTGGCTTGTTGTGTGATGCTTTTCCTCTGGCCCACCTGGCCCTTTCTCCCAAGTAGCGAGCAGTCTTATCTTCCTGCATTTGACACCAGAAACAGGAGGAAGAAAAAGTGAACACAGTAGATGAAGCCTGTCTTTCTAAGTAGTAAACACACGGTCACAGTATTGGGTGCTGAATGTGGTGATTTTCTTTTAACTTAGGACGTTAGGCTGACCCAGTCACTCAAGGCCTTTTATCAGCTTTCATCAAATTGGTGGAATTTTCAGCCACAGTTTCTTTAACCATTTTACCTGCCCGGTTCCCTCTGCTCTGTCTTGGACTGCGATCCCACATTGGATCTTACGGTTGCCCTTCCCAGACTGTGTGTCGGGGCACTGGGTGCTGCAGCCAGCTCGCAGAGTTGCCCTGGGAGAGTTTAAAATTCCACAGGCCCACCAGCCACAGTAATCAACATCTTGTAGGCATTGCCTGAACTATCAGCTTAAGGTAGTCATTTAGAGTTTCAACGTTAGACCGTGCCCCGCGGATTTTAATGGTGTCCTATCTTTGTGAAACCGGTACTTCAGCAGCTGCTGTGATGACTGGCAAGTAGCCACAGCTACTTTGCCTGCTGGGCGCTTCTCTGCGTAGCTTCTCAAACCACGAGCTGGGACACAGTCGCTCTCATTTCCTCATCCACGTTGATTTCACACGGGAGTTAGTCTCTTTTTAAAGTGGATTATGAATGATATTCACAGGTGCTGAAGATTGTTTTAATGACTAAGAATGATGTAGTTTCCCCATAGTATATGAAGTAACGAGAAATGTTATCAAGAAAACTGAATAGTTCGTATAAGGGCCATAAATACTTCAGCAGCATATGGTGTGATTTATATTAATCTACCAATCTATATTAAAAAGTCCTTTTTTATTAAGGAAAGGATGGTTATAGGAAAACAATAATATATTTGTTTTTCTAGTAGCCAAAATTACAGAAATTTTCCATTAAAAAACAGTTTTTTAATTGTTTGATTTGCTACTGAACTTACCTTCTCAGGACATCCTACCACCTAAACTCTCAGAAAAGTCACCTCCTCCACCTCCCTCCCACTCTGTGTCTACTGTCTGTGCCTTTAGTAAAATCAGGTATTGATATGTGACCTGTCTGCCCCATGTCCCAGGCAGAACACTAGAGGACTTTTGTTGGACATGAGTTTTTTGGCTTTTTTCTTGCCATGAGGTCCACTGAATTTCTCCCACTGAGCTGCTCCCGCAGCCCTCGGCATCCAGCTGCTTTTTACTCATGTGCTCGCTGATGGCGTGTTAGTGAGCAGCCACACTGCAGGTGGTTAAAGGAGACAAAGGAGGAAAATGTGTGGTTTCTTTTAAAATCACATTAATAGGCTTTGAGAAGACAATAACTCAGGCAAATAATGTTGCAAATAGTGTGAGAACTTCTGACAAGAACTTGTAATTTAAGTGCCAGCCAGGGACAGACAAATAAAAGCGGCTAAGCGTGGTTCTCTGGGTTATAACTCAGCCAGGCACATCCATGTCAAGACAGCGTAACGCTGGGTAAATGTTCTAGGTCCTCCTGTAGACTTCAGTGCCGACTGGAGGAAGATTTTTGACACCTGACATGCCAACTGATATTTTCCTAGAATAATGTTAAAGAAGATCACTGACAGACTGAGACAGTGGCGGGTGGAAGGAGTCCAGTGAGTGTGTTCACACACGGTAGGAATCTCCTCCACCACACCCTGCTGTGTCAGAAGTTTTAAGGGATTGTTTCCTCTTTGAAAGTCAGTCTGTCAGTTTCTGATGTTGGGTCATACAACGCCACAAATTTTCCTTGAGTTTTTTTCTGTGACAGGACTTGAACTTACAGAGATGAGTAAGTCATTATCCTGACGTCAGGGGACTTAAGAGGGGAAAGTCAGAGAAACAAGTAATTATGACAGAATGGTATAAATAGGGGACAAGGGATATGAGAAAAAATGAAATGGAACTAGAAATGAGGGTACAAATAATTCTGAGTGGGGAACATGAGTATGAACAAACTTAGGAGGAAGATAAAGAAATCCAGCAGGATAGTGCCAGAGGGAAGTCATCCCAACCAGGGGGCAAAGGTCTGAAAGCAGAAAAGATGGGACTGTTTGCTGGAAATTAGGGTGGGGCACTGTGGGAAAATCAGAGTCCCCTCTGGCTGTTACTAGCTCTTTGGCATCAGGGAACTTCTCTCTGAGTGGTTTCCTCATCTTCTTTCTTTTTTTTTTTAGGAAGATTAGCCCTGAGCTAACATCTGCTGCCAATCCTCTCCTCTCTTTGCTGAGGAAGACTGGCCCTGAACTAACATCCATGCCCATCTTCCTCTACTTTATATGTGGGACGCCTGCCACTGCATGGCTTGATGAGTGGTGCGTCAGTGCATGCCCAGGAACCAGCAAACCCCAAGCCACCAAAGCAGAGCAGACAAACTTGACCACTATACCACCAGGCCAGCCCCACTATTTTTATTTTTAAATGAAGAAAAAAGTAGAGGCCAGCTCAGTGGCATAGCAGTTAAGTTCCTGTGCTCTGCTTCAGCAGCCCAGGGTTCACTGGTTCAGATCCTGGGTGTGGACCTATGCGCTGCTCATCCAGCCATGCTGTGATGGCATCCCACATAAAATAGAGGAAGGGTTGCCACAGATGTTAGCTCAGTGACAGTCTTCCTCAAGCAAAAGGAGGAAGATGAGCAACAAATGTTAGCTCAGGGCCAATCTTCCTCACCAAAACAATAAGTAAATAAATAAAACCATGCTAACCATAGGAATTGGAAGACAATGACAGGCTTCAAAGTAAGGAATGGGCTTTCTGTCTTCAGGGGGATATATCATTGGATGAAAAGGTAAATTAGTTGCGCTTGCACTTTGTAAGAGGTTGTCCTTCTCACCCACTGTCTTGTATTGTCAAGACTTTTACTAATAACCAGTTCATAACTTGTCAGAGGAGAAACCAAGTGCCTTGGGTTTCTTTCATACTGTTACACTGTAGGATAACAAAACAGTTGCTCAGTGATTTTTTTTTTAGTGGCATTGAAGATTAGGATCACAGAGTAAAGAAAAGAGGTAGCCAACAGGTTTCATAGCAGGTGTGTAACTGCTGGATCTAAACCAGCGGCAGCAGCCCTTTGAGAGCTTCTTGGAAACACAGAATCCCAATGCCCCCTAGACTTAGTGACCCGGACTGCCCCGAAACTAGGTCCCAGGTGATGAGGCTGCACGCTGAGGTGTGAGAAGCATTGCCCTGGAACCACATTTAATGTGATCTCTGAAGGTGCTCAGAGTAAGAGCTGCCAAAGTCATGTGTGTACAAGTTCCTGTCTCCATCAGCTCTGACAATTTCTTCTGAAAGAATTAAGGGATTATAAATTCCCAGAGATTGTAGCTATAGGCCATGTTCTCCTTTTCCTTTTGTCTACCCTTTCCTTCACTTGGCAGCCTCTGGCAAGAAAAAAAAGCAAAATCTCAGAATGATTAAGCTTTACTCTCAAAAAACACAAGATCCAGATAAGTTGTCAAATGTCTTAGGGATTCTATAGAAAAATAAATTACCCCTCAGGTCATTGTTGCATCAGGCAGGGCCCTCAAATAGATCTCTGGAAGGTTTATCTCACTGTGATACCGGTGATACCAGGCTAAGACCCTGGCACGAGATCCTGCAGGCACCCACTGTGCAGTCAGCAGCGGGTGCTCCCTTTCCTGAGGGCCAGGAGTCAGCTGTGTTTCCCAGGGTCACCCAGGTGCTTCTGCTGGAGCGAGCCTGAGAATTCAGGGCTTCTGCTACCAAATTCATTGATTTACTTTATACTTTTCACTTCTCATAAAATTTATAGACAAAAGTCAAACAATGTAGTATATGTATGTTTCTACTCTTACTCTGCTAATCAGTGCTACTGTTGCTAAATGTATAGAATGTATATAAATGTGCTCTTGTTAAATGCATCAGGTGAGAACTGAGTGAGTTGTACCTTCTGTCTGCTCTCTCTCCTCACCCTTCAGTAAGCAGCCAAAAGGAAAGTGTCAGGACAGAGTCTGAGTAGAAGACCACATTGATAATTACCACTTACTGACTGCTTGTTCTAGGGGAGGCACCTTATATACCCTGTGTGTAAACTTCACAACTAACTAAGAGCTAGATGTTATTAAGCCGGTTTACAGATTGGAAAACTGTAAATGGAGTTAGAGTTGCTCAGCAACTAAGTAACAGAACCGGATTTGTGTGTGGTTTGTTGGAACCCGAAGCATATACTTTTTCATCATATCCTAAAACCTCTTATTAATCTATAAACTAAATAATTAGTTCTTGATTAGTCAATGACTTTTTAAATTCAGTCATTCAAAGCTCTATTCCCACAAAAATAGCTATTCACTATAAAAACTTTTCTGGATTATTTTCATATCTGAGTTTCAAAACCAGAAACCATGATTACCCTGCTGAAAAATGCAAACAGAAAGAACAACTACAATCATATCCATTCCTCTGCTTATGAAACTTGCTACGCAGATGTGTTATCTTTCTGCTTTTCCATTATCCTCGTTCTGAGTTGTGTAGCATCCTAATCCTGTCAATTTGAATTAACTTTTCTCATTAAAAAAACCCCCAAAAAACTATTAATTATCATTATAAATGTCATCTAACAGACTCTTTTTTTTTTTCAGAAAAAAGCCCCATGTTATCGGTCCAGCTGTTCAACTTTACCCTGAACTTCATTTTGTAGCATTCAATGAATACTTTGCAATATGACAGGATTTTTATGTTAGCATGTCACTCTCCATCATGCCTTCCTCTCACCAGAGTATCATTTGAAACAATACTAATACTATGCTGCTTAACACCATTCCTGTGGAATTTCAAACCCTTAAAAATCAATCTTCAAAGCATGTTTTATAGTTAAGTATCTGGAGCTACATATATCAGATGACTTGTCTAGAATTCTATGACGGATACCTTAGGATGATTTCATACACCCAGTGGGCACGTGAGCTAATAATGTTGATGGGAAAGAATTCTGAGCTTCTTGAATATATAAATTTATGTCTTTCATAAAATTGAAAGAGTTATGAGCTTCTTGAATATATAAATTTATGTCTTTCATAAAATTGAAAGAATTATGAGCTTCTTGAATATATAAATTTATGTCTTACATAAAATTGAAAGACATAAAGTTATATGTTCAAAAAGCATGTTGAATATTTTGTGGTCCATGTCGTACCTTGGACGGCAGGGATGGGATATTAGAGGAAGCAGGGGCCTTAACTAGTTTGAATACACACAGATTAACTGAAATATCACAAAGGGGTTAGATGTACTATAAGTAAAAACTACTTTTTCCTCTAATCACATTGAATATTTTTCTGGATATATACTGAGATAAAAAACATGAGTAAAACACTATAGAAATTATAACATCTGTCAGTACAATTTAGAGTGATTGAAATTTATATATATATTGTTGATCTTCATTGAGTAGGAGATGTGCTAAATATATGTCCTGTGTCATTTTTCCTTTGTAATAATACTTCGAAATAGGCTCATATCCCATTTCACAATTGAGGAAACTGGCTTGGAAAGTTTAGGCTCTTGATTAGTTTGAATGTTAACTGGAAGACAGAAGTTAAGCAAGTAAGTACTGTCAGGAATTGAGTTCAGATCTTATACCAGTACCCTTACTCTTGACCACATCTTTTACGGTGCCAATTTTTATGGCTTAGGATAGAAAAAAAAGACCTAACATACAATACTCATAAAAGGGTTAATACAAGTTGCATAAGGGTGAAAATCTTAGATTTTGCTTCTTTTTGATGATCTTGAGAGTTTGGAAAAGTACTGGTCAGGCTTTTTGTAAGATGTCCCTCATTTGGGATTTTTCTAATATTTTTCTCATGATTAGCCTGGGATTATGAGTTTGGGGAACAAAAACCACCTAGGTAAAATGTCATCGTCATCACATCCTACCAAGGGTGCTATTACGTGACTTACCACTGTTGACATTACCTTGTAATCTGGCTGAGCTGGTACTTATTACTCCACTGTAAAGGTTCACTTCTTTGTTTTTCCCCTGGAGCATGGAATAACTACATAAATTATTTGGAAGATTTTTCTCTTCTCTCCCATTTATTAAGTAAATCACTTAATTTGTATCAGTATAGACTCTTGGAAGTATATTCTATACAGTGGGTTAAAATCTAATACTACTTTATTTTCTTGCTCAAATTATTTCAGCTTTGGCCATTGGAGTTGTTTCACTTGCCTCCTCTGCTTCTTTCACATACCCCCATAATTTGTGCTTTTTTATTTATTATTTATTTACTTATTTATTTTTACTTCCTTAATTTCTAACACTACAAGTTGCTCCAGCTTCATCTTGTATATTTCCTGCTCCAGTCCTAGAATCAGCCATTTCTCCCAGGAACCTTCATTTCTTTTATTGTTGAATGGTATTAGAAACCAAGATCTGGGTGCTTGTTACTACTGGCATGTCCTTGCTTCTAGGCCCTCTCAACCAACAGAGCAAGGGAATATATGTGTGTATGCTAACCCATGTGTAAACATATCTGTGCATATTTCTGTGATTAACCATCTGTATAAAAACGTATCCATGCGTATTTCTGTTTAAAATCTGTATCAATGTAAACCAGTCAAGCGTTTGTATTGATGTCTTCAATTCCAGTCGTTACCATACTGATCATTTTAGCCTCTTCTACTTACTTGTCTATAACCTTCTCTCCAACACGAGAAATGTGCTCCCACTGTCCACCATCCATTTATTTAATTGTTCAGTTCCTGTATACATGCATGGTGGTATCAGAATCATTAATGTTACCTGCACCCTTCCCCAGGAGAAATAACTTTATCAACTAGAGCAGTGCTGTGTACAGGTTCTTTTGCCTTTAGCCTTAAAAACTTCACTCATTTCTAAATTTACTTACTTTTCTTCCGAACTCCTTCAGTAAGGTTGTTTCCTGTGTTTTTCATATGGTTAAAACGTTTTGTCACATTCAACATTCCGTCCTGGGAGCTCTTGATTTCGTAAATAATGTATATATTTTTTAGTTTGCATACATTAAAGTTTACTCTTTGTACTATAAAGTTCTGTGGGTTTTCACAAGTGCTTTTTGTTACATGTCCACCATTTCAATATCATACAGAATAGATTCATCACCCTAAAATATTCCTACTGCTTCACCTCTTCGACCTTCCCTCCTCCCCTGAACCTATGTAAACCACTGATTTTTTTTTTTAACCCATCTCTATGTTTTTTTCTTTTCCCATATGTAGCCTTCTCAGACAATTTCTTTCACTCAGAAACAGTCATTTTAGATTCATCCATCTCTTTTCATGGATTGTTAGCTCATTTCTTTTTATTACTGAATAATATCCCATTGTATAAATGTACTTTAACTTGCTTATCCATTCACCTTTTCAAGGGAATCTTGGTAGTTTTAGCGACTATGAATAAAGCTGCTATAAACATTCATGTGCAGGTTTTTGTGTGGAAGTAAGTTTTCAAATCAGTTGGTTAAATGCCTAAGGATAGAATTGCTGGATTATATGGTAAGACTATGTTTAGCTGTGTAAGAAACTGCTAGACTGTCTTCCTGAGTGTCTATCTGTTCTGCATACCTACCAGCAGTGAATTGAGTTTGTTTTTCTCCACATCCTCGGTATCAGTTGGTATATTGTTACCTTTGCTTTTAGTCATCCCAGTAGAAGGTATGTTTTAATTTGCGATTCCCTAATGACAAATGATGTTAAGCATCTTTTCATTTGGTTATTTACCACCCATGTATCTTCTTTGGTGAGTTGTCTGTTCAAGTCTTTTGCCCATTTTTTTAATTGAGTTGTTTGTTTTCTTATTGTTGAGTTTTAAAAGTTCTTCGTGTACTGTATTTGTTCTTCTCAGAGTAGAAGTCTTTAATTTTAATGAAGTCCAACTTACCAGTTTTTATTCCATGGATTATGCTTTACATATTGTTTCTAAAAACTCATCATCAAACCAAGCTCACATAGATTTATCCTATATTTTCTTCTTTAAGTTGTATACTTTACATTTAGGTCTAAAATCCGTTTTGAGTTGATTTTTGTAAAAGATGTAAGGTCTGTGTGTAGGTTCTTTTTTGCGTATGGCTGTCCATTATTCAGCACCATTTGTTGGATACTGTTGTCCTCCACTGAGTTGTCTTTGCTCCTTTGTCAGTGATCACTTGACTGTATTTCTGTGGATCAGTTTCTGGGCTCTCTCTTTTGTTCCATTGGTCTGCGTGTCTATTTTTTCACCAATACTCAGTCTTGATTACTGTAGCTTTATAGTAAGTCTTGAAATCAGATATCACAAGTCCTCCAACATTTTCCTTCTGCAATATTGTGTTTCTATTCTCGGTCTTTTGCCTTTCCATGTGTTCTTTAGAATATGTTTGTCGTTCTCTGGGATTTTGATTGGGATTCCCTTGTCTGTAGATCAAGTTGGGAAGAATTGGCAGCTTAACAATATTGACTCTTATCACCATGAACATGGAATATTTCTCCTTTCATTTCTTCATCAGAGTTTTATAATTTTCTACATAGAGTTTCTGTACATATGTTGTTAGATTTGTGCCAGAACATTTCAGTTCTTTTCTTGCTTTAGTAAATGTTACTGTGTGTGTTTTTTTAAAGGCTTTTTTTTTTAAGAACAATTTTAGGTTCACAGCAAAATTGAGAGGAAGATACAGAGATTTCCCACATGCCTCCTCCGCCTACACCTGCATTGAACAGTATGGAACGATTCACAAATATGCATGTCATCCTTTAGCAGGAACCATGCTAATCTTTTCTGTATCATTCCAATTTTCGTACATATCCTGCCAAAGCAAGTATTGCTATCGTGTTTTAATTTCAAATTTCAATTGTTCATTGCTGTTATATAAGAAAGCAGTTGACTTACTAACTGTGTTCTGAGACGTTGTTTTAGGTGTTTATTAGTTCTAGGAGTGGTTTGCTTGTTTGTTTGCTTGCTTTATTTTGTTTTCTTGTGGTCAATTCTTTGAGAATTTTTACATAGGAATGATGCCACCTGCAAACAATGTTTTATTTCTTTCTCCAGAGTCTTATAAGTGTTATTTGCTTTTCTTGTCTTGTTAAATTAGGTAAGACTTCCAGTAAAATTTGAATACGAGTAGTAAGAGTGGACATCCTTGCCTTGTTCCCAGTCTTAAGAGGAAAGCATCCAGTTTCTCACCATTCTATATGATATAAGATGTAGGTTTTTTAGATGTTCTTTTTCAACTGGAGAAAATTTCCCTCTATTCCTAGTTTGCTGATAGTTTTTATGATGAATGGTGTTGCATTTTTTTAGATGCTTTTCTGCTCTTTGTGATCATGTCATTTTTCTTGTTAAACCTTGTTGATTTGGTGGAACACGTTGATTTTCTAATGTTGAACCAACGTTACATACCTGGAATAAATCTGACTTGGTCATGTATAATTTTGTAATACATTGTTGGATTCAGTTTGCTACTACTTTTGAAGATTTTTGCATCTTTGTTCACAGGAGATATTAATTTATAGTTTTTTTCATTTTATAGTATCTTTATCTAATGTCTTTGGTTATTCGAAAGCCTTGTCCTGTTCCCCTTTGGACCACATGTCTCTTCCTGGGGAGGTCAGAGAGCAGCTAGGCCAGCCACATGGCACCCTCCTCAGGCCTCCTGGTCCCCCCAGACCCCTTGGCCAGTCATGGTTCCCAGAGTGGGACTTAGAAAAAAAGTCTTGGGAAGTGCCTTCTACAACAGATCTCCAGCGGGGCTCAAGACCACGTGGAGGCCAGTCTCTTCTGTCCTCCCTGGCTGAGCCTGGCCAATCCCAGCCTCTGACTAGTAATGTAGAAATACTGCTCAGGAGGCAGTCCAGTGACCAGCCTCATGGAATGACTTAGGAAACGTTCCCTCTGATTTTCTTTTCTGGAGGAGACTGTGGAGAACTGATATCATTTCTTCTTTCGATATTTGATAGAATTTACTAGTGAAACCATCTGGGTCTGCTGCTTTCTTTTTTGGAATATTATTGATTGTTATATTTATTTAATAGATGTAAGTTTATTCAGATTGCTTAATTCTCCTTGTGTGCAGTTCGGTCATCTGTATATTTCAAAATCTAGTTCATCTAAGTTAACAAATGTGTGGGCCTAGAGTTGTTCATAGTCTTTGTTATCCTTTAATGTCCTTGAGATCAACAGTGATGACCCCTTTTTCATTTCTGATATTATTTTTTCCTTGTTTAGTCTGTCTAAAGGTTTATCAGTTTAATCCATCCTGTCAAAGGACTGGTTTTGAATTTTGTTAATTTTCTCTCTTGTTTTTGGAAATTAGATTTTTGACTGTGTATTTGCTGTCCAGTCAAACTAAAGACTCAGGAAGTAACGGAAGTGTAGGCAGCCATGTCGTCTGCTGTGCTTTTCCTTATTTGGGGCACGTTGTCTGTGGGACGTGGATCAGCCTGTGCCTTTATTCTGTGGAAGAGCTGCATTTTTCTGTCCTTCTTTCTTCATAGGACTTGCACATTTTCTCAAGTTTTTGCTTATCTTGAGCTATTCTTGATACAGCTGCCTCCTTCCTTCCTCTCTGACTTGAAGTCTCATATTTTGTGTTAGAAATACATGAATATGTTGAATTCAACTCAGAAAATATCTGTGTTTACCTTAAGAATGGTATTTTAAATTACTAGGTAGTATATATGTTATTTGGGAAAGTACATTTTGTTCTCTCTCTCATGGAACTCTGGCATGTATTTTGGTCCCTGGCTTTGCTCGCTGTGTGTTCTCAGATGGTTTTAAGATCTCTCTAGGACTCAGTTTCCTTGTCCATCAACAAGCAAAGTAAGGCCCATTTCGTAGTGTTGGAGTGAAGGTTGGATGTGACCCTTGAGTGGCATTATAGAGAAGTCCTCGGTAGATGCAGCCTTCCCAGATGCCATAACTTGCTATTCTGTATCCCACCCAGAAACTGTCTTGATTTCTTTGATGGTACCATGGTACCATGTTTGTTATTGCTGGACTAGCTGCCTACGTGACTTAACTTCCTTTTGGTAGATACCTGTTTCTCATTTGCTTTAGTTTTTAGTCTGCATATAGTTTCCTTATTTCCTTTTACAGAATATGGAACGTTGATTTTTCTGAGTATTTGTGCATGGAACGATGGAATCTTAAAGAACATGCTGTATATTGCTAACTTGCCCCTCTTGCTTGCAGGGGAAGGGGAGGAGTCACAGCCCGGCCAGTTGGAGTCGGTGTGCCACGCGGGACGCCAACCTCCAGGGGAGTCCTTTCCACCCGAGGGCCAGTGAGTCGGGGAAGAGGACTGCTCACTCCCCGAGCAAGAGGAGTCCCCCCAACTGGGTACAGACCTCCACCGCCACCCCCAACACAAGAGACCTATGGAGATTATGTAAGTGAAGGAGTCCCACAACAGCTTGGGTGATCGGATTGACCCCGTTCAGACACAGCATTAGGTGTGTGACCAAGGACCTTCCCTCACTGTGTTTTAGATCTTGAATCTTCCCACCTTAGTTCAGCAAACATTTATTGAGTGCTAAATAAGTACTTGGTACTAGAGGTACAAAAAAATGGAAAAAAATATAACTTCTTTGATTGAATAGCTTCCATCTAAGATAGAGAAGATGAATTTGGGTGACGGGAAGGTTCAAGACTAGGGGCAGGGAGATGTGTTATCAAGCTCTTCCAGGATTTTAATGCAGCGTTCTTTCATATTCCACTCCAGGTTGCCTCTGAGTAATTCAATCGTATAAAACATAATTGCCTACATATACTGAGCTGTTTTTGCCCTTAAGTGTTTCCTCTTAATCTCTGCTACTGAATATGGATTCTTACTGAAATTCTTTTCAGTGAAGAAAACAAAGTTCCCAATTTTTTAAGTTAATGCAAATCAGTTAGTTTTCCATTTACCATTCAATGATTCTTTGATACGGTTCATAGACTTACTTAACATAAGAGAAAGAAAATATAACCATGAAAACTGGGCTGGGGGAAGGGAGGAAGAATTCTTGAACAAGAATACAGTGCAAATTCCCTGAGAGTCTTACTATAACTTCCTAGTTGACCATAAAATAAGAAAATGAGTAGTGGATAGATGTTTCATATTAGTAATTCAAAGTATTAAAGAAAGACTATGGGAACTGTTGTCAAAGAAGGGGAAGCAGGGACAGGGCTACGATGCAAGAACAAGAGTTTTTCCTGTTGTACTTTAACGGAGGTCTCTTGCTAGGAGAGCTTTTTGCACAGTGTCTGGAAGGTTGCCGTCATCCCCTGGGCCACAGACAACCTCTCCATCTTCACCTGCAGCCACTGGAAAGATCTAAGTCTTTGTCCTGGACCTACTGAACTTTTTGTAGTTCCCTCAATGTGCTGTGTCCTCTTAGGCTTCCAGACCTTTGCTCGTGCTGCTTTCTCTGCCTCGAGTGCTCGTCTCACTTCATCTCTCCTATTTGTCCTTCTAGACTTAGGTCAGCTGTACTAGGGAAATTCAGAGGAGGTAGGAGCTGACCTACTGAGCATTGCTACAGTGGTGACATGTCTCCCTCTGTTCTAGACTGCGACTTCTGGAAGAGCACGGATGGAGAGCTTTTATCCTTTATGCTTGGCAGAGAGTGCCTACTGGGGGCTCAGTGAATTGTATTTAACAGATAGATTCTAGAATAGCCAGTTTCACCGTTTTGCTGTTCAGCGGGGAAGGATGCAGCCTCTATCTTTTCTCTTTGTATTCCTTACAGCTGGACATGTTCCTCTTTCGTTATATTCTTACCAAGCTGACAATAATAATCATGCCTGGCGCTCTTCCACAAACGCTGAGTTTCTTAAGAATAGCAGTGACTGTAAAGGAAAGGAAATGTTGTTGAATGCCTTTTAGGTAGGCCCAGTGTCTGTTTATTTCTACCTTGCCTTACCTTGAGTTCTCTTAGGTTTGGATTAATGTAGATGTTTGTGGATGGTATTGTGGTAATTGCCAGGCACAGGGTGTGGGAAACCTGGATTCTAGACCCTCCTATACCATAAATATGGTATAAATCAGGCAAGGTATTTAACTCTTTTGGCTTCACAATCCATGTTTCAGAAAGAGCTGTTGCCTCCTTTCCGTGAATTAATTCATCTTTCCACTCAGCAAAGATTGATTGAATTCCCACTGTGTGAACAAGACACACATGTTCTCTGTCTCAACATGTAGACTTTATGAGTCTAGAATGAAATTAGATTACTACAAGTAAAAATTTCTTGAAAGATTAAAGCTTAGGGGAGAAAAAGGAAGAGAAATTCAAGGCACTTGGTTTTTCTGTTTTTAGCTCTGATTTGTATTGATAATTGATGGGGAAGGCATGAAAACAGTTGATCTGAAAAGTATTCTGTAGCGTTCAGTTAGTCCCCCTTTCCGTCCACCGCAGTGGATGATGGGGTAGTGGCCATCAGAAGAAAGCCCATGTCCTGGCAGGAGCAGACAGGGTTTTGAAGCTCTGAGGAGGAAGGCAGCCTCGCTGTTTGAGTCCCAGCCTCGCACCTCGTGATCTTCCAGACACTGATTGTCTCTGCGCCTGCAGTTCCAACACAGGGTTGGGACTCTTTCTGCCGCACCACAGTGTTGCCTTTGGATAAGTGACACCGGCGTTTGCCATCTTCATTTTAATTTGGCTGGAGTGCGGCATTAGCAATTTCTTCAACTTCATACAACTCCTCTTGCACACATCAAATGATTGTGTGCTTTCTCAGTATGCTTTGTGTGGTATAGTAGGACTCATACCAAAAAGAAAGCCTATCATGAGTACACTCACGTCCCCAAATTGAATTGCTATCATGAAGAGTTTTGATTATGTGTTATAACTTCCCTTCTTAATTTTGTATCTGTTATTCCTGGGAATACTTATTAAAATTAATAGCCAAGAACAAGGCTTTTCCCACTTCGCCTAGCATTTTGTAAGCCCTCCACAGAGTTACAGAGAAAGCTTCTGCAGTTGAACACTGTACGTAACACACTTTGTTGGTAGGTCGTATGAGGAGGAGACAAAGCCGCCTCACCCTGCCCCCTCCCCTTGCCTCCCCTCTCTTCACCTCCCTTTCCCTCCCTCCCCTCCCCATCAGTAGCTCTGACTCTCAGGTGTGCTCTTTTGACCTCGTCTTCCTCCCCTGACCCAACTTTAACTGAATTTCCTACTTCCAGCCTTTCTGATACAGCTGGGCAGTCCCTGGCATATCCCCAGACGTTGGCTGTTGGTCTTAGCTGTTTGGAATCCTCTCACAGATTACTCACACAATGTGCTTAGCTTGGCAGCATGGGAAGGGGAAAACACAAACTTTAAAAAAAAGTGTGTTTGTTTGCTTGTTTCTAGGATTTTAGATCGAGCAGGGGTACAACAAGATCTCCAACTTTAAAAGCCTGGGATTCCATAACCCAAAAAGCTGCTTATCCATTCATGTGGCACATGGGAAAGTTGAAATTATTCTTAGAATATACTAAAATAATTATTCTACTGAACTGGAGTAATCATAAATTATAGTCTAAACTACATGACGGTAGGGATTCCCCCTCTCTCACCTTTGTACTCCCAGCACCTAGTATAATGCCTGGCACATAGAAGGTCTTGAATGAATGTTTGCTGAGTGAGTGAGTGAGTGAGTATTCTCAAGACTGAGTTTTTAACAATTGTCACCTGTGGAGGACCCACCCCAGATGCCTCCTGCGTGGTTTTGCATTTTTACTCACAGAGCAGGGTATATATAACTTAATTATTAGCGTATAGCTGCATAAGGCATCCGT
The DNA here is from genome assembly GCF_041296265.1 of Equus caballus. Classification (NCBI taxonomy): domain Eukaryota; kingdom Metazoa; phylum Chordata; class Mammalia; order Perissodactyla; family Equidae; genus Equus; species Equus caballus. Next base: position 91,119,629 of record NC_091692.1, read on the forward strand.
TAGTTAGTATACATCTATTTCTCAGAAGGTTATAAACTTCTGCGGAAGAGCGCTGTCTCTTAATTAATCTCTAGCCACTAGCATAGATTCTGGCACATTGTGAGCACTTAGTAAATGTTGACTGGACTGGATAACCCTGTACAGACCTGGTAAGTTTCCTAATGAAGGTTAGCTTTGCTCTTTTCCGAGTCATTACTGTAACTGTCTCGTGCGAAATGTGGTGGGTGTCGTTTGAAAAAACGTCCTCTATTAGTTATTCTTCTCTTCTCATGCTCAGAGGGCAGTTGTGGGTTACAAGGAGGTAAGATTAACTCTGTGTAGCTTCAGAAGGTAACAGAGTAACATTGTAAATCTCATCTCAGTTTAAGAATGAACTTTCAAGAAGGACGTAATATTTAATGAGAAACTACTTCTCACGAGGCACTTTGATGTATGTTATGTCATGTTGTCCTCTCAGCCACTCCATGAGATATTACGCTCCTGTGGTGCAAATGAGAATTTGAGATTGTAGAAGCTGGATGTCTCGTTCAGAGTCACATGAATGAGAAAGAAGCAGATGTGGGATTCAAAATTCAAGCCCTCTGTTCTATCTCGAACAATCAGTGCTTTATTGAAAACAGTGCTTTATTAGCTGAGATTATAAGATCTCCTCATCTTTGGAGAAAACCAGGCAGGTGTTACACATTGCTCTCATCAGGAGTGCTATGAAAGGGATGAGAGGAAACTGAACTAACCTCTGTGGTCCCTTGCAATTTAATAATTCTCTGGTTTTAAGGTACCTTAAGCAGGCAAATAGAAGTTGAGAACCAGTAGGAAGAATGGGATGGGGTTAGGATTTTAAAAAGTAGTAAACAGAGCAATTATTGAATTTATTGGCAAAAATAAAAAATAACATTTTCACTATTTAAGAGTTTGAGAGCAGCCATAGCTGTAAAAAAGGCTTGTCATTCCTTTGGAATGCAGAAATGTAATTTTTAAAGATCTCCCTGAAGTATGTTCATAGTGATAAATGTTTTATTCTGTAGGACTTGTTGGGTTATATCTAACAAATTCAATTTACTTTTCATTTTAACTTTCATTTAACATTTAGTATCTAGACTCATTATTTCCAGAATGAAAAACAAAAAGAAATCATCAGTTGCTTATTTAAACAAAAAAGGGGATAAAATCCTATTCTTTCATGTTCTGCCACAGCTGCTGCTTCCTTGAGAAAGTATACATTTCAATCCTTAAAATCCTCAATGTTCTTCCAATTATGTCTACTAAAATGAATGTATTCCAGTATAGTCTGAAGCCCCAGAAAAACTCGATTACTGGTATATATGCTGCAATTGTTTTTAGTAGATAGTTATAGTATGCCCGTTATAAGAATGTGCTTTGTTAGCCTGAGTGAGAAAGCCTGATAAAATGAAGGCATTTCCTTGTCAAAATGTGCCTATGGAAATTTGACTGACTTTTCTAAAGGTGAGTTGGTGAAGATATTTGATCATTTATAATGTCATCGGAGCCTACCGTTCTTCAGCAGAGCCGCTGTCACAAAGTGTTCCCTGAGTGTGTGTCACTGGGAAGAACATCTGTTAGCAAATGAGTCTGTTTGACTGTGAGAAGGTGATTATTGCAAAAGCGCGGGGAACAGACCCAGTAGCCCTTTGAGCAGAAGAGGCTAACCATCGGTGAGACCAGATTGTTCTCTCAGAGCGTACTTGTCTTCTAAGAAAATAAGGCAATTTAACATGGTTAGCTTTTTTCCAAAAAAGAAGAAAACAAATAATAAATGTGTTTTCAACCTTTTGAGTATAAATTGGGACCTTCTGCTCCACTTTTAACTTAGTAAAATTAGACATAGTTACAGTAACTTCTCATCTCTTTTTTGAGAATAAGAGGTATCTCTTTCTCAAAATGACATTGATTCATTGCTTACTGTCCAAATAATTAAATAACTGACAAAGTAACTAGTGTAAGCCAGAACACATTCAATGAAAGCACTTTAACAATTCAAAATGTTGGTGAAGTTACACAGAAAGATATGTTTGATGCTTGCTGCCAGAGCCCAATTTACATAAGAATTTCTAAAGTGAAACCATTTTTGATAAATTGCCCTAGGCTTCACTTACCAAAAAAATGTCATCTAAATAGATGCCTGTTCCCCAAACACTTAGTATGTTAGTTTTATTTACTACCTCTGAAAAATCTTGTCCATTTCCATCATTTCACTAACATTTATGTGTTAATAACCACCGTATCTAAATCTCTGACTCTGGCCTCTCTGGAGCTCTCTCTGGGGTCACCTGCTGTGTCCAGCTCTCCCTGTGCCCTGCACACACTGGAAGCTGGGGGGTGGCCAGTGCAGAGGCCGTGCTTCTCCCCGCGTCCTGAGTGAGGGGGATGGCACGACCTGTACCCAGGCTCCCGGGCTCATCTGTTCACCTTCACTCCCTATGTTCAGACAGTAACCTGAGTCTTTTCATGTCTTTGTAAATAAGTGTTTGGTCTCCAGCCCGTCTCTGTCACAGCTGCTTTCGTTAAGATGCGTGTGCTCCCTGTGCAGTGTTCTCACCAGCTCCTCGTGTCCACAGCAGGTGCTCTGATCCCGTCCCCTCAGAGCACCCACTGTTTTCAGATTTGCTCTTATTTGTTTGTATATTGGTTTTCACGTTTGACTTCTCACTAACTTAAATCTTTGTTCACTCTTTTATTCCTACACCGAATAGACAGTAGTCATTCAAGAAATACTGATTATTTAGATGGATGGATTAATGGACAGATGGACAACCAGACAGACATCTAGGCAATTGCTGCACCCTCCTTAGTCACCCCATGGTGTTCAGTCTGGCTTAGCCCTTCTCTTAAATAATGAGTACTTCATACCACTTCTGGTGTACTTTCTAGTATCTGAAGTCTGATAATGCTACCGCCCCCTTGCCCTAGATCGTCAGAACTAGTTTAGAACTTTAGAAGGATCTCAGTCTCTTCAGGAGAAGGCTGAGATTCTTCTAAGTGACGTCTGAAGCCTTTCTTGTCTGTCCTTCTGTCTGACTTATAACCCTCTGCTCTCCACATTATCATTTTGTTTCCATCAATACCTAGCACAGTTCCTTAAACGTACCAGGGACCCGAACCCTGCGTTGCTGCTCACGTACTGTTGCTTCTCTCGGAAGGCCTTTTCCTGTTTTGTTTGTGCCGACTCTTGTTCCTGTTCTGGGGTTGTGGGGCCTTCCTGGCTCTCATCAGGCATGGTCAGTAGCATCTTTGGTACACTCTGCGTCGACTGCTCTGTCTGCTTAATTGTCTTTGGCCCCAGTAGACTGTGGATTTCTTTAGGACAGGAATTATGTCTTTTTCTTTCTTTTTCTTTCTTTTTTTTTTACTTTTAGTTTTCCCAAAGCCTATCATAGGGGCTGACATTTTGGAGATAGAAGTAAACATGTGGAGGATGGCCTTTATTAATGCCAACTAATTCCGTCATTCTGTGTGTCATGTGCACTGTTGAAACATAGTGAAGTGAAATTAAGTATCTTTAGCAAATTTTAGCAAACATAACATGGCTCATTTAGTGAACTAATAAATAGGAAAGACAATGCAATTTAATGAAAAGAATATTATTCTGAGAGATAAAATACTTGGTTTCTAATCCCGCTTGTCAGTATCAGCATCTATTTCTTTCTCTTTTTTTTGTTGAGGAAGATTGGTCCTCAGCTAACATCTGTGCCAATCTTCCTCTATTTTATATGTTGGTCACCACCACAGCATGGCTGACAAGTGGTGTAGGTCTGCGCCCGGCATCCAAACACATGAACCCAGGCCTTGGAAGCAAGTGTGCTGAACTTAACCGCTACACCATAGGGCCAGCCCCCTGTTTCTTTCTTAGGTCAATTATTTAAACTTTTTAGTTTCTTCCTCAGCAAAATGCAGATAGTACTTTACATAACAAATCAGCAGGTTAGACCAGATATTCTCCAAACATCTTTTCCAACTTGAAAATTCTATAATTGAGAATTTTCTGAAACTTAGTTTCCACTATCACCCTAAAGATGGTTTTTCTAATAAGAAACTGTATTTTCATCAAGTAGAAATATTGATACTGACAGGAAAGTTACAGAATAAATGAGGCAGACATTTTAAGGAGAGAAACAAACTAACAGTGTGAGCAGCTATGAGTGTTTTGAATTCTAAAGCACAAGTTTTGAAAAATGTTTTGAAATGAGATTCTTTTTTCAAATGCAGACTGACCACTCAAGATGTATAAGCTAAAATTGTCCTAGAAATTTTAATCATGTTATTTTCTAACTCGTTTAATTACGACTACGTCAGCCGTCTAGTCATAGGAAGTATTTGCCATTCACTAATATCCTTGGTGTCTTTGTGTTGTGAAATCATTCACACTTTGGAGGCTGGGCCAATGGGTTAATCCCCTTTAAAGATGGGTATGGGGGCATTCTAGATGAAGTCGCACAAGTTCCTCAGAGTCTGAAAGCCCTCTCAGGGACTTGATATGCTCTGATTATCCAGCTATAAGGTGTTCACTGAACAGACTGAAGTTACCCTCTCAGCAGCCCATGTGGTGCGGTGGTCCTGCCTTGAGAGAGACGGGGTCAGCCGGGTGCTGAAGGGCTTTCATGGGAGCATGCGCTCTGCCTCAGGTGCGTGTCTTTAAATGAGGAGGGGGCGGCTCCTCGAGGCTGTGGGACAGTGTGAAGTAGCAGAGCCAAGTACTTCTGACTGTAGCACCCAGGTGCTTTTCCCTCTGGCCTCTCTGTCAGAATCTGTAGGGATGGGGGCCGGGCATCCATATGTTCGAATGTCGCACAGGGGACCTTGATGTATGGCAGAGCACCATGTACTGCTGCACTTTCCCTTGCACTGTTGCATCCAGGCCTCACCACAGCACTGTCATGGGGGTCCTCATCTGCAGAGGAGGAATAATGGTCACTAAGCCACAGATGAAGAAAATAACCCAACCCGTACTATCCAAAGACGGGTGTGCCTTCCAGTGACCCACGCGGATGAAAAGTACGTGCACTGAGGGTGGATCCCAGATTCTCGAACCACTGGTCTAAAGCATTATCACCAACATTCTGACTTGTGTAATGTTATGGGCTTGAAGAAACGAGAAAATAAGTGAGGAAAGAGTACAAGAACCAGAGCAAGAGTCCTCATTGAATATCCAGACATCCCTAGCCAGGGACGTTTTTTCCAAACTGAAGCACTCACCAGGTCTGCCTTACTAACTACTGAAGAGCCTGAGTTTTCTAGATGCTTCTTTGTAAACTCATCAACCTCAGTCTTAAGGTCAGAAGTTATTGCTTTGTTACATATTTGCAAGGACACTTCCTGACGCAGATGGTTTCGTTGGAAACCGTCATGAAACTGTCCAACGGTCTACTCTTGTTGCTCTCTTCCAATGTTGTGATTCTGTAATCACTGAAAAATGATATGTTCTTCAACTTTTTAAAGTTAATAGAAGAAATAACAGCTGCCGCTTATTGGATGTTTATGTTGTGCAGTGTATTAGTGTGCTGGGCGCTTATCCTAGATTATCTTACTCAACCCTCACTTCCGCCCTGTGAACTACATGTTGTAGTCTCCAGACCGTTTAGGATAACGAACTTTTCCCCAATCACGCTTCTGGTAAGTAATGAAACTCATGTGCCCTTACTTCCTCATGAGCACTCTTCTCAGCTCTGTCCATGGATCTTTTAGATCCTTCAGACCCCACCATGAAGTGCATCCTTTCCTCCCAGTCACAGAAGTAGTTAGGGCAGAGCCTGGTGTCTGCTCCAGAGCCCAGGCCCTTGGCCAAGACCCAGTGCTGCCTGGACAAGTACGTGTCTTCTAATTTGAAATTAAAACTCTGTGTTTGCAAACAGAGAAACTGACAAATGAGTGGGAAAAATTATTCATCACTTCAGACCATCAAGCTGGCTCTACAAAAGAGCAATTGGTGCACGATTAAGGAGCAATTGGTTTTACCAGTCCTTGCGTAACTCTGTGGGGTATTTCCTCATAGAACTTCTGCATGGGTTAACTTAATCCAGGCTTCAAGAGTCAGAAAAGAGAGTTTTGAATGGGAGCAGAAATCGAAACCTTGTGTTCGGCCAGCAGACACGCCTTTTCTGCCTGTTTTCGAGCATCGTGGCTCCTTAAAGCTATAGGAGGTGGCTCTTGTCTTTAGAAGCACACTGGTATGGCCATAAACAGTATCCTCACCTGTAACCCGGCAATGCAGGGACCACCACTTCCTCTTTCGCTGTAAGAATAAACTCTTCTGAAATTTTGACTGCTAGGAACATCAGAGAAGACTTTAGGGAAAACCACATATATTTTTTAAATGTACGTGTAATTCTTTAATGTAGCTTTTGTTTAAAGACTCAGTGAAGTCATGCTTTTTCTCATTCTTTTGAGAACTCACCTGAAGTTTTAGTTATATGGCTAGGTTGGGGATTTTAGTACAGATGAGAGCTGTACTAATGGCACATTTTTCCCAGTGCAGTGACTACTGTCATAATTTTTTGACAGTTAACTAATGTCTAAACTGCTTCAATTATCTTGTTTTCCATAGTGAGACATTTAATTAAAACAGAGTACAGATTGTGAAAAGGTTATTTATGAAAATGCATTTTAAATGTGAATTGAAAAGCCTAGGGACACCTTTTTATTTTAGATAAAAAGATGAAAGTTCTATAATTTTTTATATCCATTTTACCAGAAGCAAGAATAAGGCCAGCATGCAGTTTACTTGACGTGTCTATCAGGAGCGTCACAAATTCACCTTTTTCCTAAATTGCTTGAAAGGTTGACCTACTTCAGAAACGTAAACCTTTAGGAAATAATTTCAGATTTTAAATTTATAAATATGGAAGGGTTTTTTCCTCCTTACATTAAACAAAACAACCCAAAAAATGCTTTATTTAGGGACTAGAGGACTCTGAAATGACAGTGTCACTAAGGCATGGAAGGCAAAATTTGCCTCCGTAATTGGGCTTGCCCATCCAGTTAGCTGAGTGATGGTGGTTGTATTTGAGCTAATGTGACATGTGTCATATCCCTCAGGCGAATTAGGGCTGAGGCAGGGAGGGGAATCTGAGAATCGCCAGGTAGTCCTCTGTTACAGTGGAGTTCCTACAAGAACCTGCCATCTTAGTCTTATCGTTCTCCCCAGCAGTTAACAGCAGCCATAGCACTCGCTCCTTGCCCTCCAGTAGATCAGGGTCTAGGAAGGAACACAGTTAGCACCCTCCCTTTGAATCTCCCGCAATGCCGTCTATCTCAGGGGTCATTCTCTATTATTTGGATCCGTGTGTGTGCATCCTATTTAGGGTAATTAGAGCGGTGTGATCACTCCTTTTGTCTTACTGTTTCCCGTCACATTCTAAGTTATTGAGGACAGGGCCATGCCCTTTTTCCACAGGGCCCAGCATATAGTAAGTAATTGATGTTCGATTTCCTGATACGGAAACAAAGCACAGTTACTATTCAGGATAAGAACACCTGTAATTGACTTATGAATATGATACTTAGGAAGGACCAAAGAGGGAAGATTAACTGCTTGATGGAGTGTGGAAGGACTTTCTAGAGGAGTCAGTGTTTGAACCAAGCAGGAACGGACACTAGTACCACTCAGGAGGGAAGGGCTGAGGGCTTTCTGTGAAGACGCAGCACGGCCTCCAGAGGCCTGGACACTTGGGGGGCGTTGCTGTGTGCAGGAACAGCTGGAAGAGAAGCATAGGATTGATGAGGTTTATTAGCATCTTTATACTTTTATTGTTATTCCATTCAGTCTCTTTACAGGTAGAATAGTGTGAGGTACATAACAGAACGTGGAATCTTGGAAGATACTTCAGGATTAAAGCAGTTTAAAATAAAGCCACATTGTCGTGTTGGGCAATGCGAGTGGAAGACCAGCTGGCCATCCAGACGTGTCCTCATAGTGTGGCGTTATCCTGGGAAGTTCATTCTGGTGCAGAGTCTGACTTTCAGTTTTAATGAACAGGCAGTGTATCACAGTGGTTAAAAGCAAGGTTGGGAGCCAAACTGACTAGGTTCAAATCCTTGCTGTGCCTTTAATTGCTGTGTGTCCCAGTTCCTAATCTGCAAATGGAAATATTAGTGCTTATCTCATGGGGTCGCTATGAAGGTTAGATAAATTAATGTATGATAAGTACTTAAAATATTGCCTGGCACGTAAAAAGTGGTGTGTAAGTGTTTTTATTGTTGGGTCAGAAATCTAATTCTTCTGTTTACCAATGTAGTGCTGTCTTTCAGGGAAGACTCTTGCTAACTGTGTCCCAGACATTAATATATGAAAATCATGATATCCAATAGTATTCACATCCACCAAAATGATTAAAATTAAAAAGATAATTTCAAGTGTTAGCTAGAATGAGGGGCAGCAGGAATTCTCATCTGCTCCTGTGGGAATGTAAGTTGGTGCAACTACTTGAAAAAAGTTTGGCACCACCTGTTAAAGCCGAACACGTGCATCCCCGCCATCCAGCACTTCTGCTGCCAGGAACTACTCAGTAGAGATGCACGCGTAGGTGCACCAAAGACTGGTGTAAGAGCGTGCAGGCAAAACCAGGAAGAAGCCAAGTCTATGTCAACACTAGAGTGGATGAGCAAGTTGTAGTGTAATCTTATGGACCAATTTCTTCAAGCTGCGAAAAGGAACCAACTGTTGCCACATCCAACAACATGGACGAATCTCACACATACAGTGCTGAGGGAAGGAACCTGCCACAAAGTGGTCGCTACTCTGATTCTATTTCTGTAAAGCTTAAAGCCAAGTAACCCTCATGAGTGGTGTTGAAAGTCAGGGTAGTAGTTACTGTTGCGGGGAGGCAGTAACTGAGGATGGGCACAAAGGGAGCTTCTGGGGGCCGGTGGATCTTCCGTTTCTTAATCTGGGTGCTGGTCACATAGTTGTGCTTACTTGGTGAAAACTCACTAAGCTGTGAACTTAGGATTTGTACCTTTTTATCACTAATTTTATGCTTGATTAAAAAGTTTAAAAATATGATCATTTTGTGTATTAAGAACGTTGTACTAGACAGACCAGATACTCTCGTTTATAACAGAGCCGAACATCTTCCTTCAAGGAGGTCTGCTATTAGACCAGGTGATAATCTGACAGTTTCTGGGTGAGTCTAAAAGCTGAGCAAGGAGTAATCTTAGTGCTGTTGCTGTGAACTCGGACAGTCTGGTGGCTATACATTTGTTGTAGGAAACCTCTGCAGTGTGAATTAGGTGTGCATTTTGGCGAGCCAGAAGCCCTTTCTCTTTCATGGTGGCACTGGAGATACTACGCACAACTCTTGTGGCCAGTCATCTTTCAGATGGAGGTCATTCTTCTCAAGGAAGGGAACCAGTATAAATCCATTACCGTCATTCATTTGTTCAGAGAGTATTTATTGAATGCAGATTCATGCCAGGCGCTGGGGACACCGTAGTAAACAAGGCAGATGAAGCCCATGGGGCAGCCTTTCCAACTGGGCTTCCTTATCTGACTCGCAGGATGTGGGAGTGGTTGGAGTGATGCTTTCCTTAACCATCCCAAGGACGGTGCAAAGCCACTGCTGTTCTAGCTGCACAGGAGAGAAGTGAGGTCATCTTGCATACAGAGGCTGCCTTAGGCCATCGCGCTTCATTCTCTGGTGGAACCCTGGATGAGAAAGGCTGTGAGGGCTTCTACCAATTCCTGAAAAGTTAGCTGAGAAGCTGAATTGAGCCTTAACAGAAATGCAGAGATTGGGAAGGTTAAAAAAAAAGAAAAGTTGGAGTTTAAGCCCCTCCCTCCAAATTCGGGTCAAGGGAGCTGATAGATCCCAGAGAAGCTGTGCTCCAGAGGAAGGCTTTCTCCTCTTCCAGTCCTTTGTGGAACTAACGTTAAGCCGGAGCTGCTAAGTCTCCTATCCTCCCACCAAAAGCAAATATGCATTCTCTCTGGAGAAATAGAACAGCGTAGGCCTTTAATTATTTCTGTAATTTTTTATCTATAGTTGCAAGTACTCAGTCAAAAGTTTACAAGCGTGCAAGAGGTACCATAATAAAAAACTAAGGAAACAGTAGAAACCAACCCAGTAGATTCAGGTGTCAGACACAAACTTTAAAATAACTATGCTCATTATAATCGAGGAATTAAAAGAAAGATTGATGATTTAAGCAGAGAACTGGAAAATACAGAAAACATAGACATTCTAGAACTGAAAAATATTTAAAAAACTAAATAAATGTTTTAGTAGCACATTAGATGCAGATAAAGGAAGAAATAGTATACTGGAACTGAGATCATTGAAGCAGAAAGTCACATGGGGCCCAGGAGCTTCCAGGGGCTACCTCTCACTTCAGGCCCCAAAGGCCCCAGGTCATCTGGCTGCTGTATTCTCTGCCTGGCTCACTCCCTTTGCCCTCTGCACCTTATGACCTTCCCACTTGCTGTTTATTCTGCCTGAAATACACCCACCTCCCACCAGGAAGACTGCGTAACCAGCCCACTCAAGTCTTTCACATTTGTATGCAAAATCTCTTCTGTAGCCACTCCCTTGGCCACCCCAAGTGCTCAGCCTCGCCCACGCTCTCACTCTGTGACGTGCTGTGTATGTGCTGGTTGTTTTTTTGTGTCTGCCTCCCCACTGGAGTGTGAGCCCCATGAGGACAACAGTGTTTGTTCTGTTTTGTTTGCTCAACACTCTGTCCCCTGTGCTTAGAACAGCACCTGACACATAGAAGGCGTTCAACAACGTCTACCTCCCAGAGAAGATGGGAAAATTGATGTGAAAATCTTTAGCATGGTATAGTACCTAGCGTGGGCTTAGTAAGATTTAGTTATTCCCTTTTTTCCCATGTTTGTGGGATTTCTTTTTTATTTCTGTTTTCTTTAATTTTCCATTTACAGTTTTCCCTTCCCTTGTTTGTCTGATTTCTGGGTTAACTTCTTTGTTATTTCATTTTCCTTTATTGTATTATTTTGAACACCTTGTCAAATCCAAACAAATCTATTTCTTTCTCAGATATGAACTGAGAGAAGAGAAGACATTTACGAATAATTGACATAGAAGTATTTTTAAAAGCTCTGTTCAGATATGGGTAAAATCACAGCTAATCTTGGTCAGCCATTTCTCTATCTAAAAACCACAATGGTTAATACTAGCATTTGCAGAATGGAAATGCAGGCATTGCAGTGTAGACAAAGTTTTAAGAATTTATCACTTTCTACAAAAGAGAAATACCTGGATAGCTCTGATGTTTCTCTGGGCTAATAGCTTGAGAATGTTAAAGGGAATAGATCTTCAGTAAAATGAAACTACCTTTATTGGGCAAGAACTGTGCCAAACAGCTTTCAAATATATTTTTTGGTTAATCCTCCCACAGCCATTGGAAATAGCCAGGACATGGATTATGATTCCCATTCGGCTAATTATAAAGTCAAGCTTCCGTGAGGTTAGGTGATTTCCCCAAAGCCACACAGCTAATAAGAGGCAGACCTGGAATTCGAACACAGTCATCGACTCCGAAGGCTGACATGGAGAAGTTGTGTGGGTCTAGAAGCTGCATACTGTATTCCTCACAGCCATAACATAAACACCTGGGGATGTGATTTGATTGTTGTGTTAGTGATTTTATTTAACTGGTTATGTGAAAGATTCTTATTTAGCATTATTATTAATATTATGACTTGTGTTTAATTATGAAATGACTTGGTTATGTCATATGTTCATGGTCGTTGGTGATACCCAACAAGGATGTTACTACTCAGAGTCCCCCAGCAAAAGTGAACTTCTCAAAAGACTGTTTTTAGCTAATCCGATTTTATAAACTCAAATCAATCATCATAAGACTAGATTTAGCACTGTGTGATATATGAAACTTTTTCCATTTTGAAATGACCAGATAGCACCCTAATTAAAGTGAGGTGTTATATAGCATAATTGTCTCCTTTTAAAAGGACTCAAAACTGAAACATTATTTTTAAAATCACTGTCTTTTATAAACTCTCTGTCTGTTTAAAATTATTTTCCCCACTTTAAATGTTATGCTTGATTTTGGTTGTGACAGAAATAGAATTAAATAGGTCATGCTATGTCTTTTATCCCAGAAAATCTCTTCTTTTCAAAGCAGGATTTCTTTGGTCTGTGGTCAGCTGTCGGTGAAGTTTTATCGGTCTGGAATGGCAGATGAGAATCTCCACCTGTGTTAGAACGTGTCCCCTTACTAGAGGTAGGCCTGGCGTCTGCAAGTGTCCAGGTCACCATCAGTTAAATTCCATTTACACGTTTCCTTATTGAAGATAAAAACTCAGAAGTGGAGCTTGATGAATAAGCAAGTCTCTTTTAATGAAGCTACAATGTATATTCATATACATTTATTTCTTGTCCATGTTTGTTCACTATTTTTAATAATTTTGTTCTGACTTTCAGAAATAGAATACAGAGTTTTAGAGGGATTTTTTGCTGAGAGCAGGGAACATAAGAGAGTGTTTGACAGAAAAGAATTTAGGTGAGGTCTCATTATCAAATTTATAATATTTTAATAAATATTGCATTTACTCCACCATAGCTCCTCGATTTGCATTTAAAGAGGCTATTGCTATATTTCCTGCCACGTGGTCTTTAATTACTTCTTTTCTTGATTTATTCATTCAACAAATGTAACTGCATGCCTCCCAGGTGCCAGACATTGAAAATACAGAGCAAGGCCTGGGCCTTACCCTCACTGACTAGTGGGAGAGAAAGGAGGCAGAGAAATGATTACAGACATGGTGTATATGCAAGTTATCAGTTATTATGGAAGCACAAACAAGGGAGCAATAATTTAGCCTAAGGTCTCCTGATGGAAGACATAAAAGATGATGTCAGAGGGACCAGCTGCGAAGGGCAAGACTACGAGAGGCTTAGGAATTCCTTCCTTCTCTTCCAGGACCTAGGAAAGGGGAATGGAGATTAAGCAGGGAAGCAGCAAGTGCAAATTGGCATTTTAGTAGATAGTTCTGGAGGAAGGTTTAGATGAGCAAGCACTGGGAAGCCAGGGAGATGAGTTAGAATATTGTACTAATTGAGTGGAGAAGTTGTGAATTCTGACACAGTCACATTGGGAATGTAGAGGACGGCTGGGTATGAGAGAGATTTAGGAGATCAAATTAAAGATTTACTGGCCGGGTGGAATGATAGTGGGGTAGTAAAGCGGGGCACATTGACTCTGCCCAGACAAAAGTGCGTTCAGAGGTTTGTGTAGACTAATGATTCTTGGCATTTCATGAGATGTGTATCTCCAGGAGTGTCTCACTCACAGGTGCAGGGCCCTGTTTTAAAAGTGCAAGGAAAGGAATAGAAGGTCTTTGCAGTGCCTTTTAACAGCTTAAGGGAGCTCTGTTAAACTTCTTCCAGAGGAGATAAAGTAGGTTGCTTAGTAGGGTATATGCGCGGTCTCCTCACTTGGGACCCAGTTGGGTCATCTGAGGAATGGCTCTGGAGACACGTCGGCGAGCTCGGGGCAGGTGAGAGAACTAAGTGGGAGAGGGACGTCCTCTTCCTCCCGGGGCAGGCAATCCAGCCACCTAGTGACCTTTTATGAGTCGTCCTCATGAAGTTCCAGGTGTGGTTAGTCCTCTGTGTGAAAGAGGAGCCAAGACACAATCCGTGTTCATTGCGGTGGGTGAGGCCAAAAGCCAGTCACTTCCACACAGTGAGAGAAGTATGTGCCTCGGGTCCTTTGGGGCATAACACAGGTGTGACACACTCTGGTTTTGTGGGACTGAGAAGATATGACAGAAGAGGAGACTCAGTTGAGTTTTATATTGAAAAAGTCAGTAGGCACAGAAACTTAGAGGGAACAGCACGTGAACTGGACGTAATTACTGCATTTGAAGCACAGGGCACATAGCAAAAATGAGGCTGACGTAGACTGGGGCCATGTCACAAAGGAGTGTTCTCTAGGAGAAAATACGGAAAAGTGAGAAATTATGCAACAATTTCAAGTGTAAAGAAAATCATTGGACATACCTGAGCACTGCTATCCGAGAAGCGGTGAGTCCACATCCCAGGTTCTTGCACACGTTTAAAGAGTGGACTCTAAGCTTCGCTGTGTGACTGAACTAAATCTGGAACATCCTCTTCCATACCACATTTATGATTCTACTCAATTGTGTATTAACTTGTAACAAATACTGTATCGACTGTTCTTTTAAAATTCCCACTCTAGCCTCGGAAAAATTTAAAGAGGAATTTCGTAAAATTAAATTATATAAATAAGAAAAACAAGCGACCAGTAGTTGGGAAGACTGGAGGATAGGAGCATTAGGAAAAAGGAGGCGGCTGCTGCAGCTCCGATGCCCCAGTCCTCAGACCAAAAGCCTCCTGCTCAGCCGCTCTTAGCCAGCTCCACCAGCATCCACCCTTCCTCCTTGTAACCTTTGCTCCAGCCCTTTACTGGCTAACCTACTCTGTTGTTCTCAGCCGTTGCCCTCCTCTCCTACCTTGCAATAAAAGAGCAGATGATCAACCAGAATGCCCTCCACGCCCTCCTAGAGCCACATGCATTTACCTGCGGTCACGCTCAGCTGCTCCGCCTTTTCTCCTGTCCAGACCTTCTTTCTGCTTTCCTATTGTTCAAGCATTGTGCATTGAACAAAGCATACTTGTAACGGGAGGGGGTGCACCCCCATGGCCAAATCCAGCTGTGAAGTCATCAGGAAGGGAACCCCGTGAGAACTGTAAATTGAATCTTTTAAGATCTTCAGTGTACATATGGAAGTCAGTAATTCAATGACCTAAATAATTTGAAAATTCAAGTAAATCACCAGCTTTATAATATCTGACAGAGTAATTGAATAAGGAATGAATGATGTAATTTTATTTAATTAATTAATTAATTAATTTATTTATTTTTGAGGAAGATTAGCCCTGAGGTAACTACTGCCGGTCCTCCTCTTTTTTGCTGAGGAAGGCTGGCCCTGAGCTAACATCCGTGCCCATCTTCCTCCACTTTATATGTGGGATGCCTACCACAGCATGGCGTGCCAAGCGTTGCCATGTCCGCACCCGGGATCCGAACCGGCGAATCCCGGGCCGCCAAGAAGCGGAATGTGCGCACTTAACTGCTGCGCCACTGCGCCGGCCCCTGAATGATGTAATTTTAGGGAAAAATAATATAGTACTTAACAGTTTAGTTATTTAAGAAAGTTCCAATCATTTACGATCTTGATTCTTCAAATCAGCATAGAAATAGAATTCTTCACGTGGCGAACCATGTTCTTTTCAAGCTACTAACAAATTGCTAAAGAAACCATGGGCTCTGCATTTTGCCGAACTCTGCACAGTACGATGATCTGTTTGCAACTCTGGCCGTTTGGAATCTCCTTTGCTGTTCCACGCCCACAAACTGTCGCCCCAGAGAGATTTCTGAAATGTAAAGTGGATCGTTTCGCTCTTTAACTTGATGGTTCCTGATCTGGGTTTCTCAGTTTCACTACTCTCCCCTCTTCCGTTTGCATCCTACTGTGTGCCAACAAGAAGCGGTTTGATTCCCAGAATGAGAGGGTTTTCGTGTCTATACCTCCATTGTTTTGCACTTGCTATTCATTCTGCCTAATTTTTATTGTTAATGGATTTTCCCAACTACTTTTGCTCTTCTCTGCTTTGAAACTAAGTTCTAGCATCAACGCTTCTGAGAAGCTTCCTTCCCTCTCCCTTGCGCAGTCTGGCTGCTCTGTGGCACCTCGATGCACACCTTGGCTGCGTCATTTGACACGTGGCACTGCAGTTCTCTTCAGTTGTTGTGTCTCATCCCTCCCGCTCCACTTCGTGCCAGTGCCCTCCCTAGACCGTGACGCTCCTTTTCCATCTGTGATGTCTAGCAGAGTGCTGGGCACAGGGGAGGGGCTGAGGGAAGGGTTTTTTTCTTTTTTTTTTTTTTTTAATAAGATTACTCCTTTCATTAGGAATACCTGCTTCTTTTATTTACTAATTTGCCAGAATTCTTGGTAATGTCTGCATTACGCTACTTATCTCATTACTAAACTCTTCTCAATTTTTTTTGTTTGTGTCTTGTCTGATGGCTTTCTGCTCCTTGCATTGGTCCTTGGAAGATCATAGCCAAGTTAGCAGTCTGCCTATAGTTACTGTGAGGAACACTATGGCTTGCACATTGTGTTCTAACTGTACTCTTGACTTTTCTTCTTCTTCTGCCCCTATTTACTGAGTATTCATTTTATATTCTATCGTGTGTCCTGAGTACTGGACACATAGCTCTTCAACAAATATTCAGTTCTTGCTTTGTGAAAAAACATTTAAAAAATTAAGGTGAACATGTAAATATTGTATAAGCCTAACTTCCTACAAAGACAGTACCATCACTTTATATTACTATTTGTTTTACAAAATTGAAAGCATTACGATGTCACTTCCTATTTAGATATTTGTGTTTTCCTAAGTCAAATAAATTGAGATGTAAGATTTGATAGATGCTTTTTAAAAGAGAGTAACTAAGGTGATTACTTTAAAACCAGTCATTTGGCTCATACCCTTGCATGTTAATGTTCTTCATTATGGGTCGTATCATGTTAGAAATTCAGGAGGGAGGTCTGCATAGGTAATGCTTCACTGTAATAGTTAATAATACAAGCTCTCTTTTATAAAGGTCTTAATGCATGTCTGGCTGGAATATATACCTATGTGTGTATATATGATTTCTCATCCCTTCAAGATACAAGGATTCCCATTTTACAAGTAAAAAAAACAGACTCTGATAAGTGAATTAGCCTGCCTAAAATCATTGATAGTAAATTGGAGAAGCTCATCTAACTCCAGATCCTTTCCACATTCTCTACTTCAGGAGGTCTGGTGGTAATCATTACATTGATTGGCATTGGTAATACCAATGTTCCAAGATACTTCGATGTTATTTCCAGCCTCATTTAAATATTAAGTAAATACCAGTAAATCTGAAGTCACTATGTAATTGACTAAGCTCAGAAACTTAGAAATCAGTTTTGGGGTAGGATTCACACTTTCATGCATGCAGATGTCTTTGAGTGACATATCTGATTTGACTTATTCTATATTCCATCATTTCTCCGGACCTTTTTGAATTCCACAATACTTTGAAAATAACCATAGTGTGCTTGTTATCACATTTGCAGAATGGCCTCAATTTGAAGTCTGTCCCCAGTAGAACTAGAGGATGTCTTTTGCTCTTTTTGGGTTTTCTTTTTATTGTTGAGTTATAAGAGTTCTTTGTGTATTCTGAACATTAGACCATTGTCAGATATATGAGTTAGAAATACTTCCATCCTGTGGATTGTATTTTCACTTTCTTGCTAGTGTCTTTTGAAGCGTAAGTTTTTAATATTGATGAAGCTCATTTTATCTATATTTTCGTTCGTTGTTTGTGCTTTTGCTGGCATATCTAAGAAACTAATGACTAAGATTACAAGATTTACACCTATGTTTTCTTCTAAAAGTTCTATAATTTTAGCTTGTAGATTTAGATGTATGACGCATTTTGCATTAATTTGTGCCTGTGATGTGAAGTGACAGTCCAACTTCATTCCTTGCCTGTGGATATCCAGCTGTTCCCACACAATATGCTGAAAAGACTATTCCAACTGTTGAATTGTCTTGATATCCTTGTTGAGAATGAATTGACCATAAACGTAAGGGTTTATTTCTATACTCTCAATTCTGTTTCATTAACCTGTATGTCTCTGCCAGTACCTCACTGTTTTGATTACTTAGCTTTGTAGTAAATTTTGAATTGGGAAAATGTATGGTCTGTCCTGGAGAATGCTCCATGTGTAATTGAGAAGAATGTGTATTCCACTCTTATTGGATAGAGCATTCTGTAGATATCTGTCTGGTAATTAGTTCGTATTATTGCTCAAATCTTCTATTTCCTTTTGGATCTTTTTTTAGATGTTCTCTTTATTATTGAAAGTGTGATATTGAAGTCCCTAACTATTTTTGTTGAATTGTCTAATTTCTCCCTTTAATTCTGTCAGTTTTAGCTTCATGTATTTTGAGGTCTGTTGTTATAAATGTTTATATATATGCATACATTTTTATAATAATTTTATTCTCTTGATACATTGACCCTTTTATCAATATAAATAAATGCCCTTCCTTTTCTCTAGTAGCATATTTTGTCCTAAAGTCTATTTTGTCTGATATTAGTACTTTCATGAGCTGCATAACAACATTTTAGTCATGACAGACCACAAGTACGATCATGGTCCCATAATATTAGTACCATATAGCCTAGGAGTGAGGAGGCTATTCCTTCCAGGTTTGTGTAAGTGCACGCCATGATGTTCACACAATGATGGAATCACCTAACAACGTATTTCTTAGAATATATCCCTGTTGTTAAAAAACACGTGACTGTACAGCTATGGTAATTCTCTTTTGCTTAGTATTTCCATGGTATACTCTCTTCCGTCCTTTTTCTGTCAGTGTACTTTTATCTTTGAATCTAAAGTGTGTCTCTCACAGACAGCAAGTGAGTGTATCATATTTTTTAACTTGATGCCCTTTTCTGCCTTTTAATTTGTGCATTTAATCCGTTTACATTTAGTGTAATTACTATTAAGGTAGGATTTACAACTGCCAGTTTCCTTTTATTTTCTATATGTCTTATGTCTTTTTTGCACTTTACTACCTCCTTTTATGTGAAATAGATTATCTTTTACTACCCCACTTTAATTCCATTGTCGTTTCTTTTCCTACTGTTTTAATTTTTTAAAATATTTTCTTTGCCTCCTCTGGAGATTGCAATTTACATCTTATATCAGTCTTTTGTAGATTTATATCAACTTAATTTTAACAGTACACCAAAAAATCTGCTCCTCTGTAGCTCCATTCTCACTCTCCCACCTTTGTGTTGTTATTGTCATACAAATTACAGCTTTATACATTGTGTGCCTAACAACACAGATTTGTGGTATTTCTTCATGCAGTTATCTTTTAAGTCAAATAGGAGAAAGAAGAGTTACAACAAAAAATACATTTACGTACTGTCTTTTATCTTTCTCTAAGTAGTTACCTGTACTAATGTTCTTTACTTGTTCATGTGAATTCAGATTACTGTCTAATGACCTTTACTTTACCTGTAGGACTTCTTTTAGTATTTCCTGTAGAGCATAGCTGCTAGTGATGAATTCTCTCAGTTTTTGTTTACCTGGGAATATCTTAATTTTTCCTTTTTTTTTTTTTTTTTTTTTTTTTGGTGAGAAAAATTGACCCTGAGCTAACTTTCATTGGCAATCTTCCAGTTTTTTTGCTTGAGGGATTTCAGCCCTCGGCTAACATCTGTGCCAGTCTTCCTCTATTTTGTGTGTGGGATGTCTCCACAGCATAACTAATGAGTGGAGTAGGTCTGTGCCTGGGATCTGAACCCGTGAACCTGGGCTGCTGAAGCAGAGTTCGTGGAACTTTAACCACATGGCCACAGGGCCAGCCCCTTAATTTTTCCGTCTTTGAAGGACTGTTTTGCTGGATGTAGAATTCTTAGTTAACACTCTTTTTGTTTTAGTACATGGAATGTGGAATCCCATTGTCTTCTGGCCTCCACAATTTCTCTTAAGAGATCAATGTGTGATCTTATTGATGATCTCCTGCACTTGATGAGCACTTCTCTCTTGTTGCTTTAAGATTCTCTCTTTGCCTTTGTCTTTAACATTTTGACTGTGATGTATCTAGATGTGGGTCTCTTTGAATTTATCCTACTTGGAATTTGTTGACCTTCTTGGATTTGTAAAGTTTTTCATCAAATTTGGGAAGTTTTTAACCATTATTTCTCCAAATAATCTTTCTGGTCCTTTCTCTTTTCTTCCTGAGCATCTCATTATGCATATGTTCAGGTTTGTTGGTGTCCCACAGGTCTCTCAGACCCTGTTCATTTTGCTTCATTCTTTTTTTTTTTTTCCTTCCTTAGACTGGATAATCTCAATTGATCTGTCTTCAAGTTCACTGATTGTTTCTTCTGCCTAGTCATATCTGATGTTGAACCTCTAGTGAATTTTTCATTTCATTTGTTATACTTTGTAACTCAAGAACTTCTTTGGATTCTTTTTTATTGTGTTCTGTATCTATATTCTCTATTTGGTGAGGCATTGTTCTTAAACTTTTCTTTAGTTCTTTAGATGCAGAGTACTCTTCCATTCCTTGAATATATTTCAAATAACTGATTTAAAATCTTTATCTGTTAAGTCCAATGTCTCAGCTTCCTGAGGGACAGTTTCTATTACTTTTTTCTTGTATATGGACCATACTTTCATGTTTATTTGCATGTTGCCTAATTTTTTGTTTAAAACTGGATGTTTAGTATAATGTGTCAACTGTGGAAATCAAATTCTCCTCCCTCCCCAGGGAGGATTTGGTTTTCCTGTGCTGAACTTCAAGGTCAGCAGAAGGAGAGAGCTTAGGGCCTTGTCAGGTCTTTCCTGGGCGTGTATGTGGCACTGTGCATGCACGTAGCCTTCGAGATCCCAGGAATATGTCAGAGCTTTCCAAAGCCCACATGGACATCTCGTTCCCCTACTTCTCCTTGGAAGCTTATTGAATGCCCCATTGTTTGTTCCAGTTTTTCTCTTCCACCTCAGACAGCTGAAATCTTAAACAATTCCCTCTAATTACGTTCTTCAAATACCCCCAGGGAAAAGGCTCTTTGTACTGGATGAGCTCCAAGTCAGGTATAAATAAATACAATCAAATAATAAATAATTACTATTTATTAGTAAATACAAATAAAATTTATTATTACAAATAAATAGAATAAGTGAATACAAATGAGACAGTCCTCTGCAGTGGGGTTTTGAAAGCTCTCCACCTGCTCTGCTCCCCTCATTCAGCTGCTGCTTCCCCCATTATTGCAGCCCCTGGTTGTCAGGAGCCCTGCAGAGCTGGGGTGGCAGGTGGGAACAGGACAAATTAAAGCAGCACAAACTCATTGTTCATACCAAGATTCACCCAATTTTTTAAAAAAAGCAAGTGCTCCCTAGATTTCTGCAATCCTTTGGTTAATTTCCAGAGTTGTGAAAATGTTGATTCTGACCATTTTTGCCAGTTTCTCTTTGCTTTTTTAGAGACAATTTTTGAAGGTTCTTACTTCATCGTTTTCACTTACGTCACTCATATTTTTCTTTACACTATGATTAGATATACAGTTAAATGCTAGCTGAATTAATAATGATTCACTAAAAGCAGAATGCTTCTTTCTTTCCAGAAACTTCTCTGAACTTTTTTGTACTTCTCCTGTTGTATTTTAGGACTATGATGATGGATATGGCACTGCTTATGATGAACAGAGTTATGATTCCTATGATAACAGCTATAGCACCCCAGTCCAAAGGTAAGAGTCAATCTTCATAAGCAGACCGCATAACAGACACTTGTGCCTTCCACGTTTATAGACTGAGAAAGGTTGCTGATCGGCCTGTGAGGGTAATTTGACTTGGTCTGCTTTGTCTTTTGTTTGTTTTCATTGGAGAAGCACTATCTGTCTTACCAACTAGTGTGTATTACTCCTCCCAAATTTACTTTAGTGTTAAAGCAATGAAACTTGGGAAATAAGAATTGAAATTTTATTTCCTCTAAAAATTTGACTTAAGTGTTCAATATGTTCTGAGGAGGAACAGTGTCTACAAAGTCTCTGGCTATTCAAGTCCTGAGGCTGCAAATCGCATCAGAAATACGTAAATATCCCACGTTGTCAAGTGCCTGGGGAAGAAAGTGCCACAAGTTTTGTTTCATAGTCATAGAACATTTCCATTTTCTTAGCAGCAGAGTTCCTGTTTTCTACAACTTCAAATTTCTATTTGTGGATATGTTAGTTCCAATTCATTTCCTAAAGAAGTATTTACCGAGAAGTAAGTGTTGCGAGAGGCAAAACAGCTTCACTGTCACCTCTTCTAATAATGCACCTTGATGTTCACCGATATCTGAAATCAGTGTTTATTCTATTCAGAGTGTTTTCCTAAATGCCTGGAAACCTCTCGCTTGATGTTTAAAATTCTAAGTGGAGCACAAAGATAGATTTACACAAAACATATTGGCTTTAAGAAGCATAAAAACATGTGGATGTGGTTATTTTGATAAAACGTACATTAATTTTTGAACTCACCCGGTGCCGGGCAGGCTTTGAACAGATGGGTCCTCTTATTTGTTAACTCTGCTAGTGGGGTTGACAGGGATATACAATGGTTTTTTCTTTTTGTTCATGCCGAATTTTTTTTGTTATATAGCTTGTAACAATTAAGTGACCTTCCAACTTTGACCCTCAAGTGGTCTTTTTCAGTGGAAGCCTGTGGGTCGTTTGGATCCTTGAGGGTGTTAGACGCCCCCAGGGTGACGGGCATTAGCGGATTCTAGACAAGAGTTTACATACAGTATCTCATTGAAGTGTTCCAGCGACTTTATGAAGTTTGTGATGCTGTTCCCGTCATATAGATGAAGAAAAGGATCACAGAGCATAACGTTAACTAATTCGCCAAAAATCTCACATGGAGCGTAATCCTTAACTCACATGCTTCCTTTCATATGAACGGCAGCTGCAAGAGTGAATGTACCTCTATTTTATAGGTGATGGAACTGAGACTCAGAAGTAAAAGACTAATCCAGGATGTGAACCTGGACCCAGAACACTAAAGTCCCTGCACTTTAAGCTGTGATAACATGTCAATGTGCTGGATCACAAGCATTCATTCCTTTGGTCACTTATTCAGCTGACATTTATTGAATGTCCACTATATTAGGCACTGCTCTTGATGCTTGGGATACAAAGATTATTGAGGCAGATACCCTCTCCTTGAAAAGCTCACAGGCTAGCAGGAAGCAAATATAAATATGTAAAAGCAATATAATATGGTGATCACTATGAGAGGTCTGAGGAAACACTCCGTATTTCCATAAGAAGACAGTGCTGAGTCTGGTCGGGAATACGGGGACATTTCACTGAGAAAGGGAAGGGTAAGTAGGAGTCACCCAGGTGCAAACAGGGAGGGGCATTTCACAAAGCAGGGACAGCAACGCACAGAGGCGCCAAATAGCAGGTGTTGTTTGGGAACTCCTCATCATTTTGTAGAACCAGAGGGTGATGCGCAGGAGAGAGAAGAGGCGCGAGGCGGAGTGGCTGCATGGCCCCTGCCCAGGAGCCAGAGCTTGACACTGTAGGCAGCAGTAGGGAGCCATCGAAGAGTTCCATGCAAGGGAACAATGTTGAGGCTTGAGTTCAGAGAAATTAATGAGATGGCCGTGGAGGGGCTGGATTGACAGATGGCGAGCCTGGAGGCTGAGATCCATTAGGAAGCTGGTACATTATAAATTATAAGCCCTGTAAATGTCAGGCAAGACTCACTTTAAGAAACATCTTGCATGACAGCCCATTTACCTTCTTTGAAGTGATCTTTTCAATGCTACAACTCATCTTACCTGAAGGAGTACAGAGAATTGTGCACGTTGGCAAATGCAGAAACCACTGTTTGTTAGGTATTCTGAATATACGTTTAATAAATAAACATTAGTCCTTTTAAAGAGGAAAACTGTGCTTCACAAAAATTAGGTAATTAGCCTAAGATCATGCAACTTCCAAGCGAAGGAGTGGGACTTGGAACCTAGGTCTGTCTGACCGCGTGCACCTTCCTCTGTAGCGCTCAATCCTAACTAAGCAGCCACTCTATTGTACATCGGAAGGAAGCAGCTACATTATGTAGTAAGATGAAGAAATGGTTTTATGCACTGTGTTAGTTTGCTAGAGTTACCGTAACAAACTAGCACAGACGGGGTGGTTTAAGCAACAGAAATTCGTTTTCTCACCCTTCTTAAGGATGGACGGGATCAAGGTGACGGCAGGTTTGGCTTCTTTTGAGGCCTCTCTCCCTGACTTGCAGACAGCTGCCTTCTCCCTGTGTCTTCATATGGCCTTTGCTCTGTGCACGTGCATCCCTGCTCTCTCTCTGTGTATCCAAATTTCTTCTCTTATGATGACACCAGTGAGAGTGGATTAAGACTCACACAAGGCCTCCTTTTAACTTAATCACCTCTGTAAAGGCCCTGAAATACGATCACATTCTGAGGTCCTGGAAGTTAGGGCTTCCTGTGACTTTGCAGGGGACACAATTCAGCCCATAAGGTGCACATATTATAACACTGGTTTAAGGACAAGACCGTATGGCTCAGAATTAGAAATTTAGTATAAACCAGTTAGTGTAGCAAAGTTTCAAATCGTCCCCAGGATCAGATAGTGGGTATTATCAAGGAAATCACCGTTACCCTCATCTTCAGTTACGGAGTGTGTTTACTGTATGCTTGTTGCTATTCCAGACTCTTCACCTAAATTCTCTCTCCTCTCTCAGCATGCCCTGAAATACTACAAAAGTCAAGTCTGAACATGTCATCCTCTTGCCAACAGGTTCAGAAAGGTGAAATCACTTCCCCAGACTCGCAAGGCTGAGCACTGGTTCAAACCCACGCTGGCCCCAAGCATCCTCTTGGTACTCTGCTCCGTCGCCATTTCACTCTCCTTTTGTCATGGTTTTGATTTTGATTGCTGAAACTGATTCCTATTGGTATTCCCCACATACAGTATTCAAAAATGTAATACTTTGTGATGCTTTTGAATCCCTTAGGAATTATGCTTCATCCGAACTGGAAGTGTTGCCTTATCAGGCTTGGACTACCTTAATCCAACCTAAGAATTTCATTTAGCTGGCATATTAATGTTGTAGGCTAAGACTAATGAAATTAAGAACTTTGTTTTTCCAGTTTTACATTAGATCTTTTCAGCAAATAACATTCACTGCCACTGCTCTCAAGGAGCACACAGCCTTATTTTCGCTAATAGATATTACCTTGTAACACTTGATATTCTGTCGTCTAAAATTCCTTGATTTTGACACTGCAGGTTCTATGAAATGAATTTCTTACTTCAATAATTCTCTCAATTCAAAATTTGACAGAACATTCTATGTTAGAGTTATGTAATCCAGTATTACTGCAGAATTCTTTACTTAGGGTCCTTTTAGATTACAAAGCTCTTCTGAAAGTGTTCTCTGACATGTCATGATGTAGTCGAAAGAGCGCTGAGCAGAAGTGAAACTGCACGGTCAGCTGTGGTAGCCATGAGCGCGGATGGCTGTTGAACGCTTGAAACGTGACTGGTCCAGACCAAGATGTGTTAGAAGTGTGAAACACACACCAGATTCCAAAGACTTAGTGTGAAGTAAAGAAGGTGAAATATATTTAATTTTGCCTGTTTGTTTTTACTTTTATTTTTAATGTGGCTGCTACGAAACTTTAAATCACAAATTTCTCTTGGACAGCACAGAGTTAAAAGACGCTGGCTATGTCTCTGGCATTCCAGAACAGTGAAGTGTCTCCACGTTAGGGCACACACCCTCGGGCCACACAGGTCCGCTCACGAGATGCAGAAGGAAAATGAGAGAAATCAACTCATATTTGTCCATTTTAAATTACTGTTTTGATGTTTTGTGCTGTGTGTAAGGTATAACTCGTTAATACTATAGCACACACAAGCTCAAAAGTGGTTTACTTTCCAAAAGTGGTTTTAGATCCCAACTTTCACATTTACTGGTTCTGTGACTTTGGGCAAGTTATTTCACGTCTCTAAGCCTCAGTTTGTAAAATGTGTAACTTAGTTTCTTCTTTAGAGGGTGGTCCCGAAGGTTGATGAGATAGGAAAGCCCACAGTTAGCATGAGGTGCGCTGTCTGCAATGTCTTCTCTGGGAGAGGACTAAAGGAGATAACTTATGTAAGGTAGTTAACATGTGATATAAGGCAGTTAGTACCCCGTAAACCCCAGTTCCCTCCCTCCTTCCGCACCTCTAAATTATTTCTGCTTCTCCTTTCACACAGGGGTGGCCTTGAGAAGCAGGTATTAGTAAATCTGGAAGGACTGTGCAAGTAAATGATTTGCAGGGAGAAGGAGAAGAGAGAGGGGGTACCTTGTGGGGGCCTTCTCCCCTCAGGGATGGTCTGTATAGATATCTCCCATAAACTGGATTAGCCAGGCGAGCAGCCGTGGCCCACTTGAAAACAAACTAGAAGCCAGCACTGTGGGATGGCTGGCCAGTGGGTGTTATCAGTGTGTGAACGGGTTCCTTTCAGGCGTGACTTAGATTCCGTAAGCCGTAATCATTTATGGCACTGTTCTGTGGGGCAAACAACAGTTTCTCTCGAGAGGTTTTACGAATTAGGAACTTTTTTCTCTCAATTTTCAAATACCTTGTATTAAAATTAGAGTACAAATGAGAATCCCTACAGAGTGGTAGAAATTCAGTGTGGTTCAGCTCCATTTCCCCATTGATTTCTGTAACGACCTGGCAAGTGTGAATGTTGTTGTGTAAAACAAAGCATTGTTTATCTAACTTCACATGTTTAATGAGTAACAAGCTGTCAACACAGTCGTTGTGGGGAGAACTATGACCTGTTCTTTGCAATATTGGAATTGTTCTAATATACGTTGGCTCAGAAATATTACTGATTAATTCCTGTGGACCCACAGCTCCTGAAGAGCTGTGGTGAATAGAGCAGAGCAGCTGATAAAAGGCCTCAGCCCTCGGGGCCGCCCCTGCCCTGACATGACTTGTGCCTTCACAGAAATCATAGTTTTTACTCCTGGAGACCCTCTGTAAATGTATCCATTTCATTCTAAACAAAGTGGAACTAATTTTCATTTGATGTCTTATTTATAATCCTAATAGCAATCACAGTCATACACATGATGACTGTAGTTAATACTGTATGGGATGCTGGAAATTTGCTAAGAGAGTAGATTTCAGGTGCTCTCATCACAAAGACGCAGGTGACTGACTTTGCGAGGAGGAGGCACGTTAATTAGCTGGACTGTAGTAATCACTTCACTCTATAAATATCTTGTTTACACCTTAAATATATACGATTTTTATTAAAAATATCACAATATTTTAATCTGTGTTTCTGAATAATTATAAATTCTCCAAAGAAATATTTGATTCCAGTAGTGATCATGAAGTAAGTAGAACAAAAAGGATCTCAAAAAAGTGCTCAGAAGGCCCGGAGTGTCCGTGGATGACTGAGCGGTAAAAAGATTTAGTTTCTGGACCTGTAAATATTGACACACTAATTTCTCATAGTGCCTTGCGGTGTAACTGTACTTTCAAGTGTATGTTTTAATTCATCTGCCAAAATCTCTATGATTTTCATGAAAATGCTTAAAATTACTGAAAAGGGGGATTAGAAATAACAGCTACCAGTTTTGGAGAATGTATTAAGTGTAGCGCTCAGCTATCTATGTCCTTTAATACATTATCTCCAATTTTCATAACCACCCTATGTGCTAAGTTTTTCCCCGTAGGGACGTTGAGGATTGTGATGTTTAGCAACTTTCCCAAGAACACACAGCTAAAGAGTACTTGAGCCTAGGTTTTTGTCTGACTCTAAAAGCCGTTATCCAGCTAAGAAAATATTTTTAAGAATATAAAATCACTGATTTGTTTTTGTGGCAAAATAACACCTAAGCCCTTTTTATCCAAATAAGTGGAGTAATGGCAGCTGTGAGAAGCTGTGAGTACTCCTGGTGTGTTTTCAAATGCCAATTCCAAGGAAAGCAACGAGACAGAAACTGATGTTGCCGTATGCTCTGCTTTCTAGTTTGTTACTGCTTGCGTTGGCAGCTTTAGCATTATGTGTCCAATAATGCCAAGAGCTGACCTGTGGAGCTCTGAAAATAGTGTGGAATTTTCACTTTGCAAATGGTGACCTGTTGTTTAACTTAAGATGTAACCATTTAAACATCAGTCAAACTATCTTTTGGAAGATATTCCTCTGTTGTTTCAGGGTTAGCTGTTTTGAGCCTTTAAAAGCAGAAATGATTTAGCCTGGATTAAGAGTTTATTAACTGTGTGTTATAAAACTTTTGTCACATCTGTTTTTGTCTAGCCTGGTCCTTTGGCTTTTTGGCTGCTTGCTGCACAACTACTGAAGGAAGCTCTCAGCACAAACTAAGCGGTGTAAGCAGATAACAAATACTTCTAACAGAGCATTATGTGGGCGTTGACTAAACAGAGATACCAACCCAATGGTACTGTAAACCTGTCAATACTTTAGTTCTCCATCAAGGGCCCTGAGACAAGAAAGGCAGGGTGGGCTGTAGCGGAAAAGTGAAGCCACACCCTGAAAGGGAAAGGGAAGGAGCAGCCCAAAGCCAAAGTGCCAACCTGTACGAGTGTCGCTGTTAACAGTCACCGTGGATGGACCGTGTGTTGTGGTGTGTTGGTTACATTAGGGTGTCCAGTGTGTGTAAGGTACACACGCGCACATCCCCTCTGATCTTAATTTTAACCTTAAAAAGGTAGATATTATCATCCCCATTTTATTCTTGAGAAAACGGAGACACTGAGAGAGATGTAATGAGTGGCCTGAGTTACACACTTAGTGACAATACTGAATTCAGCCCATTTTCTTTCTCTTATGGTAGTGGTTTTTGAAGAGTAGTATACTTATCACTGATGTTTCACAACATGATTTCAGATGATACGTGGCAGACTTTTTGCAATTTTAAGGGATAGATTTAAAAATTATTAGGAAAGCGTAATTAGCATATCAAGCACATGATTTTATGAATATTACTGATATACTTAAATTATTAAATATCTTCAAGTTAAAATCCATATAGAGAGTGACATTAAGTCACCTATAGGATGGGTGGTGTACCTGGTGGCAGGAGTCCTGGCAGTGGGCCCTGAGTGGCTGCAGTTTGGCGAACACTGCGCTCAGCGTTTGTTTCACTAATTAATGGGTCAGCTCCTGTGTGTCTCTGCTCCAAGTGAAGTGTGAGCGAATGAATCTGAGAACCGTGAGCGGACTTCACCCTGAGGTACACTGTTCTTCTGCTAAACTTGACACCTCGACTATATTGAAAATAGGCTAAGACGTTTCATAGCTCAATCAGGAAATTCCTTAGAGTTAAACTAATAGAAAAGGATGGAAAATTTTTTGTTCAAGATTCATTAAGTTAAACTTTGAAGGAATCAGATGTCTACTGAGTACTTACAAGTCTGAGTTACTATGTTAGATGCTCTCATACCTATCATTTCCTTTAACCCCCAGCAACCTCAGTAAGATTGCCAGTCCTCAATTTTACAAAAAAACCGACACTCAGAGAATGTGAACTTGACGAAAGTCACATAGCTAGTAAGTCAGGCCTCGTACCCACTTCTCTTTGAGATCAAGCCCATGTTCACGCAACTCGAAAGCAACTGGTAGAGAAATATGTCCTTATAATTGTAGAGACTAGCAGAACTGCTGTATTCACCCCCTGGAATCTTCGTGCGTGATCTCCACAAGTGTGTGGAAACAGCCGCGGGGCAGAGACATGCTGGTGGTAGTTAGTCAATCCACTGTCAGTCACTCTTTAATGTTCTTGAGAATACACGAGATTTATCACCGAGGAATCGCAGAATAATGGTAGGATGTGAAAACAAAGTCCACCAGGGAAATGTACTACATCATTTGGATTTAGCGCTGCCATCTGCTTAATAGCATGGAGAAGACTAGAGCGGTGCTTCTGATCAGCCATTCATAGCGCTGACAGATGCTGCAGAGTGAGCAGACCGGGCAGAGGGGTTTGTTACCAAAATGCGGGTTATGTGACAGGGTTTCTAAAAAGTGAATATGTTGCTTATCAAGCCCCCGGTTTTAAATCTTTGCTATAGCATTTTAAGGTCTGTTAGATAAAGATCTACTCAGTGAATCTCCCCAGGTTTTATTTTCCCTTTTTTTTTACATTCTTAAAATGTATTTTTATTGATTTTTAGAATTTTCCTAAAAGCTCCAGCACTCTTTCTAGTGAAAGAAAATGATATAACTTTCATATAATTCCTGACTCTTAATATTAGGTGGCATGATTTACTAAAAAGATTGTGGGCTATGAGACCGCACAAACCTGGGTATGAATCCCAGCTCCATCACTTCTTTAAATGTGTGATTTTGGCGGGGCTGTTTAACTTCTTTGCATCTTTTCTCATCTGTAAAATGATGACAGTAATATTTGACTTGTAAGATTGTGATTAAAGGAGATAGTGGATGTAATGTAGATAGCAGAAGTTTAATGAACTTTCTAAGGGACCCTATACTGGGTCCCACACACTGTTCTAAGCATTTTACAGCCCTATAAAGGTAAGTTACTGTTATTACCCCATTTTATAGATGAGGAAGTTGAGAAACAGAGATGAGAGAACTTCCCTAAGGTCCGTGGAGAGTAGGTGCTCGAGCTGGCTGTGAACCCAGGCGGTCTACACACTGCTGCCCTGCCTCTCGTAACTGTGCTCACGAGTTCAGTTAGTGCCTCGAGAAGCTCTTCACAGTCTTTCTGAGGAAGACTGCAGTCCACAAATCCCAACAAGTAGACCATCTGAATACAATTATGCATGCCGTTTTATAAAAAAGTTATTGAAGGCCTCATTTAGTTTAGATTGTGTCGAGTCATAAATGTTTGAAAGCGTAGACTTGAGGTCAAAGCTTTCAGTTACGTGTGAAGGATGGTTTATTAGGGAGAATGCCAGTGTGCTTGAATTTCTCAGGATCTGGTCCAGCCTCATTCACTGAACTCACAACTTCAGAACTGAAATAATTCAGACATGGTTGCATTGTCTTTTTCCCTCATATTCGTCGTCGTAAAGGGATACGTTCCTTTTGGAAGGTAATTTACGAGTTTCCATCAGGAACTTTAAAAGTATTTGTAACCTTTGACCCAATATTTGCCCAATAAGTGCCTGAACTTCCTATATAGCGAGCGTTTGCCAGTGAAAATGTAATTAAGAGCTCTTTAAAAAGAGTAAACGGTTTCTGGCAAAGTTCAGGGAAAGAGAAATGACATTTTAGATAGGGAAAAAAAACCTATGCTCATCAACTTGGCCAAAGTAATATAGATAAAAACAGTGCTTCAGTGAAGGCTGAATCAAGACCTGGTTAATGAGAACGGAGGGCATCTGACTTCAGGGAGCAGGACTGCCTGCATCTGCATCCCAGCCCCGCCCTGCTGACAGCAAGGCTGTGTTCAGCATCTTCAACCTGCGCTTTAGGTCTGTCGTCTGTGAAATGGGTGATGATAGCAGTAACCACCTCCTAGGTTGATGTAAGTGAGTGACTATGTGGAAGCACTTTGAACAGTGCCTGGCTCTTCGTAAATGCTGTCATTAAAGTTCTCTAAGCCTTTCTATAAAACTCTTGGGTCTAAGCGTCTTCGAGGCAGAATTTTTGTATTTTGGAAAGGCAGTATGGTCACATACCACGTGTTATACAAATCCAGTGGAGTCTGTTTGTGCCTCTCCAAGACAGTGCTTGCCCTTGGATTATTTGAAGTTTATGATCAGTGAAAATGTGATTACCAAGGGATGAAAAGCATATATAGCAAATTGAAAAACAAGGGGATTTCTGAAGGGGAAGATGGTATTCAGCCTTGGAAGTTTGTAATCCTATGGAGTCTAACAATACTGCTAGTGCTAAAAATTAAATTTTTTTTAATAATCCAGAATGGGGAAAATCTTTTTTTAAATGTATGCTTTGTTTTGGTAAGGAAGATTGGCCCTGAGCTAGCATCTGTTGCCATCTTCCTCTTTGTTTTTTTTTCTCCCCAAAGCCCTGGTACATAGTTGTATATCCTAGTTGTAAGTCATTCTAGTTCCTCTGTGTGGTAAGCTGCCACAGCATGGCCTGATGAGCAGTGCATAGGTCCACGCCCAGGATCCACACCTGCAAACCCCAGGCTGCCAAAGCAGAGCATGCAAACTTAACCACTAGGCCGTGAGGCCGGCCCCCAAATTAGTATTTGAATAGGTTGGATTAAAGGATTAATACAGACCCATCCTAACTATTAGAAGCCATCACATTAGCAAGGCCTCTCTTGATCTGGCCCTGATTTTTTCTCTAGCCTCATGTCAAGGTACCCACTCATACAATCTAACCTTATATTGAATTGTACAGTTGTGGCTCATTTGTAATTTGCTCAATTATACATTAAATAGATCTCAAAGCATAAATTATGGGAGTAAATTTAATTTTATCAAATTCTTCATGGCATCTTCAATGATTTTCTTCACATATACTCCTTTTTTTTTTTTTTTTTGTTGGTGAGGAAGACTGGCCCTGAGCTAACATCTGTTGCCAATCTTATCCCCCTCTTTTTTTTTTTTTCGCTTGGGGAAGATTGCCCCTGAGCTAACATCTGTTAGCTCTTCCTCTATTTTGTATGTGGGATGCCACCACAGCATGGCTTGATGAGCAGTGTGTAGGTCCATGCGCGGGATCCGAACCTGCAAACCCTGGGCTGCCGAAGCAGAGCGTGTGAACTTAACCACTACACCACTGGGCTGGCCCCCCCATAGACTTTTTAAAGACATTGTAGCTATTTGGCATATTTCTATAAAAATTACATGTAATTCTTTTAGACTTTTCCAAAATGGTGTAAACAGAATAATTTGCTTTTCTTTTCATTTTAGTCCTTGCCAAATTGTTTTGCAGCAAAGCAGCAGTTCCTTGAATCAATCATTATCTCATCCAGCAAGTTTCCCTGATCCTTTCTCTTCACCTCACATCCCCTTCCTTCTGTGTTCTATCAAGTACTAAGCCGATCTACTGTGTTTCCAGAATACTCTATGTTTGCCTGGATTCTCCAGTCGTACATTCTAGGCCATTGAGAATCTGTCTCCTTTTTATACAGAGAGCCCCCAGTGACAGGTCCCTTTTGTTGTCACCTTTGTATCTCCCATACCTAGTACAGTACTGATCAGAAAAGTGATCTGTCTGGGTTTTTCAGTTAAATAGATAACATTTAAGAAGTCTGGGGCCGGCCTGGTCGTGCAGCGGTTAAGTGCGCACGTTCCGCTTTGGCAGCCCGGGGTTCGCCGATTCGGATCCTGGGTGCGGACATGGCTCAGCTTGGCATGCCATACTGTGGCAGGCGTCCCACATATAAAGCAGAGGAAGATGGGCATGGATGTTAGCTCAGGGCCAGTCTTCCTCAGCAAAAGAGGAGGATTGGCAGCAGATGTTAGCTCAGGGCTAATCTTCCTCAAAGAAAAAAAAAGAAGAAGTCTGCATCTGTTTTGGAAGTTTCTTTATTGGAAACAGTGAAAAGTCTGGTCCCACTGAAAGTTTACTGTGATGATGGAGGCAGTCCTCAATTCTGGTGAGTAGACGAGTCACTTGTACAGCCTCAAAAAACAAAACAATTAGGTGCCCAAGCCAATCTCTTGTTTGTTATTATTATTGTTATTATTTTATTTATTTCTTTATTTACTTTTCTGAGGAAGATTATCCCTGAACTAACATCCGTGCCCATCTTCCTCTGCTTTGTATGTGGGACACCTGCCACAGCATGGCTTGATGAGTAGTGTGTAGGTCCATGCCTGGGATCTGAACTGGCGAACCCTGGGCCGCCAAAGTGGAATGCATGAACTTAACTGCTACACCACAGGGCCAGCACCTGTTATTATTTTCAATCTAGGTCTTCGTGTAGCCCAGCTACCTGAAAATTTTTAAACTCTACAGATAATTTTAATGAGAAGCCAAGGTTAAGAACTACTCATCTTGATAATAAGTACTATACAAATGAGGTATTATATACAAAGTGCTTTTCACAGTGCCTAGCAGATAGTTGCTAAGTAAATCTTTGTTTCCCCAAGAAATCAATTATTGGCATTTCTGGAATGTCTTCCATTCATTTGTTCAGCAAACAACTAATGAGTACCTACTGTGTGGCAAGAACTATCTTAGGTGCTTGATAAATATTGGTGAGCGAAAAGGATAAAGACCCCTGCCCTATAGAGCTTAAATTCTCGTGGTAGTCATGATTAAATATGGCGGTCATGTTCAGCTTCAATGAGAAGAGAATTTAGGACTTGAAGGAGGTGACAGAGTTTGCCTGAGAGGATATCCATGGGAGCAGTGGTCTGTGCAAAAGCCCTTGATGGGAGTGTGTCTCGTGTATTCTAGCATCTTCAAAGTTACAATTATAATTTCAAATTTTTCTAATAGAAAACTTCAAATTTCTCTTTGTAATAAGATATTTTTGAACAATTTGGAACAAAATATTTTAACTTTTCAAGAATATGTTCTAATAACTTGTTCCTATTTAAAATTGATCCAAGTATGATTAAAGGAGCTTGCAGACTTAAACCGTGCAGTTACAGGAGAAGACCATTGCCTGTACATACTTATGTCTTGAGCAGAATAATGGCTCTCAAAAATATTCATGTCCGAATGCCCAGAACCTGTGGATATGATCCCTTACCTGGCCCAAGGGACTTTCACATATGGTTAAGTTAAGGACCTTGAAGTGGGTAGATTATCCTGGAATATCCGAGTGGGCCGGTTGTAAGCACAAGGATCATTAAAAATGAAAGAGGGAGGCAGAAGCGTCAGTCAGAGGATGATGTGGCTATGGGAGAAAGGCACAGAGAGATGCAACGTTGCTGGATGGAGGAAGAGGGCACAAGCCAAAGAATGTGGGCAGCCTCCCGAAGCCTGAAAGGGCGAGGAGACAGATGCCCCCCTGGAGCCTCCAGGAGGAAATGAGGCCCTGCTGGTGCCTCGCTTCTCCCCCGCTGAGACCCAGCGAGGTTTCTGTGGAGCTGCATCTGAATAAACTCAGGTTATTTACATTGCTGAGTTTATGGTACTTTAACAGACAAAATAGAAAACTAAGACAGCAACTAACAGTCTGACAGAAGAAGAGATACGGCTTTTGCAGATGTAAATTTTGTTTATCTCAATCTCTCTGTTCTTTTTCCTAAACATCCAGTATTCAATAAAAAATTTTAAGGTAAGCAAATATTACCCAGAATCAAGAGAGAAAATAGTCTATGGAAACAAAGAACCCAGATACTGGAATTGTCAGTCAGGGTCTTAAAACTAGAAAGGGTAAATATGTTAAAGGATGTTGTGCAAGAGGTGGACAACCTGAGTGAACAAGTAGGAATTCAGCAGATGGAAATTCTTAAAAAAAGAGACAAGTGGAAATGCTGGAAGAGAAAAATTACAATATCAGAGAAGAGTATTATTTCAGTGGGCTTATTAGCAGATTGTACACAATTGAGGAAATAATAAGAGAACTGAAGACAAATTAATAAAAATTATCTGAACAGATGTACAAAGAGAAAAGACAAAGGGAAACAGGAACGTTGCCCCTGAGATCTGCAAGACAATATCAGGCCACCTGCTGTGTTATTGGAGTTCTGGAATGAGAAGAGAGAAATATGGAGTGCAAGAAATACTTGAAGAAATAATGGGTGAACAGTTTTTAAAATTAATGAAAAACACTATCACACAGATCCACAAAGTTGATAGAACCCCAAGCAGGATAAATATAAAGAAAAACTCATGAAAGGTGTAACGTATACAAATTGTTAAAAAACAAAGAAAAAATCTTGAGAGCAACCAAAGGAAAAAGACATATTACATAGAGGAAAAAATAATAAGAAAAAAGACTGACTTCTGATCAGGAACAATGAAGGCCAGAGACAGTGGAATAGTGTCCTTAGAGCTATGAAAGAAACACCTGTCAGCCAAGAATTTTACACAGTGAAAATATCCTTCAAAGAGGAGTATGAAATAAGAACATTTTCAGACAAAATGAAAGTTGAAAGGGAGTTTGTATCCAGCAGACCTGCACTGTAAGAAATGCTGAATATTTAGACTGAGGGGAAATGATACCTGATAAAAAACATCTCATTCTGTCAAAAGAAATGGATACCTGAAAAAGTAAATATGGAAAATGAGACCGTTTAAAAAAGTATTCAGATACATTTATTTCTGTTTGAATCTTGTTACAAACTATTAACTATTAAAAGTAGAGGTAATAGTAATTTACTGTGGAAATTATAGCATATTGATTGCGTATATTGAAGTAAAGTATGACAGCAATAGGACAAAGAGGGGATATTAACTGGCAGTGTGTTGTTGAAAGTTCTTAGTGTTTATGGAGCATTTAAATATTTATTAAAGGTAAACTGATAAGTTAAAGATGCATGTGGTAACTTCTAGAGCAACCTCTAAAAATAAAAGAAGCATAACTAAAAAGTCAATAGAGGTGATAAAAATAAATTACTAAAAAGTATTTAATTCACTCATAAAAAAGCCGAGAAGGAGAAATGGAGGAAAACAGAACAGTTTGGAGAATTAGAATTCTAGTACCAAGATAGGAGACCTGATTCAAAATATATCAATAATTAAATAAAAATGAATGAAAACCTAAATTTAAAAAGCAGATACTTGCAGACTGGATACAAAGCAAAGGACCAACCATGGATTGTTTAGTAGAAATGCACTTTAAACATAACTGTACAAACACCTTGAAAACAAAAGGATGGGAAACAATATACTGTGAAAATAGTGTGGATTAAAAATCTGGTGTGCCTATAGTAATTTGAGACGAAGTAGACCTCAAGGCAAAGAGTCTTACTAGAAACAGCCAAGCATTTCCTGGTGATAAAGTGGGCATTTCATCCCAGAGACATAAATAATGTTAAGTGTTTGTGCACCTAATAACAAGGCACAAAAATGATTTTTAAAAAATGGAAGAATATTAACTGACATATAAATAAAATCTCAGTTGGAGACAAATCACAAAGCTAAAGACTTTAAGACCTTCCTATCTAGGTAATTGGTAGAATTCATACAGAAAATCCGTAGTGTATAAAAGATATGAAAAATATTATCAACCCTTGACCTACTAATTGTTATAGAACTATTCAACACGAGTGGAATAGACATTGTTCTCAAGTGCGTATGGCACATTCATTAATATAGGTAATATTCTGGGCAATAAAACAAGTCTCAGTAAATTTCTGTGGATCAAAATAATAAAAAGCAACTAATGCACAAATCTTGGTTTCTAATACCATTATTCAGTGACAGGAAGCAGGGTTCCTTGGAGAAATGGCTGATTCTAAGCTAGGGCAAGAAATATACAAGGTGAGCCTGGAGTATCTTGTAATCAAGAAAGTAAGGACCTGCTAGAATAAATGAATGAGTGAGTGAATGAATGATTGAGTGGATGAATAATGAGGGTGTGTCACAGCAACACAGGAGACAACTGAAAGAGCTCCCTGTTGCTAAAGCTGGGTCGTTTGATGAACAAAATAAAATAACATTTGATTATCACCCAAAGTATAAATATCCCTAAGTCTACATTGATATAGATAAGTGAATGAATAAGTAAATAAATATGGTAGTATAGACAAATATCCCATGCAGAAGAATTCCAAATAATTTTCTCTGCCCTCAAAGAGTGTCTTCCTATATTATTTGGAATTCTTCTGCCTGCAAGGAAATGAAATATTACTCTTTCTGAAGAGTTCGTTATTTGAAAAAGGAAGAAGAGAGTAACTTTACAGTGAAGAAGCCTGAGAAACACCACTTCATCCAGGTGATCAAGGGAACATCACA
This sequence comes from Equus caballus, assembly GCF_041296265.1. Taxonomy (NCBI): domain Eukaryota; kingdom Metazoa; phylum Chordata; class Mammalia; order Perissodactyla; family Equidae; genus Equus; species Equus caballus. The sequence continues at coordinate 91,157,057 of NC_091692.1, forward strand.
GTGGTAAGTCATGTTGATAGTATATCCCCCCTGATGTAATATGATGAAATACACTTTATCTCTGTAGTGTTCTTCAAAAAACAAAAAAATAGCCAATGATTAAATTAGAAATCAGTAATATTTCTATAAAATCCTAAAATATTTCCAAGTTAAAGAACACACTACTGAATGATGCAGGCATCAAAGAAGAAATCACAAGGAAAACCAGATATTATTTTGTTTATTGAATGATAATGTAAACATAAAATATCTCAATTTGTAAGATGCAGCTAAGCAGTACTTAGAAGGAAATTTTTTTTCCATTTTCTTTTTTTTTTAATTTTAATTTTTTTTTTAATTGCAGTAACATTGGATTATAACATTATATAGCTTTCGGATGTACGTTGTAATATATTTCAAATTCTGTGTAGATTACATCATGTTCACCACCCAAAAACTAATTATAGTCCATCCCCTCACATGTGAGCCTAATCACCCCTTTTGCCCTCCCCCCGACTTCCCCTATGATAACCACCAATCCAATCTCCATTGCTATGTTTATTTGTCGTTTATCTTCTACTTATGAGTGAGATCATATGGTATTTGACTTTCTCCCTCTGACTAACTTCACTAAGCATAATACACTCAAAGTCCATCCATATTGTCACAAATGGCCGGATTTCATCATTTCTTATGGCTGAGTAGTATTCCATTGTGTGTAAATACCACGTCTTCTGTATCCATTCATCCCTTGATGGGCACCTAGGTTGCTTCCAAGTCTTGGCTATTGTGTATAATGCTGCAGTGAACACGGGTGCATATATCTTTATGCCTTTGTGTTTTCAGGTTCTTTGGATAAATATCCAGCAGTGGGATAGCTGGATCATATGGTAGATCTATTCTTAATTTTCTGAGGAAACTCCATACTGTTTTCCACAGTGGCTACATCAGTTTGCACTCCCACCAGCAGTGTATAAGGTTCCCTTCTCTCCACATCCTCTCCAACATTTGTTGTTTCCTGTCTTGTTAATTATAGCCATTCTGACCCGAGTGAGGTGATACCTCATTGTAGTTTTGATTTGCATTTCACTGATAGCTAATGATGTTGAGCATCTTTTCATATGCCTGTTGGGCATCCATCCATATATCTTCTTTGGAGAAATCTCTGTTCAGATCTTTTGCCCATAAGAAGGAAAGTTTTAGCGTTATTTTCCTATATGAGGAAAGAAACTATAAAATCAATAATTTAGCATATTAAGAAGGTACCGAGGAAGATAAATCAAACCCTAAGAGAAGAAAAGAAAGAATAAAGATCAGATTAGAAATAAATGAAATAGGGGCTGCCCTTGTGGCCAAGTGGTTAATAAGTTCCTGCGCTCCGCTGCAGGCGACCCGGTGTTTCATTGGTTCATATCCTGGGCGCGGACATGGCACTGCTCATCAAACCACACTGAGGCAGTGTCCCACATGCCACAACTAGAAGGACCCACAACTAAGAATATACAACTATACAGCTATGTACTGGGGGACTTTGGGGAGAAAAAGGAAAAAAAATCTTAAAAAAAAAAAGAAAGAAATGAAATAGAAAAGTAACAATAAAGAAAATCACTAAAACAAAATGTCAGTTCTTTGGACAGATTATTCAGATTGATAAACTGAGTAAGACTAGTCAACTGAGGAAAAAGAAATATAAAACTCAAATTACCAATATTAAGAATTAAAGAGAACACATCACTACAGATTCTGATGAGAAGAAAAAGGATAATGAGAGGATATTATGAACAATTTTATGCCAGTGTATTTTACAACTTAGGAAAAGTGGGCAAATTCTTTGAAAACTGATTTATGAAAACTTAAGAAGGAATAGAAAACTTGTATAGCCTAGTATCCGTTAATGAAATGGAAATATCGGTAAAGATCCTTCCCACAAAGAAAACTCTGGGCCCTGGTGGCTTACTAGTGAATCCTATCAAACTTTTAAAGAAGAAGTTAATATCAGTGTGACAGAAAGGCTCTGACATGGAGGAGATGAGAGCACTTCCCAACGCATTTTATGAGGACGCCATAGCCCTGAGACCGAAACGATAAAAGAAAATTACAGGGAAAACAAAACAAAACATAAAACTACAGACTGAGATCCTTCATGATCATAGATGCAAATTCCTTCACCAAATATATTAGCAAATCAAATATAAGTAATGTACAAAAAGGTTAATTTATCACGACCAACTGGAGTTTGTCTCAGCAATGCATGATTTATATGACATGAAAGTTAATATAATTCACAATTAAGTAATGGAGAAAAAATCATGTGATCATTTTAATGGATGCAGGAAAAACATTTGACAAAATTTAACAACATTAGTGATTAATAACAAATAGAAATCTGGACAAACCAGGAGAAGGAGAAGGGAACAGACAGCATGTGCAATGGCCCTGTGAAGGGAATTGACTTGGTATCTGCAGGTACTAACTAGTCCGTCAGTGGGGTGAAGGCCTGGAGAGCCTGAGGAGGGTGTGTGAGGCGTCTGCAGAAAGACCTATAGCAGCTGTTTGTGATGGACCTGAACACCAGGCTCAGGAGTTGTACGGGACTTTTTGGTCTTTGTAAACCGAGCTGCTCTCCATACCCTCTGCCACCACGGTGGTCCAAGCTAATGTCATCTTATCTCTGGATACCAGTAGCCGGCTTGCTGCTCACCCCGCCTCCCTCTGTGAGTCCTTTCCCATCATTTTCCATACTGCAGCCAAAATGATATTTTTTCAAATGTGCTATAATTATATGCTCTCATAACACCAAGCAATTTCCCTTCATAACTGCAATTTTATATTGAAGTAATTGTCTGATCGTTGTCTATGTTCTTCTTTCAATTTTTTCACTATCATATCCCCCAGTCCTAGCACAGTGCCTGTGATGCAGAAACTCCTCAATAATTATTTATTAAATAAAGAGGAGAGGTAAAATTTTACTTCACGTCACTAATTTTAAGCCAAAGTAGGTATTCCTTTCTGAATTTCTTAACATTGAATTTAAATACAATTGCTATGGTTAATGTAATTTAAATTATTTTAATTCTACACATTTGAGGAGTGAGGCTGAATAATTTGATGTGCACATCGATGCACGTTAGTGAGCTACGAGACTCTCCAGAAATACTGAAAGCCATTCACTAGACTGACATCGTCTCAGAGGGTGCTGACAATCCCGTAAGAAGTCAAGTGAGACTCCTTCCACACTCACATACATAGTATTTCACATGCATAGATATTACAGATCACAATCCAGTTTTCTTACTTAATAGATAATGGCTTTGAAATCCAACTATCAAATCTCCCCCAAAAGATACTTCACTATAGCAGATGGAAGCCTTGGCTGCAAAAGCAAATTCAAGATTAACAAATGATGCCGTGAAATACAATAAACTGCTCATGAAATGTTGATAGACCATTTTGAATGCTGTTGAAAGCCAAAGAACCCAACAGCAAAAGAGTGCACGCCTTGGCATGCAGTGTTGTTGGACTTGGGTTTCACAGAGAGAAATACAGATAAATACACAAATGAACCCAGCCTTCATTTTGTTCCCTGTCCAAAACTCTTCTTATACTGTTTAAACTGGTAGATATATATTTCATTCTTTGGAAATTAATATTCAGCAACCTTCTCAGCCTCCTTCTGACTTGGGGACACATCCATGACCCTTTCCCACTCTCAAGACTTTCCCCACGACCCCAGGCTGTGTTGACAGTTATGTTCTATCACATTCTAATATGTAGTTTTAATATTTCATGTGAAGAATTCTCATTAAAATTTCTTGGGATGTCTAATGATATATATAATTGATAATACTTTTTAAATCATCTTTTGCCAGAAAAATAAGTTATAAAAATGGATCTGGAGTCCAGCCCCGTGGTGTAGTAAAGTCTGGCATGCTTCAATTTGGCAGCCTGGGTTTGCGGGTTCAGATCTTGGGTGCAGACCTAAACTACTCATCAGCCACACTGTGGTGGCAACCCACATATAAAGTGGAGGAGGATTGGCATAGACATTAGCTCGGGGCTAATCTTCCTCAGCAAGAAAAAAAAAAAAAAAACAGGGGAGTCTCTTCTGTGTTTCTTCATAAGAAATCTTAATTCTAGAAGTTAGTATTTTGGAGAAATTAATTCATTGTTGAAATTAAGTAACAGCTACAGTAGAAATACTGAAGCTTGAGTCAAAGGCCAGATCCAACTTTGAATCCTAGCTATATTGTTTATTGTGTGACCTTGAGCAAATGAACAGGAAACCTTATGAAACCTTACATTTAATTAAAGTGAATGGACAAAATAGTACTTACCTTCCTGACAGTTAAATAAAATTATGCAACTGCAGAGTACTATGCAAATAGAAGGAAACTATTAGTGATTGTTGGCATTTTTGTTAGATTTGTGTCACTAAAGGTAAGTTCCCCACTCTCTTGCTAAGCAGAAATAGGTTGTATAACATCAAAATAAGCACTCTGGGAAAAATATTACTCATTTAGAAAGAACCTCTGCTTTAATAATAGTAGTAATGGCTATCCTTGAATAAGAGCTTAATAGATATATGTAACACATCATCTTATTTAAACCTCACAACTATCTTATGAAAGATTTATTTTGAAAATGATTCTACTGGGGCCAACCCTGTGGCGTAGTGGTTGGGTTTGCGCACTCCCCTTCAGTGGCCCGGGGTTCACAGGTTCAGATCCCAGGCAGGGACCTACGCTCTGCTCATCAAGCCACACTGTGGTGGCATCCCACATACAAAATGGAGAGAGATTGCCACAGATGTTAGCACAGCAGCAATCTTCCTGAGACAGAAAGTGGGAGATTGGCAATGGATGCTAGCTCAGGGCTGGTTTTCCTCACCAAAAAAACAACAAAACAGAAACTATTTTACAGATGAGGAAATTGAAATAACTTTGCCTAAGCTTGCACACAGAGTAGATGCTGGAGCCTGGATTCTGACAATCTGTTTGACTCCAAATCCTTGTTCTTAACTATTAATTCTATACTGTCTTCTAAAATAGTTACAATAAGATGAGAAACTTGTGTAAAAATGAAAATATGAGTATATAAAGAAACAAGCTAGCATTGCATAGACATCACAGCATCGACATCAATGTATGTTGCCGTGAAACAGACACATGGAGCATCACGGAGGCTTCTTTGCACGAGTGACTCAGGTGTCAATGTTGGAAGAAGAAAAAGGATGAACTAGAGAGACTCTTATAAACAAAACTCTTTTATTTTTACTCTTTCTGTTTTCTTTGAATCTAATAAAATTTCATAGTTTTTTTAAAATTATGTAGAACTCTCTGCAACCTTTGAAGCAACTTTTGATAGGAAGGAGTAGCATAATGAAGGGTTTTGTGTTAAAATAAGAAAGCATAGTTGGATCTCTGCATCAGAGAGAGAGAGAGATGCTCAGCATCCCCTATTTCAGAACGTGGTGCTCTACGCTTCAGCACTGGGATAAGCTCTGAATTAACCTTAAAGCCAGACAGAGTAGAGGTTTATTTTGTCTCAGGGAAGAATGTAAGTGGCAGCAGACTAAGGGACCACTCTTCATAGTCACTGGGGACCCACCCTCTGCCTTTCCTTTTCGCCACCCTTACCGTCACCTGTATCCTAAGGCTCCCGTCAGTCTCAATATGGCTGTTGTCGTTCCAGCCACCAAGGTGGGGTTCAGGCAGGAGGAGGAAGAGCAGAGCAGGCAGCCTCACCTCCTGCGTAGCTTGGCCTTCTGTTCGGAAATTTCACGGAAGCTTCACTCCCTGAGTTTGCTCCTGTCTCACTGGTGACCTCATCTGCAGAGGTGGCTGAGAAAGGGAGCTTTTTGGGGTGATAGATTATCACTAGCACCTCACTCTCCATTTTACAGGGAATCTTTTGGTAAGAAAGAAAGGGAAAGTGCATGCTAAATGGGCAACAACTGCCTGTTGCTTCTTCCTTTTTAACGTGGAAATTATTTTTTTCCTTTAGATTTTGTTTCCTTTTTCTGGAATATAATGTGCATACAGCAAAGGGTATAGATTCACACCTATCTGAAGAACATCATTATATACATATATATGTACACCTATGTAACCAAGAGAACATTTCCAGCACCCCAGAAGGTTCTCTGGCTTTTCCTTTTGACTCTGGGGTATCTTCTAGTTATCTCTTTTTGTCTCCCTGAATTACATGGCTTTTTGAAAAAGTCCCCAGACAGATTTCCTATTATTCTGAGAATGTCGTGATTGATGGTTAAATTAGATAGTCGTGAAAAGCACGTGGTGTGGGAAGAATCTACACTTGGAAGTCAGAGTAACTCAGGCTTATAGCCCGACTCCATGGCGCTGTAGCCACGTGACTTTGGAGAAATCACTGTATCTCTCTGATTCACTACTCTCTCATTACAGAGCCAGATTGAATGTTGTTGTGCTTGGAATGCTTTCTTCTTCCTTTTTGTCTGGCTCTTCTTTTAAGGTGTCAATTTAGACCTTTCTTCTTCTGGGAAGCCTTCCCATATTGCCCAGAACTGGTCAGGCGCACCCCGCCCCCCGAGCCCCTCAGAACTCTGGGCTCGCCAGCATCACAGGGCTCCGTTTGCCTTTACACTGGTCTAATATGCACGTTTTATCACAAGGACCAAGTCTTGTTCACGCTGCACCCCAACGTGTGGCACACAGTAGGTCTTCTGTAAATACCTCCTGAGCATGTGCGGAAAGAAGAAGCTGGCGTTTGAACCTCGTAAATTCCTGCTGAGATCATCTATCTTGAGATGCTGTGAGAAGGGAGTGTTTCTCTCTTAAGTGGAAAGTGTTGGTGTTTAATCTAAGTTTACACAGTAGAGATAATACCTGACTGCAGGTTTGTTTTACAGATGAGAGATGGTTGTGTGGATTAGCTCGTCTACACAGCTTGATGGTTGTGTGGAGTAGCTCGTCTACACAGCTTGATGGTTGTGTGGAGTACCTCGTCTACACGGCTCGTGGACATTTGTGAAGTGGTGTCTGCTGTCAGTGTTTTGTTAAATCTTCGTTTGTGTGTCTGTCTGCCCATACTGAGCGCCAGAGTGTGGTCCTTGCAGTGGGTCCTCCTTTCAGTTAGGCTTGCGGGAACTCCCAGGCACACCCTCCGTATGCCCTCTCTGTAATTGTCTTCCTGAGTCTTCTTACTCAGTGGACTCTCAAGCTCCGTGCAGAACAGAATAAGAGGAAAAGGATTCTGGGTGTCTCATGAGTGATCGAGGTTAAACATAAAATAAGAACTTCCTGGCAGGCCTGTTGGAGTGTGTTGCTGTGACAAGTTAGTCAGTCTTCATTTCTTTGAAAGTGGAGAGAGAATCATTTCTCTCAGACAATTAAGACAATTCAGCCTGAGGACGGGGGATGGGCCACAGGCACTCTGGAGGTCGCTTTCTTCCCTTTGATTCAGCACAGAGCCAGTCAACTCCTGGCTTTATAGAGGTCACATTGAGAAGTGGTTCACAGCGGAGAGGTGCAAGATGAGCTATAAATGGCAAACTGTGTGTCTCTGATTCCCTGGCAAACCTATATTAGCATTTAAATCTTTTTATTTGACAAAGTAATTGTTACATCTGAAATGAGGCTTTGCAAACTTAATTAGAACAATAGGATTAAGAATAATAGCACCGTTTATTTTGTACTGACAAAGTGGCAGGCCAGTGGAAAGCGTTTTGTGTATGTGAACTCATTTAACCATCACTCATCCGTTGTCACCCGATCACAGAAGACACAGCTGCACTTGTCACTTACTCAGCAGTAACTACAAGCCACACACGTCATTCATTCCTTTGTTCAGTACTTGTATTGAGCACCTTTTATGTTGTAGACACTTCTAGAAGCGGGGACTCAGAAAGGTTAAGCTACCTGCCCAGGATTCCAGTGTTTCTAGCTGGAAGAGCAGGATTCAGAACTAAGTGAACTTTAATCCAGACTCTGAGCTCTCCCCTTTGCACTTCCTCGTGCGGGACCTCATCTTTTCTCCTGGTTTTAAGTACTTTTGAATGATATGTGTCTCCAGTTTAGTGGACTTCTCCTGACCTCTAGATTTCTCTTCCCAGCTGCCTCCTTGCTGTCTCCTTTGGGATGTCTGAGAGGTGTCTCAGACCTGACATGTCCCAGGCCGGCTCTTGATGGCTCCCTGCCCGCCCCCCATCTCAGTAATGGCAAAGCTGTTTTTCCCTAGAGCCGTGGGACTGTCCAATCACTTCCCATCTCACTCAGGAAGAGAAAATAGGAACCCAAAGCCTCTCGGTGGCCTCAGGACCCTGCGTGACCCACCTCTGCCTCCTCTCTGAAGTTGCCTTCCGCTTGTCCCTCTGCTCCCCCTGCCCTGCCTTTCTGGTCCCCAAATGGACCAAGAATGTGCCCACCATAGGACTTTTGCACTTGTTAGCCCCCCTGCCCAGAGTAGCATTTCCTCAGAGGGTCCCTGCACAGCTGGAGTCTCAAGTCTCCGCTCCTCTGACCCCCGGGGAAGAGGCTGTCAACTGTCTAACTACTTTATTCCAGTTCTTCCTGGTCTCTCTTATTCTCTCTTATTCTCGCAGTCTTTCTCACCGTCTATTTATATGTAAATAGTTTATTGTCTCTCTCTCTCCTTGTAAGCTTTATGAAAGTAGTGAATTTGTTTTGTTTCTTAAACATTTTTAAATAAATTGAATCTGAGTGAATGAGTGGAGGAATGAATGCGTGAAGTGCTTGGCTCATGGTATTTGGTTCAGTGAGGCTGCTACAGTGGAAGGTGGCAGAGCCAAGACTCACTAGAATCCAGAGTGGCCGTGCTGTGCTGTGCTGGCCTTCAGCTCCCGTGGGCGCTGGCACACGCACAGCAGGGTGGGCCTCCATCCGCATATGAATGGGAGAGTAAAATGGGCAGTTCTTTCTTCTAGGACAATGACAAGAACTTTAATAACTTAGGGGAATGTTATTTTTCTTATACAATTTATAGAAATATAACCTATTGTTAATGTCATAGTAAAATTCAGATTTTAATAATTAGCCTCAGTTGCACAAAATGACTGTTAAATATAACCAGTTTCATTGATATTTTTTTTTTGAGCGTGAGTAAGATTAGCCCTGAATGACATCCACCACCAATCCTCCTCTTTTTGCTGAGGAAGATTGGCCCTGAGCTAACATCTGTGCCCATCTTCCTCTACTTTATATGTGGAATGTCTGCCCCAGCATGGCTGGATGAGGAGTGCCTAGGTCTGTGCCCGGGATCTGAACCAGCGAACCCTGGGCTGCCATCACAGAGCTCATGAACTTACCCACTCCGCCACCAGGCTGGCCCCCATGGATTGTTTTTTGATTACTAATTTATTAGTAAAGAAGAAAAATATCTGTTTTCTCATCTCTCATTTTAAAGTCCTATTTTGTCCTGAAAAAGAAGTGAGAGACAAAATTTCAGTTACAATTTTAAAAATATTTTTATGGTTTATTTCCTTGATATCAACCCATTTCTTAGGATTCCATTGTAAAGTAAAATTTTTGTTTACTCTTAAATTATTTGAATATGAAGCAAGAATAATTCTCCACTTATTTTAAGCCCCATTATTCTTTTTACCAAATCTTATTTCCCAGCTTAAAAAACACGGTAAAATTAATTTTTAACTTTGCCTTTACTTTCCCTCCCCTCTCAGCCTCGTGATGGATTCTCCTGAGCAGGTGAATGATGTCAACTCAGAAAGGTCTCTAATTATGAAAATCAGACCTTCAGTTTTTGTGAGCAAATAGAATTACTGGACCTTTCTCTCAGAGAGAGAGGGATTCTCTGATTAAACTATAAATTTTATCTGGCCCTTTATATTGAAAGTTTAAATATTTAATTATTGGCAAATGCGTATAATTTTGAATTCCTAAAGAAAATTGTTTACTTCAAACTTAAGGGTCTGTTTCTGTTTTCTTACATTCTTGGTGCTGGAAAATAACATGTACCAGCTAGGGAAGTTATTCCCATGTTAAAACTGTTCCTGAGGGGGCCAGCCCAGTGGCATAGTGGATAAGTTCACACACTCTGCTTCGGCAGCCTGGGGATGGCAGGTTCGGATCCTGGGCACGGCCCTATACATCAAGCCATGCTGTGGTGGCATCCCACTTACAAAATAGAGGAAGACTGGCACAGATGTTAGCTCAGAGCCAATCTTCCTCATCAAAAAATAAAATAAATAAATTCTCTTCCTGATGGGTTTAGGAGAATCTTCACATTTGCCTTGCTTATAAGAAGTTTAAGTTTCTCCCTGACTTTTTTACCTGTCTGACCTGGAAGACAGGTTTGTAATCATGGCGTCGCATGAGACCTGAGGCTAAGCAGTTGTAACATGGGGCTCTGTCCACCTGACCAGCTCTGTGAGTGAGCACTTCCTCCCTCATCACTACAGGCACAAGGAAACAGTTTTCCAGAGAAAAAGACTCCTTCTTCAGGCAAGTGTATGACACTAACTCTCTGCCTTCCTCACACTTGCTGCAGTTGAGCGTCCTAGGCCCCTGGGTAGTTTTTGGTCTCAAGACTCCTTCATACTTTACACCCTCAAGATTTAGTGAGGGCCACAAAGTGCTTTAGTGTATGTGGTTTACGTCTGTTAATATTTACCATACTCAAAATTAAAACAGAAACATTTTAAAATATTAATAGTGAAATATATAACAATAATCAACCCATTGCATGTTAACATAAATAATCTGTTTTTTTGGAAAATCCCTATTTTCCAAAACAAAAAAATATTTAATAAGAATTGTGTCATTGTTTTATGTTTTTGCAGATCTCTTTAACGTCTAGCTTAACAGAAGCAAGGTAGATTCTTCTGTCTGCTTCTGCATTGACTCTGGGGTGCGTTGTTGTTTTGGTTGAAGTAGTTGGAATGACAGATGTGTAGTTGGAAAAGGGAACAGTATTTAGATGGCCTTTCACATAACTGTGGGTGTTCTTCTTTGATACTACACCAAAACTTGGCAGGTGGTGGTTTCTTGGAGGTTAGTTGAAATGTGGATTCTGAAACCATATCAGTAAGACTTCATACTGTGTTACATTAAAATGACCTTGGTCTGTCTTACACTTCATGGATTTTGTAATATCATGCATGGCTCATTTGAAAAATATTGGTTCACCAAGTTATGCGTATTTTCACAATGCTGCGCACATTTCATTATGCACTATCAAAAAATCACGTTCGTTATTATCACCACCCGTCTCAACAGAGAAGTCTTGAAGCATCAGCTTGCTATCAGGTTACAGTGGCAAATACTAGTTTTCCAAAATTCAGTTTATACTTGAAAGCTTGAATTTTGTCATTGGTAACAAATACTGTCTGTTGTTTTTCTTGAAGTGCCAGGTTCACTTCATTAATTTTTGAGAAAGTTATCTGCCAGATATCTAAGTCTGAGTAATCATAGTTTGTCTGCCATTCATTCTTTCAAATAAAAATGACGTTCTGTGAGAAAAGAAGCTAGTTGGGCAACATCAGTAAATGCCCGGTGCTTTGCCTCGGGAGCACATGACTTCAGTGTGTGCAGAACTGCCATGAGCACGCTGTTCACTCATCCTACAGACTGAGGCAAAGGTGTGCACTCCATACTTGAGACTTATTAAAATTAGCAATTTTTACTACTTTATCAAGGACATTTTTAAATGAAACTACCTCTTAAAAAAAAAAACACCTACTCGCACAGTTTGGTGCCACTGCCTTGATTCTTGCTAAAGCTCTATCGGTTTTACTCACCACATTTAGTGCAAATGTCGGCACAGCAAGAGATGTGAACGTCTTATTATTATTGTGAAAATAGTTTGACCTGGTGGATGGCCCTGCAGGGTCTCAGAGACTCCGAGGAGGCCCCAGGTCACACTTTGAAACACTGCTCTGGGCCATTTTGAAGGTGCGATGTATATTAATGTTCTGGGAGGGAGATGGGTTAGAGATGGATCCAGCAGCAAGTTATCTAAAACATTTTACTTTTTTTTTTTTGAGGAAGATTAGCCCTGAGCCAAAACATTTTAAACTTTGTGCAGCCTCTCCATCAAATGAATGACAGTTCACACCGTAAGCTCCTTGAGGGCATAAAAGTCATAACTGTGTGCCTGTCACACAGTAGGTGCCCCGTGAATGCCAAGTGTGCCTGTGAGGGGAGGCTGAGCCCTTGCCCTCACATCAAAACTGCTCTAACTTTGGAATTCTCAGGTGAAGAGGGTCAAAACATCATCAACAGCCATAGGTTTAGTCTGAACACACTTAGCAAAACACAGAAGACAGGAATGAAGTGAAGTTACGCCGCGTCTCCTCAGGTTAGATGACAATGGCTCCGTTAGCAGCAGAGCCCTGGAGGAGCCCCAGGGAGAGGCTGACACGCGGCAGAGCCCTAATCGGGTGACTAGACTTCGCCTCTGACCCTTCTTCCATCCGACTTGTGCAACCTGATTCTGAAACTTCTTATTCCATGTCTTCCTGGGGAAATATTATTAAATATTACAAAAGAACTATTAGATAAACAAGACCCTTTTGAAAGCAGATTGGAAGTTTTTTAGCCAATTACCCTGAAGGAATTTCAAATCTTTCGGTTATCTATGATAATGGGAAAACAGAAGTAGTCCCAAAATTTCATTTTAAGTGTTATTTTTGTTTACTCTGCTTTATCCATAACAGTTGTTAATGGTTGTATGGGGATTAAAGGGTCCTGAGTAGAATGGAAATACTAGACTGGGGCAGCCAGTCAGGAGCTATTATCTGGGTTGGTTAAAGATAAGATTTTTCTTAAAGGAATGGGCCAAAATAATCAGGAAAAAAAAAAATTTAGTCCTGTTATGTTAATTTCAAACAGCACAGAACTTACTAATTTAACATCTGAAGGGATGCACTACCCCTTCCGCCCGAAAAAGTCACAGCCATTGCAACAAGCGTTATCATTACAGACTATTCATTGAGACAAGGGCAAAATGTTCAGTCGCACTGGTCAGATTAGTCTTTCTTTTCTCTCTTTGTTTTTGGGATGCTACTGTATGCTAGAAAGACAAACTGTAGAGAACAAATACGAATTAGACATGGTTCCTATATCAACTTCAGACAGCAGTTTTGAGGATTAAAAGATTACCTAAACTAAAAAGGACTTAAAAAAAAGAAAGGAAGATTGAATCAAGGGGATAGACTAAACATATACCTGCTCCCCCCAACGCTGTGGAGCAGCTAGACTGGCCTGGCCCCGCCCTCCAACCCAGTGGTGTCGGCAGTGCAGAGTAATAGTGTCTATTCCCAGAGTAAAGCTGCAGCAATGCAAAGCCACAGCCCAGATAGCACCACCCTCTAGGGAGCCCAGAGCTCCAAATACAGGAGACAGATTGCTCGCGTATCCCACCCAACAGTATGTTCTTTCCCTTTTCCACAGCCACCAGAGGAAAGCTATTTTAAACAAGGGCAACATCCACAGACAAGCAAAGTGAGAATCTCGGATGCAAAAATTAACACATACCCAAAATTTACTAAGCGTTTAAGAAACAGAGTCAACAAACTGAAAAACTAACAACTTGAGAGGAGAGAGCTCAAAGTAGATGATGATTGTAAAATAGGTAATTAAATCTTCATATGAATTAGAAGACATCACAGCCATAAAGGCCAAACCAGTTAAGGAGTGAGGAACTAAAAAGTCAACAAATGGCTAAAGAGGTTGCTGAATAGCACCAAAGGACGAGGAGCTATCACATTGATAGAAAAATTGAGGGATGTGGAAGATGGAGCCCAAAACTTTAAAAGTAACCTAAGTAGGGTTACACAATGGGAAGACAAAGAGAATTAAGAGGAGAGAGAATTTTTAGAAAGAAGAAGAAAAAATCCAGAAGTTGAAGAAAAACGCAAGTTATTATTCACATCAAAAGGGCAAACCAGGTGCCAAAACAGATGTGAATATAACAAGAAATAAGGAAATAAACTAGTGCTGTAAGTAAACAGACTTGTAACTTTCTTGTTGAAAAGATAAAGTCCAAACTGCTTAGCATTAGAGAGAAGGAGGCAGCAGCTTAGTGTGCAAAAAACATCAGCTGTGGCATCAGATGGGCCCTGACCTACAGCCTCTGTCCTTGTTCATCCTTGGATAAAAATGCTTTCAGAGCTGCAATTTTCTTATATATAAAGGAGATAGAACAATATCTAATTCATTGAGTTGTCATGAAGTTAAAAGAAGAAATATACACACACTCTATAGATAGATAGATACATAGATAGATAGAGCTATAGCTAGATAGTTGCATGAAGCAGCACCCTGTATATGCTAGGTGAGCTAGTAATTTCCCTTCCTGAAGAGCTCATGAACTACTTGGCAGCCTGACCCCACCCTCCTGTATCGCTTCTTTCCTCCTCGTTCAGTCCTCAACCACTCATGCGTCACCTTCACTGAATAGCTGCCTCCTTTATACCTTCCCCTCACCCCCCAATAAAATCTGATCTCAAGGTATTTTGGACATACTTCTATGCTCATACTTATAGGCTGTTCTGTTGAAATTTACTTGCTCATCTTTGCTAGCTTCTTGAGAGCAGAGATCACACCTTATTTATTTCTGTATCTCCATTTTTCAGAATGGTATCTTTCACACAGTAAGTACGCAAAAATGTTGCTCAATACATGACCACACTTGGGCTTAGGACTTCATTTTACTTTATTCTTTCAAGTCTACTCAACATTCAAAAACTATTAAGTGTCTTTGAGTCCTTCCATCTTGCAGCTTTAGAGTTGGGGTAGGGGGGATTGGTCTCCTGTTCACCATTATCCACTAATAACATTGTCTTTCCTAAATTTCCTTGGCACATAGTTTTCCAGTAATTTTTTTGTAATTCATTCAGTCAAAGTATTTGACAACTCTTTACTGAGTACCTACTATGTACTAGACATTATTCTAAGGGAGCTTGAGTTATACCATTGAATAAGACCCAGATCCCTCCCTTGTGGAGCTTACACTCTCAGTCTATTGAGAGGAAATAGATAATAAGCATAATAAATAAGTATATGGTATGTTAGAAGGTAGCACGTGCTGTTGAAAACAGTAGAGCAGAGTAAGGTGAATTAGAGTTGCCAGGGCAAGGGGATTGCAATTTTAATCTGAGTGGACCTTGTTGAGATGGCATCATTTGAGCCAAGACTTGAGAAAGGTAAAGTTAACCGTACAGGTATTTGGAAGTAAGAGTATTTTAGGCAAAGCAAATAGCCAGTGAAAAGAATGACTCCAAGCTCTTGGCCTGATCAAATAAGACAAGTTTGCTGCCAACTGAGATGCAGGAAAGCTTGTGCAGAGCAGATTTAGAGATAAGATCAGAGATTCAGTCTAGTTTTGGCCTTGTTAAATTTGAGATATGCATTAGACATTGACGTTGAGATGTAAAGTGGGCAGTTAGTACCTGAATGTAAACTGGAGGAGAGATTCTTGGACTGAAGCTATAAATTTGGGAGTTTTTGCTATTTAGATTGTATATAAAGCAAGAGACTAGATAAATTCACCAAGGGAGTTTGGGTAAATAAAGAAGACAAGAGGACCCAGATCTGAACTCTGGAGCACTCCAACTTCAGGAAGAATGAGGGAACAGGAGGACTGGCAGGTTGACTGAGAAGGAGTAGCCGGTGGTGGTGAAATTTCACAGTATCCTGGAAGCCAAATAAAATACCAAGGAACAGAGAGTGATCGACTATAGTAGATGCTACTGATCAGTCACCTAACATGAGGACTAAGAATGGACCATTGAGTTTAACAACTTCAAGTTCCCTGGTTGCCGTGACAAGAGATGAAAAAGTAAAGAGTGGTGGGGATGATTGCAGTGGATTTGAAAGGATAGTCAGCACAATGCTAGAAGGACGGAATGAAACTAGAAAGAGAGGAAATTGTACTCAGAGTGGCATATATGAAATTGAAGTGAGGTGGGGAAGACTTAAGTTATTGGTGGTAATGACAAGATCTAGGGTGTGACATGGGAGTTAATGGCTAAAGACAACTAGAGGCAGGATCAGTGCACAACTGTTGTCCAGAGAATGGAGAGGCTGGCTCGTTTGAAGGATTCGCTATCCATACACTGAAATCACCAAGATTGAGGACACTGATACTATTGGGAGATTCAAAGCCAGGTGTCTGTACAGAGGAATGAAGCATAATGGTCTGGAAGTGGCAGTGGTGTGTGTATATTGGGGGAGGGAGAGGTTAGCAAAGAGAATGCTCACCCTTCCCCTAGGCCCAATGGGACGTGGGCTGTGGGAGGTAGAGAAAAAACTGGAGAGGGCTGCTGGGGAAGAATTATCATTAGAGGGGAATCAAGTGCTCATTCAGGAAGAAGGTGAGAGAATATCCGAAGAGGAGGTTGAGAATATATAGTGGTTTTTGCCAGTGATGGACCATGAATTCCAGAGGACACAATAAAACAGTTGTGCAGGAGATGAGGATAGATTGTAGGCAGGCAGAGCTTTACAAGTACTGGAGATAAAGAGTAAGCTGGTGGTCTAGAGCTCTCTGAGCTGACATGACTACAAGCAAAGGGCCTAATGAGATCAGTTCCAGTGACTAAAGTAGAAATTGGTGGAGGGGCTTAAAGAAATTGAAGGGATAGGGATGGATAAATGTCAGGGGTTCCTTCTTAATGCCGTTCATAGAGACAGGGTGATCCAGGGCTCAGAGTTTGTGTCCTCCTCTTGGACCCATCAGTGGAGGGTGGAAGGCCCAGCGAGACGTGGACTTGGGCCTAGTGCTACAGTTGCTCCTTGACCCCTGTGTTTTCCCAGTGCTGGGGGCTGTTTCTTGACTCTGGATGATGGACTTGAGAACCTCTGGAAAGCCAGGAATTATGCTGAGCCTTTGGACTTGCTCTGACCCCTGATAGGGGTGGAGCGTGGAGGAAGATTAGAAGGCCCGGGCAGGCGTGGGCGCAGTGCCCCTGAGAGCAGCTCCCTCTTGATCTCCTGAGTGAGGGGCTTCCCCTTGATCCCTTTTGATGAAGTTTGGGTGTATTTCTGCCTAATGTGTTTTCTTGCCTATTATTAATATTATAAGTTATATCCATAAATGAAGAGATTCTTAGTGTTTTTTCCCTTTGCTCTATGTTGAGTTTTTAGTTTATCCTTGGGAAATAGGACACGTCTTTGGTTAATAGACATTTGAGGTGCACGAAATGAAACGCTGCGAAAGCAATTCAGATGGAACTGACAGGTATGAGAATGGGGCTCAGCTGCTCCCAGCTTTTCAGTTTGATGACAGTCCTGCAATAAATAATCAGAAACTGGGCGAAATGATAGCAAATGTCAGTTTAAAGTTTTCACTTGTCAAAACTAAGATTGTCTTATCACGAAACCATTGCTGGACCAAATTATGCTACCTTTTATCCTCCTGTTCATTGGAAAACATTCTTCACCCCTGAGTTTTTATGCTGAACTGCGTTAGAGCACTTCACAGACAAATTTCCAGTCTACACTGAGGTTCATTACTGCTCGGTCCATCTAATAAAGGAGACTTAGTTTGGTCAGAAAGCAATTGTTCGACTCTCCTGTTTATCAGTCTCTGTCATTGACAGTTCCAGGTTAAACAATGGGACCTGTCTCAGCAAAGGAACTTCTTTGCAGTTTTATGAAGAGGTTATTGTCATTTTATCTGTACAACAGAGAGAAAACTCGAGAACATCAAGGTTCTATTTGTCTAAGGAGCCATTGTGATGTAGCTTCTGACCTTTGGAAAGAAGACCGAGGTTCACGTGTAATTTAGTGCTGGGTTTCTAAGAAGCATTAGCCAATTTATTTTCAACCAAATGAGGAGTTCTTTTGCCCACCTTGTGGCCAGATGTTGTGAAGGAGACACCAAGAATGTTGGAGCTGCCCAGGGACTGAGCAGCAGCTGGCCCGGCCGGCCCGGCTCTGCCAGATGGGCGCTGAGGCTCAGCGAGCGGGCAGCTCTCCGAGCCCCACGCGGAGGCCCACGCTCACACTCAGGCGTCTTGACTGGTATCTGACACTGACATTTTATGAAAATGTTTGTGTCTGAGTTTCCATCCTCAAGGTGAAAAATATATCCTACTTTAATAGCAACTCTCATATTTAAGGCTATAAAATCTTAAGAGGTAGGAAAGCCATATTGTTTCTTTTGTTGTTGCTTGTTTTTGTAGGATTTTTTTCCTTTTTCAATATGAAATTTCCATGCTCCTTTTTCATCTCGTCCCTCGTCCTCTCACCATGAGTACATATTATGCCTTCAGGGAAAATCAGGACTACAGAAAGGGAGAGGAAGAATTTGAGACCAGGTAGAGATGGCAGTCCTGACTCACCATGATCATGTTGCACTGAGTTTCGTGTGGATCCTGCCGCCTGTTTCTGAGCGTGAGAAGGGGTCATGTAAGCTGTAGGGGGAACAATAGGACATTCTGGGAGAGCAGCAGAGCAGGTCAGAGTCCAGCAGGAATTGCCATGTTAGGTGGCCTGCCAGGGTGAGCACCGTCCCCCACCAACAAGATTTTCAGCGCGTGGCAGTGGTGACACCCTGAGCTTTGAGTATAGGTGCTGCCACTTACAAGCTGTGTGACCCTGGGCAGGTGGGTCACCCTCACTGAGCCTCCGCTTCCTTCTCTGTGAAAGCTTAGAGATCTTACGTGGGTGAAGTGAGATCGCACACATGGAGAAGCGGTCAGTGCAGCAGGGGTCAGCTCACAACAGCTCCATTCCTCTCACTCTACCTTCCTTTCTTCCAGCTTCTCTAGGAATGCCAGCTCTCAATTTGAAGACCTTTTTTAAGAAACTCTGTAGCTGCACATGCCTCCTTGGAAAACTTGCACATCGCCACTTGGTATAATAGGTCAGCTGTAGGAGTGACTACTCTGTTCCAGGGCGACATTTAAAAGTGCCAGCGGAGCTTAACACAGCTCGTTCCAGAAAGCTTACGTTGTGTCTCCATGCCAGAAAGCTCGCATCATAACCAGTGTGCTACACTGTAGTTAATTAACTTGCGAAGACGTGATGAAACCTGGATAACAAGATCTGGCCTCTGTTTTGCACATAGAGGAAGCATTTTATTCTGAGGAATATTCAAGCCCGGGCATTTTATCAATGCTTACTAACTCTCTTTGATAGACATTCTTACATACACTCAGATTTTTCCGCCTGTTTCCCGCGTCTGTTGTACTCTCCCTCTGCCTGGAAGGCCCTGCTGCCACTGCCTCCGTGCCTTCCTTCTCCTCACCCCTCCTTCAGCTCCACCCTCCCGGTCTTTCAGCATTCTCCGAGAAGCCAGCCATGACCCCCAGAATGAGGGAGGTGCCGCTTCTCTATATCCCCAGACACTCAGTTCATGTAGTGTAAGGGTCTGTGCAGGGCCAGGAGATGGATGAGAAACAGTGAAAGGGTGCTGTAATGGGGAACCGACCTAACCTGGAGAACTGGGCAGTTTGTCTGAGGGAGTGACATTCAGGCTAAAGACTGAGAAGGAGGTAGCTTGGAAGGAGAGGAAAGAACATTTCTGGTGGAGGGAGGAGCAGATGTGGAGACACATCCCACATGCTTGAGGCAAAAAGGAGCATAGCTCCCATTGCTTACCTCTTCCTCGTGGCAGCTGCCGTCCTGTGCTGTAGTCATTGGACATGATGCTTCGTCTCTGGTGTCGTTTACCTGAGAAAGGAAGTGTGGCGGGAGAAGTAGGTGTGATTGTAACCAACGAGTGTGTTGCCTCTGCTGTCCTCTGAGCTTTAGGCTGGCGTCCTAGCTTTCTCAACGGGCAGTGCCCTTCCCTATAACACGGGCATGACAGTTCTGCTTACTCAGGGTCTGTTGTGATGACTCTGTGCAGGCTCTCAGCCGCTGGCATACAGTGACACAGCATGGATTTTATTATTCATATTGTGGCTTCCTAAGGTGTTAAATAGCCGAGCTGGATCGTTTTCCATTTTGATTAGAATTTCTTACGTGACTGCATGAAGTTGGAATAATGAGAATGTTTATTTCCATGACAATCCAAGATAACAAATTCAGGATGAGTGTTTCTCTACACCGTTAAGTAGAGTGGGAAAGGAGAAAGCCTGAGAGCGTGAGTGGAAGCTCTTCCTCGGATGTGTCATAGACTAATTGTCCCTGCTGTGGTTTAATAGTGTAGATTTCCCACAAGTTTGTTCCTATAAAAAATTATTCCTGGGGCCGGCCTTGTGGCCAAGTGGTTAAGTTCGTGCGCTCCGTTTTGGCAGCCCAGGGTTTCACCGGTTTGGATCCGGGGCACAGACATGGCACCACTCATCAGGTCATGCTGAGGTGGTGTCCCACGTGCCACAACTAGAAGGACCTACAACCGGAATATATAACTGTGTACTGGCGGGCTTTCGGGAGAAGAAGAAGGAAAAAGAAGATGATGATGATTAGCTCAGGTGCCAATCTAAAAAAAAAACTTATGCCTCCTTCAAGTCTGTTGTGTGTGCTGCCTGCAGCCGTGGGGACAGAAGCCCTCCCCAATACCTCACGGGTGCCGCGCGTCAGAGGATAGCTGTGCCTGCTCCTTGAGCAGATCCTTGGCCTCTGTCCTGACAGACCGTGTGTGGGTGGCCTTTCGTCCACTCACCTGTTACACACAGTCGTGCTGAGTCCCATGTTAGCCACTGCCTGATGGTACGGCCACAGTGCTGATGAAAGGACACATTTAACCGGGGTCTTCGCTACTGTATTATAAAGTGAAGTGCCTGTAGTTTGTATAGCTCGAGTCTTCTAGTAGGTGAGGCTTAAAGAGGAAATACCATCCTTGCCTCTGTAACAACGTCCATCTATTGGAACGAGACTGTGGCTGTCCTTCCTCCACTCGCGTAGCACCCTGCGTGAGCTCAGCCTTAGTGCCTGGCACACAGGACTGTAATTGCCCACTACGCAGCCATCTGCTCTCCAGACTCTCAGTTCTTCCAGGACAGAGACTCTCTTTACCGCCCTGCACAGTCGGCACTTACTCAGTGTGGATTGGCCAGCAGCTGTGGTGAAGGTGTCACAGGCGTTTATTTTGTGTTAAAGTTGTCGGGATGAAAGAGGGGCCTGTGATAATCCTAAAGTCTGAGGCTGCCTTCTTAGAGCCCGGTCATCTCAACAGGAATTTCATTCAGGTTTTAGCCTTGCCCTTATTAGTTATCTGTAAGTTTTAGAATACTTCATTGAATATGATTTAAACTCACAGTCAGTGCATTTGCTCCTAACTGTGTTTCTGTCTCTTCTCTTTGCGTGTTTTGTTCTGCTCACTACAGTGGCGCAGATTACTATGATTATGGACATGGACTCAGTGAAGAGACCTACGATTCCTACGGTGAGTGGCACGCCCAAGTGAACCATAAATGGAGAGGGGGATGGCCATAGGAACACCTTAAAGATCCATGTTGAGGGGAAACTCAAAAAGACATTTTGACTGTGAAACAGCAGTTTCCTCTCAGTTCATCTGTGCATATCTAGATATTTTTAGAAGCTCCTTTAAGATTTAAATTTAATATTTAAAGAGAACTAAAGACTTGCAGAAAATTACATGAATTCAGATTCTGAACATAGATTTTCTGTTTGGGTTGATTACCACGTGCTGATTTTCTTATTTATAGACTAGTTTGCCAAACTGCAGACACTCGCTAGCGTGGGTCTTTCTGAAGTGTCTGCTTCTTGACAGTAAAGGCAAGTGAAGCAATCGAGACAACAGCTTTAAAGTGATTCTCGCACCCCCATCTTTATATTTTAATCCATCCCCAATCCCCAGTCCTCTGAAAACATCACAGTGGGAGTCATTCCACACCGTGTCCAGGACACTGAGCCAGGGAGGTGTAAGGCACTCCCAGGCTTGCCGACGGCTGAACCCCACTTAATTCAGGGGAGGCTGGTAGAGATGCTGGGGAAACCATGTCCCAGGTCTCAATATGCAGAAGAATGACGGGTTTAATTAAAAGAATTGGCAGCAGCAACATAATAATAGTAAGAAGCTCCTTCGCTGCAGGGCGAAGAGAGCAGAGAACTGAAAGTTTCAATCAGGGTCAAAGCTCCAAAGACGACCTGGTACCCAGTACAAGTGGATCAGGATTCTGCTTAATGGATGTTGTGACATTTCTCTGAACATAACTGAAAAACCATTTTCTGGTGTTCCTTTTGAAGTGCATTTTGTTATATCACCTGCCCCAAGCTGTGATGACCGCACCTTGGGTTTTTTTTTTTTGTTATTCATAACAAATACTTAAGAGAAATATGTTGGTTTGCTGAATGCTGTCTACTTAAATTGATGCAAGTTAGCTTGAGGGAATGACGTTGATTGCATGTTTGTGTCAAAAGAAGAGGTCATTTTAAGCATTTTTCCTTCACAGCTTTTTTAAATTGGTCTCTGTGGACACATGGCTGTTAAATTGCTGTGGGTTGCAGCAGGGCTGTTAACTGTTTGTTGTCGGAGACCTAGAGATCGATCACTGGAAGTCTGGAGGTTGACCAGACGTTTACTCTCAGGAGGCAGAGGTGTAGAATGCCGGGATCCAGTATGGTCCAGTGAAATCTGACATTATGACGTTAAGATTATTTCATATTCATGAAGTATTATTGAGGCATAAATTTCTACCAACACAACTCTAATTTACTCTTTCTGTGAAAGGACCTATGAAAATTGTTACAGCATTTCTTTCAATCTGCCCATTCCCATTTTGCTCTCATTTTTTCATCTTTTGTCTTCACAAATTTTTATCTGTATTTTCTTTGTTTTTTTCTTTTAGAAGAAATCTAAGTGATTCTTTTTCCATTCTCTTTCCCATTCATAAATGTCTTAATGTTTAGCACAAGGCACTTGAATTTGCCACTTGAGCCTGTGAGCTTTTGTGAAATGAGTAGCCAAGAGGAAAGTTCTTGCACAGCTGGTTGTCTTTTAAGATACAAAACTTATTTTTTTTCCCATGCTGATAGGCTTTGCTAGTGAGACATCCATTTTCCATTGTGTTGGTAATTTTTTTACAGTAAATTCCCTTGAGTCTTTTTTTTAGCTCCTCAGGGATATCTATCTTGAATATGACATGTACCATTAGTTCAGGGCTGAGTTAGATTTGGAACAATGAAGCCAGTGGGCTCCATGGCAATGATCTAATTGTGATTCATCTTACTGATTTTAGGACAAGAGGAGTGGACTAACTCAAGACACAAGGCGCCTTCAGCGAGGACAGCAAAGGGCGTCTACAGAGACCAGCCATATGGCAGATACTGATTGTACTGTCTGATGTTGTGAAATAGCCAATCTGTGGCCACCAGTCCTGTATACTGTTCAAAGTAATTTTTTTCTATGAACAATCCCTTTTTAAATAAATCAAAATGCTTAAAATCTGAATGGATGGAACTTAAAACTACTTTGTTGAAACATCAATCTGGGCAGAAAAAAAAAAGACATGTAAAATTTTGTTATTTCCAGTCTGTATATGAAAAAATAGGTCATCAAAAGGAAAAAAAATAACTTTGATTAACTAGTGTTAAACAAAAAAATAGGTTTACTAAATATGTTAATCCATCCTTTTAACATAAGCCTCACCTTTCATTTTAAAGGTTTCCATAGAGTTTAGTTATTTGATCTTTCAGCCATATGCTAGTTTTTATTTCTCTTGCCAACATGCGTAAAAAGGGAAGCCAATTACAAGTGCAAATAATGTGGTATTCTTTTGTAACTCGAGTCTTGAAATGTTCTGTAGTGTTAAGCAAAGTCTCCTCTTGCTTGATACTAAATAAACTTTTGAAAGAAATTTCGTGTGTGTGAGCTAACAATTTCATGTTTTTCTTATTTAAAAAGGCCTTCATAAATAGTTGTAAACAGGGAAAGAATTCATTTAACAACGCTTGTGATAAAAGGGTCACACTAAACATTGTACAACTTATTTAAAAAATGGTATAAAATTAAATGTACCATTATATACTCACCGTAGATTTAAATGCTGTTTAAAGAGTCCAAATGGTATCAAGCTGCTTGAGTGGCACGTTAAAACTACGCAAAACCAAATCTTGTTTAAAAACTGGTTTTAAAATAACTACTACTGATTTTCTGAAAAAGATGTGATCAGTTTTCATCTTGTTGAGCGTTTTTTCACTAGTGCAACTTTGGATTTTTTATGAGAATTTTGGTACCTTAATGAACACTTCGCTCCATGCTGGAAGCAATAAGCACAAAGCTTTTAAAGACATTCTGACTTGACTAATTGAGGTCGCACTCGCCAAGGCTGAGGATGTGTAACCCTTAAACGGTCTTCATTTTCAAAGGTAAATAAATCAAATAAGATTTTAATCTCACTTAATTTATCTTAATATAACTAATAAAACCAGAACGATGACAACGTAGCAAGTTTCATTATCCATTTTAGAAAGGGTTTAAGATCACCTAAATTCTCATTTTAAAAAGTTTAATTTGTTTTAGTAATCTAAAAAGCCTTAGTTTAGTCAGTTTAATTGGGGCCAATTATTCCCTATTAAACAAATGTAAAACCTCATAACTAGTTGTTTGTAATACATTATTTGCTAGTAATTGAGGGCACTTCTTAAAACTGACAAATATTTAATAAAGTTATTCTTTAATCATTTGGCTTAAGTTTTTTTTAAATTGTAGATTATGTAAAATGTTTACTTTTTATTTCTTGAAGGATTTCCTTCTCTTTGAGTAAAAAGGTCTTTTCTTTTGTTAGGAAATGTCAGCTGCCTTGGAAGTCAGAGGAACAGCCGTGCCCCCAGCAAACAAAGGTGAGTGCCTTTGCCTTTCGCGCTGATTGTTTGGACGTGTTACAGAAGATGGAGACAATCGCATGCTCCTCTGAAGTCCGTGGAGCATTTCCCATGCTGGCTCCTGTCACCACCACTCGTGATTATGGCACATTAACTCCCAGTCAGGAAAGAAGCTTCTCGAATGTCACCAGGTCAGACCAGTCAGCTGCGTTCAAGCTGCTGGCCTCAGCTCACGGCAGTGTTTAAATACTTGGATTACTTTCTTCAATAAAAACATCACGGTCTAGGAGCTGGCCGCATGGCCGAGTGGTTAAGTTCTCGTGCTCCGCTTCAGATCCTGGGCGCGGCCATGGCACCACTCATCAGGCCATGCTGAGGTCGCGTCCCACAAGCCACAACCAGCAGCACTCACAACTAGAGTATACAACTATGTACTGGGGGGCTTTTGGGAGAAGAAGGAG
The DNA here is from genome assembly GCF_041296265.1 of Equus caballus. Lineage (NCBI taxonomy): Eukaryota > Metazoa > Chordata > Mammalia > Perissodactyla > Equidae > Equus > Equus caballus. The sequence continues at coordinate 91,182,189 of NC_091692.1, forward strand.
AAGAAGATGGGCAACAGGTGTTAGCTCAGGTGCCAGTCTTTAAAAATGTCTATATGTAACAATCTAGTCGAGGACATGAAAAACTTTCCAGATTATTAAGTGAAACTAGCAGTTTACCACACCTAATGTATAATAGGATCCCGATTTTATTTTTTGAAAACTGACTGTGTAGACTATATATTCAGATTCAAAATGGCATGGATGTGCTAGAGATTTTTGACTATAATTATCTTAGGCTTGTGGAATTATGATTCTTTGTGTGTGCTTTTCTATCCTTTTGGGATTTTGCAAAACAAATTACTACTTTTGTAAGCTAAATATTATAAAGTGTGTTTTATAACATTTTTAAAAATTTTTTAAAAATCTAGCAATCTGTGAAGGAAAGGTATCATTAATTTGGTCTTTTCAGATATTCTTGCTTTTTTCTAAATCATCCGAAACATTCCTTAGGCCCTGACATTCCAGAGTCTTACCTTTTACAAGTATTTGCATTTGAGCTCTGCCCCTTACTGTGTGACTTCCGACAAGTCTCACTTTTGACGACAGCACAATGAGAACGATGCTTATTCTCATGTAGTTGTTATTAAGAATTAAGTGCGATAATACTGCAAGAGTGTTTTGTAGTCTGGAAAGTGATGCAATAATGTGAAGTGTAATTGTCAAAGTTGAATATACATGTTTAATATGCATGGGAAACATATACGGGAAGGATATAAGGGTTTTTTTCCTTGAATAGCCAAAATTAGCCTGAAACAATTAAATTACTGTTACTTCACTCTCATAGACCAAAATAAGTTTATTTTATTTATTTATCTTTGCTTCTTTTCTTGCACAGAAAGGGAATATGACGTACAACACAGTTTTTTCAATGTGTGGTGCTATATTGAATTTTTCACTTATTTTCTTTCTTTAATAAGTAAGTTTATTTAGGAATTGGTATGTTGAGTAACAAATGTAGGTTTCTTAGATCAGGAATTATGAATAGGTCCCTGGTGGGTAAACCCCCATATGGTCTTCAGAGCTAATTCATAGGAATTGTTGTTCAATTTTATGTTTATCTGCACATTTTTAAAGAATCTGTAGTTTCATCAGACTATAAAAAGGGCTTGTGAGTGAGCAAGGTCGGGAGCCACCAAGAGCAGTCCTGGACAGGGGTGCTCCTGCTTGGCTTTCAGGGCTTCCCCTTATTCGGCACAGACTCTCCCGAGCCCTGTTTCTTCCTGTTTCCACAGGAAGGCTCTGCTGTACACATGCAGTCTTCTGTCCCTGAGAGCACATTGCATCGTTCCCAAGTCTTTCCCCCAGGCTTCGTCTTCCCCCTTGGAATTCGTTTATTTTCTCATTTGACAACATTTACTGAGCACAAGTTCTATGCTAGACTCAAAGGAGGCAACAGGAATACAAAGATCCAGAAGACGTGGACCTTAGATTCAAGTAATTCAGAATCGAATGGAGAGGACAGACTGACAAACCAGTACTTGCTATCTGTCCCCATTCCTTTGCCCGTAGAAACCATGCCCATCCTTCAGGACACAGCCCAGTACCCTCTCTTCCACAGTGTCTCCACCAGTTAACACAGGCCACGGTCCCTCAGCCCTCTCTGAAATAGCATGTTTGGTTTATACTTCTTCATTTTAGTATTGATAGCATGTGACTTAGACTGGTTACAATTTGCCATTATCACCAAGCATGTGCTTATCACCTTCTATAAACGATTTCATTGAATCCTCACAGCTATAAGAAGGATAAGTGTTTTACAAAGGAAGACACTTAAGCTTCAAGAGATGAAGTCATTTATGTAAGCTCACACACCCTGTAACCGGGAGAGCCAATATTGAAGCCTCCACTTTAATCCAGAGTCTTTGTTCTTAACCATGCTGTTGCGCTGTCAGTTCTCTGGGCTAGCACTGACTCCCTCGTTAGATTAAAGGCTCCTTACGAACAGGGGCTAATTTTTTTGTTACCTTGTATCCCTAAAAGTAACTCTGACAACACTGAGCATTGGCTAGACATTATGATTGGATGACCGTTCCCTTCTCCATCTCTGCCCCACCTCCCACCCCAGAGATTCTTGAATCTTCTTATATTCAAGATATTCCAGTTGAATCAGTGTCAGTATTCATTCAGGTACACTGACTGAGCATCTCGCTGCTGCAGACAGTGGGAACGCAGTGATGAATGCTGTAGTCCTGTCCTTGAAGGCGCCACAGTCTACTGGGGAGATGGGCAAGGAAGGCCTCAAGGGCGGTGACAGATATAGGCACATAGAAGCGAGACGTCCACCAGGTTGGGTGATTAGAGGTGGGAAAGGTGCCATCCCAGGTGCCAGGACCAGTAGAAGATAACCACAGAGGGAAGATATTCTGGGAAACATTCATATCCCAGCTCTGCCATTTACCAGCTTTGTCACCTTGGGTAAGTTACTTAACCTGTCTAAGCTGCAGTCTGAGTCACAGTTTATCCGTCCATAAAACGGGCACAGTAATGCTGTCTATCTCAGTGTTAGTGAGAAGATTAGAAGCATGCCTGGCACAAATATAGGTATTTAATCATTTGTTGCTTTATGTAAATATTTGGAGTTATAAGAAAACACGATCATCTAGGAAACTTCAGTTATATTAGATAATTAGAAAAAGCAAGAGATGCTGTCTGGTTAGGCAAGGGACACATAATGAGGGATCTTGCAGGTCCTGCTAAGAACCTTAAATACAGTGAAACCACTTCAGTTGTCATCTCCTCTTCGCCTTTAAGCCCGCCCTGCTCCGTTCCCCTGGGTGGAGATTGTGCCCTTTTCAGTCCGTGTTCCAACAAGAACTTTGGACAGAGTTCTGTTTGCCCGGCTTATTGATCCCGTAGCCAGACAGAGAGTGCCTGGAAAAGCAGGGCCCTAACCCGTTCATCCTCTCGTCCCGTCTCTGAGCACAGTGTCTCGCAGGATGAATATGAAAGAATGACATTGTCAGTGTGATCAATACGATTCCTAACAGGCAGTGTTAGAAATGGTGGGGAATAGTTAGCCAAGACAAAAAAGGTCACTCATGTTAATGGCAAGTCAGGTGGTCTGGCTCCCTTGGTTTAACTCAAAATTTGACAGTGACTCTGGTCCTGTGTACAGAGACGGGTCCCAGAATGTGAAACTGATGATTTGGGGGGGCAGAGAGGAGTGTAGTCAAAAATCTAATTAACCAAAATATAAGCCACTTTATAAGGTATATGTAATGAACATAAATAATAGTTTATTTTCTCTGCAAATAATATCTACTATTTATGTTGATATTCAGTGTCTTGTAGGGATAGAAAGGAAAAAAATCCATCATTATATTTAAAATAAAATCTACTTCATGCTTGATTCTCTTTCCATGTTTGAGAAAGGTTGTAGAACACTTTTAAATTTGAATTTCAGCCTCCCTTATCGAATGGAAAATCCTCCCCAGTTGAAGCTGATTCTGAATGGGATTCTTTCCAGAATCTCAGTTCTCTCTCTTGGTGGTTAGCGGCCATTGCTGAAATTGATTTTCGGATCTTAGTATCCTGAGTCCTTTAGTGGCTCCCGATGGCTTTCAGGAGAAGCTCAGACTCCCTCGCTCTGAGCATACAGCCCTGCAGCTCTTGGTCCTGGCTGCCTCTCCAGCTGCCTCCAGCGTGCTCTCCACCCTTCCCTGCTCTGCTCCAGCCTTGCTGTTGAATCCCCCGGGGAGCCTTCATGTCTGTGCCATTCTCTGCCGGAAATCACGCCGTTCCCTTCCCACTCAGTGCTTGACATGGCCAGTCCTTACTAGTCTGTCCAACTTGGAAATGAGACTGGAAGCATCACCTCACCCAGGAAGCCTTCCTTGGCTGGCCGTCTCCACATCTCGCCTGGGTGTGGGATCCCTGCTTGAGAGCCCTCATAGCTCTGTACAGATTCTGCAACCCAGTGTCCTTTGATTGCTATTTCCTCTCCTCCCCACCACTGACCACGACATAAACGTCATTAGTGCAGGCGCCATGTCTTGTGCCCAGTGAGTGCTAAATGGATAAGCAGTCGAATGTGTGAGTAAATAAAATGAGTGAGGTGGCGCAGTGTCCCATAGTACAAAGCGGATCGGGACTCACTGGGCTCATTGGACCAAGTTAGAGTCATCCTTCCCTTTGAAGAGAATATAACAGGTCATTAAATGTTGTCATTCACATATATAAATATAAAATCACATTTGGCCACCACTCCTGGCAAGATCCATTCTTTGCTCACCTCTCCACGTCTGCTACCTAACATGGTTCCTGGTACTGGACGGCCCTGGAGACACGGAGATGGAATAAATACGCAGACCCCACTGCGAAGTGAGCAGGCTGGAGGGATTATCCTGAAGCGAGATTTCTGCTCCACTTGTTGATGTGTCTTTCTCACCACCTGTAAGACTTTGCGTTCTTTAAAGACAGAACCGTGTCCTGTTTGTCATGTTCACCAGATCCCAGCGTCATGCCGGGTGCATAGCAGGGGCCGACAGGGTGTTCACTCAGGGGCGAATGGTGAGCAAACCTGTGAGTCATGAAATACTACACGGAGCACTGCTCACTGTTAGTTTGGTTTTTCAGCAGAAATGAGATATTTACTTCTGTAACTTCTAGGTTTTTACATGGGAAATGTGAAATTGGAAAACCACAGTATGTTCTTTATTTAATAGATAATACATATGCTTGGTGCAAAATCCAAAACTTCCAGAAGAGTAGACAATGAAAAGTTGGTCCATTGCCAGCCCTACCTACCCCCACACACCCAGAGGCAGCTGTTCATATTGGTTTCCATATTTTTTTTAGAGATTGTGCATATGCAAAGCATATATATTTTTTCTAATTACTACTGTTTTTTACGTACAAAACAGTACACTGTTTTCTACTCGCTTCTACACTGTTTTCTACCCTGTTTCACTTTAAAGTATATCTTAGTGTTCATTTTCTATCATTTTATGCTATAAAGCTACCTTTTTCTCTTTCTTGGCTGAATAATATTTATGTGAATGAACCATAGTTTAAACAACTTTTGGCAGACGTGTAATTTGCTTCCAATATTCTGCAGTCATTAAAGACAGTGCTAGAAAGCATAGCCTTACATCCCTGTTACCGTGCACATTTGTATACATCTGTAGAATAAATTTCTAAATTGGATTTATTGAGTCATTGCATTTTGTACAGATACTATATCGTTCCCCATGGAGGTAATACTATATCTTAATATGCTTTTCTGAAGGAAACTTGAACTCTAAATATGGTGTATCTGTTACTAACACCACTGTTAGCACCTGTGGCGACACGGAAAACTCCTCCACTCTGGGTGGGTTTAAAACCGTCTTCCACCCGCAGCAGGGAGACTGGTGCGTGGTGGGTTAGGAGCCCGCGCGGATGGATGAGGCAGGGTGAGTTTGGATCCAGAAGGGATGTGTCCCGGGCGCTCAGGGACAGCTGAGAGATACGGGGAGCTCCCCCAGCCCTTGCTCAAGCTCGGGTTGGCCTCTTCTCACTGCTGGAGCGGTTTACGTCGGCAGATGTGTTCTCAGGGCCGGCCCTCCATGGGGCTGACTTCACATTAAGCACTGCGGACGCACAGTGGGTGAGAGGTGGCCTCTGCCCCTGAGGGCCCCCAGTCTCGGAGGAGACAGACCCCTGCTGGCACTTCACGCCACAGTGTCCTCGCCCCCATTTTCCTCATCTCTAGCTACCCTGACTCTGCCAATTCTTCAAGCTCTCCCCACTCTTTCTGCCAAAAGAACCCTTTTCTCTCTTGCCTCTGAAAGTACTGGCTGCCAGCACTCAGTCGGCACACACCGAATTCTGACCTGCCGGGCAGTGTCGTGTGGATTGTCCCTCGTCCCCCAGGAAGCTTCTTGAGGGCTGGGAGTAAGTCCGTTACCTCGTGTCACCTTAAAGCACTTTTGCTTCTCAAGCCAGTCAAGAAATACTCATTGATTAACTAAACAATGCCCTAATTAATAGATTTACAACATGAGATGTTGACCTTTATAAAGTATTAGCCTTGAAAATAACAGTTTGCATCTGGTCCGTCCCCGGACATGGATGCTTTGTGCAGGTGACACCGTGAGGTTCGCTGTCTCTGGCCCGGGGCAGTAATAAAAGGCCGGACGCAGGCAGAGGTGGCGCCGGGGACAGGGCAATGGACCCTGTCTGAGGGACCACAAGGAGGGAGAGGCGCCGCGGAGGAGACCTGAGTGCAGTTTCAAAGTTCCGTGGAAATCTTGAAGCAGGAGGGAGAAGAATGCCAGGTGTTAACAGGCTGAGGCAGAGGGGAGCCGGGCATTGACCAAGGCAGGAGCAGCATCCTGTGTCTGGGGACATGTCAGCAGTAGCTGGACTGTAAGTGCCGGTGCCGGGAGAGGGAGAGGGGGTGCTGCATCTGGGGAGGTAGTAGCCAGGTCCTAGGGGGCATGAACCGGGTCCCCAGGGCTTGGCGTCACCCTTTGTGGCATTGCCGGATCCCCTAGGGCCAAGCATGTGTAACCAGAGCTGTGAGAAGTAAACACAGTGATGACCACCTCTCCGGTGTGATTGTTTTTGTATTTTTTCTTTTTCCTTCTGATTGCCGCTTGGGTTTTAAAATAACAGTTTTGTTGCGCCTCAAAATATATCCTATGGTGTTAATTAATAAAAAATTTAAAAAATATATCTGAAAGTTGTCTCTTCTCAGATGCCAAGAATGCAAGGGCTGTGCCAGTGTGTACCCGTAGGAAGTCATTTCACATTGTCATCCTGGAGGGTCCATGTACAGCAAGCACTGCCATTCTGATGTCAGACTCCTAAATGTCACAATGCGTAGTATTTTCATCATCATAATATTTAATCATTCATCTTCCTTACTAAACACAAATATTTTATGTGCTTAATTTCTACAAGTCTGTTTTGCATTGTTTACCATAAATATCCTTATTTCTATTAAATTTCTACTTGCCTGCTTCCTCTGCCTACATCCTGCCTTTCCCAACAGAGCATAAATAATTATTTGTTTCTTAACATGTACAAATATATTTCATTTTCCTCTCTTTCAGGAACTTTCCTTCTAATTTTGGACTGCTTAAAAATAGTCAACTCACCAACGTGCCTAGTCAGTAAATGAATTCGCTTGCGAACTTGAAAATCATCTTACTTTATTACTTTTTGCACAATTTTGTGTTTTGTGAAATGTTTTATAAGATGGTATGCTTTTTAATTTGGAAAGCCTGCTAAAAACAGGAAAGAAAATCAGTTTTATTTTGTTGTCTCCTAAAAACAAAAAACAAATGATTTGTGTATTACTTAATAAAGGCTGCCCGTTTCGATCTCTTCTACTTTAATATAAACCTAGAGAAACCAAGTCTTGCTATTTCAGCTCTAAACTTTGCACACTTGAGAACCACGTACAGCTGCAACTCAATGTGAGAAGTCAAGATTCTGCACATGGTCCAGATTTGAAAATGGTTTATCCATCTCACTTATGGAACAATAAATATGAAAATGTTATGCCGAAAGTATTCTGTCACACGAAAGGTTGATTATAAAGGCTTCTGCGGGAAGCAGAGTGGTGCCGACAGAAGAGAAGTGTGGTTTTCATGCCTCTCCGTAATTTGTTATGGAGCATAAAGGTCATAATCCCTGTGGACGGTATTACTCTGTTCCTTCTCTTTTCATCAATTTACTGGCACATTGTGATTTTAATTCAGTGCGCCCCGGGAGGAAGTGTCTTATTCCTTCTGCTAGCAGCTCACACAACATGTTTCCTAGTCTTGGAATTTCAAGAACAGTCTTACGCATTGTTAAATTGTCAGTTTCTTCCCTCAAAGACACATTTCCTTAAGGAGTTCACTTTTTGCGATGTACCGCGTTGGGAGCATTGTGTTAACCACAGCATAACTTCTTATAGGTTTGCTGTTCCTGATCCTCTCATGACGCATCCTAGAAACATGATTTTCCACTCCTGTGATTCCTACGTTTACTTTTGTCAAATACACATTTCCCCATCTCAGAATGCAAGGAATCAAAGCCTGTGTGTTGGAGGGCCGAGGGGCCGCTACGGGGAGCAGGCAGGCGGGGCAGGAGCCAGAGGGCGTGCACGCCCATCAGAGGGTCAGGGTCGGCCCAGTGCACCCTTTCGTTTGGAATTAATTTTACACAAATCGGAACTTTACAGCATAAGCCAGATTGTTGTAAATGAACACAATTTGAGCTCCCTTTTTGCTTACAGCCTTTTCACCTACTGAGTCAGTGACATGTCATAACCCTGCAAGTAAAATGCTGTAGATTTGAACTTTCCAACTCTTATCTCTGTCCCCTTCTCCTTGGTCCCACTCTTAATACCTTCGTTTTGGCCTCCTCTTTTATGGCCTCCGTTGCTTAATTAATTAAACACATTTAGTGAGACTCTCATGTGCTGGGCACTGTCCCACGTACTAGAGAGAGAGCACAGGACAAAGCAGAGGGCATCCTGCCTCAACAGCTTACCTTCCAAGGGAGGAGACGGGCCATCACCCACAAAACGACAGAATGGTGCTGTGGGGACAGCAGAGCACAATAATGAGAAGAGGGGTTAGACTTGACTTTGGGCGGTAGAGGAATAATGTGACATTTTAGCTGAGACCTAGGAAACTAAAGAAATGAGCTGCATCAAGACACCTGCAAGTGCAAAGATCCTGAGGTGGAAACGTGCTTGGGAGCTTGAGGAGCCGCAGGGATCCCAGTGCAGAAGGAATGGAATGAGTAAGGGGCAAAGACTGAAATGAAATCAGAGAAGGGGCCAGGGGCTGGAGCCCATTGGGCCGAAGGGTCTCCTTTGAACTTTCAGGGAAGATGTTGCGGGAAGAGGGGTGACGTTGAACCAGAGAAGTAACGTGATCCAATGTACATTTTAACAGAATTGCTTTGGAACCACACTGAAAACAGGCTATAGTAGGGCAGGAGGAGACAAGCAACTGCAATGAAAGTAAGAGCATGGTCCAGGGGCACAGCCCTGTGGGTGTTGAGGACGGGCCCAACTTCAGGTCTACTTTGAAGGGAGAGCTGATAAGACTTAGTTCACAGATGGGAGGTGCAGAAAAGTAGGGGTTAGAGGATGCAAAAATTCTGATCTAGAGCCGTTGAGAAAATAGAATTGCTTTCTGAGATGGGAAGATTGTAGAAGGAACAGGTGATACGTTAAGTTTGAGATAGAACTCTGCCATAGGAGGGGAGCTCTCAGCTGGAGATAGGAACTGGAGAGCCATTAGAATACAGATGTCATTTTAAGGTAGACGGTGAGTGTGGAGATCGGAGAACAGACCTGGGGAATCTACAACAGTTAGAGCGAGATGAAGAGGAAGCAGAGACGAAGAAGGAGTCGCCGACTGGCAAGGGGACCGAGGGCTGTGCCGCAGGAGGCATCTGTAGAAAGGACTTCCCAGAGTGGGGATGGGATGCCCTGCTGCAGGTTCGGCAAGGGAGGTGAGGGCTGAAGATCAGACACAGTAGCTGCATAGAGGCTCCGTGACCATGATTGCTTCATAGAGGGAGGGCTGGGAGCAGATCCAAGAGAGAACTGGAGAAGAGAAATTAGTATAGTCAGCGCTTTCAAGGAGCCTGCTTTCTAGAGTTGCTGGAGAGGGCTGTGGAGTTGAGATGAAACATTTGAGAGTGTAAGAGAGAGACGGGTGGGTTGCTGGGGAGATGTGGGGGAGCCATCTCTGCCCAGGAGGGGGCCTGGGCAGCAGCACACAGATGGTAGAGATGGGAGCAGAGCAGAAGGTGGATGGACATTCACCATGCCAGCAGGTCTCCTTGCATTGGGGTGCCTGCTGCCAGGCCTGTGTAACATGGCCATTAAATGGTGCGTGTCCCACCGTGGTCAGATGCTCCGGGCACCCCCCAGCTTCCCAGCTAACATCAGATTCCTGGGCTCCTACCTACTCTCTAGCTTAAATTCCTGCTGTGACCACAGTCAGGTAATTCTAACATCTGGACCACCAGGTGGGGTGGACGTCCTGGCTGCCCACACGGCCCCTCTGACCTATGTACTGTGCGCCACCCATGTGTCCTCTTCACTGGTTGCTGCTTGTGGCTCTTTAGATGGACCAGATTGTCCCCTGTCACTGCTTTTTACCCCTGCACATGTGTCCTGTTAGCCTGTCTACCTTTCTCTTCTGCTTCCTCTAACCTAGTGCTTCCCAAGTTTTCCAGAACTTGGCACATAAAGAAAATGATAATATGTCACCGGGAGGAGTGGAGGAAGGTCAGAGCTACATGGCCCCACAGAGCCGCCCCTAGCTGAAGGGAATCCATGTCTGTGACGCGTTTTCAGTACAGTGATCTGGAAGCTCCGAGATTCCAGCCGGCTCATACCCATCTTTTCAGACAGCGCCAGACACTCTAACCTACACACCTATGCCTGGTGGCCACGCCGGGGTATAGTCCCTATATTCTTCCTCATCTGTCCCTGCTCTGGCTTACCGCCTTGCAGGACAGACTTTGTCTGAGGCGACTATCCTCCCAACTCGGCCCAGGGCTGACCCATAGCAAGTACTCACTGAATGTCTACACAGACAGCCTCTGGACCGGGGGAAGCCTGGGAGGGATTTGTTTGGGCACAGAAAAGCATTTGAACTTAGGAAGCTGCCTTCAGATTTGAAAAGCAGCTTCACTTTTCCCTGGCTGAGTTCCTCCTGGTCCCCCTCAGACAGCGGGGTCCTCCTTGAGGTCTCCTTTCCCGTCAGCAGCAGGTGGTCCAGCCTGGCAGGGGAAACGTCCATTCCAGCGTTGGATGGATTTTAAGGATCGCAGTGACTTCCTATGGTTTATGAGCGACAGCTGATGGCTTTTTCAACATGTATTTAACTATATTAGACCCTAAAGCCAGCTCTTTGGGGGGATGCCTTCGTGGAGTTGTCAAAATTATGGTTGTGGGGCCAGGCTATTGGCGTAGTGGTCGCATGCTCTGCTTCAGTGGCCGAGGATTCACCTGTTGGGATCCTGGGCACAGACCTACATACCACCCATCAGGCCACACTGTCCCACATACAAAGTAGAGGAAGATGGCACAGGTGTTAGGTCAGTGACAATCTTCCTCACCAAAAAAAAAAAAAAAATTATGGTTGCTGCCATGCCGAAAGATTCTGTACTTTCTGGTAATCTGAGATCCTGCCCTTCAGTGACTAAAATCCTCTGCCAGGTGACCCAGGCCAGGTGCTATTGCACTGAACTATTGAAATCTCTGGCAAAACGTTGCTTGTGTGCAGAAGCTAACAGCTCCTGGTCCGTGCTTCTGCTCAGTGGTGACTTCTAGTTTTCATGCACTGCCGGCTCCTCCGGGCTGCCTAGCTCTGACCACCTTCCGAGGCCCAGATCTGCACCCGCCTAACTGCCTCGAGACACCTGAACGCACGTGAGAGCACTTCCCATGCAGCCTGCCCCACACTCTCGTTCCTTGCTCGGCCCTTGCCCCAAAGCCTCTCCTTCCAAATCGTTCCTTGTTCTGGCTCCTGGAGCTGACAGCCTGAGCTGCAGAGCATGGGCCTCTGTGCTCAGGGCCGTCCTAACTAGAGCGGAGAGCTCGGTGTGTGTGTTATCAGCTGCGGCGGAACAGACCATCCCAGAACTCAGCAGTGTAAAGGACAAGCATTTACGACGTCCTACGATCCTGAGGTTCGGGGATCTGGGACACATTCTGGCCCCGAGCTTCTCCTGAGGGTGCAAACTGTGCCTGGAGCTGCAGTCATCTCAAGGCTTGACTGGCCTGGAGAAGCCACTCACTGATTCGCGCCTGGGGCTGGCAGCCAGAGGTCTCTATCCCTCACCACAGGGGCCTCTCAGGCTGCCCGAGTGTCCTCACAACATGACAGCTGGCTCCCCCAGAGCAAGTGGTCCACGACGGAGAGTCCATGAGTGAGAGTGTTCATAAGACAAAGCCACAGACTCGCACCCTCACTTCGCAAGACACGCGACATCACTTCCTCCACATGCTAGTGGTCAGACACACCTCCCCTGGTACAGTGCCGGAGGTGACTGCACAAGGGGGTGAATACCAGGAGGTGGGGACCTCCCGGGCCATCTTGGAGGCGGGCTCCCACCTGGTCAAGTTACTTTACATCTCTGTGCCTCAGTGACCTCACCTGCAAAATGGGGATAGTAGTGACACCTCAAAGAGACTGTCAGGAGGAGGCCTGACACGTTGTAAGGACTTGATATACATTAGTTATCATCATGGACATACTCCAAGATGCACGCATGCACTTTCAATGTAGAGTGTAGACGCCCTCATTCACTGGTCTGAGAGTTCTCAGCCACCATACCCATGTCCCCCTCTATGACAGTGGCCTCCTGAGCGCAGGATGAGGACTCACCCCTCCCCACATCACCCGCGCAGCAGCAGGCACCCATTGAAATGCCTGCCAAGTGAAGGAACAAGCTCTCAGCAGTCTGAGAGCACCTTGGCAGCCCCTTCCCTCCCACCAGCAAGTGGAACCTAGAATCCGCCAGCCGCCACGTGCCTCGTTCTTGGTGCGCCGGCTTCACCCTTGGCCACTGTCCCATCACTTGAGTGACAGACTTCCCTTAACCTTCATGGCCCCTGAGGAGGGGATTGGGCCTTGGTTTCCCTGCTCGTTCTCCATCTCTCTACCTGCTGGTTCCAGAGCTGTCACTCCCCTGAAGCCTCGGCCCTCCTCCTGGCTCTCTGCTCCCCGGAATCCCCGCCCGCCGCAGCCGCTGGTTGGGCCCTGCCTCGACCTGGCTAACCAGTTGGCAGCAACAGGCTGAGCAAGTAGCTCTTCTGCTCAGTTCTTTCATCTGTAAAATGGGTGATGAGACCCAGACAGGAAAGCAGTGATCAGTGACAGCACGCAGCTGTCACTCACTTGGTCACCACTCCCCCCAACCCAGTGCAGGCTGAGCACCTGCTGCTACGTGGCAGCCTGAGCTGGGAACAGGAGCTGTAGGAATGACGTGCTGCCCTCAAGCAGCTCACAGCCTGAGGGAGGAGGGGAAGTGGGCAGGACGATCACAGGTGCATTTTCTAAAAACCAGAAACCAGAGAACATTTAGATCTCTAATCTAGCCTAATGTGGGATCTCTGTTTAACAAAATGCAGGATGATGTCCCCAAACCCAGTGCTCTGATGTGCTAATTCATTCTCCCTCTCCCGAAGCCATGCCCCTGGGGAGGCAGCCTGCAGCTGTGGGGGTGGGGGAGAAATCAATGTCAAAACCCAAAGCCCAAGAGAGTTCACCCCATAAAGAAACAGTGCAGGCAAAAGGAAGTGGATCTGCTTCCCTCTGTGGGCAGGAAACTCATGATTTCCAAGACGTCAAAAGATTGAAGAGCCAAGGTCTGACATCTTCAAAAGATAAAAGTGATGGACGAGGAGGCCTGGGGCAGCTGAGTCCCAGGCCACCTCGGCCTCTGTGGCCACAGGGCACCGTCCCTGAAGCATCTGTAGAGGAAGCTTAAGTCCAAGAAAATTCCAGAAGTGCGGGGCCTGTGTAGGCCTCTTCGTCTGGATTCTCTAGATTGAGAGGGCGACAACGTACACAACCGGAATCCACAAGCTACTCCATAGGGGAGAACATGCTGCGTTACTCACCACTAAGACCACGCTGGCCCAATGGAGGCCAGCTGTTCCTCCCACGGCTTAATGTCTCCATCTTAAACCAAATGGTGCAACCGTATCAGAGTACTTATTCCCCTCAGATCTTTCTTCCTACACATCTATTATACTGAATAATTGAGGTCAAACTACAGATACTTTAGAAAAAAATTCTTTCCCAATAAACAATATTGAGGGACAGGCCTATTTCTCTGCTTCTATGCAGCCAACAACGTTCCCTTCCACCCATATAGTGTTTTAGATGATTTTCATCTAGTATCCGACAACTCTAAACAGATATCTAGATTCTGACTTTTCATGACAAAGCAGGTGATCTACACTTTAGCCTGCTTTCTGCATGCCCACGGTTGGCTGGGGCATGGAGCCATGGAGCCATGGAGCCATGGAGCTTTGGAGCTGAGGCACAAGCCCTTGGTGTTTGCCCCAGTCCCCACCATTCTCTATTACCTCCCATGCAGCTGGCTTCAGGCATTTGCTGGCAACTATTTGGCCTCATTTTTCATTTGCATTTGATGTCCATGGCCCAAGCAGTGAGGCATTGTCCCATACTCTCTACTGTGTCCCACGAGGGAGTCAAGTTAGCTAGAAAAAGTCACACCCCGGTCTGATAACTATTCACAATGAGATGGTTATTTGAAAATTCAGCAAAACATACTCCCTAGGCCTGTCTCCTGGTTCCCTGTGAGCCCAGCAGGGTAAGGCGGTGAGACAGGACTCAAGAAGGGAGCGATTCTCAGTTCCCAGGTGCATGCCCTCCTTGACAACCTGTCAGGTGGAGAGGATCGCCGAGCAGATGGCTCCCAAGCCAGGAAGACTGTCAGGGCATCCTCTGCCTCCCCTAGCTGGAGCAGCCCCGGCAGGTGAGAAAAGAGGGGCCTGCCACACTGCCTACAGGTGACAGGAGAAACCACCGCCTGAGCAAGAGCCAAATACAGAAAGCTGACCCCTCCCCCAGGGCCACCAGCACCCCGGCTTCCCCACATCCAGCCACTCTGGCACCCAGGGGTTTCTCTCCACCGGGCGGGTTCTCATTCTTGTACTTGGCTTTAAGGCTGTACTGCCCTAGGCTTCTGCGGAGGCAGGACTCCTGGGTCTCGGGACCCTCTTTGCCCTGGCTGATGCCCCAGGCTTTCACATCCCTTCCTTCTCAGGAGGCACCAGAGACAGTTGCCTGTCCGAGAGGGCTGGCCTCTGGATCCACTGTCCAAGGGTTCCACCAGGTGTGTGGCAGCCACTCACGCATGTCACACTTGGGGCCAGAGGGTTGGAATTCCAGGCAAAGAGGCTTCTCTCAGAGAGGCAGGACCATGGGTCCCCAGCCTGGCCTGGAAACCCTGAGTGGGTGGCAGTGAGAACGAAGAGTCAGAGACCTGGGTGTGGGCCTCAGACCAGCCACTGCCCAAAGGGCCCCAGGCGAGTCATTTTATTGCTCTGAGCCCAGGTCCTTGTTTGCCATACCGAGACATGCCATGGGATGTTTGTAGAACACAGTAGGTCATCAGGACCTGATTACTGTTACTGGAAGAAGAAGAAGAAGGAGAGCTGTGAAGGGAGGAGTCAGGATCAGGATGCTCAGTGTAATTCAGATCCCGACACGGGCTGTGCAGGACCCACGATACAAACGTGCATTGGAGACATGTCTAGAGAGGGCGTCCTCCCTGTGGGCGATGGGAGGGGAGGAAGCACTCTCTTCTGAGGCCAGCAGGGTCGGGCAGGCTGCACGGGGGGCAGAGCTATGAGCTCAGCTTGGGGGCCCCCAGAGGCAGCGCTCCCTGGGGCTGGCATCCCAGGAGAGGGGCCGGAAGACGGGCCTCGCACGTCCCAGCATCTCTTCAAGATGCCAGGGCACATGGTGCTTGTCTCCAAAGATGATGCCTGTGGTGGATGTGACATGGCAGATATGACACGGTGCCTGTGGTGTGATAGACAAATCCCCGAGACAGACCTGCCACCCGTCTCAGCTCTACCACGTCCTGCCTTTGTGATTTGGGGACAGTCCCATAACCCTATGAGCCTCAGTTTCCTCAGTTGACAAACTAGAATGATGATAGCACTAGCCTTGTGGGGTCTGTTGAAAGAATCAAAGGAAATCTGGGTGCAGGTGGCCCGGGTCCCCGCATGGGGTAGGCTCTTGAGCTGAGGCAGGACCAAGGGGTAAGGAAGCACTGCCCTCATCGAGGGGCCTGTGTCCTCCCACTGTCGGCTGCGGTGGGAGAAGAGTGAGCGGGGGCTGTTGTGCAGAGAGGCAGAAAGGAAAAAGAAAAGGCAAACAGAAGCCATCCCAGCCTCGCAGGACAAGCGCAGACACTTGTCTGCTCCGTAATGACTTTCTATTTTTAGATGGCAGCGCTGTCTGTTTGTGACCTGCTTTGTAAATAGATGCTTTGCAGGCTGGATGAGGCCGTCCTGTGGGGGTGAGAAGAGAGAAGGGGGGGATGCCGGGAGTGGCACCAGGGCCCAGCCTGCCCCTGTCTCGAAGAGGAAAACTCCGCCTTGAGTGCAGAGCCTTGAGGAAACCAGTTAGAGGGCAGAGGGATGGAGCGGGACCCCAGGCTGTGCCCCATTTTTTGGGTCCATTTTGAGGGCGTTCACTGCACAAAAGTTATTTGCTTGGTCATATTGGAATTGCAGTAAATGCAGCCAAAAAGGTGGGGAAGTGGGGTCAGCCAGTCATGGCCAGTCCAGCACGATGAAAAGAGGATCTGACTAAACTCAGGAGGAAGGGAAGGGGCTTAATCTCCGTGGCCACTTCCTGTGGGCCAGGTGCTGCGCTGGCTTCCCGGGAGAGCGGGATGTGCTCTAATATGTGATTCCCATAGTGACCCTGAGAGCCAGGAACATGTGCCCGCTTGGCTCCTGCCAGTTCTGACTTCCAAGATCCCAGAAGGTGAGGGGCACATCTGGATTGCAGGCCCCTCTCTCTCGCTCCCGTGCATCGGTCCCCTCCTACTCCTGGTGGACCACATGTCCCAGCCCCTGGCATCTGGCTTTTGCTGATGACAAGCAAGGGGCAATGACTGGTGCCACCTGACAGGTGCTACCTGTGGGCCACGGCGCTTGAGGACAGACGTAGCTTCTCTGCCTCATCTCCCCTCGTCAGCGGGCTGAGGCCGAGGAGGGCAAATCCCCACACTAGAGAGACCCGAATAGCCGCCAGGAACACCCGTCAAGCTGCCCTGGACCCCAACACCAGCAAGAACAAACTTCTCATGGGCGATCCCTGAGTCACGGGCCTTCCACGCTCGGATGGTTCTTGTGATGGTCTGTCCTCATTAGTGCAGGCTCCAAGATCTGTGCTTTTCTCCACCCACTGTGCCATTATGGGTCTAGGAAAGTTCTAGTGAACCAAGTTTGGTCTCTGAGCTTCAGCTGTCTTGTGTGGAAAATGGAGGGATTGCTACAAACCTGTCCACAACCAGTTGCACCTTATGGTTCTGGGTTCTCAGGACCATTCTGCTTCCAGCATGACGTCATGGGATGGGCGTGGAGGGGCAGGGGAAGGTGGGATGGCCAGTTTGGTCAGGGGCTGGTTCCCCTTCTCTCTCTGAGTGAACTAGGGGCTCCAGGGGCTCCGCTCCTCCCTGTGTTCCATTTTCTCACTTGCTCCCCTTCCCCACCTTTCAGCCACAAAGCCACGCAACCGCTCCAGGCTCCATTCTTCCACGGCAAATCTCTCAGACACAGACACTGTCAGGGCCCTACCTACCATTCCTTCTGCCACCACGTCACAGAACCTTCTGTGAAGGACTCCCTGACATGTGACAGCCTCCTGACTTGAGCACCAAGGTGTCCTCTGCCTCGGGAGTATGCCATGGAGTTGATGCCCCAGGGGGACTCCTCAGCCAGTGAGGGATGGCCTCTGGTGGGAAACTCACAAAGCTCCTTGCCTCTATGGATGAAAATTCAGAGGTGTGTCCTCACCCAATTTCTCAGAGGGACTGAGCCCTGACATGCTCAGCACTGACCGCTCGTTAGCACAGCCTCTCTGGGCCTTTCTCACTTCCCTCTCTTGCTTCCTCGTTCTCTCACAGTGCCTCCCGGCTCACCTCCCAAATAAGCTATTTGCACCCAAGTCCTTATCTTAGGGTTGGCTTTTGGGCGAACTTAACTGTAGTAGATAGAATAATACGCCCCAAATATGTCCATGCGCTAATGCCCAGACTGCGTGAATACATTACCCTACATAGCCAAGGAGGCCTTGTGGGCGTGACTAAGTCGAGGATCCGGGATGGGGGGTGACCCTGGATTATCCAGCAGGACCCACTGTCATCACCAGAGTCCTTATAAAGGGGAGGCCACAGGGGCAATGTCAGAGAGAGGAGGTATGAGGACAGACCCAGAGGTTGGAGTGATATGCTTTGAAGATGGAAGAAGGGGCCACGAGCCGAGGAGTGTGGTAGCTTCTAGAAGCTGGAGAAGGCCAACAGAAGGATTCTCCCCTGGCGTCTCCAGAAAGGAATGACATTTTACCAAGACCTTGATTTTAGTCCAAGACCTTGATGTTAGCCCAGTGAGACCCAAAATGGATATCTAACCTAGAGAATTTTAAGACACTATTCAATCTGTGTTGTGTTAAGCCACTAAGTTGGGGGTCACGGTAGCAACAGGAAACTGAGGCACATCTCAGCCAACTGAGGTGGCCCTCAAAGGTGATCACGAGAGCTCACGTTTCGGAGTGAGGCCAACCTGCCATGACTTTCCTGGCTCTGCTCACGAGCAGGGAGGCGTTCGGTGAATTGGGCAGCCTCTCTAATTCTGCTTTTTGGATAGATTTTCAAGGTTACTTAAGAGAAAACTCAGCAGGATGTGGGAAGAAGGGGGAGCAATTTCTTTTTCACTTCCCTTAAATAACAACAACATTTTATATTCTGTGCGGAGAAGACACACCGTCCCATCGCCTCTCAGGAAAAAGGTATTGCTCCCATTAGTTATATAATTAGATTCATAGAAGTTGGTGGATTTTTATCATTTCTATTTACTTATTTTTGTGCTTTGCCTCATTCCCCGTAAAAGGGTTTGGGGATGGTTTCCTGCAAAGCGTGCATGCTACACAAAGGATAAAAGGAGAAGATGAGGGAAAAGCAAGTGGGGTTGAGAAAATGAGACGCAGCCAGAGGAAGGTGAGACTGGAGAGCAACATGTGTTCCATAAAGGCTAAAATGGGCCTTGAGCATCCCAGCAGCCAAGGCAAAAGGGGACAGGGGCTCATTGCAAGATTCAAGTGTCCACAGTATATATCCTTTAGGGTATGTGGAAGAACACAGGAGCAGACCGTCAGGCTGGGGGCAAGGGCAGTATTAAGAGCAGAAGGCAGGAAGGTGGGACCAGGAAGCCTTCCGGGAAGAGGCAATGCCTGAGCTTAATTTTGCCGTTTGAGGGGTGTTGGCCAGGGAAAGAATGAAGGACAACCCAGGCAAAGGGCAGCAGGAGCAGAGCATGATGGGGAGAAATGGAGACTAGGTGCAGGCCTGTGGAGCTGGAGGAGGGGACAGGAGGCCAGGCAGTGGATAAAGCCCCCGGGAGAAGTCTAGGGCCTTGCAGAGAAGCTAGAACGTGACCCTGTGGGCAGTAAAGGGACACTGGGGGTTTAGCAGGATGTACACGGCACCTAATTCAGAGTTGGTGTGAGGATCCCATGTTAGCTACCATTATTATTGATCTCTCCCTGTCTGATTAACTGCAGTAAGAATCTCTCACTGAGCTGT
The DNA here is from genome assembly GCF_041296265.1 of Equus caballus. Taxonomy (NCBI): domain Eukaryota; kingdom Metazoa; phylum Chordata; class Mammalia; order Perissodactyla; family Equidae; genus Equus; species Equus caballus. The sequence goes on from NC_091692.1 coordinate 91,201,488, forward strand.
GGGGTGAGGTTAAATGGGAGCACCCTGGGACCCCATAGGGATAAGGGGAGCCGAAGTCTTTGAGGGGCAACAACATGCCCAGCGCTTTGCATGCTGGGGATGGGATGAGCTCTCTGGATTCCTTCCCTTGTGACTGTTCTCGAGATTTGTACCAGGATCCTTCTGTTTGCGAGCGTCAGAAAAATCCAGAACAAGCTGGCTTTCAGCCAAAGGGGAATTATTGATTCATGTAAGCAGAAAAGTCCAGGGAATAGAGCTAGCCTGTCCATTGGATCTGGTCCTGCCCTGGCTGCCTGCCCCCCTCCCTTCCGTGCTCCCAGGATGCTCCCTGTCCTCCAGGTAAGATCCGGGCCGTCCTTACCTAGCAAAACCACCGAAATCCACTCTGATTGGACAGACTTGGGTCACGTTGCCAGCTCCAACCAATCGCTGTAGCTGAGAGAGTGAAGAATCTGATTGGCTCAGCCCTGAGTCTGGCTGATCTAGGGAGGCAAAATTGGGGTACACATGCTGCATAACGGGAATGGCCGGCGCCAACCATCCACTCTGGGCTTGGTGTGGGCTGGAGTTGATGGAAGTCTCAGATTTGTGAGCAAGGCTGGGTTGGGATGGGCCCAGAGCACCACAGGCCGGGAGAGAGGCGAGCGTGCAGGTGGGAGTTGCAGATAAGCCGCTTCTGCATTTTTCTTCACATCGCAGCCTTTCTCAAAAACTGGACTGGGCCCATCGAAGTGTCTGGAAATTTGGTGCTTCTGGGCTAAGAGTGCCAGAGCTAGGAAGTAAAAATACAGGATGCCCAGTTCAATTTGAATTTCAGACAGGCAATAAATAAGTCTTTAAGTACAAGTATGTCCTTCACAATATTTGGGACATATTTTATTCAAAAAAACAATTCATTGTTTACCTGAAACTCAAATTTAACTGGATGTCCTCTATTTCATCTGGCAACACTGCAACCTAGGCTCTCCATTTGTCGTGAAGCAGCCTCAGACCCTTCAAAGAGATTCAGCTTATTCTTTGTGGATCTGGACAGAACCCACGCCCGCCAGCATCATCTCCCCAAATGGAGATTTTCCTGCTCAGCTTGGGGAGGAAGCTTGCAGCAGTCAGAGTCTCGTCTGATGGTGGAATGAGCCAGTTTCCCACGAGGAAAAGACGTTGGTCTCCCTGTGGAACACTCGTCCCCCTCCTTAAATTCCCATGCAGAGGGGCTCCCCTGGACTTTCTCAGCTGGGGCCTCAGCCATCAGAATACTATGCACACTGGGATCTTCTCTCTCTTCTAGCTCTAGGCAGGACCAGAGGGAGGCAGTGATCTGAGAGAATATGCCATCATTGGAGAACCACATTCTCCCTTGGGAGAGAAGACGACTCTCTCAGGTTCTAGACTTGAGCTCCTCTCCCACAACCTTCTTGGAAATCTGACACAGCATTTTGGTTTCTATCTTTTTGGCCAGTACTTAGCAATTTGGTCACTCCTGGCTGCAAGAGAGGCTGGACAATGTAGTCTTTTAACAGAGCACACAGCCTACATGAGATAATCATGTGGAAGAAGAAAGAGAGGGAGAATATTGCATGACCACTAGCAGCCTCCACTACAATAACAGATCTTGATCCATTTTCCTCTCCACTCACCTGACTTCTGAGTTTTCTGGCTCTGAGCTTGATGGGCGAGCTGGGGGTTTCACATGGGCTCCCGACAGCCCAGGAGTTCCGGCAGGTGCTGGAGGCTTCCTCCGGCCTGAGAAGGGGTTCCTACATTTTATGGCTGGTTGTACACAGCTGGCAGTTTTATGACCCTTTCTCCAAACAAAATCTTACTCATATGAACAACTGGTGAAATTGGAGCAGCGCCGGGTAAAGCCACACCCTGGAGCTCACTGGAAGCCCCTCCCGGGCTCAGCCCTGGCAGACCCAGGCTGCAGGAACAGAATCGGAAAAACCACTGGACCAGACAACCTTGGAGGCCCTTTCGTATACGAGGCCCTGCGACTCTAAGGCTTAGTGACTACAAGGCCTCCTTTCTCCAGAGTGACCTCAGATAGAGGCCTCCTGGATTTCTGGAAGATTCTATCCTAGAGTGCCCTGCTTAGAGTTGGAAGATCCCTCAGGTCTCAGCTTTGGATTTGGGAATCCACTGCTGCCAAACTGAATGTCATTATAGGGTGAGACTCCAGGGGAAGCTCAGGATGCATGCCTCCACCCGGAGTCTGGGTCCAGGTCAAGGATGCCGTGCGCACAGCAACAGGTTCAGAGTGGCGTCTGGGGCGGTCTCTCTCCTTCCTGTGGGAAGGTAAGCACTGTAAGCCACAGTCTCCACCTGCCCTTGGCCGTATTGGGGGTCTCAGCCCCTGTCTTCATAGCCCCCCTCCAGCTTGAAGGAAGGTGAGCCACTCACCCAGCCCCACTCACTTGAAAACCAATTAGAAGGAAGGGCGAAGCCCTAACGTGGCCCTGGGTGTCTGCTTATGATGGTGTCTTTGGGGTTCCACTAGTCCAGTCCAGCTCACAAGGTTAGGGTCCAGCCCTGGTATGGGCAGCCGGAGCCCTGGCTGTTGGTCACATCTGTCTTCCTCTGGTTTCCCTTGGCATTGGGCCTCTTGATGGGCTGGCGAAGGCTGTTTGGAGCACAACCTGGGCATCCTGGCTTCCCAGCCACCTCTAATCTTTGCACCAGAAATGACCCACCAGGAGGGCCAGTTAGGAATAACTTGCCACCCGCCCTCAACAGACACACACACACACACACACACACACACACACACACGCGCGCGCACGCGCACACACACTTCAGAGGAGAGTTCATTATTAATGGAAGCCATTACCTTCCTAGGGCCTGGAGAGCAAGCTGCCTCCCCAGGAGAACCCTCCCTTCTCCTCTGCGTGCCCCCAGGGCCCAGCACACGCCACACCCGCGCATAGTAGGGGCTTCCTACTCGCTGGGTGAGCCAAGACCTGCGCCGGGTAGATGGTCGTCGGGGCCACATAATGAGAAGCGCATTTGTCTTGAATGACAAATACCCAGGAAAGAAGGAAAAACTGCTTTGGAAAAGACATTTGTGTCCTCTTTACTTATTTATGTGTTTATTCATTTATCATTTATATTCATCTGCTCCTTGGAAGGGATTTGAGGAGTCTTACAACATTAAAACACGCATAAAAGAAGCCAAAAAAAAATTCTACACCAAATAAAGATCACTTAAAAGCAGCAAAAGATATATATCTGTACCAGGTACCCGGGCTGAAGTCGCTTCTGCCTCTGAGCTGTTTAGCTCCCAGGTGCCTGAGAGGTGAAGTGGCGGGGGCACATCTAGTCACCAGGCTGCTTCGCCCATCCCCGGGCCTCCCCCGCCTCCCCCTCACTCTGGCTGTCCTGGTTCGCGCCTGCAGCCCATTCTTCATGCAATACCAGGGAGGAACGCATTATCAGGGAGGAACATGACATTACCCCCTACACAACAGACGTGAAATGCCTAGTCCCGTGGTTCTCACCTGTTGTCACAATCAGCTACCAGAGCACTTGCCCCGAAGATGGTGTGACTGGTGAGAGTTTATGTGTCTAAGTTTGTGCCTTTTTGGTTTTTTCTGTGTTAAAATAATTGAGACCGGCTTTAAGAGCATCAACTGAGCTGGCTACCTGAGACAGGGGAGGGTTTTCAGTGAGAGCAGATGGCAGCGTTGGTCCCGGTGGGTCTGCAGTTTGGCGAGGAGCCATGGGGAGAGGCCCTTCTCTGGGTATAGGCTCTTCCTCCATGTCCGTGGGTGCTGGTCACTGGGGAGCTGTCAGAATGACCTGGTCCCAAATGCACAGTCCTGTGTGACAACGAGGCGAGAATGGATGCCTCCAGTGCATCTGGGGTGGACAGGGGCAGGAGGAAGGGCTGGTAGTTGGTGAGGAGGAGCGGCCCCTGAGTGACGCTCCTCCAAGGCTGCAGGAATGCCTCCTCCCACCAATGGGACTCCAGCCACACAGCTCAAGGGAAAATCTGGGGACCACAAGGAATTGATGAAGACAGGATGAAGGGTCGTACAGTGAGGAGCAGCTGAGGAGCTCTCTGGATCTGGGAAGCCAAGAATTCTCACTAATCAGCAGTCCCGGCCACCACAAGGACATAAGAGGGTACAGCGAATATCGCCCACTTTAGACCAAAGCCCTTCACTCTTAGGAGTGATCATTCTGTCCAACCTTCACTGTAAGATTGCCACACCTCTCTCACCCCTCCTCCTAGAGCAACACTGACAAGTGCTTCTGCCTTTGCTTGCACACCCCCATTGATGGGGAGCTCATTATCTACCGAGACAGCTCGTTTCTTGTTTGACATCTCTAGCAAGACAGTGTGAAAAGGGTTAAGACAGAGGCTGGCAAAGGAGCTAGAGGAGCCCAGAGGAAGGGCTCACTTAGTTTTGTCTTCCTCAGCTGGACTGTGGGCTCCTTGAGTGCAGACACTCTATCTCATCAGTATTTACACCTCCAGCCGTGAGCATGGTGCTTGGCGCACAGGACACGCCCATCACACATGTGTGGATGGAAGTAAGGACAGGGGAGAGTGGAGGAAAAAAGCAGGGCAGGGGGGACATTAGTCCTTCCTTGTATTGACCTAAAACTTGCTTTCCTCTTGCTTCTACCCATCGACCTTTAGGCCATAAAAAACAGACCCAATCTCAGCAGTCTTCAGCGGTCCTGCCAGGGAAGACTAGGGCCCCGTCCAGGGGGCAGCCCCTCAGGTGCTGGAGGACATCCTCTGTGCACCTCGAGAATGCTCCTCCAACAGAGAAGCCATCCGGCCGTCCATCACAGCCCTGCCTCTAGTAAGACTGGGCGACCCCGGGAGAGGCCCACGGAGGCTCCCGTTTGATGATAATGTGAGACCCCCAGTGTGGACATGGAGCCCCACGGCTGGGAGATGGACATGATAACAGCAAATTAAACCCTAGTACTCGGCAAGCACTCAGTAAGAGCAGCTATCCTAATTCTCATATTTTCAATAAGTTCCCAAAAGAAGCAAAAATCCATATTGTGCTTGGTTATAAGTGGCAAAAACCTGGTTTAGACAAATTAGTCTTTTCTCTTTGCATAGTGAGAATCTTGAAGGTCATGGGCCCAGAGGTGGGGTAACAGTTATAACAAGGGGCTCCAGAGAGCGCTAACTGTGAGCCTGGCCCAGTGTCTGACATATAATCCTCAGAACAGCTTGCCAGGTATGCTCTCAGCCCCCGCGCTGCAGATGAGGTAACAGACCCAGAGAGTTTAAGAAACTTGTCCAACACACACAGCTGCTAGGTGGCTGAGCTGGGATGCACACCCCAGGAGATCAGGTTCCAGCATCCACGCTCATTACCCTGTTCTAGAACATACTTTGAGGGTGCTGCAGCTCCGCCCTTCAGGCTGGGCTAAGGACTCCGTTCAGGGACCCCAATTCCTTCTATTTTTCTGCTCAGCAATCCTCAGTTGGTGGCTTGCATTCTCAAAGTGGACTCTTGGTCACAAGAGAGCCATGGCAGCTTCAGCCATTGTGTCTGTGGTCCAGGCAGGAGGCAGGAAGAAGGAGGAGGGGCAAAGTGCATTGTCTGTCGAGACAGCCCCCTTTAAGGAGGTTACTGGAAGCCCCACTTGAAACTTCTAGTTAAAGCCCATTGGCCAGAGTGTGTGCCTGACTACTCCTCATGCTCAGGTGGACTGGCACAGTGCAGCCCCTAGGACAATCTGTTATTAGTGCCTTCGTTTGTGTCTCCCCAAAAGCAGAGTTTCAGCCCCACACTTGGCTGCAGGTAGTTTATATGTAAGGGAGACAGAGAATGAGACAGAGAAGGAGAAAAGCGGGAAAGGGTGCGTTTCTGCCCTGAGGGCTATGAGGGCTCAGTCCCTCTGGATCCCCCGAGGAGGATGCATCCCGGAATTGTCCCTCTAAAGGCCGGGGGTGAGAGGGGGGGCCAGCATTTATGCACTGACTCCACCCCACTGGTGGAAGGTTGCCCTGCACTTCTGGGTCACCCTGTGATCAGGTGAAGCATGTGGCGAGGCCCAGATCCTCCCTCAGGAGGAAGAGATCCTCATGGCCTTCTCAGGCTGTGGATGTGTGTTCCCCGCTATCGCTGCACGTTGGAGCATCGAGGGGAGCCCCAGTGAATCTCCTGGATTCCAGGCACGTTTATCCCTTCACCATCAGAAAGTGCTACCCATCTTCTCTTGGTTGTCAGAGTTGACTGTCCCCAGCACATAGTAACCCCTTTCCTTGCCTGCTGGCCAGCAGAGTGAGGACCCAAAGTCGCCAGGCAGTGGGCTCAGTTTTAGATTCAATGGAAACCTTACCATGTTCTTGGTGGGAGCATCCCCCTGTGGGAACCAGGTCATCGAGTCCAGCACACACTAGGGCTGCGGGGACCGGAAGCCAGTTTCTGTAAGGAGGTCCCTAGGAGTGATGAGGGATGGGACTGACCCTCCTGCCACCTTTTGTTCCAGCTTCTGGGTGCAGAGTGCTGTATGTTGGTATATTGACCCCTGGTTCAAGGCACTCATGCATCCTGTGGAACAGAGCCCGCTGTGCAGGGGCTGAGCTGGTGTCTGAGCTGAGCGGCTGCCTCTGGGTGGTGTGGCACCTGGTGGGACCCAGCACCCATGGTTGTGCCCCATTATTGTACCCCCTTTGCCTGTGAGTCATCTAGCTGGTTCTGTGTGGAGCACAGACAAACCGTCCCCAGAGAGCCATCCCCAAACTGCAGGTTAAGGGGCAAAATTAGGATGGTTGTTCTAAGCCAGAGTTGGCACGTGTTTTCTGCAAAGGGCCAGGTAGTCAATACTTTACATTTTGCAGGCCATGCAGTTCCTGCCACAACGGTTTGACTGTGCCTGGTAGAGTGAAAGCAGCCGTAACCAATGGGCGTGTCTGTGCGCTGAGAAAACTCTGCTGGCAAAAGAACGTGTTGGGCCGGATTTGGCCGAAGGGCTGTGATTTGCTGAACCCTGTGCTAAGCCAGTACACTGTGCGGTGCTTTCTTATGCAGCATGAGAGAGTTAGATGTCAGTGTTTCTCTTTGCCCTGCACCTCATTCCAGATCATCTGCAAAGTCAGTGATGTGTGCTTGTTGCTGCCTGATGCTGATTGACAGATAGATGCCAGAATCCCAGCTCTGTTTGCAGGGCCACTCGTGGTCCCATCTATCTTAGTTTGGCACCCCCAGAGCAGATCCTAAGACAGATTTTGGTGCCGGTAGTCTTGGAGGTGATCCTCAGAGAGAAGAGAGGGTGGAGAGAGAATGAGACGTGGGTGGGAAAAGGGCCAATGTGATACTGGGCTGATGTTACTCTGTGACTGGGATTCTGGAACAAACCGTGGCCTCACCTCATGACCATCCGGGCAGGGGCTGTGGGTCTGTAGTGGACTCCAGTGCCCCATTGGGTGAGGTTGGCTCCGGGGTTGTGAACTCCCCACACTTCTGGACACATCCTGAGTTGGAGAAGCTGAGGGACATGGTGGGCACTGGGGTGCTGCTAGGAAGCATCCACCGTAGCTGCAGCTGGGACTGTATGTGGGCCGAGGGCACAGAGAGTGTCCCTGTCAGCACTGCTTCTAAACTTCGGCTGCATTGGAATCACCCAGAGGGCTTGTTCAAGCAGATTGCTGGGCCCCACCCCCAGGGTCTCAGACTCAGTGGGTCTGTGCTGGGGCCCGAGAATCTGCATCTCTAAGGAGCTCTCTGGTGATGCTGATGATGCTGGTCCAGGGCCAACATTTTGAGAAAAACTGGATGGGGAGTGTGGATCCTGGGCAGACGACTTTCAGTCTCCATTATGCTTACTGAGTGGGCTGTCCCTTCTTTGGGCCCACTAAGGATGTGAGAGTGTGTGTGTGTGTGTGTGTGTGTGTGTGTGAGTCACACACACACGCACACATGCACACGGAGACTGATACCTGACATGGCCTGGTAGAAAGAGCTCTGAAGGGAGAATCAGAAGTGCTGGCTCTGTTACCAGCCAGCAGAGTGATAATGGGCAGATTCCTGGGCCTCAGTTTCCCCACCTGCAAAGTAAAGCTGGACTGCATGATTGTTCAGGGCTTTTCCAGCTCTAATCTGATGATTCTTTGCAAAAAGAAAGGGCTTCAAAACCTGGCTCAACAATTGACTGAAACTCAAATGCATGCCCTTTACCAACCTTCGCATCAGACTTGGCTCCTGGAATTTTTTAAAAGAGCTTAGGGAGTAAAGAGGAAAGAAGTGTGGGGACTTGCCCAAGGAGAGAATGTTCTGAGCAGGTTTTCCTGTAGATGAGAGCTGCGTATGCCCGGGGAGCGCTGCCGCTCCCCGAAGAGGTGAGGGCTCCTTGCAGCCATGTGCTCGGTGCAGGACGGGTGGGCTCGGCCCCATTCTCTCTGCGGCCACTGCTCCAATCCCAGGTTATGAAGATGCATGGGCTTGATTAGGCTGGGCCCAGGCCCCAATTCATCATCATCTGCACCTTTCAGAAAGCCCCGTGTGTTTTACAAAGAGCAGACTTGGTGTCATGCAGCATTTTTCTGATTAGAAAGAACAGGCTAGACCGTAGAATCGATCTGGGAGTCTGGAGTCCACTCCCTTCAGAAACTTCCAGGGCAGGGCCTCCGAGGGCAGGACAACTGGACTGTAATGATGAAGGATGACCCTGGCCTGTGGCACTGAGCTGGGGGAGCTTCCAGGGTCCAGTGTTCTCGCTAGTTCAATGACACACTGGCTGCGAGCTCCCCACGTGGCATCTGGCACTTGGGAGACATCTGCACAGTGGAAGGAGCAGACGCTGGATCCCAAGCAACTGGGAAGCAATCCTGGATGCTCCCAGCCTGGCAGCCGGTGGGGTGGTCAGGCACAGAGAGCAGAGGCCATGGCATGGTCCCTCTGTGAGAGAAAAAGGCTCAGGCTCCGTGACATGGCAGCAGACGCGTCCCCTGAGCAGGTGTCTCCCCTCCGCAGACCTGCCTTAGCCCTCCGCCCAGGTGTGCCCCTGCTCCTGTGCCTGTGGCCCTGTCCCTGCTTGCTTGGCCAACTCCACCTGTTCTCCGGGAACTGTGAGCCTGTATTGACTCTTGGAAAATCTTAGCCCGTTTCCCGTGGCAGCAGTTCTCTGAGGCAGGTTATGTTGTTAGTCACTGTACAGGTCAGGTGATGGAAACAGAGAAAGAGAGTGCGTCAAGGGTCACCCAGCTGGTAGGTGGTTTAGACAGGGTTTAAGCCCAAGCCGCTGGTCCTCTAACACAAGCTCTTCAGCCCTCCTTGGCTCCCCACATGTAGCTTGGGCGCCGCCTGCTCCAGGGGGCTCTCTTGCACCTGCACATGGAGCAAGGCCCCTCCTCCATGCTTCCCCTTCTCTCCATTCTAATGACACGAGCTCCTTCTGTTTCTGCTTCTCCCGTTAGACTGTGCACCCCTCTAGGGAAATAACCATGCCTCTTGCCTCATTTTATAAGCACCAGTGAGGGCCCCGTGACTGTTAATTGTGGACGTGGGCAGGTTGTTCAGCCCTTGGATCTGACCAGCGGTGTGGGCTGGCTCTCGAGGGCCCCAGGAGATCATGCTTGCCACTCCCCGCACAGTACAGGCACCTCAGGCAGCTCGAGGCCAGCCCGGGAGAAAGAACAAGGTCCTTCCTGGCCCAGAGTTCCAGGCCCAACTGATCCCACAGGCTCAGCCTCACATGCCTCCTCGGTAGGTGTGACCATGCAGAGCACACAGCCCCAGGCCAGCCTGGGTCGGGGCCTGGCTGACATTCAGAGTGTGTGTGCTCTGAAGAGTTCCATGGACCGTAAAGGGACTTCCCAAATCACTTGACTACGATGGATTTTGAACTCTTGAAGTCCCAGACTCACACAGAACCGTTTCAATCAAGCTCTAGCTCTTAATCCACGCAGAATGGGAGACACTGCGGAGGGCCAGTCAAGCTGCAGGCCTGCCCCTGGCTGTGTGGCTTCAGGGTGTTGGGTACAATGAGAGAGGCCTGCGCACATGACATTCTTTAACTTTCAGAGCAACCATGCATGGTGAGTACTATTATCCTCAATTAGCAGATATAGAAAATCAGGCTCAGAGAGGTTAAGTGGCCTATTGGGAGTCACACAGCCAAGGAATGGCAGAACTGGGATGCCAACCACTTCAACTGACCTTCAGTCTGGCCGCCCTTCTCCACACAAACCCTCGCATGGAATTCCCGTTTCCACTGATCAACAGAATCTTGGAAAGGAGGCTTCCTTTGCAGTCCCCTCTCTGAGAACTGTCTGCAGGAGAGGCAGTGCAGTGGGTGAGAGTTGGAAATGCTGTGTCTAAAGTACCCAGCCCAGTTCCTGGCACTAGGTGGGCATTGCACCAACGCAAGCCTTGTTAACGCAATTGTGCGGGGGCCATGTTAGTTTTGTGACCTTGGGGAGGTCCCTTCATCTCTCCGGGTGCCCACTTCCTCATCTGCAAGCTGCGTGGGGCTCTACCATCACACTTCCCTTCCGGCTCCAACATTCTGTGGTTCCGTCTGTCCAGCGGTGCTTGATCATCCCATAACCACAAACGGCAAGCAGGGCAGGACGGAATTCCAATGGAGTAACTGCAAAAAAAATAAAATCATCACCAAATCAAAGGAGCTGCTTGCAGAGTGTTCAGTCTTCAGGTGTTCAGCTTACAGGTAGACAATCTTCACTCATTGTTAGAAATCTAACCCATGTGCAAAATTGGCAAAGCCCCCAAACAGCTTAACACCTCGAGAACAGAGATGGACAAACAGGGGTCCAACCCCCAAATCCTGTCGGCAGCCTGTTTTCACAAATAAAGCTCGATTGGCACACAGCCACACTCATTCGTCTCCCTGCTGTCTGTGACTGCTTTCATGCTAAAATTGAGAGTTTTGGACAGAGACTGTATGGCCTATAAAGCTTAAAATATTTGCAATCTGGCCTTTATAGAAAAAGAAATGGTTACTGACCCTTATTCTGGAAGATGCAGAGTTAACTTAGCCAAATACGTATCTCATATGTGAGATTTCGTCGTCCTGTGCTGGCTTCAGTTGCATCTTTCGAGATGGGTCTACTCATGCCTTGACCTTCAGGCACAACGATCTACATACTGTGGTTCCCTGAACATGAAGATCTTGGCACCTTCTTGCTTTTGCCTGTGCTGTTCCCTGGTCTAAGTGCCCTTTCTCACAGCCTTTCCTAGCTCTTCTCCTGCCTGATCTCCTTTGTGAATCTTCTCTCATATTGCCTCGGCTCTTTCGAGCCCTGGAGCTCCAGCTTGCCCTCCTGCTCGTGTTTCCTGCCCTGGGTTCATCTGTGTGTGATGGCTTGTCTCTCTTTGCCATTGGACTGTGGGCTCCTGAAAGATTAAGATCTTGTTTTCCTGGGTCACTGACATTTTCCCAGGCTCCAAATAGTGTCTGGCATGCAGTAAGTGCTCAATAAGTGTCACTGAGTGTATGAATACTGATACCTCACCCACTTATAAGCACTAGATACATTCTAACATTTCTATCAATGCTTAAGTAGGATGTTTGCAAAGACCTTTATTAAACTTTTAAGAAGTTGAAAATATGATTACGAGCAGGTTAACACAGACCTCTGAGAGCATTTCAAAGCAAACAATGAGAGTCAATCTCGTTACATAATTGCACAGCGGGTAGCAAATTGGAGCTAGCCTGGCCTTTGTCTGTCATCAGAAGGACGGGATGTGTGTACCACGGAGCCGGCAGCTCAGGGGCCATCACGGGAGTCTGCCTACAACAGGAAGGAAGCAGGAGGACTCCAGTGTATTCCAAGAATGATTTTTATAGAGTTTTACCCTCTAATTCCTGCCACCTGAATTATGAACTCTTTGAGAATTTTAGAATTGTAGAAAAGAAGGGAACTTGGAGGTGTTTCAGTATTTTTGGGTGGTAACATTCATCTCCTCCTTCCCAGACCCATGAAAGACTGAGATACTTTCATTTTACTTTGATTTTCATTATGCTGATGTGTTACTGTTATTTCATTTTATTGCATTTCCATCCTTCAACTCAGCTCTCATTCTTAGTGGACCAAGGTGGGGACAAATGGGCATTCGCTCCCTCTACAGGCAGCTCACCCATTGCCTGAGGCCTAGAAGTTTCCATAGGAAACTGAGTAAAATTGTCTTTGCGTAGTACCTGTCTCCTGGAACATTCATTGATTGATTGTATTATAAAGAGTCGACACTTTTTAACTTACCACAAAATATTGTTTGGGAAAAGAAGTGGGTTATAAGTTACAAACAGGCAGCAGCAGGTGGCTGGTACTAGGCCCGGGTTTCGATCTCAGAAGGAGAGAGTACAGCGCAGCAGCTAAGGGCGCAGACTCCAACATCAGGCTGCCATGGTCTGCATCTCAACTTCTACATGTCCAGGCTGTATGCCTTTGGACAAACTTCTTATCCTTTCCATTTCTTCATTTTAAAAATGGGGTAATAACAATAATGACCACAGCATAATTTTGCCTGTGAGTTTTTAAATGGTAGTAGCTTGAAATTTGGCCAAGTTGGGAGTATTTACACCATGTAAATTGACAAACACTATAAATTTAGTGTATTTTTTTTTTGTCGGATTACTACCACACCACTGCATAAGGTCCAGTATATATGAAGCCTCAAACAATACTTGTGAAATGAATGAGTGAATGAATGAATGAGTGAATGGATGAAGAAACATGTCTTATAAGAACAGAGCTATGGAGGAGACACAGCCAGAAGAGGGACCAGCACTGCCTGGCAGCCTCAATAATAATAAAAATAGTTGTCACTTATTAAACCTCACTGCTTTTCAACTGGTACTTTCATGAACACTATACATGAGTTAGTGTCTCTAAAGTAGTTAGTATTTTCATGGTTTATGGATGAAGATACCAGGCACAGAGGGATTAAGCAAAATTCCCATTATTATACACTTTTAAGAGGTAAGATTCAACCCAAGGCAGACCAAGCCCATTGTGGTAGCCTAATGGAACTCCTGGATACCAACCCCCTCCTTGACCATCCAGGTTGACATGCCCATCCCTCCTGCCCAGAGGAAACCATTATCATGCGTATGTATGCGCATGTGTGTCTGTGTGTGTATCACCTCCTTTCTTTGCTTTAAAGTTTTTATAACTTATTTTTATATCCCCAAAGAATATATTATTTAATTTTATCATTATGAAAACTTTACATAAAATGTAGTAATACTGGATATATTCTTCTGTAACTTGCTGCTCTCTCTCAAAATTTTTCATTTGAGATTCATCTGTGTTGATGTGTTCAGCTATCGTCCGATCATTTTCTATTCTGGATATTCAATTGTATGAATAAATCATAATGTGTTTGTCTAAAAAAGAATAAAGGCATCCTTGGCTTTCATAACTTCCACGCAGAGCTTTCTCAGGGATCTGGGGAGAGTGACTGCGGGTGTGGGCACTGACTGGTCAGGAATTAAGGAGTCAGTCCCCTTGCCATTTCTTGCTTGATGGCACTAGTCTTATTAGACACATGCCGAACATTTTACTTACCCAAGTAGAAAGGAAGTGGTCATTAAAAAAAGAAGAAAGAAAACCCCACTTGAATCTCTGAAGGCCTAGAAAGACCATGGTAGATGCATGACCTGTGCTTACTTGTCTCTGATTTATATTATGACGTCTTCCCTTAGCCCCGTCCTCCCTGTAGGGACTGAATGTCTGGGACAGACCATCAATTCACATGATGGGTGATGCTCCAAATGAAGTCAACACCTTCTACTCTGAGCTTTCTATGTCTTGGAGGGTATTGGAATTTGCAAATACTTTCAAAGAGCTCACCAAGAAGGATGCACAATGCCTAACTGGAAGACGAAAGGCCATCCTCTGAAGACTTAGTCGGCATCATCACCCTGCCCCATCCTTTCCCATTCTCTCCTAATCCATTTCATTCTGTCTGTTGCACAAATTGTGATTATCCCTTCAAGGATACCCACGCGGGTCTCCTGGCTCCCCACCCAGGCTTGCTGAGGGCTGTGGATGAAAAGCTGTTCTCTGAGATAGTCACAGTCGCTCATCTCTGCTGAAAATTGACTTTGGAACTGGAGTGGCCACCATGGAGTCCCCCTTCCTTATGTCAGCAATGGCTTCAATACATCATCTTTAAATTGACTGACTGAGGGGCGGGGTGGGAGGGTAGCAAGGAACCCGTCCAATGCTGGTTGTTAGTAAATGTCAGGAAAAAGGCACATCAGCAGAAATAGCCAGGGCACGTTTAGAGACTTATTTATTTATTTTCTTTTGCCTAGCTTTGGTTTGAATTTCCAAACTCATTTTTCAATTTCAATCTCAATGTTAGTTGCAATGAGTGGGATGTAAGGAAAAAAGAACAGAGAAAGTCAATGTTAAATCAGGGTTTTGTGTGTGCATGTGCCTTTATTTTAAAAATTACAAGTGCACAAAATGGAGAAAAAAAGAAAACTAGGGTAGGATTTTTCATTTGAGCATTGGGCAAATATGTTGGTAATGAATGGAGAGAGAATTTCCAGTATTGGTTTATTGCTCATGTTGGAAAAGTAAGATATGGGGCTTTACCAAAATAACTTTTAGGTTGAACCATATGAAAGTCCTGGCTTTATAACTTAAGAAGTCCTAACACTGGCATTTTCATGAGATTCAAACTAATCTTTGAAGGGGGTCATTAAGAGGACATGATAGCTGGTTGACCCACGAGCTGGACCCAGACAGTTTGGCCCCTAAGAAGTTTCCTAATTTCCTTCCAAGCTTGGCAATGCATTAAAAACATTACAAAACTTCTGTCCAGCATTTGTAGTTGCTGTGAATTAGAGTGTAGTTCAGGGTATTTGGTCTGCCATACCGCCAGAGATGCAACCTCATTCAGCTCAGGACCATGTCTCGCCCACCTCTGCCTCCACAGTATGGAGCCAGCGACAGGCCCTGGAGACAATACCCTGTCTGTCTGAGGGGAGAAGGAGTGTGGCAGACCGGTGCATGGGTGTCCTCAGTGAGCCTCAACTCCGGGTATTCCTTGCCCCTCTGACATTGACTCTGAGTTTGGCCATGTGACTTGCTTTGGACAATGGGCACATTAGCAAGCATGATACAAGCAAAGGCTTTAAATATGCTTGTGTGTTGGGGCTTGTCCTCTCGGAAGGCTCATTCTCGGAATCCTCTTGCCGTGCTCTAAGGATGTCCAGGCTATCGGCTGATGCATGAGAGGGGCCACATGGAGAGGCCATTGGAGATGAGACACCACATGGAGAGTCAGGCCCCATGGAGGAGGACTGGGATCCCCAGCCAAACTCGGGGCTGTAGGCAGTGTCATGAGCTACTTCGTCAATGCAGAAACAGAATATCCCTTTGTCCCCTAGCTCTGTGCCCTAAGCATGAAGCCCAGGGCCAGGTGCCCATGAGGATTCCTGCAGTGCATGTCTGTTTGGTTCCTGAGGAAGAAGGATAGAAAGACTAAAAGGATGCTGTTTTCAGCCACTGAGTGTGGGGTGGTTTGCCATGCAGCACAGATCACTGAAACAATGAGGACGGACCTTGTCTCCTGTCTCCTCCAACATGTCAGAGAATTAAATAAGAGAGGCTGATGGAACAATCGCTCTCTCGGGTTTTTACTTCACATCCTCAGGTTACACAGAAATGTGAAGGCTTCGGGACCCACTCCCTGGGGCTTTAGGTCAGCAACGTGCTCCCTCGGGCCTCACTGTCTCATCTCAGACATGAAGGGCTTGGACCAGCGGTTCTTTGAGTTCCTCAGGTCCTTTGCCAATCCAGCCTTCAGTGTTCTCCATCCCAGTGATCACCTGTTTGGACCTGTCTTTGTACTAGGACCTCAGGGAGCTAAGACCAGAATTAAAAAGTGCCACCTGTGGCCTTGTGAGTTAGGAATCCCAGTGGGGAACGGAACACGCCTCTTACACGCATTGACTAGAGGGACTCATGCGGTGGGGTCGGACCCCATGCCATCTTGTGAGGTTCTGCAGCCTTTTGTCTCCCACTGGACCAGTGGCCGGGAGCAGGAGTGACCACCTGTTGCCTCTAGCTGCCCGGCTATCAGCTGGATCCTGTAATAGAAAGAGGAGGAGGGCAGGGCCTGGGCACAGAGGGCAGCGGGACACGGGCTTTGCTGCTGAGACTGAAGTGTGAACCGAGAAGTTTGCCCCCAACAGAGGACCCCGAGGGGAGAGCAAGTCTGGTGGGTCAGGGAGAGAAGGATGGAGCTGTGGCTGTAGAATAGTGACTGGAGCAGGGCAAAGAGGGGCAGAGGGGCTGGCAGGACCACGTTCTGGATGGCCTTATAAACCACGGGGAAGAGTCAGGATTGCTTTCTTGCCCGTGATGAGAAAGCAATGGGGAGTGTCATAATTTGCTTTATGCTTTTGTTTTGAAGATCACTAGTTGCTGCTGTGTAGACACAGACTGTGGGGAGGCAGGAGGGGGCACCGGGATTGGGGGGGTGGAGCACAGGACAGCAGGACAACCACAGATGAGAGGCCTCAGGAGACACCAGAATTGGATCAAGCTCCCACTCGGCATCCATCCACCCAGGGCCAGGAAATAGAGGCTCAGCAAGACAACCACACAGGAGTTTAAAGTGGGAATTAGGGTGACTGTGGGTGTGGAAGGGGGCTGAGGATGGCCTGGAAATGGAGCTGGGGTGGGGAAGGGCGGTTTCCCGGGCAACTGAGGAGGTGGTCCTGGGTATAGAATACCACCAATCCCACTGTCCCACCATCAAGCCTGGAGGACCCAGGCTGGGGGTTCCTGAGAGCTAGGGAGCAGGCGTGAGGTCTGTCAGAGACAGACAGACAGACAGACAGACAGACAGACACACACACACACACACACACAATGAGACGGAGAGAGAGCCAAAGCACTGACCTGGGGAAGCCAGGTCTGTTACTAATCCAAAGAGCAAGCCAGGCTCAGGGGACGTAGACAGTCAGTTGGAAGCTGAATAAATGTTGTAACGAGCCAGAGGCGAGTGTGGGCACCAGGGGAGGGGTCCCCAACTTGTTCTGTGCTGGAAGAGCCCCTCATGTGTCAGCGTGGTCTGGGGTGGTCTGAGTCAGACTGTACCTGCTCCTGGAGGAGAGGGATCAGGGAGTCGTCCCTGAGAAGCCCGGAAGGCTTCCTGGAGGAGGCTAGACTTCTTTCATGGTCCTCATCATTTCACAGAGTTGAGTCAGCTGTGCTTTCCTCTCTGGACTCACTTGCCCCCATTTTTGTTCTTCATCACCTCTGCTTATAAATTAAGAAGATAGGGGTGCAAAATGGTGTCACCGTGAGAGGTGCCAGCCCTCACTGTAATAATCAGTTTACATATGAGCTATTATCTCCATTACCGTATGATATTTGTATTGTTAGACCCATTTTATAGAAGAGAAAACTGACGCTCAGACAGAATAAGAACTTGCCCAGGGCTACACAGCCAGGAAGCCTTATGATGACAATTCAAAAGCAGGTCAGCCTGACCCCCAAGCTTATAGCTGTCCGTCCTCCCCAGGCTACAGCTGACTGACGGGGGTGGAACGCGATATGTATCAACATAACTATACAGATCACTTTCTTGGAAGCAGAATCTTGCCTTTCCCTCCAGGGATTAGCAAACTCTCAATTATGGCTACAGGGAGTAATGTTGTTTCTTAACCCTTGTCAAGAAGATCAATTAGCCAATCTCCATAGTTCCAGCTCTCTGCCAACTTCAATCATTTGGCAATTATCAGGTCTTTCAGCCCGGTAATTATTTTCCTTGCTGATCTCTTTAATTTCTCCTGTTCCCCTGGTGACCTTGTATGCGGTGGGGACGAGGTGACCCACAGTAATATTAAATTCTGTATCTCAGGGGCTCTGGAGGTGGACTGGGACAGGAATGGAACCACAGTCAGGCGTTCCGTGTACTCTGCAGAGATGGAAGGACAGTGCAAGGTGTGCTGGAGGGGCCCGGGGGGAGGCGGGGGACCCAGACCTGAGTCCCTGCTCTGCCTTTTAGTCTCGGTGGACTTGTCCTCATTTGTAAAGTGGTGATGACAATCGCTATGCTAGCCTCTGCTCAGGGAGTTGGGAAGATCTTACGAGGTGACAGCTAGGAATAGCTGTGGACACAGCAGCGCTTCTGAAACTTCAGTGTGCACGCGGATCAACAGGGATCTTCTTAACATGAGGATTCTGATCCAGTGGGTCTAGGGCAGGGCCTGACACTCTGCATTTCTCACAAGCTCCCTGGTGATGCGGATGCTGCTTCCCTGTGGACCACACTTTGAGCAGCAAGGGTGTGAAGTGCTGCCCGGGGTGGGGATGAGGATGGTTATTTGGTGAGACAACGAGGCCCAAAGCATGGAAACAGTTTACCAACAGAAAGCAAAAGCACGAAGTGGGGCCCGATGTGGGAGAGAAGAGAGAGAGTAGTGGGATGTCCCAGCTCAGTCCTGTGAACACAGAGGCCTACAGGTTGGGCTGGTGCATGCACTTTTTAGGTGTCTACCACATTCCAGGGGTTGTGTCAGGTGATAAACAGCACATCCCAGAGGGAGATATTTTGAGTCTTGTTTCACCATTGACCAAACTGGCACCACAGAGATTTGGTGCCTTGCCCATGGTCACACAGTAATAAGGGACAGAGCTGGGACACGAGCCCAGGTTGTCTGGTCCTGAGCTCATGGCATTTCTCAGCTGGGGGGAGAGGAAAAGGGCGGTGTGGTGACAAAAGGTGCTGGTCCTCCTCAGGGAACCAGGGGATGGGAGCCGTGGTTTCTTAAGATGCTGCACCCACTTGGCGCTCTCTTCTCCTCTCCGCAGGTCCTGGGGACTCCGTCCAGTTTTGCTGCCTACTCATTGGCCCGCCTCCCTGTGTGCCCCGCGCCCCCACAGGCCTGGCTGCAGGCTAGCAAGGGCTCCCTGGCAGGGCCACAGGCCCATCTCAGTGTTCCTATTTTACTGTCTCCCTCTGAAAACAGACCAGCAACCAAAGCCACAGGACAAGTGTGGGGCCTGGTGGATGTTGCTAATTACCCCCACCATGAGTCTCATTGCCTGGGGGGCCGTGTGACAAAGTTCCAGCCAATGGGTGTGAATGGAAGTGCTGTGTGCGACCTCCAGGGCACATGTTTACAAAGGAAGTTGCGTGGCTTCTTGCACCTAAGTCCCCCGTTCCTCCAGTTGGAACTCAGACGTGGGAGATGGACTGGCTCCAACCATGCAGGGGAGGGCAACGCCCTGGAGGAACGGGGAGCACAGGAGGGGAGCCCCGGGCCCCGGAACCCCTTGTGGAGCTGAGCCACTGACTGCCCTGGACCACCCACCCCCAGACGGAGACAGAAACCAATCTTGTTTCACTTCTGTATCTTTGGGTCTCTTTGTTATAGCGGCTTAGGCTGCCTCTCAACCAGCACATGCTCCAGAGCTCAGAATCTTAACTCAGAATCTTGTTTTAGTCATTTCAGTCTTTCCTTCCTCAGGGATTCTCTTTTTAACCTTCCTGACTGGTCAACTTTTTCTAGAATGTGCTCTCTTATTTCCACATCTCTCGCTGTCAAAGCACTCACGGTTCTAGTTTTGCATTTATTCTTCTCACTCTATCATCAGCATCTAGTTTCCCCACTGGGCCTTGGAGACGGGGAGTTCATCTTTCTTGTTTTTGTTTACCATTATTTCTTATCACCTAATACAATGCTGGCATGACTATTTCTTTGAATGAATGAATGAATGAATGAATGTGAGTGACTGATGATGGGTGGGAGGGAGGGAGGTAGAGGGGAAGGAAGGAAGGAAGGAGGCTGCAGTTGGGGTGTCATCCCCTGCCCGATTCCTCCAGGGCCTTCCTACAATCCCTCTGCATAGCCCCATTCATGTGCTGCTTCTCGTTTCTTTCTATATCAAAAACTGCAACTTAGAGGATGCTGGAAGCATGGGGCACATTACTGGAAGCATTTGAGAGTCTGTTCCTGACCTGCTGCTGTCACCTGTGTGTATCTCCTGAAACAAGGACCTTCTCTTGTGTAGCCACACTGCTTTCATCACAGTCTGAATACTGGCACTGACGCATTACTTCCATCCCATCCTCAGACCACCCAGGTTTCTCCAATTGTCCCGATAGTGTCCTGGATAGCAGAAGGACCACCTGTGGCTTTAGTTGTCAGGTTCCTTTAGAATTCTTCTTTCCCTGACTTTGATGGCCTCAACACTTTTGAAACCTTCAGGTCAGTTCTTTTGTAAACATCCCTCACTTCGGGCTGATGTTTCCTCAAGGTTAGACCCAGGCCATGACCTTTGGCAGGAATATTGCAGAAGTGGTGCTTTGTCTGTGGCTTCAACTTGTCCCATCACTCTGAACATTTGAGTGAGATGGGATGTCACCAGCTTCTCCACTGTAAATGGCTTCTCCTTTGCAAGTGACCAGTATTTCATGGAGAGGTTACATTTAAAATATGTAAATAACTCCTTTCTCAAGAAATTTTCAATGTACTCGTTTGTTCATTTATATCAGCATGGATTTGTGGTTTTCTATTTTATTCTATGAGTTATATCCTGTTACTCTCATTTTCATGCTCTGGTTTCTCTGATTGGTCAGTGGGGCTCCCTCTTGCTAGCTTCTCTATCCTTTGGGCATGTTCCAATCATTCTTTTAACACTACCTTGATTTCTGGCACAAAAAGTTCCAAGCTCATCTTGTACATTCCTTGCTGTAGCCCTGGAAATTGTCATTTCTCGAGAAGCCCTGAGAAGAGAATGGTATCTAGAAGCCAAGATGTGGGTGAGGGGTGAGCTTGCTATTAGTGGAGTGTGACTGCCACTGGGCACTCTCATTGGACATTGATATCTAAATTTATTTCTATATCTAGCTGTATACGCTGAAGGCCATGAGTTTATACTATGTCCACATCCAATCCAACACTAGAGAGCTGATTCTGGCTTTCAGTCTTTCTGTATTTGTAAATCCTTCTCCGACATTGAGGAACCTGGCTTCCTTCCTCCTTTATTAATATCTATGTATTTGATCAATCCTCATGTCGGTAAAATTGCCCTTGTCCAGTGCCACCACCTCTCCCACGTGGATGCCCACCTACTCCTGCTCAGGCTCTGACTTCTCCCATGCGGCCACCTCTCCATGTGGCTGCCCTCCTCACCCAGTTTGGTCTCCCAAACCCCATGCTGGCCATCCCCATGCCTGGGCGCCCTCGTCACCCCTCTTGGGCTCTAACACCTCTCACAGGGCTCGTCTCCCAAACATGTAGGTCCACCTGAGCACATTGCTTTTAATGATCTCTTTCTGCATCTGTCTTCCCCACAGGGCTCAGCAACTCTTCAAAGCTTGAAATCTATCCAACTCTTCTTTCTATACCATTACCTGCTCCTGTTCCGGTACACAGAAGGCACTCAATCAATGCTGTGTGCATGAAGGAAGGACAACATGGATAAAGGCACAGAGGCGTGAAGGAGGGCAGAAACCAGTTGGTGGGTACGGATGGAGGGAGCCAGGAACAGGCAACAGGGGAAGTGGGAGAAGAGGCCATGACAGATCACAGCGGGCTCAGAACCCCATGGAAAGGAGCCGTTTCTGGTCCCGAGGACAGCAGAGAGTTAACGGCCATCTTCCAGCCGGAGAGGTATAGGTCAGACCCGTGTCCTGGAAGCAGCCCTCTGGCTGCCTCCCGGAGGATGCACTGGATGAGAAAGCGAAGATTCCAGCGAGGGCCCCACATGGCCCGGGAGCAGTGCCATCGCCACCTTCCAGCCCGCCTTTTAGACCTACAGTTACTTCTGCAAATGGACATGTGGCCTCTCTCAGATGTGGTATTTTTGATGTTCTCATGTATAAATGCATTAAAAAGAGAGCTTCTTTTCATACTTCATCTACTTTCTTGTCAGTCTCAGCTTCATTTTCAATTCTCTACTTTGGCGTCCTCATTTCCTTTTTGATGGATTGCTTGATTCCATCCTTGTCGGCGTGCTGCTGAAGGAAACACTTCAGGGTGGGTTTTTCTTTCTTTTTCAAATCCTGGCAGCAGCTAGGGAATGTGGTAGGTTGCAGCGAAGGCAGGATTCAGAGTCTGAGACCTCTTTTCAGACCCTACAAAATGTCTTGCCAAGCCTGGGCGGGGGCTGACTGTGGACACGAAAAGAAAACTGAAGGAGCACATGCTGCAGGCCAATACTGCGCCAGCCTGTGGACACTGTCTCCACTGTGATCACCCCTGAGCTTTCTTCTGTCGGGAAGCGTCATTATTACTTGGCCGTTCTCCATGTCTGCCTGATGTCGAGGTTGCTCGGGCTACCATTCACTCACGTATAGCACACTTTTCCTTTTACAGACCTAAGGAGACAGCCTAAGCATGCCAGCAAGGACCCAGGTTCCTTCCTTCTCTCTACTCTGTCTCCTCCGTGTGTCTTGAAGTCTCCTCTGTGGTCAAAGGATGGCTGACCTCCTCACCTAAGAAAAGCAAAATCAAGATCAGAGACACAGGGCAGGGCTTTCTTCTTGTGCATCTGTATCTTCTTATCAGAGAGAAATGTTTCACGGAAGCCGCACAGCAGGTTTCCCCTGCACGCTCATTGGCTGGAACTGGATCACATGACCACCCTCAGCCTAAAGGGCTCTGGAAACTGAGCACCAGGCGTTCCAGCCTCTCGCCCTGGGAGGCGGATTTCGCTGGCCAAGAAGGGAGAGAAAGATGGCTCTTGGGTGCAAGTGGGAGCATGTGCCCCAGCGCTTGCCGCCACCTCCGTCTCCGCCCGTCTCGGGACGAGATTCTCCTGAGACCCACAGCGGTGGCTGGGGCTGGACCCCCGCGTGGGAAGCATGGATGAAGAACACGCGTCTCCGGCCTTGGCTCAGTTTCTTTCCTCTCACTAGAACTTAAGACCCACATGGGTGGCTTCTCAGTGCTGAGGACGCTCTCTGATATGCAATAGGTGCTCAGTAAGTAAGTATGAAGTGAAGGAGACCGAGGCTGAAAAGGACTGCAATCTGGGGAAAAAGCCTTTTAGCGTCAAGCAGGGCCGGGAAAATGCCCTTTGAAACTGACTTGGTTCTGGGGGGAAATTGCCATGAGATCCAGTTCAGACAACCAGATCAAGGGAACAGCTGGAGATTAGGGGCCTTGTCAATTCTTCCCTGGAACCCGTGGAAGTAGGGGACTAGTGGGGAGAGTGGAGGGGCTTCCCACCTTAGAGCATGAGGAAATGTGTCCACCCTGGGAATTGGTGTCTAATTTATGTGATATAGTGGGAAAAATACAGGGTTGGGTTCACATTTGGCCCACTGTCTACCTGTGCGTCCGTGGACAAGACACTTACCCTCTCTGAGCTTATTGCTCATCGACAGAAGCATGGGATAATAATAGCCTGCCTTTCAGGGCTATTTCAGAATTTATAGGCCAGAGCTTTAGAAAGTTCCCAGTACATGGTAGTCATTCAATAAATGATAGTGACAATAATAATGATAATAGTAACATGTATTTTTATTATTCCTTGCTCTTAGAAAGCCACCTCGCATTTAATGGTTGTCCAATGAATTATTCTGGTTGGTTTAATTTCCTTTTAATACTCAAAACACAGGAATGTCCTGACTACAGACAGAGGCTCTCTCAATGAACCCCGTGTTTTGAAGCGTCAGTAAGAGCAGGGAAAAGGCATTTCTTTGCTTCACATTTTTATGATCTCATCATCTGCTACGGTTTTTCGATGGGAAAATGTGATTGTCAATTAAGAATCTGAAAAAGCGTTCCCTTTATTAAAACACACACACAACATAAGCACCATATTTCACCCTGAATCGCAGCGGCTGCCGGCTAGCTGAAATTTACTGCCTCGTGTCCCAGCAGAGAGAATTTGCGGCTGGATTAATGCCCCTTTCTCTGGTAGTAAATCAATTTCATACATATGGCCATATTTTCACCCAAGTGACAGGCGGCAATGGCCGCTATTTTGAGTCACCATAGGAAAACCTGGGATAACTCCCAAGGCGCCTGGAGCCTCCTCCGCAAATACCACAGAATTGTGAAACTTTCTGGGGAGAGGCACTTCAGAAAGCTCAGCTTGGTCATTCCAAAGATGGGAAAGTTGAGGCCCACTTAATCCCTCCATCTGGCCAATTCCTTACTGTGGCCTGAGGCCACGTAGAACCATCAAGAGAGCCTTCTGGAGCCACTTCTCTTTGCTCTCCACACTCTGGGAGCTCTGGAGTCCTTCCATCAGGACCTCATACCCACTCTTCCCTGCCTGGCCTGTCTCTCTACCCTTGGAGGCGTCTTCTAGATTAGGCTCCCATTTCATGAGCTCATCACCCAGAACTTCCCTGTCAAGGCACTCACGCAGGTGTAATCAATCATTGTGTAATTAGTCCGTTCATGTTTCATGCCTGCCCTCCCTCATTAGTGTCCTCCTTATGGGGACACTAAGCTCCATGAGGATGAGCGCCCTGCATCCCCCGCACCGAGCCCAGAGCATCAGTGCATCTTTGTGGGAGGAATGAATCAATGATAGCTGAATGAATGACAGGACCAGAGGTGGGGACATGCAGCAACAGCATTTGGGGGATGCTAAGTAGCTCACTCTATCTGCAGTGGAAGGTTCTAGAGGTGAGTGGAGGGAGGTGAGTTCGGGGAGGCACATGGGAGGGCTGGCGGGACGTGACGCCATGTCCTTCAGGGTTGAGTGAAGGTGCTGGGCTCTATGCCTTTGATGCCAGGGAGATGTGGCATCTTTGGGGTGCGAGTTAGAACAGTGCTTCTCACGCCTTATTATACGTAGGAATCCCCGGGGAGGGTGTAAAAATTCAGATGTAGGTCAGGGGCGGGCCGGAGGTTCTGCATCTCGAACAAGCTCCAAGGTAGGGCCGATGCCGCTGGCCCCGGGACTACGGTTTTAGAACCATCACTCCTGGTGGTTGGTGGAGGATGGCCTGCAGAGCGAGCAAGAGGGAGGCAGGGACACTGGTGAGGAGGCAAAAGGGATGGTCCAGGGTGAAAGAGACAAGGGCCGGATGAAGGCAGAGCCTAGGGACAGAAGGAGGGGGCTGAGCTCCAACACACGGAGGAGGGGCCCCAGCAGGGCTCAGGACCATCAGGGTGAAAAGGGAAGTGTCTTATTGATGTCCAGGTTGCTGGTTCTTAGGTTTCTTAAAAAAATTAGTGTTTGGGGCTGGCCCCGTGGCCGAGTGGTTAAGTTCGCGCGCTCCGCTGCAGGCGGCCCAGTGTTTCGTTGGTTCGAATCCTGGGCGCGGACATGGCACTGCTCATCAGACCACGCTGAGGCAGCGTCCCACATGCCACAACTAGAAGAACCCACAACGAAGAATACACAACTATGTACCGGGGGGTGTTGGGGAGAAAAAGGAAAAAAATAAAAAATCTTTAAAAAAAAAAATAAATAAAAAATTAGTGTTTATGGGGCCAGCCCCATGGCCAAGAGGTTAAGTTTGCACATAGGTTTCTCTTTGGTGGCCTGGGGTTCTCTGGTTTGCATCCTGGGCATGGACCTATGTACTGCTCATCAAGCCATGCTGTGGTGGCGTGCCACATAGAAGAGCTAGAATGATCTACAACTAGGATATACAACTATGTGCCGGGGCTTTGGGGAGAAAAAAAGTAAGGAGGAAGATTGGCAACAGATGTTAGCTCAGGGCCAATCTTCCTCACCCAAAACTAACTAACTAACTAACTAACTAAATAAATTAGAGTTTAACATCATGCATGTCATTTATCAGTGCTTGTGGTTAGCTTACTTTAAAATTGAAAGAACTGAAAAAAAAAGATTAAAAAAAAATTGAGGGGAGGCCATTTTGTTGAAAATCCTGGAGTATAAAGCCATGCTGCTCTGCATGCCCTGGCACCTGGGCCCCCGGCACTCACGCTTCCCCACCCTGTGCTGGGCAGAGGACTGGAGTCCAAGTCCTCTTGGACTGATGAGATCCAAGTCCCTAGCTGTGGGCTGGAGCCCTGGCCCTGAACCCAGCTCCCTTGTTTGGGACCTCGGCCTCCCAGACCCCTCTGCTCTTGGCCTATATGCTGTCTCTTGGCCCCCACCCCCTAGACTCTGTTTCCAATAAGATGAGCCAGCCAGCATGAAGCAGCTGCCTCACAGTGAGTCCCTTTTCCTCCATCAGCCTGCAGCTCAGACCCTCCGGGCCCAGATCAGCCCAGATGCACAGCCCCTCTTACCACCCTGCCTGGCGGGTCCTATGTGTGTTCCTTCCTGCCTTGTCGTCTACTGCACAGATGCTGGTCATCTTTAGCCCACCAGAGGCATGATGTCGACACCTGGGCTGAAGCCAACTGTGGCAGAGTCTGCTGGTCACTTACCCATGTCTATTCTCCCTGTTTCCTACCGAAAAATAGCAAAATTCTTATTCGTGAGAGGGAGCAATGACTTGCTAAGAGCACATTTCTCACCCACGCTGTAGTTGGGTTTGGCCATGTGACTGAGTTCAGCCAACGAAACGTAAGCAGAAGTTGTTGGACAGGCTTCTAGAAGTGCTCCTGTCTTTCTTCACTTTCCTTCCTGCTACCTAGAATGAGGATGTAGTGACTGGAACCCCAGCATCCATGCTGCGTGTAGAGAATAAGTGATTTATGACCCACTACAGTGGCAGTGCTTTCTCCTTATTTTTTGGCATCACTGGCTGCCCAGGTGGGTCTCTTGCATTCAGTCAGGCAATTTGGTACTTTTCTGTGGCTTTTTTCCATGAAAGCACCTCATTTCTCTCTCCACAGGCTCCTTGGCTGGTTCTAACCCTGCATGAGAAACTTTGGCCCTCTCAATTCTCTGCTCCCCCTTTGCTCTGAGGACACCCAGCCCAGCTCCCTGCGCTGCCCACAGATGTCTGCCTCCTGTCTGAACTGGCAGAAGGAGCAGACACAAGGTGTGCCAGGCACTAGGCTAGGGTTTTCACGTATTTTGGGCCAATCATTAAACAACCCCTGGAGATAATACATTTATTAGTTGCATTTCTTTATAGATGAGAGA
Source organism: Equus caballus (assembly GCF_041296265.1). Taxonomy (NCBI): domain Eukaryota; kingdom Metazoa; phylum Chordata; class Mammalia; order Perissodactyla; family Equidae; genus Equus; species Equus caballus. The sequence goes on from NC_091692.1 coordinate 91,228,423, forward strand.
GTGGCCTCCGAGAGGTTATATAACTTCTCCAGCATCGTTCATGTTTACTCACTCAACAATGATTTGTTCAGCTTCTACCCTGTGCCAGACGCTGTTTTCATTGTTGATGACACCCACAGTGGGGTGCCACTTTCTGAGATGGAGGAGACAGCAGAGGGACAAGCTTGGCCGCACTGTGTCTGAGTCACGTTAGGACACCCAGGGCATGTTAAGTATGCCACTGGATCCAGGAGTTGCCTGGCGCAGCAATGGCAACATCAGGAGTGGAGCCCAGCTCTTCTTCTCCTGGTTGAGGCTCTTGGAATCAGACTGCTACAGGGGAGACAAGAGAGAAGACCCCCTTAGGTTTAGCTCAAATTGAAAATAAATAACAAGTTTCCTGAGAGGAAAAAAGGCAAAAACTTTGCAACCACCTAAAATGAAAGATCTTAATCTAATTTTGTACCCTCTTGCTGGCTGTGGTTACGGCCTCATCAGTGACTACATTGTCTGACTTAAAGTTTTTTCTGTTAGCTTTTCAGAAGATGCAGTGCCTCAGGCATCCTGAGTTCTGCGAGTGGATCTGGGGCTCTTTCAATGGAGCACTCTGTGCCTTAATGGCCCGGCATCGATCGGAGCTATCGACCCGTTGGTTTCAAATAACTGACATGGTTTCCAATGGATCCAGGTAATTAAGACTTCTCAAACGGCAACTAATAATTTACATTTGCAATGTGGGGAACCCGTGCTGGTGGGATATGAAGGGAAAAGCTCATCCTGGTGGTTGTCTGATCCTTGCTAATGGAGTCTTAGAAAAATCATTGCCCTCTTCTGACCTATCTTATGGAAGTTATCAAGTGACCTGGGGGGCTTATTTTCATATATTGGAAAACACTTGGGACTGGCTCACAGCATTAGGGAGTGTGGTCTGTTTCTCAATTCATCCCTGCTCTTCATCCCTCTGTCACTCACGCAGCTCAGGCCTTGGACCCCCCAGGTGCATGTTGTAGGAGGTCCCTCCCTCCTGTAATCCTTCCTTCAGGCTGTGACCAGTGTGGCCTTCCTTAGGCCTTTATCCCTCTGCTACCACAGCTCCACGATGCCCAGAATTGAAGTCCAGACCCCCACAGGAGATTGGTCCCAGTTCTTCTACATGCAAGCCCTGCCTAGACGTAAGTGGATGCAGGGAATGTACATCCTACACTTTGACTTTAGGTTTGGCCGTGTGACTGTGTTTAACCACCGGGATGTTAGTAAATAAGCCCTGAGTGGAGGCTTGAAACGTGCTTACGTAGCTGGGCTTGCCTCTTGAATTGATGACCGGCCAAGGAGAAGAGTATGCCCTGGGGTGCTGCTGGTCCAAGAGGATGAGAGACACATGGAGCAGACCGGGAGCTAATCTGCAGCCTGGAGCCAAGCCCAGTGTAGGTCAGCTAAACTGTGCTCAACCCACAGAACAGTGGAGTGTGGGAACAACGCTGACTGTCGTAAGCCTCTGAGTTTTGGCTGTGCTTGCTGCTTCTCAGATGAATACAGGATTCCCTTTCCTCCCTCCTGCTCTTGTCTTCCCTCTCTTCCCCTCCCTTCCCCTCGGGTACCCAGCTACCTATAGGATGCCTCCTTGTGAATTAGAAAAAGGTGCTCTTGCTGTTGGGCAGATGCAGCCCCCCACCCCCACCCCACGTGCATGGTTTGGTGAGTGGAGCGAGGGCTGGGTTTTAGCTCTCCTTGAACCAAACTCTTGTTCAGAGCATGACCTGCCCCACCTCCCTTCGCTTTTATTAACTCATGACTCTCTGGTTTGGCATTTCCTGCCTGGCTGTCCTTTAAGTTCCCTCCAGATGGCTGTTCCTGGCATCTGTAGTTGCCCCCATCTATGGTGGGTTGGTGGGCAGGGAGGACCCAGAATTCGCAGGAATCCAGGCTGCTGTACAAGGGTGGCCCTACCTGGGGACCCCTGGGAGTAGGGGGCAGTGCAGTGAGAAGAGAAGGGGTGGGATGCAGAATGCTTTGATGTGTTCTATGTTGTTGAGGTTCTATATCATTTACTGTGGAAGAAGACCACATCTCCTTCTTTAAGTTTCGGATATCCTTTTGGAGTCTGACAGAGTTAAACTCTTGACCAGCCCCTTTGCCGCACCTTTTTGAGAATAAGAAAACGCTGACTGTTCGTCAAGACTTCTCACTGGCCTCTGCTGAAAAAATGTCCCAAACTACGATGATGACAAACCAAAATGGCCTCCCTAGAACTGTGCAGTGCACAACTTGTGCACCTGTATATGGTGGTCCTGATCCTGAAAAGTCTCAATGTTTTTGAAACTTGTCTTCACCCATAAAATGGGGTTTTATAGTCCTTAGAGAAATTGGTTAATAAGCGTTAACTGTTATTATAGTAACGTTGTTGCTGTTATCAGATTTCAATTCTGATAAAAATGATTATGGTATTGATGAAGACACTTGGTATTTATACAGGATTTATACTTTTCCAATGAGGTTTTAAATTCATTTTCTAATTGCCTGGTATAGTCACAAAGTAGTCATTAGTATCTCCACTTTACAGGTCAGAAAATCGACCCATGTATTCTTCCATGACTTGGGCAGAATAAAACAATCAGGAGAGTCGAAAGCAACGTTCCGGTCCCCTGATTCTCGCTCAGCTTATCATCCCAGTGCTCTGCCCTTCTGGAGCCGTGGTGACGGTGGCGATGGTGGTGGTGGTGGGGGTGTGTGTGTGTGTCTTGGTTCAAAGAGCACCTTTGTTGGAAAGTCTTATTAAGTTGCCTTGTGTCATTGTCCCAGATTTATTGCTTTAATCTGTTTTAGCTTTTTATACACAGGAGCTGCATTTTCCGTTGTTCAACCTCAGTTTCAACCTGCCTGTAGGGTACAAAAGTATATTTTTATATTTTACCTGTTATCGTTTTCTTCTCTGGTGACCAATGTTAAGCAAAACAATGATCTACTTTGGACTGGAGGGTTAGCAAAATGTTAAGTCATTTGTATCTGTAGCACTCATATATTTATGGATAAAAACGTGTGGACGTGAACCTGACCGCTGAAGACCACTGGGATCCTGCTGGACGAGCCTAGGGTTTCAGGGGACGCTCCCTCTCCTCTGAGCTGTGTCACTGTCACCTCGCTGTATTTCATCTAGCTGGGGAACATCCCCCAGTGCCATGCCCGTCTCCCGCTGGGTCTCCTGGACCTCTGCAGCACCCTCTGGTCTCATCTCCCAATCCTGTCCATGCTCTTGCCGGGTCCCACAGGAGCTGAGCAGGCATGGTAAAGTCTGACCCTTGGTCCTTCCTCATACAGCTTCATGGAGGCGTCTCACACCCTCACATCGCATCCTGTGATTCTCCTTGCTTCTCTCCCCTGTCCGTCTCCTACCCCTCCTTCAGGCGTCTCCCACTGGCCCCTTCCTCAGGCACGTCTTCTGTGACTCCCAGCTGGATGGGTCTCCCTGTCAACGTCTCTCACTGCCTCCCGTCTTTGACTTCAGGGCATCTGCGGTGATGCCTCTGGGGACCCCATCACATCCTCCCCAACCCAGCCCACTTGTGAATTCAGTCGCAGCCTGGTGGACAGCTCATGGAACTCAGACGAGCCTTACACTGATGGCGGCCAACTCCTGCGCCCAGGTCCCTATCTCTCTCCTCCAGAGCTCACTGGAGAGCAGGCTCCCTACATTCATAGCTGGGGTTCCCTAAAGCCATGGGAGTGGAGCCACGGATGATGCTCGAGTCCCCCACCCATCATCACCTTGGGGCTGGCCTTGCAGGAGGGCTTCTGCTCACCTCTCAGATGTCTGAGCTGTGCCAAGCCCCGCTCGTCTGCAGTGACCTCCCAGAGGCATCCCTGTGTGGCCCCTCCTCCTTCTCTTCCCTGCCTCTCTCTCTCCTCTGCTTCCTGAGATCACCTTCTACGTAAAATCTGTACACTCAAGTCCTTGTCCCAGGTCTACTTTTGGGGAAATCGAAACTAAGAGAACACTATCCTCAGGGTGTGGTTTTATGTGTGGCGGCTGACTTGTTAGGTGTTCGTTTCCCTCAAGAGTCCGTGAGCTCCTCAGGGCTCCATGTGTCTTATTTGTCCATCGCTGTATCCTGCACACAGTTTCTGGCACATAGTAGGTCCTCAACAAAGACATACACAGCGAATGAGTGAGTGATCACTGTAGTATGAGGTCGTGATGCCTCGAGGTGTTGCCATTGTCCCACTTCCTCCTGAGGAAAGCAGGTGGCAGGCATAAGGCACTGTTCTTTGTGTCAGTGTGGCCTGGCTGTTCTGGATGTTAGCACTGGACCTGACCCAAATTCAGCTGTCCATGAGCTGACAAAAGGGGACCAGTGTCCTAGGAGGACCTGGCCTAAGAGCTCTGGCCAAGAGGTGCCTCCCACTCTGGACAGAGCCTCACAGTCCTGCTTCCCCTTATGCCCCCCAGGCGGCCTCCTCTCCTGCAGGCCTTGGTTGCTTCCAGACGCCCCACATTGGAGATGAATTCTCTCCTTGGGAACTGGGTTCTTCCGCGAGAGGAAGCCGGGTCTAAGTTTCTGACTACTCCTTACTGGGGACTGGGTCGTGAGCAACATCGCAGCTTGGAGCAAGGTGGTCTGTGTCTCATGGCCAGCCCTGCCTCTCAGTAGAGGGATGTCTGTACTTGGACGTAGGAATGCAGCCGTCCCCCCTAGAATATGCCACTGCCTCTGTCTTGGCTTCTGGTATCTCCTGTCACCTCAGCCGAGTTTCAGACTGAATTCCCTCCAAGGAATACCCCTTCAACTCCAACAGCTCGTGGCCTGCACTGGGTGGTCCCAGATCCTGCCTCCACTCTGCACCTCTGGCTCAGCCTTGCACATCAGGGATCCAGAAAGGGGAGCTGGAGTGGTTGAAAGGATGGCTAAGGCCACGGCCAACAATCAAAGTCAAGACGATGGCTGGTGGCCATGACTCTGCCCGTGGTGTGCCTTCTGCCTTCTCCCTTCCCTCCACCTCAATGGTCCTGCTCCTCACCACTTTCTTTTTGAACCTTCTTCCAAGCCCTTGCTAACTTCTGTCTCGAGGTACCACGGTATATTAGTCAGGGTTCCCCAGAGAACCAGAATCGATAGGCCACACACGCGTGCACACACACACACAAATATATACACACACATATAAAAGGAGATTTGTTATGAGCAATTGGCTCATGTGATTGTGGAGTCCTGGAACTCCCAGGATCTGCCGCCTGCAAGCTGGAAACCCAGGAAGCCAGTGGTGTAATTCAGCCTGAGTCTGCAGGCCTGAGAATCAGGGGTCTGATGGTGCAAATTTGAGTTCAAGGGCAGGAGAGGATGAGAGGAGATGTCCAAGCTCGTGCACAGAGACAGAAAAAAGGGGTGAATTTCTCCTTCCTCTGTCTGTTTTTCTATCCGGGCACTCAAGGGATTGATGATGCCCACCCACATTGGGGGAGTAATCTGCTTTACTGAGGCCACCCATTCAAATGAATCTCATCCAGAAACACCCTCACAGACACACTCAGAAATAATCTTTAATCTGTGCACCCATGGCCAGTCAAGTTGGCACGTAAAATTAACCATCACATACGGGGAATGGCAGTTGCAAGGGTGCAAGGGAGCAAGAGAGGGGACCTCGGTGCTGGCCCCAACCTTCCCAAGGGAGGGTAAGGCCCAGCTCCCCGTCAGTCCTCGGGGATGACAGTGCTGTGCTGGGTCAGCATGGGGGCACTGCCCTAGCCAGGGGTCTGCGAGCATGCTGGATCAACAATGAACAAAAAACCGGAGAAAACAACTCCCCACCTCCACATGAGGGGACCCAGCACCTCTTGCCTCACACTGGAGAGAAAAAAACGCATACAGCTGGGCAGCTCTCACCGCCTCCCCAGGCTGGAGCTCAGGTGAGTTCCCCTTGGCCTCGGGCTGTGGGAGCCAGCCTGGAGGCCGCCCTACCTGAAGGAGGCACGAGAAGTGTTCGCTTTTACTCTGACCCAGGGGTTGCAAGACCTTTTCTGTAAAGGGCCAGATAGTAAACATTTCAGGCTTCGTGGAGTGGGTCATAAGACCTCTGTTACCTTAGCTCAGCCATCAGAGCAGGAAGGCAGCCACAGACAATCTGTAAATGAGTCGGCCTGGCTGTGTCCCGACAACACTTTATTTATAAGTGAGTGGATTTGGTTCACTGGCCGTCATTCACCACCCTCGGCTCTAGAGTCATCTAAGGGCTCCCACTGCTGATGGGTAGCAGGTGTTATCTGCTGCCCTGGGACCCACACACCTGCAGCCTTCCCAAGGTCTGGATCCTTAGCTGAGCTCGGGCGGCAATCAGCTTCTGAAGACTCACCCGAGCTTGTTGACGTGTGCTTCCCTGCCTCCTCCACCTTCACTGCCAGAGCCTGAGCACTGTGAGGGCGGGGCTCCGTCTGTGGGCTGTGCATTCCGGTCCTAGCCCTCCACTTTGTCTGTGTGCCTTTGGCCAAGGGACTCAGCCTCTCTGAGCTAGGCCCCTCTGCCAATAGGGAGCACTGGGAAGAGGCCCTGAAAGCAGCCCAGGGCACGGAGGGGAAGAATGCGGTGGCTGAGTATTGAAGGGCTGGTGGAACCTAAGTGAAACACAGAGGCGGGGCATCCAGGCAGAGGGAAGAGCACATGCAAAGTTTGGTCGGGTGGCATGAACTAATACACCCCTTCTGGGGAATTGAATCTCTTTATGGAACATTAAAAGAAAGAAATGAATGAAAGAACCTCTTCCGTTGATGCTGGTGGATTATGGCCTCCCACCTCTCAAGGTACTTCAAAGAAGTACCATGTGTTGCTGGGACCCAGGATGGGCAGAGCTGGGGCTCAGTGTCTGGCCGTGTCTGTTGAATCCAGGAGCTCTTAGCTCTTCAGGCACTTGATTTGCTGGAGCTAATTTCCCTGGGGAAGGAGGGGAGGGACATTTTCTCACTGAGGCCTGGGCTGGGGGCCAGGACCACACGGACGTGTCTTCTCCCAGCGGTGGACCAGGGCTGAGCCCTGTGTGGGCTGCAGCAGGTGCTGGCCTTTCTTCACAGACTCCAGAGGGGCCTCTGGAGACCACATGGCAGGTTTGCAGCTCAGAGGCAGGGGAAGCTGTGTGGCTGGGTCCTGCTCTCACACCAGAGGCAGGGCCCAGCCAGGCCTTGGGTGTCTTTGCCAGCAGTGAATGTGACCAGGAGGGGGGGAGGGGAAGAGCGACTGGCTCCTGAGCCCCTGTGCGGCACTCTGCAGCCTCTGGACATAACAGAGAGACCTGGGGGCTGTGCTCTCAGTTACGAGATGGGGCCAACAGCCAGCGAAATTGATCACTGAAGGATCGGCAGCCTCATTCATCTCTGGCTGGGGGGGGGGACCAGTGAGAGTTCTGCTGCAAACCTGGGGTTCACGGGGCCCTGGTCCATGGGTGGAGTATAGTGTCCCAGGGCGGCTGTAACAGGTTACCACAGATTGAGTTGTGACTCATTTTCGCAGTTCTGGAGGCCAGCAGCCCCAGGTCCAGGTGTCAGCAGGTCTGGCTCCTTCTAGAGGCTCTGGGGAGAATCTGTCCATGCCACTCTCTAGCTCCTGGTGGCTGCTGGCAATCCTTGCCCTTCCTTTGCTGGTAGATGCAGGACTCCAGCGCTGCCTCTGACTTCAGGCAGGCTTCACCCTGCATCTCCCTGTGACTCAAATCTCCCTCTCCATTCTCTTCTAAGGACATTAGCCATTGGATTTGGGCCCCACCTTAAAACCAGGATGATCTCTTCTCAAGATCCTTAACTCACTCACGTCTGCAAAGATCCTATTTCCAAACGAGGTGAATGCATAGGTACTGAGGGTTAGGACTTGGACGGGTCCCTTCTGGGGACACAGTTAAACCCACAACAGTGGGTGTGTCATCATGATGGCACCCTCCCTCCCCCACAACTCCCTCTCTCCCCCACACTCCTCCAGGTCTCCTTTAAGGGTCCTGCTCTCTCCAGCCGGCACCCCAGGCCTGACTCAGATTCTCCCTCACTCTTTCTTTTGGGGTCTTCCTGTGTGGGTTTCTGCTGGGAAAGACATCCCATTAGTCTAGTGGCCACAGCACAGCATCCTGGGGCCGGCTGGGGAGGGTTTTATTAAGGCGTGGGGATGAGAGGCCATCTGCAGAGCCCGGGAAGCTGATGAGACCAGAATCCATTAGGACCCTGTAATTCTCTTGCTCCAAGAAAGACTTTTCTCTGGGAGCCAGTTTTCCCAGAAAAGATTTTTAAAACAATGGCCTAAAAGCTCTTCTCAAAAACCACACCTAAAAACAGAAGCCTTCCCTGCCAGCCATCCCGACTACTGGCAAAGAAAAAATTAAAAAGGCAAAGGAAAGTTGTGCCAGCGGAGAAGGAAGCCTCTAAGAGAGGGGATTCTGACTGTGGGGTGCGTGGGGCGGGGCTCATCTCTGGGGAGACTTCTCTCTCCGTCCTCTATTTCTTTGTCTGGACTGGTCTGATTTCCTTCTCTACTTCTTTAAGGAGAGAGAGAGTGTTAACGCTGCCACTAGTTCCAGGCAGACCACAGTATTCACTCTGGCCTTAGTCTCCTTGGCTGGAAAATAGGCATAAACAGGCCTCTCTGCAGGAGGGTCAGAGGGCAAACAAAATAAGATTGGAAAAGGGTCCAGCTTGGTAGGTGCCTGGCACATGAGAAGTGCTCGTTGCATTTGCCTATTATAATCTCACTTAATCTCGCGAGACTTGGTGAAATGGGTATGATGCTTTTTCCCACAGATTTGAATGGTCTCCCCGAGGTTACCTCCCTTGTCCAAGCATGCCCAGCAGGGCAGGACGGAGGGCGGAGAGATCTGAGAAGGCGCCCTGATTCTGGGTCGCCCACCCCCAGTCCTTTCCTCTCCTCACCGCCTTTTTCCTCTACCCTCTTTTCCCTCAGCTCTTGCCCTTCTCTGTGAGGCCAGGGTTGATGATCTCCATTGGCGCTGAGATGGGTCAGAGGGGGAGTTATAGGGGGACAACACTGAATTTGGAGCCTGGAGTCATAGTCCACACTCTGTGTGGAGTGGAAATGGGGCAGTGCCTCCCTGTCTGGACTTCTTTTCCTCTCCTGTGACAAGCCATGACAGCAAAACCTGCCTCTTGCAGGGGGTGACACTGCTCTGTGCAGGTTGCCGCGGGCGAGGTACTGAACTCTACAGTTTGCATGCCACATTTCAGCTCAGATGTTGTCAATGCACATCGTAGGTCACCAGGTAGCTGGAAATAGGCGCCAGCAAGCCCCACCCCATTGCACCCCATCTTACAGAGGTGCCTTTGCAGACATGCTTGTCCCAGTCCTCTTTACTCTTGACTCAGCAATCTGGGCTCTCTGAAAGAAGCTAATAATGTCAACATTTTTCTTGTTTGTTTCCTTCCTCTTTTTTCTAATATCAATGGAAGATATTGTTCTTAAAGTTTTTATTATTTACTTATTTATTTTGCGTTCTTAAACGGAGACAATTCCCCAAACGGAGACAATTCCCTGGAAAAGTTGCATTAGTTCACGCCTCCTGAACTTTGCACGTGCTGTGTCCCCCCTGTTTCATCTAAATCCTGCCAGCCCTTCAGCGTGTAGCCCAGCTGCTGTGTTCCTCTCCTCCGCACCTCTGGGCTGCCTCAGGCTTCCCAGCCTCTCCCAGCACTCTGCTGGGGGCTTTCCTTTCCTGTCCGTGTGGGACTCTCAACTCCGTCTGTCTGTGTCGCTGTCATGCACAAGCTCCAGTGGGGGCCCATGTCTTCCTCTCTGAGTTCTGTCTCCAGTGCGGTGTGGGCTGCAGAGTGAGGGGAGGAGGCGTCGCCCACCTGTCCCTGCTCCAGTCAGTTCCGAGGACCAGCCGCAGAGGCTCAGACACACAAATCAAATGTGTCTGCTTCAAATTAAGCCCATACTCTGGTCTAGTGGGGGCAGAGCTATTTCTTAGCCAATAAATATTAATAAGAAAAATAAACCAATCTTTTAGGCTTCTTCCCCCCAGCTGCCACCCCAGGGTTATAAATTATGTACTGCCTGAGTCTGTTTTGACAGTTGTGATAAAGTGGGTTTCAGATCCCTCCAGCATTTCTCCTGAAAGATTGCAGCATTGTACGTTTCCCATGCAATCGCCCCCACCTCCCCTACCGCCACCTTTTTTTCTGTCCAGGAGGAAGATTTGACTAGAGTAGCTATTTTTCTACTCCTGGGCCTTCTCTGTCGACTGTTTGCCAAACAGACACTGAGATTTTTTTTTAACTTCTGACCCTTATCACAAAAACCCAGCAAGATTTTAATGGGCAGAGAGGATACCCCCCGACGGTGGGTCTGATGGGCTGTAAGGGCTCCCACCTCATGACCCTTGTGTGCGCCGCTCTCCATCCTCCTGGACCAGTTCCCTGTCTGACCACCAATTCGCCCCAGCAAAGTCCAGCCCATCACTGAGCGCCCAGAGGGAGCTCGGGCTTCTTTCTGACTCTCCTAGCATCTCCTGTCTTCTCCCTTCCCTTCTGTACCTTTATAGCTTGGACTAAGAGATGCACTTGAGTCTTCCCTCGTCTCCACTGCTTTCCATCTGGTTTGCTTCCAGTCAGCTTCTCCCATCTCCCCAGGAGCCATCGGATGCTCTCTCCTCTCCATCCTCCCTGCCGCCCATTCCCCTTGTGCTCACCTGGGCTTGCTTTCTCCTTCATGGAGGTATTGCTTTATGCAGGAAAGTTTCCCTAGTGATCTTTACACGTCTACACTTGTGGAATCTGAAGATCTCGGTCTAGATTTCCACGCCCACAGCTCCCTTGTGCCCTCTTCCTGGTAACCAAAGGCTCAAAGTAACTAAGGTTACTTTCACCTGTTCTTGAATTTCTTCTAAATGGAATCATACAGGATGCACTCTTTTGTGTCTGTTTTTCTTTTCTTCTCACCATTATGTCTGTGACATAAATCCAATTCGTTGTATTTAGCAGAAGATTTTTTTTTTCATTACTAAGAAGTATTCCACTGTCTTAGTTCTTTCCAGCTATTATAACAGAATACCATGGACTGGGTGGCTTATAAACAACAGAAATATGTTTCTCACAATCTGGAGGCTGGAAGTCCAAGATCAAGGCACTGGCAGGTTCAGTGTCTGGTGAAGGACAGCTTCCTGGTGCATAGACAGCCATCTTTCTGCTGTGTCCTCATGTGGTGGAAGAGACTGGGAGCTCTCTGGGGTCTCTGTGATAAGGGCACTAATCCCGTTCATGAGGGCTCCACTCTCATGACCCAATCACCCTCAAAGGCCCCACCTCCTGATACCTTCATGTTGGGGCTTGGGTTTCAACATATGAATTTTGAGGATTGCAAACACTCAGCCTGGACCATTAGATAATTTACCTGTTCTGCTTTTAATGGACAATTCATAATTTCCAGGTTTTGGCTTTTGTGAATAACGCTGTGAATATCCTTGCACTTGTCTTTTGCTGGAAATAAGTTTTCATTTCTGTTAGGGACAAAGCCTGGAGTAGAATTGCCAGGTCATAGAATATCTATGTTCAGCTTTAGTCGATTTTGCCAAATCATTGTCTAAAGTAATTGAACCAATTTACACTCCCCTCAGCAATGTAGGAGAGTTCTGGTTATTCCGTATCTTCACCAACATTTGTTATTGCTGTTAGGTGTGTGTGTGTCTGTGTGTGTGTACGTGTGTATGTATGTGTGTGTGTGCGCGATACATTTTTAAAATTGAGTCATCAGTCTTTGACCTGTAGGAGTTATTTATATGTCCTGGATAGGAGTCCTTTTTCAGAGATAAGTGCTATAAATATCTTTTCTCACTCCGTGGCTTGTGTTGTCACTCTCTCGATGGTGTCTTTTGATGAACAGAAGTTCTTCCTTTTAATGAAGTCCAATTGATCAATCTTTTCTTTTATGGCTAGTGCTTTCCTTTTTCATGTTTAAGAAACCTTGGCTTACCCAAAGATCATGAAGATATTCTCCTGTGTTTTCTTGCAGAAGCTTCATTGCTTTACCTCTCACATTTAGGTTTATGAACCGTGTCAAATTAGTTTTTATGTACTGTGCGAGGTTCACCTTGACTTTTGAAATAGCCTCTTGTGTGGTACCAGCCCCAGTTTCCTATCATGAATTATCCCAATTTTTCTGCCGGCATGGTTGTCCGTTCTAAAGCCAGGTCCATCACATGACTTTTCTGCTTAAAACCATTTTGTGTTTCTCTGACTATAAAGTCTAAAGTCCTTAGCGTGGCCGGTAATGCCTTCCAGGATCACACAGACACTTCTCTTTCTAGCTTCACTCCTGTTAATTCTCCACATGGATAGTATACTCCAGCCACAAAAACTCTGAATATCTACTGTTATGGGTTGAATTGTGTTTCTAGCCAAAAGATATATTGAAGTGCTAACCCTCAATACCTCAGAATGTGACCTACTGCAGGGACAAAGATAAGCAGTTTATCACTGCAGTCTTTCTCCTGTCTGCAACATCGAGCATGGCTCCTGCTTCAGACATCTCATACTGAGTAGCAGACTACCCCAAAACTTAGTGCCTTAAAATGACAATTTATTATTATCTATCATGGTTCTGTGGTTTAACAAGTCTTGCTTGGTCTTTGAGATGGTTGAAGTCAGATGGCAGCTGGGGGTGGAGTCATTTGGAGACTCAACTGGAGTAGACATTCAAGATGGTGTCCTCACCGACGGCTGCTGCCTTGGTTGGGTTGAATAGAATAACTGGCAGCTGCCTGGGCCTCTCTCTTCACATAACTTCTCTTGACTAGCTTGGGCTTCCTCACAGTATGGCAGTATTACCTCCATGGAATCTGGTTTCCATGAGAATGAATGTTCCAAGAGACCAAGGAGGAAGTTGCAAAGTTTCTTCTGATCCAGCCCTATAAGTCATGCACTGTCACTTCTTCCACATTCTATTGGTTAAAGTCACAGGACCAACCTAGATTCAAGGGAAAAGGATAATGCCAGAGTGTGAATACTGGGAGGCATGGCTTATTGAAGCCCACGGGGAGACCAGTTATGATAGCTCATTTGTGTATCCTCCTTACCTGTGGACAGATTATCTTTTGTCCCCAGAAAACTCTAATATGAGTCAGGAAAGGGCATTCATTAGACCAGTAACTTATTCTGCAGTTAATTTCCTATTGTATAAAGCATGCCCAGTCCAGATCCCTTATCTAGATTAAAAAAGGATAGAGATGACCCTAAAGGATGGCCTGAAACTCCTCCAAATAATGTAACCTCAGCAATGCAGCCACGTCTCACAAACTGCTAGACAACATACTGTGCTGATTAACTGACGGCCTGTAAGGGTGTATCAAGAACGATATCTGGTGTACATTTTGAAATATACAAAGTAAAACAGCTCCCAGATATTACCTGGGAACTTCAGGTTAAGAAGCACCAGAATCGATTATTTCATTTTAATCTCATGGTAATAATTAGCATTTTCATTATACCCAACAGAGCTCATCAAAACAACCATGAAATGGAACCATGATGTACTGCACACATTTTATAGAAGAATAAATGGAGTTTCTAGAAGTAGACTGATCTACCCAAGGGAATAGCTCTTCTGTGGCTGAGCTACAGTTCAAATCTAGGTAGTGTGGTTTCAAAAGTCACTGTTCTTTTGACTATAATAGGTTTGAGTATAGTAGGTTTCTTTTTTGAGCAGGTTTCTGCCATGCATAACATTACTTCCTGTACCACGTCTACACAGGCATCACTAATCAATCGTGGATGTCTATCCTGCTGAACTGAGACATTGTCTCAAAATCCTTCTCAGCCCAACATTACACTAATCGCTTGAGGTTCAAGATAACATCTTGCCATCCTCCTGCTCTGCTGTGTTGTCTGCCTAGAGGCTGAACAAGTCCCTAAAGGTATCTTGGGTTATATTCTGATGGCTCTCTCTGCCTTGGAAAGATTGCCTCTTCTTTGATTAGAGAATTTTTAAACTTAAGGAATATTCCCTATTTACTCAATTATAAAATGCACATCCCTCCTCCATTTTAACATCTTTGACTTGGGGTATATCTTATAGTCAATGTAACACTATTTCTTTCCTCTCTGAACAACCACTGTTAAATTGATGGTACATTGTTCAGTTGAGCGCATCCTAGAACTGAGGGCATATATCCATTCATTCACTTATGTATGTACGTGTCCAATAGATATTAATATGTGGCTACTCTGTGTGAGGCTGGGTACTGGACAGTTAGCCCACATCAGTGAACATGGTCCAGATGCAGTGATTGAATACAGAATTTTTCAACTTTGGTATGATTGACATTCGGGGGTGGATAATTCCTTTTTTTGGTGGGGGGGTGTGGGAGGCTTCCTGTGCATTGTAGGATGTTTAGCAGAATAACTGGTCCAATCATATTAGATGCTACGAATGTACCTACCCCAGTTGTGACAACCAAAATATCCCCAGACGTTGCCAAATGTCCCCTGGAGTAGAAAATCACCCCTAGTTGAGACCCACTGCTCTAGAAAGTAGCTCCCTAGGTCATCACGATCTTTTGTCTTCTATCTTATATCACTCATCCACGGACTGGAGATTTCCCCCAAATTAGATCCAGGCAATTTTGTTTTCACCATGTGCCTTGGGAACTGGATAATAACTACTCTTTTTAGGGTACTTACTACATGCTGGACACACACTATGCTCTTTGCACACCCTTAACTCGTTGAATCCTGATATAGAAGGTGGTTCTGAAGAGGGATTACGAGTGTGGGCTCTGACACCGCCTATCTGAGTCGAACTCCTGGCTTGTCCCTGCTAGCTGTGTGTTCTCCCGGTGAGGTAACTATCCTCTCTCTGCCTCCCTTTCTCCATTTGTAAAATGGGAGTGTTAATAGTTGATGTTACAAGGATTAAACAGTTAAAACATTTAAAATATTTAGTATAACGCAGGGCACGTAAGAAGTACTCTCAAAACAGTTTGAATTGTTAAACTCAGTGATGAAGGCACTATTGTATCCATTTCTCAAATGAGGAAATTGAGTCAGGGAGGTTTAACTGGCCAGGTTCCCACAGCTGGGTGAGTGGCAGAGCTGAGATTCAAACACTGTTAGACCGGTTTCAAAGCTCATGGGAACACTCGGGGAGCACGTGGCTCTCCTCCAGGTCAGGCTCAGGGGAGGCACCTGTGCAGGTGACCCTCTGGGCCACAGGCTTCGCAGGCAGCTGGAATCTGAGGCGTGCACGCACCGCCTTATTCAGTCAGGGGCACTGGGGTCACGGGTTAGAACACTCAGGGCAGCCCTGCAAAACCAGGTAATGGGAAAACACCGTGGACTGTGAAGAAAGTAAATGAGAAGCGCACAGAGAGAAAGATGGAAAATAATAGATGAGAACCAATATAGAAGACGTGGACGGGCATGAAGCCGGGGCTTAGCGGGTGACCAAGGTCAGCGTTTCTCATCACAGGCTTCACCGTGCCCTTCGAGCCAGCCCTGTCTGAGTTTTCGGCGAGGGCCTGTCCCCTGAGCTCTGGCTGTGGCTCTCCTCCCTCAAGGTGGGCTGTGTTTGTGGTTTACGTGTTCATCCCTCTCATCTCCAGGAAGGTGCTCCTGCCCTGTACTTGGAGCCATTTGCTGCTGGGGCTAGTACCCTGCTGTCCCTGAGTCTCCAGGGGGCAGTGCCCCATGATGCTTGATGATTGCTCCTTCAATAGGGGAACAAATGATCACATCTCATTCTCATGGAAATCCTTTGATTTAAAGGCTCATTTCACAGTGAGGAAATCGAGGCAAATGAGAATAAGGTACTTGAGCCCAGGGGCACATGGTCAGTGAGGGACAGGACTGGATCATCTGACAGACCCTGCTACTCTTGCCACAGTCGTTCACACAGACGGATAGATAGGACACATCCATACTATATGAGGCACACATTCATTCATTCATTCATCTAAGGAAGTTATTAACCCTCAGTATGTGCCAACCACCCGCTGAACTTCTTGATCCCATATTTTCTGAACCCCTTGATGAGCACTTGAGCCTGTCAGCTTGCATGATTCGTTCCTTCAGGAAATGTACACCATGTCCTTGCTCTGGTCAAGGCAGAGCTTCATTGATGGGGATCCATGGAGAAACTAGACTTGGTCCTGCCCTCAAGGAGCACCCAGTTTAGTGCTTGAGACAGGCTGATGAGTAGTTATTTCATCTGATGGTTACTACAGTATGTACAAGGCAGAGCAGGGACCATTGCTTGTTGCTTGTTGTTTAGATGCGCATCTTCTTTCCTCAGGTGGATGGTAAGTCCCTTGCAGGCTGGGAATGCATCTTCTGTGATTTTCATGTGCCCTACTGATGACAGCTTAGGGCTTAGAATAGCATAATTTGGTCAGCCTCAACTGGTATCTGTGCCAGGACCTCATCTGGTAGCCTGGGAGAGAAAGTGCATGGATTCAGGCCTTGCTGTGGCCTATGATGAGGAATGGAGCTGAGCAGATGTTGGAATAGGTCCAAAGGGGAGTGGAGACCTCAGCCTGATCTGGGCTGGGTGGGGTTGGCATCTGAGTGGCCCTGATGTGTCTGTGGGCGTTAGCTATTAATGCGTAACAAACCTCTCTCAAACTCAGCATCTTAAAGCAATAAGCACTAATTGCTGTTAATGGGTTCAGAGGTCAGCTGTATTTCTCTTCTGGTTTCTAATGGGCTCATGCACGCATCTGCGATCAGTTGTGGTTCATGTCGACAGCTCTCCTAGCCTGGTCTGGGCTCATTTACTGGGATCAGCTGCTGCCGGCTGGCCCAGGATGGCCTTGGCTTAGCCAGGGCTCTCCGCCCCACGTGATCTCTCCCCTCCCACCAGGCTAGCCTCTTGAGGCCTGGGTAGGAACTGACCCCAGGCCACTTTTGCTGCATTCCATTGGCTAAAGCAAGTGCCAAGGCAACCCCAGGTTTGAGAGGTGGGACACAGCCTCCATGTCTGGGTAAGAGGAGCTGCCCAGTTGCATGGAAAGGGGGTGGACGCAGGGAGACGTGGAGGATTAGGGGCGTTCTTGCAGTCGGTTGACCACAGGTCTACAGTGAGACGGGTCAGCTCGATGCTATTTCCGAGACACTCACTCACCCTGGAACATGGCTCTAACTAAAGGCTGGGAGTGAGGCTTAGGACTTGACCCCTGTGGAAAGAGGCAATGGGTGCCTCCAGGTGTTCTGGCCTCGTCCCAGTGGGCTGAGCTGCAGGACAGGCTCCGATGTCAGAGTTCAAGTAGGGCAGGGAGCCAGTATAGGAGCCCCCTGAATCCGCTGGTCAAGAGTGGCTGCAGCCACTCAATGGCCCAGACCTGCACCCTGTCTGCCGGGCCGAGGCAGCCTGCGGTGGTGACAAGGTGCCTGCTGTGCTGCCTACCATGTTTAGAATGGATTCGGGCAGCGGGATAGGGTGGAAATCACACCTCAACTGCCTTGGTCCCTACAGCCAAGCAGGCCTGGGGCAAGGAGGATCTGATGAGGTGAGTGCTAGCTGTTGACCTTGGGCAGGTGCCTTAACCTCTCTGAGCCTAACTTTGCTTATCTGTAAAATGGACATACTGAGTTATGACTTCTGTTCACAGTAGTGAGACTTAAATGAAACAACACATAGTAGACGTGTGTGTCTAGCACAGTGTCTACTAAGAATAAACACCCATAAAATAGGATTTCATTTAGAAATCATATAGCTTTCCAGTCTTTAATTAATCTGATGCCAGAATGGTGTACTAAAAACAGCTTGAGCTTTGGAGGAAAAATCTGGCCTTTTTGGAACGAAAGACTAACCCTATGACCTGACCGGGACTTGTGTAAAGGAGCTCAACATTTACTTTCAGTCTCTGGGGAATAACCATATTCCCATTCTGCCCAAGTCCTGCTCAGCCCACACGGTTGTGTGGAGTTAAATTCACTGAGCCCCTGCCTGGTCCTGGGGGCCTGTTCAAGCTATTCTCTGGCCACATTGATTAGTTCAGGGCTATGCGTGTAACTCAAACTGGATATCTCAGATTTTTCCCTGAGACTTTGTCTGTGCAATCAATAAAGAGACCTTCTCTTTTCATGGAGTCATGTCTAAGTACCATGTAAATTTGGAGCTTCTGGAACCATCTTGCTACCATGTTGATAGAGACTGTCTGAGAATAAAGCCAGCAGTGCTAAGAATTAAGAAAGAGAGTCTTAATGTGATGGTTGAACTCCTAGATCTAGCTTTACCTGAAGTCAACGCTACCCTTGGAATTTCCAGTTATGTAAGTTATTTTTATTTTTTGGTTTAAGATTATTTGAGTTGTTTTCTATCTCTTGCAACTAAATGGTCCTAAATAATATGTCATGTAACTTCTCTGAGTCTCAATGTTCTAATCCATAAAATACAGAAAAATGACACCTATGGCTGCAAGTTGTCTGTGGGTTAAACTCATGACATAAGAGGTGAGCAGAGCGCCTAGCATTGGAAAGGCTGGCATGACCAGATCAACGAGGGCCTGGGACGCCAGGCTAATTAGTTTGAACTTTTTCATCCCAGTGGGATGCTAGGAAAGTCTTCCTCTTGTTGGTTGTTATAAATCCTCCAGTTTCTGTGACCCCTTGATGGCTGAGACAGGCCAAGAGGTTTCCCTATTTCAAAAGGGGAAAAAGGGGGAGAAAGAGCTTTTAAGGAGGGAAAATCGGAATGAACGGCCCCGTTAAGCTACCCAAATGGGCTTCTCCGCTGCTCATTTTCTGCAGCCTTCTTGTTTATTAAACATTCTTACGGAATTGACTTTCTCAGGACTCTGTACCAGGCGGTACTCAATTACAGTCACTGAGGGTCCTGTCTATTTGCTGAGTAGCCATTCGAGGGCTGATTGTGCTTAAAGAATTTTGCTCAAGCTTGCTTTCTGCAACACCTGTCGTCAACTGCACAGCCACCATTTGTCAAGGTAGTATTGGGAAGAAAGAGCACAGCAGATTCTCACTTTTTGTGTTTTTCCAGTGCTTAATTTTCATTTGACATTATTTGAACAATATTTGTCAATTACCTATTACGTGCCAGGCACTGTGCTTGGCGTTGGGAAAAGAAAGATGAATGACTATGGACGGCTCAGACCTTCTATGACGTTTGAAATATAGTTGAGTGAGACAGATAGGTAGTAGATAGAATACTTTCATGAAAATTCATATTAAGAATTGTTACCACTTATCAAACATCTACTACGGGCAGACACTCTATTACATACTTCACGTGAGTGATCTCACAGAATCCTCACAGCCGCCTTGAAAGATTCTCATTCATATTGTACCCATGAGGAAATTTAAGCTCAAAAGTTTAACTGGCAGGTCCAAAACATCGCAGAGACTCCAAGGTTTCTACTCAATATGCATTCTCCTTTCTTCTTTAATGACAGAAGCCCTGTAAATATTGCTGGCTGTGGCAATGTGCCCACTTATAAAGGAGAGTAGTTTCCATTCTGCCTTGCTGACACGAATGGCCAATGAGTTGTGTAAAGTTGTTGGTTGAGGCTTTGGGGGAGAATTCTTTAAAAGGAGATAACTTGGCCCAGAAAAGCATCCTTTTTCCTGTTCTCAATTTTCTCTTTCTTGCTTGGGACAAGGATGTGATAGCTGGAGCATTTACACACTCCCTGGACCACGAGGTGATTTTGAGAATGCAAATCACAAGCAAAGAGTGATGGAGGAGAATGTTAGAAGAAGTCTGAGCCCTTTATTACCATGGAGCCACCAGTCTAGCCTGGGATCACCTACTCCAGACTTACTTTAATGAGAGAAGATAGTCACTGTCTGAGTTACTCCACCATTTAGGTTTTCTGTTCCACACAGCCAAGACCATTTCCTACGTCCACACAGCTAGTAAGTGGTAAAGCTGGGATTTGAAGTGAAACCTTTCTTAGTTGAAAGTTCACTTCATTAACCACTATGCTATTTGTTTACTCAGTAAACATTACATGCCTGCCACTGTGCTAAGTACTAAAGACACTAAGATGAATAAGACCGTATGATAGCTGAGTTAAAACATATACTAGAGGCACACAGGCTACCTACTAGGCACACTAGAGGCATTCTAGAGGATGACTACCTACCTGGGAAGCACGAGGAAATTGCAGAGTGGGCAATATTGGCAGGGTTTTGAATGATCGAGTTCACTAGCAAAGAGGAGGGACAATGATATTGAAGAGAGAGGGGAGAGCATATTCAAAACAGCTGGATAATCCAGGGTTATGTTCAGAGCTGATAAAAGGCAAAGCTTTCTAACCATAAAGCTGGGCATCTTTTGAAAAAGCAGCTTTGTGAACGTATCAATTAGCTTTTGCTGTGTAACAAAACACCCCACAATGTAATGACTTAAAACATAAACATTTCATTTGCTTATAATGTGATAGGTGAGAGATGCGGGCTGGGCTCAGCAGGGCAGTTCTTCTGGTCTCGCCAGACTCTTCAGAGTCTTTAATGACAAGACAAGGAGCTTGACTTCAGTCAAGTGATGTAGTGTTTTTGTTGGTTCTTGGATTATAAAACATAAGTTATCATTGTATTTTCTTGTTAGCCAGCTCTGAGAAGTTGTTTGTTTTTCCACTGACCTACACCTAGCATCTGTTATAAGATACATGGGTCAATCATTGCAAATTATTTGGGAGTAAAGGAGATTCTGAATTGTGGAGCAATGGGAGAGGCATTTTGTTATGTATTGAAATTTAAATAATGGCTCAACATTTTTGCCTAAAATTCATGTTTTCACTAATGCTCTCTTCAGGTCTTGAACTGTTGTTTTTATGTATAAGATACTATTAATGCTATTAAAGTTTTGTGAGGCCTGAAGATTATACAATTTTGGGGGCTCTTTTTAAGAAAAAAACCCGGGATTTTGAACAGAAAATTCGATTAAAAATGAATATTTACTTAGAATGAGAAAATAAATAAATTACATAGATTTAAAATCTACAAAACCCAAATAATCCTATAAAATCCAGGAAAAATACCTAATTTTTAAAATTAACTTCTGGACACACCTTTATAACACGTATTCCTCAAGATTTTGGGTGCATATTCTTTCATTGCCTCTTCACAAGACAACAATTTTGTAATAATTCCTAATGAGACAACAGAAAGCTTATTCCATCCTTCTTCTAGCATGGTGGATTAAAATAGTTTTTACTGATGGTTTAAGAAAAGATCTTTTCAGTGTCCCAATCCATTCTTGGTCAAGTCATAAATTTTTAGGATTGTTATCAATTTTGGGAAAAACTCTATCCAATTTCTGCCATATATGAGCTGTAAGGTTTCAGGGCATTTCAACTTTTCCTGTGTAGGAACTAAATATTAAATCATCTTTGAATTACTGACACTCCTTTACCAGCTTGTCAATGATTTCCTCTTGTAGTGGTGTATTTTGAATTTTGTATGACCTCCATCGATGTAAGTATTTTGTTTCAAATCAGCCAGAAATTTGAATATCTTCCCAATATATTCAGATGACTCACTCCTTTCGATTGGCCAAAATGTCAAACAATCCAGGAGCTTATGAAGAGAGCCACTCTTCCTTCTAATGCAATACCAGATTTAGTGTGATCTAAACATTGTTTTTGTTATAATTCGCTTCTAAATGTCAGGTTAACTTCAATTGCTTTTTCCCTTCATATTTTCATTTTGTTTCCATTAATTTTTAATTGAATTTCCTCTCATCTCCTTCACAGATAAATTTAAAGATGATAAAAGAATGTATCCTTCATAAACATCCAATTCAGAAGCCTGTAATTTCTTATTTGTTTTATTTGAAACATTCCAAGATGTCTTTTCAAATTACAGTTGAAATGGTGTATTGAAGCTTTATCAGCTTTTTGAATACCTTTTTTTTTTTACATTATCTTTGTACTCAGGTTTCTCTTCTGAGTCTTCAAAAATATATGTGAGAGTCCTTTAAACATCCTTATGCCCATGTGCAAAGCTTGAATAGCTTTATAATGGCCCTCCCATTATATCACCTTTAAAATCTTTAAAGAAAAATCTAAGTTGGCTTGTGTGTATAAAATAACACATCTACAATTCAAACCTGAAAAGAAAACATTTAATGTAGCAGAATACCAGAGCTGTCAACACCCTCCGCACTGGGAGCTGAGCAGCTTTTCCTTCCACAGGACTGAGGAAATGAGACGCTCAGTGCGCATACTGTGCCATTTTTAAATGTTTTTAAAGAGTGCGTGGAGGCCTCTGTTCTCCACAATAGCAGTGTTTTCACGAGCCAGACCATGGATGTCCTTCATGGACAGGCTACAATAGTCCCAAACTTGTTTCACTTTGTTGAATAAAGTCATAGATAGTGGTCATTTGGCAAAACAGTTAAAAATTTCTCAGGGTTTTCTGTTAAGAGAGTAGCGCGATATTCGCCACAGGTCAATGTTTATTCCATCCCATGTAGATCCTATGATCGTCGAGTCGTATTTAGTGGCTAGTTTATTTGCTGTATCTCTTAACGGAAGAGTTTACAACCCAAACAGCACCAAGCTGTATAGGACACAAGTACAGGCCGTCCTGTAGGACACCCAAGACCTCAGCAGTTTGGTCAGGAATCTTTTTTAATCACTTGTTTCAGAAGCATCTTTGACGTCCATGTTATATTCTGTCTGATTCTTTGTGTTCCTTTGTAGTATGATTCTTCATGCTACTGTGATCATGATTTTGAACAAAACAGCTGTTTATAGTTAAACAGATATGAATGAGAATTCTGCTCATTGTAACAGGCCATCACGAAGGATCACAGAACTCATGGAAGTCCATGAATTCAGTCAAGTACAGCTGTTGTTGACCTTCATGCCAGTTTTGTCATTCACACAAATTGTGTCTTACTTCGCTGTTATTTTCATCTTCCTTCTGACTTTGGCTTCTGTTTGGGAGTGTCCTGATTCTCACAACCTTTGCTCTCTCCTCAGTTGTCCTTTTATTTGTATGCTTCTGGCTACCAGGATTCTTTTTTGCGTCTTTATGACCTTGACCATCAGAGTTTTAATTCCTGTTGTGATATAACAAGAGAGTTTTTGACATCTTAAAGATTCTGCCAGTCTTGATTTAAATTTTTTTTTTTTTTTGTGAGGGAGATGTGCTCTGAGCTAACATCCATTGCTGACCTTCCTGTTTTCTGGCTTGATGAAGATTGGCCCTGAGCTAGCATCTGTACCAGTCTTCCTCTACTTTGTATGTGGGATGCCTCCACAGCGTGGCTGATGAGTGGAGCAGGTCCACACTTAGGATCCCAGTCAGCAAACCTGGGCCACCAAAGAGGAGCATGGAGAACTTTAACCACTTAGCCACGGGCTGGCCCCAGGTTTGTTTAAGTTTTTTCTTGACTTCCACTAAGATACTTCCCATCAAACATGAATTTTGCTTTGATCAATAATTCTGAAAATGCGTAAAATTAATCTGAAATTAAGGCATACACAAAAGTAATTCAAATGCTTTTAAAAACTGGCACTACTCTGTATTGAGCTACTTAACAGTGTAATCTGTTCTTACTCCACATCCATTGACTTGCTGATGAATGTGTGGGAGTTCCTCACTTGTTTCTTCAGGCTGTTTTGCTGTGTCACTGACAGTCTTGCCTTCTCTGTCATCTGGCATCAGCAGACTTCCTCAGGACAAGACGCATTGGATATTCTAGACGCAATCCAATGTGTTGGGATGCATAAAACACACAGATATATTGCTGTTTATTGTTCTGTTACTGGTTTCTACTCTATGGAGAGTAGACTGTGATAAATTCTTTTTTGTGCAATCCCCATCACAAAAGAAAAACGCATACAGTGCGTTTATAATTGTACCTGCTGAGATTTCGAGCCTGTTGCTGACAGGAGAGAACTTCTGTTTTGACCAGACATCAAAGAGAACCAAGCTTATAATTGTACACGTTTGATGACTGGAAGAATTTTCCACCATTGGGCTTTGTTTGGGCTGTGTGTATTTCAAACCTTGTTTCTCTTCCACTAGCCACGTATGCCTAGTGCCAGGGACTAGAAGGTGGATTCCTATCAGGATCAAACTCTGCATCTCCAAGTTACCATGTGGGGTGAGTTGGCACAGAGGGAGAGTGGAGACTTCTGGAAGCTAATCCTAGACCAGGATGGCTAGCAATAATTTAACTGTAAATGCAGTGACAGCAAACCACAAATATATCTCAACAAATCTCCACTAAATATATCCCCAACTCAACCTCCTTTTAGCCATATTCCCAGAGCACTTATGGTCATTTATTACAGCAAAATGATATAAGGTGAAATTAGCAAAGGGAAAAGATGCATGGGGAAAAATTCTGAGGAAATCAGGAGCAAGCTTCCAAGAGTCCTTTCCCAACGGAATCACCCAGGATGCACTTGAATCTTTCAGCAATAAATTGTGTCAATATCTGATAATAGAAAATCCTAAATAAAATTTTAACCAACAATTCCACAGCACATTAAAAAAAGCACAGTGTGACTATATGGCACTTATTCCAATAATCAGAAATGGTTTGTTATAAGGTAATATGTTTAATTCATCATATTGATATGTCTAAGGAAATCAACTCGTGATAATCTTCATAGATGCTGAACAGGCATTAGACAAAATCGAATATCCATTCTTAATAAAACAGGAATTCACAATATTTTCATAACTTGGTGAATCATATCTCTTTTGTCCCAAAGGCATTTTCAGGGTGAATGTGGAAGCAATAGAAACATTCCCACTAAATTCAGGAAAAAGACAAAGATGCTATCACTACTATAATTTCTCATTTTACTAGATGAATTGTAAGGCAAAGAAATTATATGTACAAAACTTGAAAGGAAGAGGTGAAACAGTCACTAATTAAATATATATTATGATTATATACCTGGAAAATTCAAAGCAATTAACCAAAAATCAACAAAAATAATGAAATAATTTGAAAAGGTAGCTTGATTCAAAATTAATATATAGAAGTCAATAAATTGATTGCATATATATATACACACACATATACATACGCTACAATGAATAATAAGCTATTTGTTGCTAGTGCCCGTGAGTCAATTCCAGCTCCTTTGACCCTGTGGACATCAGAGCGGAACCCTGCCTGGTCTTCTTGCTCCATCCTCTCACCTTCTGGCGCTGTATCAGACAAGGCTCTGCTGCTATTCACAGGGTTTCATGGCCATTTTTAACAGAAGTGGGTGGCCAGGTCCTTCCCCCTAGTCTGTCTAGTTTGGAAGCTCCACTGAAACCCGTCCACCATGGGTGACCCTGCTGGTATTTGAAATACTGGTGGCACAGCATTCAGTATCACAGCGGTGTGGAGCCACTACGATATGACAATCGACAGATGGGTGGTGTGGTTCCCCGACCGGGAAAGGAACCTGGGCCTCAGTGGTGACAGCCCTGATTCTTAACCACTAGACCCCAAGGATGGCTATAATAAGCTATTACATTGCGATATATAAAAGAAGAAAACAATCAGTGAAATAGGACATTCTAGTTTAGTCCCATGTTTTTGAGTGCATTTGTTCTACGAGTTTCTCAGAGACCACGTCACCAGGGAACGAAAGGTTCTGTATCTCCAGGAGGCCAGATTCCCCTCAGATAAAACTCCATGCCCTCATCCTTCCAGGCTGGAGGTCTGTGCATGCACAGCAGTAAAAATTCCAGAGCTAAGAAGTGGTGGGGGAAGTGCCGAAAAAGGCCAGCTCATGGAGGGTTTTGAACGTCATGGGGAAGACCTTGGGCTGAAGGCAATGAAGCCATTGAGGGAGCTAGGAGTCAGTGTGGGGGCAGAGCGACTAATTCAGAGGCTCCTACAGAAACAGCCCAGTTGGGAGCTGGTGAGGAGCTCAGCTCTAGTAGCAGCAACAGCGATAGAGAGCAGATGAATTAAAACATATTCAAGAAGTGAAATTGGCCAGATTTGAATAGTTTCTTTGGCCCATTGTGGAGGGCGAAATCTAACTGGTGCCATGTCTTCAATATTTATCCTTCTAATAGTATTATTAGCATTTTAATTATTATTATTATTTTGGCAAATTGACAGAAAGCAGAGGCTGGTGTTTGTATCTTGATAATTATAAAAATGCTCACCTGCTGCCCTCAGTAGCTATGCCCCCATTGCTGTAGCTTTTCTGTTACTTGTAATTCACAATGAATGTCAGATATTGTCCCAATTCTTCTTCATGGGGTGTCTCAAATTTAAAGTCATTGATGGAATAGAAAAATGGGAGATGAAAATCAAGAGTGAACTCCTGGGTAGAAATTGAAGTGACAGGTCTGGAATGAAATGTTTAGAATTTGAATGATTGCCTTGAACAGCTCTGGAGTGTGTTCAGTTCAGTTGTCTTGGTCCTTGCTTGCATGCTGTGTTGGCAAGCTTTAAAGATGTTGTGTGTTTTTACATGAGTGTGGGACAACATACGTTATTCTGAGAAATACGAAAAAGAAATGATAGGTGCATTCTCATGCTTTTTTGCACAAAAACCTAAGAATGCACTTTACATTTTTCAATGATGTTTTATAAGCAATTGCGTACTCATTGACTTGTGAACTTATTTTTGCCAAATGAACCATTCAAGATGAGGACCACAATTTGGAAGAACATAACTGAAGTTACACTTTAAAAAGTCTTAGTGCGCTAGAACATTAAAAAAAATATATTCATTTGGGAAGCAGACTTTCACAAAATTGGAAAATCATAACTTTTCAAAGTCCTTAATACCCCAATCTTCTACTTTTTTTTGACCTGAGTTTCACAGACAGTCAACCCCAGGCTGGCAGTGTAGTTTATCACCACTGAACTTTGCCACCTGGCTTAATTTCCCTTTCAGCTTGGCTTGGCAATAATATTCGCCTAATGGAATCCCATCTCCAAAGTTTCTAGTCTTGCCTGTAGTGCACAATGGAGGAAGCTAATCATGTTTTAAAGAGACTAAATATTACAGTGACATAAAAAGGTTCATTATGCCTTAGCCAGGAATATTAAACATCTGCGGCCTGGGAGAAGAGAAAGGCAGAGATTAAGTTTGACGTTTGAGTGAAAACTAGGTGATAAAAACAATTAGGGCATTAATGGAGGAAGATTCTGTGCTTTTTAATACCGTTGACCTTTCCAAGCCCACTGCCCCTCTTTGCGTCATCTCCTTGATTGCTAAGTCTCCTGAGAGGGGAACAGGATAATTGAAGGGATTGGATGAAAACTCGTTACATTTCTTCAGCTGACGGGGCTGCTGCTCCACTCCATTACCTGGGGGTTGCTGGCTCATTTCCTAATCAGTGAGCCACTGTGCCATCAGGACCCACACCTCTACCACTTGACATCATGGAGATAGCAGGGTCTGGATGACCAGGCTGACTTTTGACCCCCACTAATGCATTCACTCGTGGGGTATCGCAGACCAGGCTTGAGGGGCAGAGGAAAGAGCAGATGTAGAAAGTCATGTGGGGCTGGGCGTCAATCCTTCTTCACCACCGGCTGGCTGTATAACCTTCTGCAAGTGGCTTAACCTCTTTGAGCCTCATTTCCTCAACTCTAAGAAGGAGGTGAAGATACCGAGGGCTGTGAGATCAAATGAGATACAAAACAAAGCATCTGGAGTAGCACCCCGCGCAGTGGGAATAGTCAGATGGATCTTTTTTCCCTTGCTTTCCAGATTCCCGTAAAGACCTCTTTCTGTATGAGGATATTCATTCATTTATTCATCTTTTCCTGTATAAACACAGTCCTGACTATGGGTCAGGCACTGGGCTACATGTTGGCGATTCAAAAATCATTAAAATGCATATTTTCATTAGTAGGTTCAAGTTAAGTTGATCAGAGAATGGAGTGAATGGGACCAAGTTCATAACTGATCTGAAGATGAGCCAGTTAATTTTGTTCCATATTCTTGCTTTAAATAATTCTGCGTAACTGACATTTCATGAGCGCTCAATGCAGCCTGAGCACTGTACTGACTGTTTGAAATGTCTGTGTTTTCATTTTTTAAAGTATTATTTTGATTATATAACGAGATTCACGATGATTATAAAAGAATAAAAATGAAGTTATGGATGAAATTGAAAACGAAAATAAAGGCTTAAGATTTTCCTTGCGAGAACCACTCCCAAAACATATCCATTGTTAACAGTGGAGTGTATAACTTTCCAGAATTTTCTGAGGCGTTCTCTCTGCAATTATGTACATGATGATGTATAAATTTATTTTGTGTACATGGTAGAAAACGCAAAATTTTGAAAACAAAAATGGAATCCCCTATTACTTACAGCATGCCTTCTCTGTCAATAGTATATTATGAACCTCTTTCCATGTTCTATAATGTTTAACTGTTTAATTGTTTCCAATTTTTATACTGCAAACAATTCTGAAACAGTTTTGCACATATATCTTTGTGTACTTAGCCAATGGTTTCCTTAGGATCAATTCCTAGAACTAGAATTCCTGGCCAACTTTTTAAATAAGGTGTTTTTGTGGCTATAGCCAGATTTGTCTCCAGAAGCTTGTGCTCTTGACACACCCACCAGCAATCCGTAAGAGCACCTATTTCTCTTCAGCGTCACTGCACTTTCATTCTTCTTTTGCATCCCTTCCAATTTAATAGCTGAAGATGTTTTCTCATTTTAGTTTTTCTCTCTTTATTTACTGGCTAGTTTGATCATTTGTTGACCATTTATGTTAAATTAGCCAATCCTTAAAATAAGTTAATAAAGTTTGAACCACTTTTCTCTGTTTTAAGAAAGTTCAGGGCTGGCTCCATGGCTGAATGGTTGTTCATGTGCTCCATTTCGGTGGCCCAGGGTTTCTCCAGTTCAAATCCTGGGTATGGACCTAGCACCGCTCATCAGGCCGTGCTGAGGCGGCGTCCCACATAGTGCAACCAGAAGGACCTACAGCTAGAATGTACAACTATATACTGGGGGGCTTTGGGGAGGAGGAGGGGGGGTGGGGAGGGGGAGTGGAGGGGGAAGGGAGAGGAGGGGAGGAGGGGGAGGGGAGAGGGGAAGGGGGAAGGGTATGGGGAGGAGGAGGAAGAAGAAGAAAAGAAGACTGGCAACAGTTGTTAGCTCAGGTGCCAATCTTAAAAAAACAGCAACAACAAAAACCAGGACTCCTAGTTAAAATTAAACTTCCTCTGCAACTGGCCAATGTATTGGGTAACACATTATTTCCATTTGTCCCCTTGCACAGCTTCCCAGAGCCCTCTGGATCTGGATTGCTCCTGCCCACCTCTGCTGCCTCTGGGTCTGCCCCACACTGTCATTCAGAGGCTTATCCATCACCATGACATTCACTTTGCTTCTCTCTAGTACTGGAGGCCCTGCTTCCTCATCTCTTGAGTCTTCTAGGAATGTCTTCTACTTCAAGTAACAGAAACCTGAGGGTAGTGTCTGAAACAAACACTTTTCCCCCCACATGCCAAGAAGTCTGAAGTCAGCAGCTGCTGCATCAGTTTAGCGACCTAATGATGTCAGGGTTCGTGTCTCTGCAATCCTTTTGATCTTTCCCTTGGGGTTGCAAAATGGCTGTTGTAACTCCAGCCATTACAGCTACATTCCCAGCAGGAAAAAGGGGAGAGGTGGTCCCAGCTATGTACAACCCTCTTTATTAAGAAAGCAAAGTAATTGTCAAGACTAGCTCCAGAAGATTTTTGCTTCAGCCTCAGAAGCCAGAACAGGTCGCATGGCTATGACTCTAGGCAGGAGGCTGGAAAACTAGAGACCACAGTGACATGCTCAGTTGGGACCAAACATGATCTACTTCTTGGGTTGGGCGTGTTGCTGCTCCAAGTAAAACGGACTTCTTAATCAAGGACAGAGGGGGCTAGATATTGGACCACCACCACCAGCAGCCTGTTTCCTGTTGGCGCCCTGCGGGGTGACCTGAGGCTTAAGCTTACCTGTTCCTACAGGTCAGCTACCCTGTGTGTTCACTTTCCACTGTCTGAAATTCAGTTGCCCCGTCTCATCTGCTGTCAGCTCCTCCCTCACCTTTCTTGTCTTCACTGATTTACATTTAATAAGTTCCCTTCCTGCCATTCTTGCAGGTTTAGGAAGCGGCTGCTTTTTAGCATGAGGTCCAGAATATATTCTTGCCTAGCTCTGGCCTGTCACAGCCTGCTTCGCACATTCCTGAGGGCGGGAAGGCTCCCTGCTCCTCCTTCCGTCCCTTCCAGCGCCTGACCACGTGCCTGGTTCACCGCAGGTGCAGAGAACCTGTTTGCTGAACGGAGCCACTCTCTGGAAAGGAAACCCTGTGTCTTCTTCAGGTCTGCCAGGTGACACCTTCAGCCAGTGTCTTCTCGTTTCCGGCCTCTGCAGCACCGTAGGATGGCAAATCATACTTTGTAAGAAAAAGCAAGGAAAGTCCTTGAAGCTCCTGGGGGCAGATTCAGAGCCCAGAGCCAGGCGGAGGCGCGTTTGGAGTCCCAGGTTTCCGAGGTTTCCAGGTTTCCGAGCTGGAGGATTGAAGTTGCCGCGGGCCCAGAAGGAGGAGGAGGCGTGGCTGAGCATCCGGAGAAGCTCAGTAGAGCTGCGCACGCCCTCATAGGAACCCGCTCCGTGGGGGTGGAGCCAGAGGAACTTCAGAACTTGAGAGTCATCCTGGGCAAGCGGGAGCTGAGAGGCAGGAGGGCGAGTGTGGCTCTCAGAAGAGTTCCACTGTTGACAGTTTGAAGGGCAGGAAGGGGAGGGAGAAATAGAGTGGGTTTTCAGGGTTCTGAAGGGGATTGCCTTACCTGGATTCATCCGTTTTGGGCATCAGAATCTTTTTTTTTCTTTTGCGGAAGATTAGCTATGAGCTAACATCTGCTGCCAATCCTCCTCTTTTTTTTTTTTGCTGAGGAAGACTGGCCCTGAGCTAACATCCGTGCCCATCTTCCTCTGGCATATATGTGGGACGCCCACCACAGCTGGGCTTGATAAGTGGTACTTAGGTCTGCACCTGGGATCTGAACCTGCGAACCCCCGGCTGCTGAACTTAATGCGAACTTAATGGCTGCACCACCCGGGGGCCCCAAGATTCTTGATTTTAGAAATTAGGTAGCACACACCCAACTCAGCCCCCATATGTGGGAGTATGTGAAGTGTTCTTTTAACTCTGACTTTATGGAGACAGTGCAGGATGTATGAGAGAATGACTGTGCCAACACTCTGCAATGACATGTGTCTATAGTTTATTTCACAACTTTTGGGAAATACCCTATAAATGCAAGTCAGGGTCTGATAGGCCCCCACACACTTCTCGCTGGGAACCCTCAGCTACTAATATATTTGAGGAAGGAGTTTTAGGGAAAAGGGAATGCATTTTTTCTCTCTCTCGTCTCTCTGCCTCGCTCTTCTCTCTCTCCCTCTCATTCTCTCTCTCTCTCTCGTCACCTTCTCTTCTCTCTCATAGCTTTGTTGAGGTATAATTGACATGTAATAAGCTGTACATACTAACAGTTTATAAGTTCTGTTAAATGCACACACCTATGAAACCATCACCACAACCCACATAATGGGCAGATTCATCACCTCCCAAAGTGTCTTCATCCCCTTTGTGATCCTACCTCACCACCTCCCTATCCACAGGCAACCATAGATCTGCCTTATACTGCTACACATTAGTGTGCATTTTCTATAAATGGAATCATGCAGTATGAATGTGTCCTTTTCTGTCTGATTGCTTTCATTCAGCATGATTATTTTTAGATTAATTAACGGTTTACTGTGTATCAATAGTTTATGCCTTTTTCTTGCTGGGTAGTATTCCATTGTATGGATATACCAGAATTTGTTTAGCCATTTAACTGATGATAGATATTTGGATTGGTGCTTGGCGTTTGTTTTCTTTTTGCTTTTGCTATTACAGCTAAAGCTACATTGAACATTTGTGGACAAGTCTTCGTATGGACTGGATTCTTTTGTGGCTCTCACACTATTCTACTCCCTCAGTGGAGGGGTGACCGTATCTTGCTTCATGACATTTGTTATCAGGTCTCAGTCTTCTCCTATGCCATTGTTCACATTACAGACTTTCCCTTCTGAGTCTTTGCTAATGAATTGTTCCAGAAGCTTCTGCATCCCTCAGTACAAGTGGCAAATGCTGGCTGTGGTTGTGTGATATTGTAGCTCTCTGTCTCGCATGAGCTCCTGGGGACTGATTTTGCAGTCTGTTGAACAGGTCTGTTCTCTCTGGCAGTGGCGCTTCAGCTTGCTGCAGCACTGGGAGAAGGCATTCCAAACCCTATTGGCGGCAAGAGTCATTTCCTACTAGGAGTAAAAAAAATGGCTCCTCTCTGTGCAGTGACGTAGATGCCAAGATACCTTCTGTGCAATCCTATTAAAAAATCCTTCAACAATCAATAATTGATTGGGAATGGCATAGGGTTTTATAATAAATTCAGGAAAGATAAGCATGTGGCTGCACCATATTGTTGTATCTCAACCTCTCCTTTTCTGAGCCCTAACACAGAATCAGGCAAAGGTTTGGGTACCAACTTGGGTAACTTACAGTCAACAGTGCACATCCTCCATGTCTGTCTTTTCCAACCTCCCAATTCGTCTTCTTGCAGGGAACTTCTTTGCCCTCTCAGCTTCTCATTAGCATCATACTGTTATTATTCTTATTATTGATTATCTGTTTAAATACCTCTCTTTCCCCACAGGGCAACATAGAGGCCAGGGCTCTGTCTTCAAGGTTTCTGACTCTCGATCAACTTGAATCTACTATTGAGCTGCTCATGTGAAATTTTCATTCAAGTTATTTTACTGTTCAGCTCCAGAATTTCTATGTTTTAATAATTTCTATCTCTTTCCTGATACTCTCTGTTTGATGAGACCTCATTCTCATACTTTCATTTACTTCTTTGAACATACTATAATAATTGATTTAAGTAGTGACGTAAAGTCTTTATTTAGTAAGTCCAAACTCCATGCTTCCTCAGGGAGAGTTTCTATTGATTTTCCTTCCTGGCTGTGGGACACGCTTTCCCATCTCTTTGCATGTGTCATATTTTTCATGTTGTTGAAAACTGTACATTTTAAATAATTTGACGTGGCTGTTCTGGAAATGTGACTCCCCTCTTGCCAGGGTTTCTTGTTGTTGCTGTTTGTTGATGTTCCTGAAACTATTTGTTTATTTCATGACCTTTCTGAACTGATTGTCTAAAGTCTGTATTCTCGCTCACGTGCAGCCACTGAAGTCTGTGTCCAGTTAGTTTAGTGGTCAAGTCAAGACTAGAGGAAGTTTCCTTAAGTGCCTTGAAGCAGTAAGTCTCTCACAGTTTGCCAAGGAGCCGTGTTTGTGTGTGTGTCTGGACTTAGCTTCAATATTCTAGCAGTTTGGAACTCTACCTTAGGCATAATTTCCTGCTTGCACCGAGCCTCAAGGAGAGCCAGGAGGGAGAGGTGAGGGCTTCTTGAGTCTTTCCTGGGAATGAGTAGATCTCTACCCACGTATTTGGCCCTCTAGATCTCAGCAATGTATTGGAGCTTTTCAAAGTCCCCATGAGCATCTTAAACCTCAGATCTTTCAAGTTTTTTGGCTAGCCTCTTTTTCGCCCCAACTGGCATTACCACCTCCAGCTCTGCATTGCAATAGTAAACAATTGACTCTTATTTTTTAATAGACTTTATTTTTTAGAGCAGTTTTAAGTTCACAGTAAAATTGAGCAGAAAGCACAGAGAGTTCCTATATATCCCTCGCCCCCACAAATGCAAAACCTCTCCATTATCAGCATCCCCACCAGAGTGGTACATTTGTCACAATCCACAAATCTCCATTAACACATCATTATCACTCAAAGTCCACAGTTTACATTAGGGCCCACTCTTGGTGAACCCTATGGTTCTATGGGTTTGGACAAATTCATAATGCCATGTATCCACCATTATAGTCTCATGCAGAGTAGTTTGATTGCCCTAAAAGTCCTCTGTGCTCCATCTCTTCATCCCTTCTTCACCATTGACCCCTGGCAACCACTGATCTTTTTACAGTGTCCGTAGTTTTGCCTTTCCCACAATGTCATATAGTTGGAATCACACAGTATGAAGCCTAAGATTCTCCATGTCTTTTCATGGCTTGATAGCTCATTTCTTTTTAGAGCTGAATGATAGTCCATCGTCTAGATGGACCACAGTTTATTTATCCATTCATCTACTAAAGGACGTCTTAGTTGGTTCCAAGTTTTGTCAGTTATGAATAAAGCTGCTATGAACATGTGTGTGCAGATTTTTGTATGGACGTAAGTTTTCAACTCCTTTGGGTAAATACCAGGGAGGGCAATTGCTGTATTGTATGGTAAGAATATGTTTAGTTTTGTGAGAGACTGCCAAACCATCTTCTAAAGTGTAGAGTTTAACATTCCTAACAGCAATGAATGAGAGTTCCTGTGGCTCTACATCCTCTCCAGCACTTGGCGTTGTCAGTGTTTTGCATTTTGCCATTCCAGTAGGTGTGCAGTGATGTCTCATTGTTATCTTAATTTGCAGTTTCCTAATAACATATGATGTTTCCCATCTTCTCTTAGGTTTATTTTCCTTCTGTATATCTTTTTTGATGAGGTTTCTGTTCAGTTCTTTTGCCCATTTTTTAACCAGGTTATTGATGTTTTATTGTTGAGTTTTAAGTGTTGTTTGTATATTTGGGGTAACAGTCCTTTATCTGATGTGTCCTTGGCAAATATTTTCTCTTAGTCTGCAGCTTGTCTTCTCATTCTCTTGACCACTGATTGTTTTTGACAAACACCCAGGGATGGGACTTTTCTCATGGTGTAAGCTCTGAATTAGGTCAAATAATGAAGAGCTCTGTGAATGGGGCTTTTCCAGGGAGCTGCCAGATAGGTGACATAGTGCAATGTGATGGGGAGAGGACTTTGAAGAGCTCCAAACCCCATGTGTCCCCTCAGTGTCTACTCAGTTGTTTGTTTTCACAGCTACTGAGAATCCAAGGCAGACGGTTTTCAAGGTTCCTGTAGAGCTGGGAAGAAAGGGATGGAAATAGGGCGAGTTAAAACATCACAAACCTCCTTATTCTGACTGAGATTCAGCTATTTTATTCTTGAATAAGTGTTGCTGGGATTATTGCAAGAAATTTGTTAATTTCAAGAGTTGTGAAAAATTTGTCCTGATGATTTTTTTTTGTCAGTGTTCTTGTTGCCTTTGTAGAAGAGTAGAGTTTTGGAGATCCTTTCTCTGCTATTCTGGAAATCTGTCTCTTCTCGGTCCTTTTGTGCACAATGGTCTAACAGAGTATTTTCCAAATTGTGTGTGATGCTGAAAGGCGTTTCACACAGCAAGGATTCTATGCTCAAAAAAGTTTGGAAAAAAATACATGAGCATATTTTTTTTTTATAAAGATTTTATTTTTTTCCTTTTTCTCCCCAAAGCCCCCCAGTACATAGTTGTATATTCTTTGTTGTGGGTCCTTCTAGTTGTGGCATGTGGGACACTGCCTCAGCGTGGTTTGATGAGCAGTGCCATGTCCATGCCCAGGATTCGAACCAGCGAAACACTGGGCTGCCTGCAGTGGAGCGTGGGGACTTAACCACTCAGCCACGGGGCCAGCCCCTACATGAGCATGTTTTTAAAAAATCTCCTCTGTCATCTTCTCTTTCCCACCTTTGAGTTCAACACGGCCTTGGTGGACGGTTCCACACCTGCTGAAGGTCCTGCCTCCTGCTTGTACAGCAGTATCTCATGCTTCTCCTCTGCTTTACTGTCTCATGGCTTCCTCCTAAGCTGCAGCAGATCCCTTGGCCTTTGTGAAGGTGCCGGGGGGTGTGAGAGAGCTGCTGCTTTTGGGGTCAACCCTCCATCAATGGGGGATCAGAGGTGGTGGATGAATGCTAGCTTCCTGTAGTTAGAGAGACAGGTCTGAGGGCATTCCACACGGTTCCTTATAGGTTCCCTCTGAACATCAGTCCCCACGTGACCATAGTGCTAAGCAGCTCAGTAAGCAGCATTGATTCCCTTTCTTCCTTCCCTGTCTCACCATTTCTCCCCTCCTGCTTCCTGTGGTCACCTTGCAAACTGTCTGTGTAAATTTATGTCTCAGCCTTTGTCTCAGTGAAGACATCACGGTTTTAGAAAAAGCTGAGCAGCTCTTTTTTACTACAGTTTTCAGAGAGTTTTATCCACTATTTCAGATTATCATTATCTAAGAGAATGTTATAGCATGCTTTTAGCCATTGAACCTTTTTACATTTATCACCTTGAGGGCATGTGCCCCATGGAATGTGAACATGCTTTCAGAAGTGTTCATTAACATATAGAGATATATGTCAGAGCTTAGGGTATCCATTTAGGTGCCAATTAACGTGGGGAAGAATCACGCAGCATTAAAGACATACAGTGTTCTGAGGATGCAGAAGCAAAGTGCTTTGGAGGTTTGACAAAAATATCATAACATCATGATCTCTCAATACCACACGCACATTATAATATCCAAGCTCACACAACAAGACAAAGCATGGTGGTGAGCAAGACTCCTGAGGTCAAGATAATAGATCTCTATGTAATATAGAGTTAATAATCTATATTTTATTTGATTTCTCGTTTGATGAAAAATTTGTGCTGTCTGTTCTACAGCAGAACAATATAATTGTGATTTAGCTGGTTTTACATATTAAAACGTTGCATGTTTTATCAGTTAGAATATTCAATTTGGGGGATGTTGGAATTGTGTTGTAATGTTGGCTTGTATGCATGTGTGTATTAGGAATGTAGTGATAACTTCTCATCAACATCTCAGGGTTTGGGGTACTCACTTCCTCCTCCAAGAGATGTTGATGATGCCTCACACTTCCAGGTGGTTAGAAGGGTCCAGTGATTTTCAGCCGGCTGGAGACCTTCCCTGGACTTTTCCATGTTGGCGATAGATGAGGAGCTGTCTTTCTCTTTTGAATCAAGTGTTGTAAGCGTGTAGGCCTGGGGCTGGGGGTGGCTGTTTTGCCTGCCATGTGGAGAAAGCTTGACTATAGTAAGAAAATAAAGTCTGTTAACAAAGGGAACCAGAGATGAACGTCAGTGGGCAGAAAGATGGAGTACTACTGTCATTATTTGTGTCCTTGTATATAGCTATGCCTGAAGGCAGCTTTGTCCCAGGACTTGTCAGTTGCACGAGTCAATAAATTCTCTTTATTGCAACTTGCTGAGCTCATGGGTCTTGGAATTCTGTTACTTGTGACCAAAATTCTTGACTTAGAGTAGGTTATAATCTGAAGTGCATGGTAAATACTGTTCTTGGTTCTTTCTTCTCGCCCTCTCTTCTCTTTCCCTTATAGTGGAGAAAGTATTTGCTATGAAGTCAGGCAGACTTGGGTTTAGAATCTGATTTTTACCAAATGTTATTGTCATCAAGACTTTGTAAGGGAAGTTTCACAGTGTCAGGGCAAGAAGGTATGTTCTGAGCCAATCAACTCTTGGGCTAAAATCCTGGATATGTTGCTCACGGAGCAAATTCCATAATCTCTTTGAACTGAATTTTCTCAATGTACTGTGTGAGTTATACCTCTTCACTTTTCCAGTTTGATGATCAGAAATGATTTGCTTTTCAAGCTTGATAAATAATTGTTATATATTTTGAATACCTCTTTATTTTTTTCTTATCCCATAAAAGCAGTCTCTCAATAAAAGTAGACAAAGAAACAAATGAAACAAAAACAAAACATTCAACCTCAGAATCTGCTTTCTCAGATGATTGCAGGTCTAGAAAATAAAGGTTACAGGACATTAGGCCTCGGATTTCCATGGTGTTGTTTCCATTTTTGCTCTCCCGACAAAAGAGCTAAATAGTGAATGTTTAGGCTCATTGACCTGTAAATGTATAATCGTAACACATCTAATAATCGCTCTCATGTGCAAGAGTGTCATGGGACACTGGTATTTTCCTTCCCAAAATAACAGAAAGAGAGAGAAAAAATTTTTTATACGCCTTTTATCCCCACATCCTGCTGCAAATCCTTCACAGTGTTGAACGCAGGTCTGATTACTCATTAAGGAGGGGAATCCAGATGACTTGTGCATGTCGTGTTTTTTTTTTTTTTTTAAGATTTTATTTTTTTCCTTTTTCTCCCCAAAGACCCCCAGTACACAGTTGTACATTCTTCGTTGTGGGTCCTTCTAGTTGTGGCATGTGGGACGCTGCCTCAGCGTCGTTTGATGAGCAGTGCCATGTCCGCGCCCAGGATTTGAACCAACAAAACACTGGGCTGCCTGCAGCAGAGCGTGCGAACTTAACCACTCGGCCATGGGGCCAGCCCCATGTGTCAACTGTTTTATATTCCTTTTCTCTTTAACTCAGCCCTCACAACCCTGGGGGGTGCTGGAGAAGTCACCTTGTGCAGGAGTCTTCTGAGAACGTAGTTCCTCTTGTAAGCTTTCTTCAGCGCCCTCTGTTGGCACAGTTAACAATGGAAAGTATATTTAAAGGGCCCAGCTCAGTTTTTTTGCAGGGCTGGCATTGAAGGTTCATTTGCAGTTGAGAGGCAATAAATTGATAATGGGTGCACTTGCAAAACATCACAGGAGGTACTCAATAAGCGAGAACAGTTGAAACCAAGAAAAGACACCTGAAGGGAATTTACTTTTAAAAGAAGAAACTGTCATATTAAGTGATGTAGGAAGAGGGTTTGAATGAGATTTTAATTCAGAATCATAAAATTAGAAATTTTGAAAGTAAGTGCATTTGACTTATACTGAATCATAGTTAGGTTTTAATTAGAACTGTGATTGACTTTCCCGTGCCTCAGTTATCTTATCTGAAAAAAAAAAGTTTTAGCAATGGAACTTCTCAGGGTTGTTGTGAGAAACTTAATGATATATAGCACATAATAGATTTAGAACAGTACCTGGTATATATTAAATGATCAGTAAACATTAGCTGCTATTTGTAATTTTTAAAATTCACAAAATGGCTAAGTGTATATGTTGCTTTTCAAAATCATATTAAGTGCATTCAATAATTCCACTTACTAGATATTTATTGATTAGCTATCTGCACTTCTCTATATATTTAGGGTAGATCAGTGACAAAAACAGGAAAAATTCCTAATATGGCTAGTATTCCAGCATGGACTGTAGAAGCGTTAATAATCTTTCGAGATGTGCCTTGTCTTTCTTCTCTCTTTCCTCTCTTCCTTTTGAGTAGAGAAGGATGAAGCTCTAGAACAGGAATCGGAAACCACAGCCAGTAGACCATAACTTGCCCTCCACTTATTTTTGTCAATGTAGTTTAATTGGAAAACAGCCATGCCCATTCATTTATGTATTGTCCATGACTGCTTTCATGCTACAATGACAGAGTTAAGTAGTTGTGACAGGGACCAGGTGACCTGAAGGCTGTAAATATTTACTATCTAGTCTTTACAGGACAGATTGCCAATCCCTGGTTGAGAAGAGGTCAGAGCTGCATGGATGGAAGGAGTCTGAGTGGAGGAGAACCTCCATTCCACCCCAGCCTACCCGGA
Organism: Equus caballus; assembly: GCF_041296265.1. Taxonomy (NCBI): domain Eukaryota; kingdom Metazoa; phylum Chordata; class Mammalia; order Perissodactyla; family Equidae; genus Equus; species Equus caballus. The sequence continues at coordinate 91,267,816 of NC_091692.1, forward strand.
TCTCCCCACCTTAGACCATGTCTTGAGTGAGAAACTCACTATTGTTAAACTCAGAGGTATTACGCCTCTGAGATTTTGAGGTGGTTTGTTACAATAGTTAGCTTACCCTTATTAATTTAAAGTGTCACGTTTTCTAAAGGATTCATCAATTTTAACAATGGCTACTCTTAATCTTTTAATAGTCATATAATTCTTTTGAGGTGCATGTTCATATGGTAGATTTCATCTTTTTCACTTGATAACTGTCTATCTCAATTAAATTCTAATCTGTCAATGGGTATCCTATGCTTTGACATAGAATTTGCTGACATTGCTTCTATTGAGTTCATGGAATTCTCTATCTTTGCAAGACTTACAATTTCATTTTGCAAACAGTTCCTGTAGTATTTGTAAAACACTTTAAATATTTGGCATGCATAGAATAATCAACAAGAACATAGAGTTGATGGTGGGAATAGAGTCTAGTGTTACAACAAGAACTGTTTTGTTTTTTTAACAGTTTATTTGTGATGATTTTTGTAAGATCATTTCGTTTCCCTCTTCAACTCTGTAAGTGTGGAGAATAGATATCAAGTACTCAGATGAGGCTCCTTATTGCATGTGCAAAAAGATCAAGCGAACAGAGAGGAGGGAGCATCTAACCTCTACCGGGAGAGCAGACGAATGATTAATAGAAGACAAGACATGAGCGGGGTGTTAAAGGGTGAAGGTGAGTTCTCAGGGGAGAATGGAGTTGGACAGTGAGCGGGGGCATATGTAAACAGATGTTGATTACACACATCTGGGCCAGTACTTTTGAGACAGAGTTGTTTGGGGAGGCATTAGCTGCATACATAGGGCATGGCCACAGGCTGGGCAGGTGAGGAAGTAGTAGCGAGAATGGGAAGGCCCTGCGTGATCTTCAATGAGTTTCGTTTTGTTTTTACAGTAGGCCACTGGTTTTAAAATGGCAAACCTGTCATTTCAGGTTTCATCTCTCTGCTGTGCCCTCCATCCTACACCCTCCACAAAGTGGCCAACTTTCGTAGGCTGACTGAGGGATGTCTGAGGCTCAGTGGAGCCTAGTTTGAAAACCATTGCAGAAGAGGATGGTGTGCCATGGAGGGCTTTGGAGCAGTGGAGTGACGTGAGGAGATCGGTGTTTCAGCAAGACCATGCTGGTGTCACATGAGGATGAACTGTAGGAAGGAGACTGCAGCCAGGAGAGCCTTTGAGAGAACTGCCTCCACATTCACTACAACTCCATTCAGAACCGAGAATGATATGGGTACCTTATAAATAGGTGTGGGTTGGAAAAAATCCACAGCCATTTTAGGAGTAGATGCAATATCTATTATGTATCTTATATAAAGGGCAAGAGCCCTCCGTCACTCTTTGCTAACCAAAGGTCATCAAGATGAAAGTTCAAGGCGTGTCTTGACTTCCTCTTGTAGAGGGAAGACTTTTTGATTGAAAGGAGGGATGCCTGTCTGTCTTGGGCCCATCCTGGTGAAAAATCTGAGCTCACTCTTGACCATAAAGAATAGAGTATGAGCACAAGAAATGGCTTTGCCAGTTCAACCAAGGTCTAGGAATTAATGCTTGGCCCAAGGCTCAACAATCCAGGAGCCCAATATACTCCACAACCGTCTGTGCAGAAGCTGTTAATGTGACGACTTCATCATTGGTAAGACATACCAATTTCAAACTGATATGGCCAGAGACTCTAGTGTTGCGATTGTAAAAGTATGAAAGAAATAAAATAAAACACTAACAACTGACATGCTTTTTGAGACTAGCTAGAGTATTTTTATTATTATTATTAGCTGCCATTTACTTAATTCCCACTAGGGACCTGGTGTTTTGCTTATGTTACCTTTAACTATTACAAGTGCCCTGCTTCATTTAGTTGGTTCAGTCCTCAGACATCCTCCAACGTCAGGCTCACATGCCACTTCCTCCATGAAGCCTGTCTTGATCCCCCAGCAATAGCTACTCTCCAGTCTCTGTGTCTAAAAGCTTTCTCTGAGTACTCCTTATTACATTTACCACTTTGCTTAGGATTTCTGTTACTACTCCCCTTCTAGACACTTCTTTGATGGCAGAATCTGTTTGATTCGTCCTTTCTTCATTTGCCCATGCATTCTTCAAGAAACATCTATCGTTCACCCACTTTTTCAAGGAATATGATAGATGCGAGAGGTACAAAGTGAATAAGGTCCGGTGTCTTTGTGGAGTTAGTCCCCATGATCATGGAGGAAGCAGACATTTAAACATAATTTCAGTGTGCCCAGACTGATCTCAGACATTTAGGCTGGGTGTTGAAGGATGAGAGGGTAAAAATATAAGCAAAGGATTGGAGAGGTTGTGACCAATGTCATGTTTGCATTTGGACAGAAAATTGTAGTCTGGATGGTTGGAGTATGGGGTAGATGGTGGGGATGATAGGCAATGAGTCTAGAAAGGTAGTTCTGAAAGTCATCTGTTCTGCCTTTGGCGGTGCAAGCCTGTAACACGCTAGGTACTCAAATGTCTGTTGACTGTCTTGCTTTACTTATAACGTGGCATTTCTTAGAAAGCCCTTTGCTACCTCCTGTGTGATATTTCAACTCGAAACTTCATGGAGTGTGGGGGTAAAACAAGAAAGCAAGGTTTTGAAGACCTGGGTTTGGGATTCAATTTCTCAGCCCTCTTTTGGCCTCTTCTGCTCTTGTTCTAACCGAGAAGCTCTCCTTGAATTCAGCAGAAAGTTTGGGTCCTTGGCACGACATAAGTTCAGGCCCTTAGACATTTTATTTTTAATAGACAAGCATGGTTGAGTTTTTGTAAATGAAAAAAAATCAATAAGGCTTTGATATGAAGACTTTACTTCTCATTTTTTTTCTTTTTATTTTGGGTTTTTTTTGGTCAGGAGTGAAAGTCACTGTGTACCAAAGAAAAATGATGTCCACAGATGAAATATGTTTTCACTGATGTTTTTTGATCAGCTCAATGCGAACCAAGTGCTTTCTGGGACTCGGGATCCTGCTGGAGCTGGAGCAGGCATGTGGAAACTGGATTTGTGCATCTCTTGGCATTTTTATGGATTCTGATTATTTTAAGGTGTCTGTTGGAAGTCCAAGTTTTTATAGTTTATTAGATTTAGAAATAGAGCTCACCAGATAGACGGAGACTCTCATCTGGAGGGCAGGGACTCTTCTCCCAGTCCTGGTCCTTGCCAATTATTACACACATTTGATGTCAAATCCTGATGGGCAATTCATCATGTCACTTATTGAAAACCATTGATAGGCCTCCATTTTCTGCAGGACAAAGTCTAGATTCCTTAGACCGCCCTTCAAGGTACAATATGACTTGGCATTTACCAAAAGCTCTTGGCTGGGAATTGAAATATGCAGGTTCCAGGTGCGGTGAGGCTGCTGACTGGTCATGGCACTCTGGATGGGTCTCCATGCCTCCCTGGGACTCAGAGCCTCCCGAAAGCAATTTTGTTGGACAAGATGATGTCTAAGTTCTCTTTTGATTCTTTGGTTTTGTTTGAACACTCTTCATCCGTGTCTGAAATTTTCAAACTTATCTCCTACCAATATTTACTGGACGTCCGCTATATGCCAAGAAATTACATTATCCCTTTTGCTCTTCAAATAATTATAAGAAATATTTGCGTGTTTGAGGAAAAGAAGCAGAGATCCAAGGTCGAACAGCTGGAACATGGCAGAATCGTGACGGACAGAGTAAGGGTGCAGTTGACGTTGGTGCCCTCCTTTGCTGTGCCCAATGTCCAGTGTTATAAGCCTTTCTAAGTTGATACCACTTAAGCAAATGGAGGCTGAAAGGTCTCAGTGCCATAATGAGGCTAAAATTGACTCTAGTCTCATTAAAGGAGCCTAGGAAATTTGTTGTTTTATTTTTTGAAGAGAAATAAAGATAAATGTGACTGAAAATCTAGTGGAAATCATCTTGTATTAGCCATGAGGACAGAGATTTTGTCTGAGTTTTATGTGCTCAATACATGTTGAATGAGTGAATGGACTCTTTTTAAACTAGGATTCATAAGCCTTGGGCATCATTTTTATTTCTCTCACTAATTTATTATAATGTTTATTGTCACCTTGATTAAGTGGAATAGAATTCTAGGATGACAGTTTTCTCATTAGTAACGTGAGGCGGTTAGACACCAGATGATTCTTTCTGATTCTCAGTTTCTATGGAACAATGGGGAATATTGTATTAGTAAAAGTTACAAATGTTGGATCTGAAAGACTCAAAGATAATGCTTGGTTATCTAGAATAGCTCCTTTGTCTAAATAGGCTGGAGCTAAAGGAAACTATTAATTAGCTCCAAAGCGAAGATCGTCCAGCTTCCAGCAATAATGGAAGAGGGCTTAGATTCTCCCCACTAAGGAGGTTTGTATTCTGTCAGTTAAGGGCTCCTCTTATATTTTCAAATTCTCTTCCCACTGGCTTTCCCCCTCAACCTCTTATTATGTTTGTCTCTGCATCTTTAAAATAGATTATTTATTTGAGCCCATGCTTCCTCTAGTTACCTCTTTTTCCCTTGTCTGCCTGTATCAGCCATTCCCTTCTCTTCTTCATATACCAGGGATGTATAGGCTTCAGCCCTCACCACTTCACTGGCACTGAATTTCTCAAGGTCTCCAATACTGTCTTTCTTGGTAATTCCAATGTCCCCTTTCTGGACTTCTTCCTGGCATTTGGCAGTGTTACCTCCTCCTTGAAATGCTTTGTCCCCTAGGCTTCCGTTCTCCTGCCCTCATGATCTCCTGGTGTTTCTCATTTCACTTCTCAGGCCTTCTTTGTGGCTCTACTGTCTCTTCCCATATCAGTATTAATATTCTGCAGTGTTCTGCCTTCAGTCCTCTCATTTACGCCTGCTATGCCCGGGTGATGACATCTTTCCCCAAAGTCCTAGTGATGACATCTTTCCCCAAAGTTCCAGTTGATGGCCCCAAAAATCTCTCTCTCTGGATTTCCGACTTCTACCCAACAACCTCCAGCATATAAGTATCTCAGATATCACTTGACTAAAGCTGACGTCATTCCACTGCCCCCAAATCTCCTCTTTCTCTCCTCCCCATCTTAGTGAACGGACCTTTGTTCACCAAATTACCTGAACCAAAATTGACGCGTCATCTTGGATGATAATAATAGTTAACTTTACTTAGTGGTTTACCATGTGTCTGGCACTATGCTAAATCTTTACATAGAGATTCCATTTAAAAGTCACAACACTCACAACATAACGACACAACAACACAACAACATAAGCACGTTTATGGTTGACTTTAACTCAGACTATCCACATGAGCTTTGTATTACTTCTTGTTTATAGATAATGCCCTTTTGATCATCCACAGCTCCCTTTTCCCTGTGTTTTACGCTTTGGCATTTATGTCTCTGCCTGGAAAATGAAGGGATTGGACTAAATGACTTCTATTGTTCCTTCTTGGTCTCATTTCTGACTTCCAATTAGAATTAGAAGCCTTTCTTCTCTGCTCTTGCAGAGCCCTGATAGTTCCCTCTCCATTCACTCATCATCTTCTGTTCTAATTTCCCCTCTGCTTGTGTGCAGCCCCAGTGAGGTGCTGGACCCTTTTCTGTTGCATCATTTTATCCCCAGCATCAAGCACAACGCCTGGTATGCTCTTCATGAATGTTTGTTAAACAAATAATTGCATTCTTATTTTAAGCTTCCTGGCACGTTTATGGTTGACTTTAACCCAGACTATCCACATTGGAGAACAATTGCCCATTAGCTTGTGAGCTTAAACATGTACATTATCTACAACCTTGTAATTGCACTGCTGGGTATGCACTGAAGAGAAACCCTTGCACATGTGTATCAGGAGACAGGTTTAAGAATGCTAATAGCGGCCCTTTTGTAACAGTACACAATTAGAGACCACCCTAATGCCACTAAAGGAGGCAGATGAAAATATGGTGGTACATTCATGCATGGAATATTATATAGCAGTGAAAATGAATGAACTACACACAAAAACAGATGAATCTAATAACATAATGTTTAGTTAAAAAGCAAGACTTAGAAGATTACCTGTAGCATGACAGCCTTTTTGTAAAGTCAACATATGAGCAAAACTAAATCATACATAATTTAGACACAGGTGCTTGTGTGCATGGATGTGAGCATATGATGAATATTTTGTTTTAAACAAAGTTTGAAAAACACAAACTTTAGTATGATTATTATCTCTGGACTTGGCTGAGTGGTGAAGGCTAGGAAATGGGATGAGAGTCCTAGTAAAGGGTAACGTTCTTATTCATGGATTGCACGATGGATCTGTGAATGCTGTTTATCTGCTAAAATCATAACAAATAAAATAAATTAAGGCATGGACCACTGGTGATAGTGCTTTTTGATTCAAGAATTATAATAAATCTACTTTTGTGTGCTTTATGTCCATAAAAGAAGCAACACAAAAATAAAATTGTGATTTACATCTTCCTGTAACCTACATGACAGTATGTTTTATTTCTCCCTGATTCACATCAGGGCAGTGCTAGGATTTAGAAGGGGATGTAAGCAATCAAATTATATGTAGAACATTTTCACAAGGAAAACATTTCTGTCTGTCTGTCCATCCATCCATCCATCCATCCAACCAGTGTCTCTCTGCCTTTTGCTCTCAGGTAACTGATGGATTCAAAGCTTGTTTATAAACTACTTGAGGGCAGGGGTCCCCCTTCCTCTTTTTACTCTCCAGAGTGTCTTGCCTTTGTCATAGCTACAAAAGTGTTTGTTATATTAAAAAAACCTACACTTCCCAAGTAATGAGACTTTATTTTATCTCTAAACAGGATATCATTCATCCCACATGTTTCACAGATGAGAAAACTGAGGCCCAGACAATGTAGTGAGCTACTCATGTTGGCATAATGAATTAAGAGCTGATCTTGGAAGCAGGATCCGTTTCTCTAGTCCAGCAATTCTCCAACCTGGTAGCACGTTATACTTACATAAGGAGCTCTTAAAACATCCTCACGCCTGGACCCCACTGCCAGATATTATGATTTGATTGGTCCAGAGTGGGGCTTAGGGATGAGTGTCTTTAATCAGCTTCGAGGGGCTTTGAATGTGTGCAACTACTGACTCTCGAGGCCATGTTTTCACTGCTAGACCTCATGTAGATGAATTGTCCGCAGATATAACTAACGTTCACGGTAAGATTGTTTCCGGCTCTGACATGAAGTGTGCAGTCTCCCTAGCTTCCCAAGACAGAAGGAACTAGAGGAGGTTAAAGAGTTACTGAAGATACAGGAGGAAGAGATGGAGATCCAAGAAGAGAAGTTGGAGGCTCCCTTACACATCATGGCATTTTGAAGAACGTAACTTAATTCTGGCCTTTATACTGTCCTCTAGTTAATTTAAAAAGAGAGATTCTTCATAAATCTTCCACACTTCAGTCAAGCGAACTTCCTGTCATGAGAAACTCTAAAGATTCTGGTACTCAGAGAATAAACCAAGTCAGGTTTCTCTCTTTAGACCAAGTCAGCTTTTCTTTCCTACCTTCCTTCCTTCCATCATCAATCAGCCACTGGTAGAGTGCCTACTGTGTGCTGGGATGTTGCTCAGATAAAAATGGTGGTTACCGAAGACAGCAGTGGATACAGAGAGCTGAAAAAACCTGGTCCTTCGTTCAAGAAGCTCTTAAACTTGAGGAAATGGAGAACACTTTTCAATGTCTTGCCAGAGAACACAGAGACGGTCAAGCAGCTTAGGTATGAGTTCAAGGAAGATCTCTATTTATGTGTTTACACAGTCACATATTTTTGTAAAATGCACAAAATTAAGATTCTTCTGTATTCTTTCTCTTAAAGTAGTCTCCCAAATTGTATAAACTTTTGGCTTTTCAAGCATAAACTGTGCCTGTTCCCACACTGTCTATCTTCTACCATGCTTTATCTCAGCACTTACGAACACGTATTTCTTACCTGCACTGTGCTGGGTATTTTGACAAAGGTAATAAAAATGCACGGGCCAACACCCAGGGCGAGCGCCCGGAGGCTGTGGAGGATCCAGGGGAGCCAAGCTGGGGCATTTTGCTTAGTGTATTCCCATCTTGAGAGTCACCACTCACATTAGTATTTTAAGTGTCCAAGGAGTAAAGAAACCTGGACAATTTTCTTAAAATCTAGATTTGTGGACCTATTTAATCCAGATTCAGGAAACACTTTTTTTTTGTCTTTTGGTGTAATGTCTGGAGCTAGTGTTCTGTGGAGTATGCTTCGAGGAATATGGAGCTAGGAAAGCATCTTGTCTGGCTCACAGTCCACCCAGCGCTGGTGAATACAGAGAGTAGTATTGGCATAACTACAGTCACTGTTGTTGAGTCTCACTTATGAGTCAGACCCTGCACTAGATGCTGGGGATTCAGTGAGCAGCAGAAAATAGATGTGGTTCCTACTTTCAAAGATCTCATGGAAAGATAAACATGTCTAATAGACGCATAGTTATCAACTCTGATAAATGGTATAAAATAAAAGCATGGAGAGCTAAGAGACCTTTATAAAGGGGAGTATTACTCACTCTGAAGGACTCAGAAAATATCCTTGGAACAGCAGCAAAATATGTGGGATCTAAAGAATGAGTAGGAGTTTAGTAGATAGATGTGAGCAGCAAGCAAGCTCCAGGTAGTGGGAGTAGCATATACAGCACCATCATGGTGGAGAAATCATTCCAGGCCTGAGGAACTACGAAGCAGATTGAGATGGTCCTCACTGCACCCTTTGCTTAGTTCTAAAGTCTTCTGGATGTTTTCTTTTTCCAGCACCGTAAGGATTATGTGTTGACTCTGAAGCACCTCTATGGGCTGCTGGATGATATCCTCATGTTACTGACGTGAAGACATTTCAGAACATTGGAGATATGTTGCTCCCGTGCCAACAGCATTGGGTTCACAAGGCAGGTACCACGTGCTCCTTTGGGAGGCTGGGTGCAGGCTCTTCTCTTTACACCTTATTCAAGGGAGAGCCTGCTCTTAGTTTATTTCCTGAATTTCACTGGAAGAGTGCAAATTCTTGCTTTTCTTCTTTTGACTATTTTAAAAATGATTATGACTTGCATTAAGAAAAGAATATGCTAGTGAGAACTCTCATACAGAAGGAATCTTGTGTATGACACAATACAGCTAGCACTATCCTAGGCCTGTGGAAGATAGTCATTAAACATTTGTAGAATAAGATGCCTGTGGGGCATTTGAGTTTGAGGTGTCTGTGACCCATCCTCTTTTCACCCCCAATGAATACTAATGATTTGGTTACTATGTGCACCTCAATTTGATGCAGCATTTCCATACATCATTCTTTTCTTGACCGTCCCCTTCTTTAGCTTCAAACTGTGCACCTAAAGGCAGAAAGGAGAAACTGTCTCATGCCTGGATTAAGTCTGCAGGATATTGCCTCTGACCAAAACCTCAGATGACCAAGACCTTGTTCATGGGGAAAGGAGATCTCTGGAGAGGAGCTCTGAAGCAAGACTCTTATCCAAATCAGGGGCTTATCTTTGTTCTGCTTCTCTAGAAGCTAACTCTGAGACCAGAATTTGAGTCCCAGTGATTTACTTAAAGGAGGATTCCAGGAAACACTAGCAAAGGAGGGGCGAAGTAAGACAGGGAAGGGAAGAAACTAGCAAAGCAGATGTTGTCATGAAAGTTACTGCTGTGGCAATGGGAGTTCAATCGTTCTGAGGAACTCTGGAAGCCAGCGTACAACAAGCACTTCTGAGTCATCCTACCTGGGGTGTGAGGTGCTGGGGTGTGTAGCCACTGCCTCTGCTTGTTCCTTTGAGAGTCACTTTCAGGGTCTTCCAGCTTGTCTGTGTGCAGGCAAAGTTGCAGGCGTTTGGGAGGAATCTTCCTTGTGTAGAGTTGGGTTCTGAGCAGACATAAGGGGTCGCCAAGACTGTCTGCAACAGAGTTGCTTCCACACGAGCCTGAGCTTGCCATCGGTCCTGGGCAAACAAAAGACTATCCTTAGAAATGAGCGGTGGACTGGCTGTGCATCTTGGGCAGAAGTCCTTTTTGGGACTTCTCCTAATGAGACCGTGACAATCAAAAGGCAAATCTCCACATTTAGTACATGTGGTACCAGCACAGCATTTTTCAAGGTGATGCTCCATCATTGTTTTTTTCATACTAATAAGTATCAGGAAGCAGTCAGAATTCTTTTGCTTGTTTTTTTAAAATCGTGCCGACGTTTTCTCACTTTCTCTTACCACTCAACAAGACCTCTGTAGGCTGGAGATGGGAAAATCTGTGAAGAAGGGCACATGGGGTGAATGTCGGGCAGGAAAGGCTTTTCACAGTTTAATCAGGTAGGGAAATGCACACTTTTTTTTTTTTCCAAACAGAAACCATTGAATAAACTGGAAGTATCACAGCCATGGTGGAGCTGGAGACAGAGAATTAGGTCTTCCAAATGCTGCTTTTTAGAAACAGAAGTGATTTGTTCCCTTAGAGCTTGCTGCAAACAGAGTTTGGAAACTCTGGCTATTATCACACCGACCTTAACCTGGACAGATACACTTGGGTCTTTAACTAAGAAACTTGCCAGCTGGCTGCTTGAGATCACTTAGAACATTGGGTTGGAAAAAACAGAAGCCAGTTGCAGGTCAACGTTATTTTTCACTTCATGATATTAATAATGTCTAATGTCACTTTCTGACAACTCTTCACTGCTGCCACTGAAATAAGGTTATTTCTGGACAGAAGAAAACAGGGAACAGAGGTTAGATCAATCTATTTTCAATTTAACTAACACTGTTAAGGTGCTTCTCTATGCCAAGGTTCGTGTGGGAAACAAAGCTGATACAGAGAAGTAGACATCACCAGTCCTGCCTCTGGAAATTTACAGCCAGGCAGGGAAGATGATAAGTGATGGGACATACTTACAAGAAAGCTGAGAGCTATTGTGGTAGAGCTTTCTACGATCTGTGATGGATGGAGGGAGGGGTAGGAGGCCTTGAATGAATCTAGATGGGAATTGCTGAAGATGTGACCCAGGGCAAGTGTGGTAAGAAGGGCCAATCTGGGGCCAGCTTCAGTAGGATCTGCTCGTGTCTCACGTAGCCTGGATGATTATGATTTCTGCTCGGGTGGCTGAGAGAAGGCACAGGCTGGGGGCTTGGTTAGAAGGCAATGATGAGTTCTATTCCATGTTACATTTGGGGTGCTCCTGGGACATTCTTGCAGAGATGCAGGTTGGGAGCTTGGAGGAGACATCGGGGCTGGGGATATGGTTCTATTCCCAGCTGTGGTAACTGGGTGGAAAGTGAGTCCTTTAATTAAAATAGGGAATATAAGACAGGGAGTAGAATGGGACTGGGATAAGAAGAAGAACGGAGCAAGAACATTATAGCATGTGATCATTAATGTCTTTTTTCCTAACGTGGAGGTGAGGAAGGTACTAACATTCTATTTGGTAGTGTTCTGCCTGGTGCTGTTGTTTTCATATGCTGTTTCATTTATTTCCCACCACACTTCGATGACAGGCAGTGATAGTCCCATTTTATGGACCTGGAGTGGTTGTGTAGGTGGCCAAGGAAACATATCTGTTGGGGAGGAGGGGACTGAAGTATGACTTCCTTCTCCCATATAGCATTCAAGACCACTGAGAATAAGAAATGGGAAATAGAAAGAAATACATAAAGCAGGTTGGAAACTTTAGTTTAGATGTGTGGCCACTGTGGGTGTCCTAAGACTTTTTTCCAGAGTTGTATTTACCACCTCTTTCATGGCCATGGATCACCCCCTCAGGGGGAGAGCATAAGCCTGTAAACATATAGTAGGGGAGCGTGGTGGCCCGAAGCCAGAATGGGCTAATCCTTGTTTGCCAAAGTTCCCTCTTCCAAACTTACCCATCAGATAAATCACTCCCCTTCTCAAAAAAAATAGTAATGGGAAGAGAGAAAGTAGAATTGTTTCTCTAGTGATTGTCCCTCTTAGAGACTAGAGTGAAATATCTTCCCATGTTGGGAAATATAGCTATTGGAAAAGCTAGTAACTTCTTGATGATATCTAGGTGATGGGATTTGAACCCACGTCTGACTGACTCTTGGGTCTATTTGTAACACTCTCTAGTAAAGGGTACCAGTTACGGGCACGGCCTTCGGAACAACAAAATTAAATATTTCCAGGCACACAGTTATTTCTCATGCCTAACATCCCACTCAGGTGGCCCCTTCTGGGAAGAACCATCCGTTGGGAAGCCTGGCTCTAGATTTCCATTCTAGTACCTCTCAGTTCTCCTTGATGAGCACTAGTATTCTTCTGCCAGCTCAGACTCCGTCCTAGGACAAAGACAGTGTCAGTGGGTAGGTCGAATGTGAATTTTCCTTGCTCCTTAGTTAATGTTTGGAGTTAGTGTTTCTCTTGCTGTGTTATCAAGAAGAAGGTTGGCAGGCCTCACTGCCACTCGATAGGGTAGCAGCCGTGCTCCTTGCATGAAAGTACTTGAGCTTTTCTGTCTTCTACCCGCAGTACTGTTGAGAAAGAGATGTCATGGAGGGTGGGAAGCCAGGGCTTTGCTTGTTTTATACCCTAGTTCACTGGTTCGGGGCATTCCTATTTCTCTTTGCCTTGAGTTCATCCAATCCTAACTCAACACCACTCAGTTTAACCACAATCAGCCCAACGTAAGTCTTCCCAACTTACGTCTTCCCAACTTACCTTAATCAACTCAACTCACGTAATAAGCAGATGAGATCCTACACAATCACAGGAGAGAACTATATTAATTAATTACTCAGTTAAACATTTATTGAGCACCTACTATGTGCCAGGTTGGTGCAATACTGGAATAAATGTAGGATATTACGGAGGTACTGAGGAAGTATATTTGACCCAAACTAGAGAAGTTTCCCAGAGGAATTGATATTTGAGCTTTGTTTTAAAGGGTAATTTACAGTAATCTCAGCAAAGAGGAAAGACAAAGATATTCTGGACAGGAGGAAGAACAGAGACAAAGTCTCAAAGGTGATAAAAAGTGTAGGGCATTCTCAAAAGTCCAAGATGATCAATGTGACTGAAACAGGATTCAGGAAGGAAAGGCAATGAGACCAGTATGAGAGGGATGAGGCAGCGCAGTGGGGAATGTGGGCCATGCTCATGTCACAGAAGGCATTCTGTGCCGTGCTCAGGATCTGGGACTTACCTCCAAGGAGCTCACCATCTGAAACTGACTCCTTGTCTTAGTCTCGCAGATGGCATTCCCGAGTATTACATTAAACCAGGAGGAAGTCCCACCGTCCCTGCCTAGATTCTGGCCAGGGATTGCAACCCTCATGGCAGCCTTCCTCCTCAGTCTCCCCCCGCCCCCATCTTTTGGTAGCTTCCTAATTCCCATCCTTCTGGATTGAGTGCTTCTTTCCAGATTTGCAAATGGATGATATAACCTAATCCTTCTCTAGAAGCAAAGAGCCGTTCTGGATCACTGATATTTTGTGTTTGATCTTAAGAGCATATGGCTGGATCTCCTTTCAGTCTTCTTATGTACCCTTGATATACAGAATAAATATACATATTTTAACAAAAACAGAACTCCCCTCCCCCTATTTTTGGTAAACTTGACCATTCTAATGTAGAGAAGAAATTTGTCAGGGATCTGCCACTTACAATGAAGAAATGAAATGCAAAACAACATAAATGCAAGCTCTGAGTAGTACATTTGAAATCTCCTAGGGTCTCTTCACCCAGTTTCTAGAGAAATAAAACCAGTTGCAGACAGGGCAGAGCTGGGACTGGAAAACAGGTCTCCTCTTGCCTGAGCTTGGGCTCCTTCCCAGTCCTACCAGATAGGACTGTGGAATCTGTGGGAAAAGAGCCCCGTGCTGATGTTAGCAGACAGTCGTTGCATAGTTGAATGCACTGCACCACAGAGACTTCCTGCAACCTGGGTCGATCTACCCTGAATAATGTCTAATTATATATTTCCATGGTTACTTTCAGAGATAATAACAAGTTCCCCAGCCCCCTAAAACATCACAAGGACTCTAGGAAGCATGTCAAAGACAGAGAGCAAAACAAAACCACACAATTACCATATTCAAGCAAATAATCAGAGATGAAATTGGCTACTGAGGCATATTATCTCTCACTAATTATCATTTTAAATGATGAAAAACTTGAAATGAATGGTACTTTCTCCACCCCTGTGCAGCACAGAGAGCTCCTTTTCCCAACTCCAGGAACTAAGGGCCTAATTATTTGCACTTTATAATTCAGTCCCATCTCCTTGGCAGGAATTCCATTTGTTGCTGTAAAAGGGGGCCACACGTCTCACAGAGAGCGCCATTGTTGAAAATACATCCTTCTTCTCCTTGCCTCCCCTTCCCACTCCCTAGCATGAAGAATGACTATAATTAAGAACAGCCCAATTAGCATCCATAGCTCAGGTTTCTGCAACCCCCAAACCTGGCAAGAGTACCTACTGTTTCCCTTGAAGGAGATGTCATTCCCAGAGGAGTCAAATTCAGACATGCACTTCAAACCACACTGGGCTCGATAAAACTTTATCGGCCATATCCCTGCCATGTATTCCCATATAAGCACTAGAATACTAAGTACTGAGTACTAATTACTGATTCCAATGATAAGGTAGACTTCTCAAAGAGTGTTGAGTTGTTATTTAGATGTAAATGAGAAATGGCTTGTTTTACTCAGTCACTGATTCAGTGCCTCACTTATTGACAGAGCACGGGGTCAGCAACTGTCATGGGGTAAGCATCATGTTAGGTGATGGCTTTACAGAGATGCTTCCAAAATAATGTCTGTATTCAAGGAGCTCATGGTCAATCGGGGGAGAGAGAGGAGAAGGATTCGTAAATGACTGGGGCAAAGTGAAGTAACAGTGGTAAGAGCTAGGGAGCTTCTGCTATGGGGGAAGATCAGGGTAATATTCGTGAACACTACAAAATAAGTACACTGTCCTAGGTCCACCTCTGGAAATTAGGTCTGGCTTTAACAGAGAAAAGACTGAGTTGCTGTTGTTAAATGCTTATTGTAAGGATGATGGAACCATGAGGCTATGCATCAAGCAAAGGATTCTCAAGGCATTTCACCTTCTGCCCCAATCTCTTGAGCCACATTTTCCATGTTAGTCTGCATTCACGCTCTTCTTTGGCCATGCTACATGTTCCCTGTTTTCCTAATGCAACACCCCTTCATGCCTTTGCCTTTGGTGTTTCTTCCACTGACACCCTGTTCTTCCTCTTCTACATCTGTGGAATTCTGAACCATCTTTTGAGGCATGTTTGAGGCAGCATACTGTCATGATAGGAACATGGACTTTAGAGAAAAACTCTGTCTTCAATACTGGCTCTGCCAGTGACTAGCTATGGGCAAGTTGTTTGTTCCCTCTGAGCTGTTTTCTCACTTGTGAAGACAGGGGTAATGATCTCTGCCTCAGAGAGCTGTTGTGAGAATTAAGTAAGGAAAGTAGGAGACTTAGAAGTTGAGGCACATGGTGGGGACTCCATACTTACTGCTTTCTGTGTAATATGTAGTTACATACTTTCTGTGTAATATTCAGCAAGCCAAATTTTAGTAACTACCCCAAGACTTGGAATAGCAGAGGTCACAAAAAGATGGCTCTTGCATTCTCTCTCTCTCTCCAATAGCTCAGAATGGGTTTCTAGTGTGTTGCAGTCCCCTCCACTCCATATTGCCATACTCTCAACCTGTAGATTAGATGTCTAGGTAAATTCACACAGAGCCTTCATGGAGGAGGCCATGCTTGGACTTGGGTTTCAGAGGATGAATAGAAATTAACCAGAAGTAGTTGGGGAGAGGGAATCATGGTTCAGAGATCATGTTTCATTCAGGGAATGGAGAGATGTGTGCTGATAAAATGGAGGTTGAGATGGGATTGGGGAAGTGGGTTGAAGGTACAAGGACAATTGGAGATGAGGGCAGAAATGTAGGTAAAGCATGAATGGTCTTACAAGACACTCTAGGAGGTATTGATTCAGATCAGGTAAAATAAAATTATTTAATTAGGCCTTGTTGTATTTCAGGCAGTGTCCTAGTCACTGGGCAATGACCGATGAGGAAGTTGTGGTCCCTGCACTTGGGGCATAGTCCTGGTGGGAGTAGGCAGACAAGGAATAGAAAATGTCAATGTAATATGATGGATGCTGTAAAGGAGGTAAGTACAGGAGGCTGGAAAGTACAATAAAATTCTCACCACCATACTGTGATGTAGCTACCGTTATATCCACATTACAGATGGAGAAACCAAGCTTTGCTTGACTCCCAAGCTTGAGCTCATTCCATGCACAAGAGATGGCAAACAAAATGACAGCCACAGTGGCTGTGTTCCAAGCTGTGCTTCGGGTGTGGAATCTCTCTTATTGGCTTCAAGGCCACAGAGATGCATGAGTTGTCCTATCTGTTGGGGGAGAGGAGGAGGGGTAGGTGTCCCCAAAGTGTCTCTGTATGTCCTGCAGTGCCCAGGCCTTGGTGCCTCTTCACCTTCCCTCTCCCTTTGGCCCCTGACATGCTGCCAGGCAGTTGCTTAGCAACCTCTCCGGCACGACTGTGCATCCTGACATAAATTGCTGTTATGCACAGGGAGAGATTTCTCCCTCTTCTCTCTCTCCTGCGTTTTAAGCAAAGAGACATCCTAAAATAGGGCATTTTTTTCTATTCCATTTTTTCTTTTTGACAGACAACTTCTGTGTAAATGTTGAAATCTGTGTTGTCTGTCAGGACCAGTCAATCTGAAAACTTTGCTGAAGAGAATGTATATTTAGTAACGGGTGACAAAGAGAGGAAGACATTGAGATGTCAGTTATTCTGGCGAGGTAATGCAAAAGCTGGCTATTTGAATCAAGTGGTTTAGGGAAATGAGAAGGAATAAGAGAGATGGGCTCAGTGCATGTCCTGTGTTTTAAACAGTGTAGGGCTCTGCTTTGACTCCATCTGTTGCTAAGGATGTCCACAGCGTCAGCCTCATCCGTGAGTACCTGTGAGAACATCTAGGCTGCTAAATAGGAGCTCACCCTGCTTTTGGCAGGAAGAGGTGTTGGATTTATAAGCAAGGAGCCTAGAGTTGAGCCCCAACTCTGTGGATTTTCATTTTAGGATGCTGGTATGGCCCTGCCCATTGTTAAAATATGAAAGTTTTCTGAGTGAGTTGGTAAATAGCCTGTCCCCTGTTCGTCCTCCCCAAGTTCCCAACATCCTCATCCCTGGGACCCTGAGGACCTCCATGATCTCCTTATGCCCCTCTCCCTGCCCGCACGGCCTGGGGCCTCTGGGACTCACTTGAGAGCTCCTCCTCGTGGTCAACACCTGACCTGTCTCCCAGCTCCACCCCGGTGACCCTACAGTTGTAGTTTTCAACCCAGAGAAATTTTGTTCCTAGGGGACATTTGGCAATGTTTGAGATATTTTTGGTTGTCACAACTGAGAGGAGAGGGTGATACTGTCTTCCAAGAATGCCGTTACAAGTCCTGCAATGCACAGAGCACCTCCCCACCACGAAGAATGATCCGGACCCACATATCAATAGTTGTGAGGCGGCAAGACCACTCCACAGTGATCACCTGAGGGAGAGAACCTGGCTACGTGACCCTTGCATTTTCTGGCTTCACACCCCAGGCAGCTCAGCAAATCATTCTTTAATGAGTAAATGGCTGAGTGAGAGATGAACGCACCTCATGATTGAGCCAGTATTTTCCCTTGGAGTTTCAAAATACTAAGACTGAACATTCTTCCAACTGCTTGGTCGGTGTATCATTTCACTCCAGATATATTCTGGATATCAACTATCAAAAGTAGTTGTGATGTGACTATGAGGAGTAAATTTATGATGGAGCAAGAAATGCTTGGAGATTAAGAGTCTTCGGAGTAGTTCTGCAGTTGATCTACAGCTTGTTGATGCCCATAGAATTTGTCTGTATCCCTTGGGCAGGCTTTCTAGTTTCTAGAGTCCTCCCTGTTTCAACTTCAGCTCTCCATAATCTTGAATGGTCTCTAGACAATTAGTTCTTTATCTTATGCCTTTAAGTTGTGGGCACCGGGCCTATGAGAGTCAATATTTCCACATCTCCTGTGTAGTGAGTTGAATAGCGACCCCTAAAAGATATGTCCAATTCCTAATCCCTTAGTAATTGTGACTGTGGCCTTATTTGGAAAAAGGGTCTTTGCAGATGTAATTAAGTTAGGGATCTCAAGATAAGATCATTCTGGATTTAGGGTGAGCCCTAGATCCAATAAAATGTGTCCTAATAAGAGAAAGGCAGAGGGAGATTTGAGACACAGGGACAGAGTGGAGAGAAGACAATAGGAAGATAGAGGCAGACATTGGAGTGATTTGTCTACAAGCCACGAAATGCCAGGGATTGCCAGGAGCCAGCAGAAACTAGGAGAGAGGTCTGGTCCAGATTCTCCCTATGATGGTTAATTTTATGTGTTAACTTGACTAGGCTATGGGGTTCCCAGCAGTCTGGTTAAACATTGTTTCTGGGTGTGTCTGTGAGAGTGTTTCTGGAAGAGGTTAGCATTTGAATCAGTGGGCTCAGTAAAGCAGACGGTCCTCCCCAATGTCAGTGGGCATCATCCAGTCCGTTGAATGTTTGGCTAGAATAAAAGGCAGAGAAAGGGAAAATTCCCCCTTCTGCCTGACTGTATGAGCTGGGACGTTGGTTTTCTCCTGCTCTCGGACTGAGACTTGTCTCCCTGGTTCTCAGGTATTTAGACTCGGATTAATCTACACCACTGGCTTTCTTGGGTCTCCAGCTTACAGATGGGAGATTGTGGGACTTATCAGCCTCCATAATGATGTGAACAAATTCTTCATGATAAATCTATTTGTATTATATATATAAACTATATTATATATAGACTCATCCTATGTAGATCCTATATATATCATATATATGTATCTCCTATCCTATTATATATATTTTATATTATATATGTGTGTGTATATGTATGTATGTATATATATATTTACCTATTAATCCTATTGGTCCTGTTTCTTTGGAGAATCCTGACTAATACACTCTCTCAGAGCCTTCAGAAAGAACCCACTCTGATGATCTCCAGAATTATGAGAGAGGAAGTTTTCATTGTTTGAAGCCACCTAGTTTGTGGTAATTTGTTACTGCAGCCCTAGGAAGTGATTACATCTACGTACCTCCTTGTGCTCCTGGTTCTCATCTCCTTGGATGGCATCATCGACCTTCTGGTTGTTCACATCCGAATCATGTCCTGACTCCTCCACTCCCGTTGGACCTGTGGCATCCAGCCAGCTAATGAGTTCTGCCAAATCTACCCCCTTAATAGCTCTTCTCTGTCTCCCCTCCACTTGCCCCCATATTGCCACTGTCCTGTTTGAAGTCTCAGTAATGACCACCTACTTGACCACAGCAACTTGCCCAAACCCCACCCCGTCTTTCCAGCCCAGCAAGTTACCCGCCGTTCTGCTACTCTGAGCTGCAAAGCTGACCAGATCTTACTTAAAAATCTGGATCAGTTCCTCCTTATAGACATGAACCATTCAAACACTTAAGCTTACGTGTCTTTCTTGATCATTTGTTATTAATTTTCTTTTTCTATTCATTTTTATGATTTGTGAAGACATTTAACTAACCCCTACAATCGCCAGTCCTTGTACTTGGCCCTAGGCATACACAGATGAACAAAACCAAGCTTGTGCCTGAGTTGGGGAAAAAGACACAGAAAATGATTTCATTCCAACAGAGATAAGTGAGGGATGAGAAATTATTGGCATATGGGAGTGACTGATGGGGGTGGGATTACTAAATTGCTAGCCTGGTTTAGGGACAGAGCAATCTTCCCTTGAGGAAGCAGTGCTTTTCCTGACGGTTGAGAAATGAGCTAACAGGAGAGAGGAGGGAGGAGGGGATGGACCAGGAACAACCTGATTGGGCTGCAGCATGGTGTGTCAGGAACTTGGGTGGAGGTGAGTGACGCTGGAGTGAGCCATTAGGACAGAGATGACATGAGGCAGGCAGAAGACTCAGGAAGGTGCCAGCCACACAGCATCCTGGGAGTGATGATGAGGGGCCTGGATTTTATTCTAAATGAAAAGAGAAGCTGTGGAAGGGTTTTATGTAGGGGATAAATTGACCAGATTTGTCTTTAAAATACCACTTAGCAGGGCTGTCTCTGTGGACAAGTGGTCCAAGTTTGCACGCTCTGCTGTGGTGGCCCAGGGTTCGCAGGTTCAGATCCTGGGTCTGGACCTACACACCACTCATTGGGCCATGCTGTGGTGGCATCCCACATAGAAGAACGAGAATGACCTACAACTAAGATATACAACTATGTACTGGGGCTTTGGGGAGAGCAGAAGAAAAGGAGGAAGATTGGCAACAGATGTTAGCTCAGGGCCAATCTTCCTCACTAGAAAAAGCATACATTAAAAAAAAATCTAAGAAAAAAAATCTAGGAAAAACAGGAAATTAAAAAAAATACCACTTAGGCTGCTCTGTGGAAGTAGACTGGAAAAGGGCAAGGGTTGGCCTTGGGACATCTGTTAGGAGGCCCCTGAAGTTTTCAGAGATGTTGGAGACTGGACTCAGAGTGGAGTCCAAGAGTGGAATCCATAGGACCTGGTGACTGGTGGTGGGGTGAGGGGCTACGGAAAGGGAGATGTCAAGGGGGCTCCCAGGTTTTTGAGTGAGAAATGGGTGGTTGGTCCTACTGACTGAGATAGAGAAGACAGAAGATGGACAGAGAATGGCGGGGGTGAGGGAGTCAATAATGTTTTGTGTGAGCTCCTTCATCTCTCTGGCCTTTCCTCCTAGCTTTGCTTGTCTTCTCCAGCTCTTATTCTGCAAATCCCCAGGTTCTCTTGTTGTAGGACCTCCCATCTACTGCCCCTTCTGCCCAGAATACTTGATGTGCTTTTCCTTCCCTGATGGGACCCTCCTCTGGGGAGCCTTGCCTGACTACTTCCTCCTTCCTCTTCTAGAACACCTGGAATGCACTTCCACCCCAGTGTACTCTCCCTTCCTGACCTCTCTCTCCACTCCTCAGGCCAGTTATGTGTTCTCATTACAAAGTCATTTCTCAAGGGTGAGTGCACCCCAGGCACATAGGCAGACATAGCTAGATAAGAGGAAGGTTGCCTACCTCTTACACTGGCATATCTGTGTCCAGCTCATACCCAACCTGGACCCCAGGGACACGTCAGTGTGCAAGAATGACATCATTCTACCTACTAGCATGTGAGTGCTGTGAGGGCCCAGTGAACTAATGGATGTGAAAATGTTTCATAAACTCAAGGCACTAACGATTTGTGAGGTGTTGCATGAAACGAAACGAAATAGAATCCTAACAGTCTTGACTCTATTATTGCTGGAATGTTGAATTGAGTTATGAAAGTGTGAAAGAGACCTCCTTTTATTACCTAAATATATCCTCTAAATCATGAAAACCAGAAACAGTGAAATGGTGAGACTCCAGTGGACATACGTTTTGGAGCAAAGCTTCCCAAATACTGTTTTGTGGATCAAGACTGGTATAGAACGAAGTTTTCACCTGTCAGTGTAACATTACCAACTTACCGGCTTTGAGAGGAACAAAACTTTTTTCTAAACTGGTGTTAGTTTTTCTTTTTTTTTAATGATCTTTTTTTTAGCAAAGTAATAAGTTAGTTGCCTTACCTTGATCATTCAAGTATTATTATTTTTTAAAAATCTGAAATATACAAAAGTTGTATCCACTGATTCAGGGTACTCTTCATATTGTAGATTATTTATTTTAACCTATTGGATCTTTTGCAAGTGCTAAAGAAACCCCAAGGGAAATGAATCGAGCTGGAAGTATTGGTCTATGAGCTCCAGATCTTTGTGGGACTGGGAGTAGAGTAAGAAACTATGATTTATTGGGCTCTGGCTGGAATGGACCTCACAAATTATCTAACCCCATATCCTCTCTGTGAGATGCTTTCATGCCCTCAATAAAGTCCATGAAAACTGTGGTCTATTTCCAGTGGCCGAACACTCACTCGCCCCTGAGGGCCATGCCATCTTTGAGCAGTTATGCCTCTTAGAAGGATCTTCCTTAAACTGCACCCAAATCTATCTTCACCTCATTCCATGTATTGATCCGAATTCCTCTACGGAATCCCAGAGAACATTTTTAATTTCTTCTTCGTGGTGTTCTTCAGGTATCAGAAGCTGGCTATCTTGCTTCTTTTCTTTTCTAAGGTAATCAGCTTGGATTCCCAGGAAATGCATTTGAATGAATCAAGTTGATGACCTTCTCCATTTTGGTGATTCTTTTCCATCATAGCCTGTTTCCTGCCCTGGAGTCCCAGCGGCCCTGAAATGTACAGATTCCCTGTGACGATGCATTAGCCCCTCAGGCTACAAATCCTTCGTTACAAACCCATACAGGCCGTCTGAAGATGTCCCTTCTTCCTGTTTGGCGTATCTGACCTGATTTCTGCCTCTGCCCACCCACATCTATCTGCAGTTTCTGATGCATTGCTTGTTTACTTGACTGGGGCATGGCCCTTGGGTGCTGACTTAGTTCAGGTCCTCCAGGCTCTCTGAGATGAAGTTTTGTGTGTGGGTGATTTATGAAGGAACTGCTTTCGGGAGAACCTGCATAGAAGCAGGGTCAGCAGGACAGGGGAGGGAAGAAGCCCCACCACATACAGCGTCGGGTGAAACCCGGACCCAAGCTGGATCCTGCAGGGAGCTCTGGAATGTAAATTACATGGTACGGAGCTTGGCCCACCTTGAGGCAAGGGACCTTTCATACCCTCACCCCAGTCAACTGTTGGTGATGGATGGCTCCAGGGTCATAAACTTTTGGCTCTTAGTTTACCCAGATGAAGTAGCTCCAGAAGCACAAGGATGGTTGAATCAAGTTTCAGGGTGAGTCATTTGGAGAGAGGCACGCAGAAGCTGGGGGATGGGGCAGGAGGAGCTGGGCAGAGCACTGCCAGCCTCTGCTGCAGCTTCCTACGGTGAAATGTGCCTCTGTTTCCAACTCTGCCGTCTTGCCCCATCTCACAACTAGGTGAAGGATCCAGTGTGACTCTCAGCCTCTCGTCCCCTCTCCTCCAGCTGAGCAGGTGTCACAGTGTTCCCATCACACTCCAGCTGGCTGATAGCTTTCCTTAAACTTATGCTTCTTAGGCCTGAACTGGACTTGGGTGCACTTTGACCAGATGAGTGCAGAGCAGAATAGTCACACCTCTTGTTCTCCATCCATTAACGCAGCTAAAATGGAATTGTGGGGTATGTTTTGGAAGGGGATGTTTTGATTGCCTTCTATTCACTCCATTGGTGAAGGAGGGATCCCCCGGCCTAAACAGTACATGATGGTCAGACACAGGGACACCGAATACATGAGATCGATGGCATTTTCTTAGTTACTTACACTCAGAGCCATGCAGAGGATACCTCATTCCATGCAGGGCCACACAGAGGTTGTCCTTGGGAATAAAGAGAACCAGCAGGGGCTGTTGGAAACAGGCTTGTTATGACAAGAGGATGGGGTAGTCCCTGGTTCCCGTGGGAGGATGTGATTAGCTTGTTGAATACTGCCTCCGCCGGCAGGGAGATGAAACCTGTCGGGTTGAGGACTGGGTGGGCTGCAGCTGTTCTGGCTAAGGGCAACTAGCTGGGTGGGAGCCTTTCCTGCTGGGTGAGGAGCATATCTGGAGAGAACAGAGGAGCTTATGGTTAGGACTATGGGGCCCTGTGAGCCTCAAAGATGTCAAGGCAGCAGCACATGAAATTTTAGCCCTTACGCAACCTCATTCTGAGCTTCTTGTTGACTAAAACATCTGAATTTTGACCACATATGCTGTGGCTCAACTATAGCACCATCCAACCCCTGTGGCTGGCCATGTATCAGGGTGGCCATCTTTGCAATTGCTCACCCATTACTGATACTCAGTGAAGCCATGTGGGGAGCATGAGTGAATGTGTGTCTTGTGTCTTGGACTATGAGGAAAGTGGCAGGCAGAGAGAACAGAGAAGAAGCAAGTGGCTGGATTCAGATGAATTTCTCACTGGAATGAGCAGCAGTGCCAGCTGCTTGAATCCGCACACACTCACCGTCAATCAGAGAGGCCATGGCTGGCCCTTTCCAGGGACCCAAGAAGAGAACAAGAGGCCCCACGTCCACCAAGACAGAGGAAGCCGCTGCTCAGTCATTTGGGTACAAAAGTCCATTTATACCAATAAAACAGTCCTGTAAGCACAATGCAAATTTCATTATTGGTACAACAGGCTGGCTGACATGCTTGGGTGAATCCTTAAGGAGAACACTATTATTATGCCTGATTTGTGATTTCACAGCTGTGGAGGATAGGGGCAGGCAGTCAGATTGGTTTTCCCAACATTAGTCTGAGGAAAAAACAATCTCACGAAACACATCATCGTCTTGTGTATATTTTAAAATGCAAAATACAATATGTAAAGAAGCCTCAGTCTGCAGGAGACATGAAACTGAAGTGAAATAAATTATGCTCCATGCCAGGGGTGCTCATCTCCAACCATGGTTAATGAGCTCTGCCCTGCAGACGTATTAGGGAATGGTGAATTGCTGACACAAAGGCGAAATGCGGGTTGCAAACAGTCGACTTCATTTTTTTCCCCTGATGTTATTCTCTAAGGTTTGCTTGGTCTTTTTTTTTTCAGCTTTATTGAGGTATAATTGACAAATAAAATTGTAAGATATTTACATTGTACATCGTGATGGTTTGATATACATATACATTGTGAAAGGACCCACCCCCCCACCAATCTGGTTAATTATCACACCCAGCATCTGACATCTTTCTCTCTCTCTTTTTATTTTTTGGTGAGAACATTTAAGTTCTACTCTTTTAGCAAATTTCAGTTATACAATACAGTATTATAGACCATACTCCCTATGTTATACATAAGCCCTCAGACCTTATTCATCTTATAGCTGACAGTCTGTACCCTTTACCAACCTCTCCCTATTTCCCCACCCCTCAGCTCCTGGCAACCAATCACTTTTCTACTCTCTGTTTCTGTGAGTTTGAGTACAAAATTTGTTTTTGCTTGTTTGTTTTTAATTCCAAGTATCCCCTTGAAATCTCCTTAGAACATTGCTGTTGTCTGATGAGAGATTACCCTGGTTTATCGAAACCAAAGACCCTGGTTTATATTGTTAAGGAAAGTGATCTGGCATAAAGAATAAGAAGCAATCTAACTTTGAGAAGGATGAGCTTTGTTCTGAGGTCACAGTCAAAACATAAGAAGCCTTGTGTAGTAGAAAGAGTAGCATTTTTGTCAGACTGTCTGGGTTAGGTCCTGACTCCCCTTCTTATAAGCTGTTAGACAAGTTAATTAACTTCCTTAATCCTCAATTTTCCTTATTTACACAATGGGGACAATGAGAAGAGCCCTGTCACGCTGAGGTGGGGCAGGGAGATGAGAAATAAATCAGAAAATGTATGTAAACATGCAAATAACAAAATCCCTATATGAAGTTAGCTTGTAAGTAACATCTCTTGGCCTTGGTTTCCTCACTTATCAAATGAGATATTGGACAAATTTCTGAGGTTGCTTTCAGTTCTAAGAATGCCAGCTTAATGAGGGGACAATGTGGCCTGCTTATTTTATAGTGTGCATGTAACAGCCTCTATGACTTGCAGTGCATTACATCAGGAAGAGTGAAGAACCAAGATGAAGAAGGTAGTGTCTGTCCTCAGAGTGGTTCCAAGCATAAAGTGGAAGATGGGCATATACATAAATTAACCCCAGTATTAATTGAAGGCCAAGGGTGGGAGGTGGGGAGCAGTGGGTACAGGAGAATGCAGAGAGCAGACCGAATGCACAACTGCCTTGTCTCAAGGTTTCTTTTTGGAATCAGTTCTAAAGCTTTTGACCTTGGCATCTCAGATTGGCACATGGAAGCTTCAAAGTCCAGTTTTTAAATCCCCTCTTGGTGGCATTGTAAGATATGAGTTACATAGCAGGAAAGAAGGATGTGGGCTTTCTGATACCCATCCTAGCAGTGGAATACTAGCTGTCACGCTTGCTTGGCTTCCCAGGTATGAGGGCAGGTTAAGTATCTTACTCAGAGTCAAAGAATCAGGAAGTATTTTAGAGTCGGGCAGATGGATTCTTAGGAGGATCTCGTCCACAGTGGGACGTGGAAGCCCTGGGGATGAGAGTTATTTTACTATTATGAATCTGTCTTCTCCAAACCTTCCCCCACAACATCATCTAATTCACGTTCCCAAACCTGACTGTACCCTAGAATCATGGGGAGAGTTTAAAACTCTCCAGGCTGCACCCTTGACCAACTGAGTCAGAATCTTTGAGGGCGGGACCAGGGTATCCATATTCTTAAGGCTCCCCAGGTGATTCCAACATGCAGCCAGGGTTGAGAACCTCTGGCCTAAGGCTTCTCATCAGCCCCAACTTTCTCCCATGTTTCTCAGTCATAGGCACCTGCCGCTAGCCTGAAGACTCAGTTGTGTCCAATTCCTGAGTCAGTGCTGACTAAGGCAGCCTCATCCCAAGGGTGGGGTCCAGAGTGGGTCTCATTGCCCTAATCCAGTACCTGGGGTCATCCGAGCTCACCTCTTTGACTTCATTGCCTGTGACTGTCTCCCTCCTCTCTCGGGTCCGGTACAGCCCACCTTCCGTTTGTTCATCCAATGCACCAAACCCATTCCCGCCTCAAGACCCTGGCAGCTGCTCCTCTCTTTGGCTAGAGGTTTCTTCTTCCCTTTGGTAGTTGGATGGTGACTCCTTTTCAACTTTTCAGGTCTCAGCTCAAAATCACCTTCTTGTCCCTTTCTCCACTGTTTCGTCACGCCCAGGTGCTCAATCAGAATGACCAGATTTAGTTTTCCCATGGCACTGATTACTCACTGAAATCATTTGCTTACTTGGTGATGGTCCGTCTCATTCCACAAGAATGTGTACTCAGCAAGAGGAGGGGTTCTTGTTTTCTGGGTTATGGGTTAGCTCCTGGGTCTAGGAGTTACCTTTTTGAGGGTCTTCATAAATATTTATGATTGGTTGATTTCTTTTGCCAGTTACCCAGGCTGTTAACCTCATAGTTATTGTTGATCTGTCTCCCTCTTTATCCATTTCTGTGCTCCCCATAGTCCTTTTCTCCCCTAGTGTTATGCACATAGTAGGAAGGGCATTCACTGGCTTGATGGAATCTACAAGATCTTTAAGCATCAAAGGATGGCCCCAGAAAGTGTTAAGTATACCGAATCTTCCACTCATAGAAGCAACATATCCCCTTGAAGAATTTTTTTTCCTTCTGCTGCATTATCATCAAGTTTGGGGAAAACATTCTGGAACAAAATATTTTCGTTGTGAGCTATTTGTATGCTCTGCTTTGTTTCCTTCCTTGAGGGGATTTATTAACTTAAAATGGAAACTCTCCCCTTGTGAAAAGTATTTAAATGTGTTTTCAAAACATGCTGGACCGCAGTGTGTAGGTCAGTCATAACCAGTCCACCTCCTCTCTCTGTTTCCTTGGCCCCCGGGCCTGTCCCACACGCACATGAATGATGTACTCTCCAGAGCCCTGGGCCTGAGTTTAAAGCTTGAATTATCTTGGCCACAAAACAGAAAAGTATATAAGTAAAAGGGACTGAAAAGAATTTTTCAAGCCCTAAACCTAGACACAGCCGCAAGGAATGAAGGCAGAGCCACTCAGCCCTGGACCAGAGAGCAGAAGGTGATATAATCATAGGCAGAATCAATAACATCCTCTTCCTTAGACACTCTCCACTCTGCAGAAGCAGCCCAAACTTCAAAAACATATTTTCCATTTTTTAGTTACTTGTATAACTCCCTCTCATGTCTATTCTCTCATGTGACCCTCAAAAAATTTGTGAGCAGGGTGGTTCTGATATTATGATGTTTTCTTACTTAGGCATAAGGGAACCAAGACTCAATGTGTCTAGGTGACCTGCCTGTAGTCACATAGGTGATGGGCCTGTAAGCTGTGGCTCAGACCTACATCCTTGTCTATTTGAACACATATTGGGTCCACTGTGCCTGTCTTCTGGTGGAGAAAGGCAGTGAGGAATAAATGATTAAGATTCAAAGCTACTAGGTTCAACTCCCAACTCTGCCCCTCACCAGCTGGAGGACCCTGAGCAAAGCTCTTCTCCCTTCTCATTAGCAGGTCTGTAAAAAGATAGAGTTAGAACCGTGGACATCTAAGATTCATTCCTTTCCTCTCGTCTTGTGTCTCTCTGACACTTTTGTATACCATTCCTCATAAAACCATTGTGGGGTCTTATGTTGAGTGTTACTTGTAGGGGTGAAAAGGAATCTAATATAAATAGAGATGCCTAAGTTCTGACCAGTTATTGGTAAGATTTTCCCTGGGTAAAGGACTACCCTTTGCTGGGACTTATGCATAAAAAGAAATTAAAAATAACAAACGAGTGGAATCAGAAGCCTTAGGTATAACTTCTGGCTTATGCCCATCAGCTGACAACGTCTCACAGCTTCAGTTGCCTCATCTGTGAGTTGTTTATGGTATGAATACCTTCCTCCCAGGCCTGTAAAAGGACCAAATGAAACCATGAACATGAAGGTGTTGCACACGATACATTGGCATCAGTAAGAGGAGAGTAGGCAAGAAGCACCTGCTCACCTAAACTTGGTGCCCCTTCCATGGTGGGGAGCCCCTGGGTGTGATCTCATTGCTTCTTTACTCACTCTGCCCAGACACAGTAGTGACCTCTCCGGCGGGGACTGACAAGGTTACACTGGGCATGGTCTGCTCAGCTTGGATCTTATTCTCTCTTTAGAGAGCAGGGTGCCTCCAGAGACTGAGGCTCAGGGCTCTTCCAGGGTGCTGTCCCTGCATGTGGCAGGAAGGCTGCCCCAGGCCACCATTGACTGGGACCAGGATTCAAGTTGTCCTCCTTCTGCAGTTCATTTAACAAGCTCATTTGTCCCTTACTCCCAGGTGATACTTTGACCTCCAGCTACCTTGCCATCCATCAGATTTCTGTTTGTTGAGAACCTGGGTAGGAAAGAGGAGTGAAATTTATTAGTGCCCCACCCCCCTCCCAAGACCCCCAACCCCAAATCCCACTAGACTAGGCCTGGACTTGTTCCTCAACATCTGACTTTGCAAAAGACTTTCCATCTCCTTCCTGGGGATCTGCAAGGGGAGCAGATGACACAGCCTCATCCGTCACTTGTTCTGGTGTTTCATAACCCTCACTGACATGTTCTCCTTCTGGACGTAACCTACATTCCACTCACTGCCATTTATTAAGCCCATCCCCCCAGGCTCATGGAACCCGGCCTTATTCAAGGAAAGATGAATACCTCGCTCACAGTCCTTCTCTCCTTTCTTACAAAGTCACCCTTCTGCCTGTTATTGTTTGTTATTTAGAGAAATCTCCAGAAATGAAGCTTTTGTTAGGTTGTCTTTCCAAAGCACAATTGAATATCAGATTCATAGACTGCCAGAAGTAGAAAAGTATACCAAGACGCTCTGTCTACATGGTTTTGGTCTCCTTCTAAGACACTAAGCTTTTAAAGATGCCACAGGTCAGCTTTGTCTATTCCTTTTCCTGGCATGGCCAGGAGCACATACAAGCTGCCCAATACATTAGAGACACACATGATTTAGCTAGTCCACAGCCCCTGTGCTTGATCTAAACACGCCTTCCCAGATCTAGCCACAACCCCAACCACATCACAGAATGTTCCAGGTCTGGGAGTTCCTGAGGAATAGGGGTCTGTGTGCATTCTAGAAATATTCCATAGATCCTTGGAAATAATCTGGTGACTTACTCTGAGAGCTGGACCCTGCATTCAATTCAAAGCCAGTTTTAGCTCTTGATTTCATTAGTTCTTCCTATGACCAAAATCCTTTGCTTTGGAATTGAATTATTCTTTCCTTCTTCATTATAGCTCACTGTGCCAGTCAGGATAGATCGGAGTGTGCTACAGTAACAACAATTTCACAATCTCAGTGCCTTAGCACATCGGTCAGCAAGGAGAGCTCTGCTCACTCTGGTCATTCAGGAGCCAGGCTGATGGAACACCCAATTGCCATGTCAGAGGGAAAAAGAGATTGGGATTAATTGTGTGTGAGTTTTTAAACTTTATAAGTGACATATGTCACTTCTGCTCACATCTCATGGGCCAAAGCAAGTTACATAGACATTTCTAACTTCATCATTCATCAGCAATGCCACCATGTGTCTGAAAGCAAAGGGCCAGCAATATTTAGTAGACAGCACTAGTGATTTTTACCTCACCAGCCTTCTTTCTCTTTCCAGAGGGGGAAAAAGTCTATAAGCCATCTATTAAAATGAGGAAACTATCCAAGCATGCATTCTAATTTACTCAATTTAAAGAGGAGCAAACTTTGACCCAATTAGGGAAAGTGATTTTCCCAAGATCACGCAGTGAGTCATGGCACATCATTATTGGAAACCAGGTATGCTGACATGTGCTTTTTTTCCTTCTTCTTTTTGGACCACAATGTCGTGTAGACATATTGTTTTGTTGGTTTATCCATATAGCCATTTGGGTCTCTGAATCAATAAGGTTGTTGCTAATTTTCCACAAATAGCTGGGGGGTGGCAATAGTGTGGTTGACTATTAACAAGGGAACTAGTTAATTTAATAACCCTCCAGGCTTCGAAAATGAAAAAGAGGATGGTTTTCTTCATGGTAAGATGCATCTGCCTTTAAACAGCAATGCTGCCTGCAGACCCCGTCAAAATGCCCAGCCTCAGGGCTCCACCCATGTACATGGAGCACCTACTGATAGGCCAGTGCAATGCTGGGCACTTAAATTGGAAATGCAACTGGACAATCAAATTGACAATAACAGCAATAGCTTTGAAAGTCTTCCCAGTGCCGTGTGCTGCCCTACTTGTCATATTTTCATTAACTGATTTAAAATCCTCATGCTAGTTTGGCCAGTAGGGCTTGGTAGCCACAATTTATAGTTGAAAATGTTGATGCTCCCAAAGGTTAAATAACTAGCTGAAATAGTAAAACTAGTGATTAGAAAGAATAACTTTTATCAATATCGCCATCCATTTATTGGGCAGAAAATCCCAGATTGAAATTCTTGTGGTCATTTATTGTTTGCTGTTTTTGATCAGTCTTCCCCAGTGGTGACATAGTCTCCCTGTGACTACAGGGACAAGGTCTGTCTTGTTGCCACCATAACCATAGCTCCTGGCACTGTGCCTGCCATTTTCTAGATCTTCTGTAAGCAAGTTTTAATTATTCTAGATCTGGGCTGCCTGGATCCCAGGTAGAGATGTGAGTTTAAGCTTCTCTTTGGCTTCGTCACTTGGCTTTGGAAGCTGGGTTTAACCCTGTGCCATCTCCTTGCCTCCATAAGTCCCATCCATCTCTTTGGAGTATCTTTGACTTTTGTACACTAAATGTCTTAGTTTTAACATTTTGACATCTCTCTTCCTTGTTCTTGCCCTCATTCTTGCCCTCTCTTGCTCTTTCTCCCTTCTATCCCCTCTTATTCTTGTGTTTGCTCTTTCTCTGTTTTAATGATCAAGATATAGAAGTCCCAACCCCAAAACTCACATCTGAAGAGTGGCTCATTGCTAGGTGGTTTAATTCTGAAATGAGAATGCATAGCTCAAGTGCATCCCAGAACCCACTCTTTGATGTCGTGTCATGCAATCTCATTTAGTATCTCTGCTCATTAGTGCACTGAAATTCCCTTTAATTATTTCATTCATCCAATTTTAATTTTGTAATCTAACTGTGGAATGTAATAATTGGGTTTAGCATATCCAGGCCTTACTGAAAATTGATGCAGCCTGTAATATACTTTTGGTCTGGGTTTTCCAGTGACTTGTCAATTTAGCAGCAATGCCATTAATTAGTGAGTCCATCAAGTGTGTACTGAGTGTCTGCTCTGTGCCAGGCATTGTGCTGGTATTGGTGATGTAATAAGTCGGACACAGTGCTTTCCAGCAAAAGGCTAACAAATCAGTCGGGAGGAAAGAAACATAAACAGAAAATCATTGTGTTTGTGTAATAGAGCTGGAGGTGGAGGCATGCCTGGCAGCAGTGGCAGCACACGGAGGATCTGTAATTCAATCTTGTTGGCTGTGGTAGACAAACTCTAAGGTGGCCCTCAATTATCCTCACCTTCTGGTACTCAAGTGCTGTGCGATCAGTCACCTCCCCTAAAAGGACCTCCGACTTCCTTCTATTCAATAGGAAACTGCAAAGGTGACTGATGTCACTTGGTTACATTACATTAGAGAGTAATGTCCATCTCGCTGTCTGACTTTCCTTTGCTGGCTTTGATGAAGCAAGTGGTCGCGTGAATTGCCCTGTGGAGAGATCCACATGGTAAGGCATTAAGGGCAGCCTCGAGCCAAGAGCTAGCAAGAAGCAGAGGCCTTCAGTTCAACTGTCTGCAGGAAAACAGATTCTGCCAGCAACCACACGAGCCTGGAAGCAGATCCCTCCCCGGTTAGCCTTGGGATGAGAACTCAGCCCTGGCTGATACTTCAATTGCAGCCTTGTAGAAAACACAGCTAAGCCACACCTGGGCTCCTGACCCAGGGGAACTGTAAGATAACACATGTGTGTTGGTTTAAGTGGCTAAGTTTGCAGTTATACCATTATACAGCAATAGATGACTAATACAGTGCACGAGGAAATCCTCCTGGAGAGAATGAAGCCTGGACTGTGCCTGAAAGAATGAGTAGCAGTTAGCCAGGTAGCACAGGGAGGAGTGGGTGCTGTGGGGAGGACTTCTAAAACAAGGGGCACGGCATGGTGAAGGGTCGGGGCAAGAAAGGGCCTAGGTGGTAGGCGGGCCTGCTAGGTAGGACCCTAGGAAACTGCTGCCATTCCATGTTTAGATTTGCGAAAATGCCATTTTCATTAGGTTTGACTTATTAGAAGCAGCCCAATGCTGCCAGAGCTTAAAAAATTCTGAGATGAAAAAGGTATTATTAACACTCACTTTGACTCATTTAATGTGTTTTTTGACTTAAAAAAATTTAAGATACCTGTCCTCATGAAATTCTCTCCATTTCCTTGAATTAATTTAGAAAGTCTGAATTTCTCCAGGCGGGCTTGAGCTCCACAGACTTGCACTCCACATGGTTGTGGCAAAGGAGGGCTTTAAGGATCATAGAGTCTCTCACATCCCTGAGCCCTTGCAAGCTGGAAACACTGCCTCTGTGTTTGGCAAACAAGAAAATCGTAGCTTAGGGATGTTAGTATTCGGGGCTTGAGGTGGGAGTGACTTCAGCTCCTACCTAGAAATCTGCCTGTATGCACACCCTTGCACATTTTCCCTCTCTGAGCCTGAATCACTTTGCCTCCTTCACAAGGCCAGCCCCTGGCCTGTGGGCGTGACCCCATTCCCTCTGCTTGTTCTCAACATCACTCACCTATCACTTCCTGCCTATCGTCTTTGACATTTTCTTCCTCCTGATCTTTTCCTTTTAGCCTGCAAAGATGGCTAAGCATTTCCAATTCTAAAATAACATTCTCTCGTCTCCCTGCATTTTCCAGGTTCTGCTTTCAGTTTCTCTTTCTCCCCTTGTTCTTCTCAGTGGTGGTCCTCAAACAAGTGGTGAATTCTCCCTGGTTCCCTTTCCTCGTGTCTCCCATTTCCTCCTCAGCACACTGAGGTCTGACAGGCTGACTTCTGGCCGCTCCAGCTCAGCAGTTCACAGATGCCCAGGCCACGCCCTCTCTGCTGCAGGTGATAGGCTAACCACACCCACTTTCCCACAAATTCCTTTGCCCTTGGCTTCCATGTCAGTGCCCTCCCCTTGTTCTGTGCCTTTCTTCTGATAGGTCTTTCCCTTTCTCCTTTACCCGTCGCTCCTCCTCCTTTTCTGTTCTGCCCCTTAATTAAAAGTCGATGTTCCTCTGAGTCTGTCCTTCCTGCCACAGGTAGATGTTGTCATATTCTGTCCTGGATTTATCCTCGATCATGTAAGAGGATGGCCATCAGATCTGAGTTTCCAGCCCTGACCTCTGTGGACGACCACTCCTGCCTCTTGCCTGACACTTCCCACAAATACGTTTGCACAGATTCAGCTTCTCACGGACACCAGGGTGCTGGAGCTCCCTCTACCTTTGATTCATGCCTTTGCCTGGGCTGCCTCCCCCCACTCCTTACCTTGCTCATTCCTACTTGAAGGACCTGAGTCCTTCAAGACTCAGGTCAGGTGCTGGCTCCTCCGAGGCCTCGTGAGCCTCTGACAGAGACTAAATAACCTCACCCCTTCCCACTCATATTCCCACTCTGGTGATGTTGCCTGTTTGTGGCCTCTTGTTGTCTCCCATTTGTCTATAAGCTTCTGGAAGGCACACAATTTCTTGTCCTTCACCATATGTACCCAGAGACTATCACTGTGCCATTCATTCATTTATTCATTCACTCATTCAAAAAGTAATAATATGGCATCTGCTCTTGGCTAGGCACTCACCGAGTCACTGGGACCCATGATGAGCAGTGTGATGGCTCCTGCCCTCACAGAGCTCACAGTGTGGTGGGAGACACAACATGAAGGTGGCAACATCCTGGGATTTGTGTTTAGGATGGGGTATCACAGGACTTTGGAGAAGTGCCACCTGATTCAGACAGGATGGTCAGGGAAGGTTTCCAAAGCTGAGACCTGATGGAGAGATAGGAGTTAGCTCAGGGATGCCTTGAGGGGATGAGGGGGACGGAGGCTCCAGGGAGAAGAAACAACTGTGCGAGGTGCAGAGGTGAAAGCAAGCATGACTTGCTGGAAAAAGTGAAAGTAGCCCCTGAGGCTTGACCTGATGTTTGAAGTTCCATGTGCAGAGAGAGGAGGCAGGAGAAGACGCGGCTCTGAGAGCAGACGGGGGAACGGATGGACAGGGTCACACGGCACCTGGGGCGCCCATGAGGAGGCTTTGTGGCAGCTCAGGTGAGAGATGATGATGCAACCTCTAATTCAAACTTTGTTCATCTATATTTGTCAAGGGTGTTAACAGAGGACAAGTGGCAGAGACAGATGTAGAGCTCAGGCCTGTAAGGACTACTGTCCTCCACAAGGTCAGGATGCAGGGCCAGTCAACACTTCTCTCGACAGACGTTTATGACTAAGCCATATAGACATCTGATTCTGACTGCAGAAGGCCTGTGGTTTCTTTCTTAATAGAGGACGCAACAAAGTTTTAATCCAGCATTTTGCTCTCAGGGCTTCCTGAATTTGGAATTTACTTTTGCATTGGTTTTGAGTGACCACATTAACTACAGGTTTTTGCCGGTTTCAAGTGACAGAAAGAGAACAGATGTCCCTGCTTCAATTTTCTCAGTTTGCCTTGATCAGAAGCAATCAAGGAGATGCGGCCGCTGCTGGGATCTGTGGGGAAATCAAGCTTCCGCTGGCCTTAGCGCTGTCTAAGCCGAGAAGCGTGATCGTTACTGAAGGCAGCCTGCATCCCAGCTGGCCCAGATGCAGCCTTCCTAAGGCGGGTAATAAAGGCAGACTCAGCAGGACAATTTAGAAGTAAATTTGTCTGTTTCTGGAAGCACGGGAAAGAACCAAGAAAAATGAGATTTATGTTAGATGTTACCTTTCCCTGTGTTTTTTTTCAAAAATCCTGATGATTTCTTTTTGTGTGGCTGCCTAGAGATGTGTTTCCAGCCCACCTCCCCCAGCACAATGCAGCTTTTTGGTCTGGTAATCCGATGCAGCGGGGTGTGGAGGAGGGGACACAGGCAGAAATGGCTTTTCTCCCTCTCTAAGCAGAATGTTTTTACATTTGCATCTGCTCTGCTCACCATGCTGACATCACTTTTCTATCCTCCCAACCCCCAGCTAACTTTGTACACTTTGCTTCCCCAAGGCCTTTGCATTTGCTGTTCCTTCTACTTGGAATGCTTGTCCCCGGGGTTTGTGCGTGGAGGATTCCTATTCATTCCCACATCACAGCCAGAATTGACTTCTCTTCAAGGACACCTTCCCTGGTTGTGATAGTTAATTTTATGTGGCAGTTTGGCTGAGCCACAATGCCCAGACGTATGGTCAAACATTATCCTGGATATTTCTGCGAAGGTGTTTTTGTAGATGACATTAACATTTAAATCAGTGGACTTTGGGTAGAGCAGGTCACACTCCATGAGGTGAGTGGGCCTCATCTAATCAGTTGAAGGTCTTAATAGAACAAACCTTTCCCCAGCAAGGGGACACTCGGGTTTACCTTTGATGAAGGAGGTAATATGGGGAGGAAGGATTTATTGGTATGGTTTTAATTTCATAACTACAATAATATATTTATTTATCACTTGTGTAATTAAAATGAATAAAAAAGAATTTAATAGAAATAAATAGACAGACATGGATCAGAGACTAAGTCCTGCTACTTATGTAAGCATCCTGGGTCACTGACATACCTATCTTCAATGGATATTTTATCAGCTGTGACTCAGAAATAATAATGTTCACTTTCTGAGCTCTGTAGGTTAAATAAGATATTAGCTAACATTTATTGAACCATTGGTTTGTATCATTCCCTCTGTCTCCCCACCCCCCGTCATGGAACTACGAGTGAACAAAGTAACAATAATAAAGGTACAACCAGTGCATCAAAAAAAGGAAAAGACTTTGGGGCTGGCCTGGTGGTGCAGTGGTTAAGTTTGCACATTCTGCTTTGGTGGCCCAGGGTTCACCAGTTCGGATCCTGGGTGTGGACCTACACACTGCTTGTCAAGCCATGCTGTGGCAGGTGTCCCACATAGAAAGTAGAGGAAGATGGGCACAGATATTAGCTCAGGGTCAATCTTCCTCAGCAAAAAAGAGGAGGATTGGCAGCAGATGTTAGGTCAGGGCTAATCTTCCTCAAAAAAAAAAAAAAAAGAAAGAAAGAAAAGAAAAGACTTTAAATGTTCTCACCACAAAAAGAAATGATAATTAGGTGCAACTTTGACATGCAAAAGTTGTTAATTTTGATAAAGTTCAATTTATCTCTTTTTTCCTTTGGTTTCTCGTGCTTTTGATGCCATATCCAAGAAATTGTTGCCTAACCAAAGGTTGTGAAGATTGACACCTATGTTGTCTTCTAGAATTTTTGCAGTTTTAGCTCTTAGATTTAACTCCTTTGTGCATTTCTAGTTAATTTTGGTATGCGGTGTGAGGCAAGAGTTCATCTTCATCCCTTTGCATGTCAATATCAAGTTGTGTCTGCATTGCTTGTTGAAAGTCTGCTTTTTCCCTATTAAATGATCTGAGCACCCTTGTTGATTAAAGATGTACAGATTTTTTCAATAGGGTTAACTACTGAAAAGTTGGCTAAGCTATCTGTATTCTAATCCTTACCGAAAGCATCAAGGTTATTATAATTATCTCTACTTTATAGTCGAAGAAAATGCAGCTAGGAGAGGCTAACAAACTTGCCCCAAAGCCACATGGCTGGTTAGAGGCAGAATTGGGATGAAACCCAGCTCTCCTGATTCCTACTTTGTTATTGTGTTATATGAGTTACATCCGTCCGGATCGATGACTATTTTATTGCAAACCATTCTGCATTATTTAAAATGTAGAGAAATTTACATTACAGCCATTTAAATGGATAGAGAAAACTCCATCACATTTCTGTAGCCCTTGAGAGTTGAGACTACACTTTCAATTTCAAAATAATAATAAAGCAACAGACATTGCTACCACTATTTCATATGTTATCTTGTCTCACCCTCACAGCGACCTTATAAGGGTGATACTTTTATTGTCCCCACTTCATACATCAGGAAAAGGAGGCACAGTGAGGTTAGACACCCTGCCCAAGATCACACAGCCGGTGAGTGGCCAAGCTGGATTGAAAGCAGGCAGTGTGACCTGCGGGTCTGGGTCTGCCCTTTGGGGTCTCTTTTGATTGATGAAGGAAACATGTGCTTTTCTCTCTTAAAGCCTAAAACCTTCTATAAGACTCAGCAGTGGTTCTCTCTTTCCTCTGCTCTGGGTCACCCCTTAACTAAATTCCCCACTACCTCTGTCACAGAAAAAGTATCTATAGCTAAAACCGGAAAGAAACAAAAAAGAGAGAGCAAGAAATGAGTCCCTCCAAACCCACCAGCCCAGAGGGCTTCCAGGCTCATGTGTTGCGTTATCAGATATGAATTAATTTGGTTACTGGGCCATGGCTGGCGTTGGGCTAGGCACAATCAGAGCAGGGGAGTCCCCGAGGAGCTCGGAGCCCAGGGGAAGGAGAAGCTGCACCCGGAGTTAAGTTCCATGATGTATTCAGGCTCTGTGATGGGAGCATAGGACCACGAAGGAGAGCATGTGTGTCTGCTTGGGCTCAGTGGATGCTCCAAAAGAGAGGCAATATTGGAATTGAGGCTGAAGGATGATGGGAGCCTGGATCAGGAAATACTCGGGCAAGTGTGTTGTGCTGGAAACACGGGCTCTGCAGGCAGACAGTCTGGAGTGACCCATCTTCACCACTTACCAGCTCTGTGGACTTTAGCAAGTTATTTGACTTCTTGAAGCCTCTCTTTTTTAACCATGAAATGGGTCTAAAAGCATAGTGCACCTTGTTGGGTGGCTGTGAAGATTAAACAAGGTCATTCTTCTCCAGCACTCAAGGCGGTGCCGGTAACCACTCTTTACATATCGCCTTGTGTTGTCATTATTTCAGAGAGAGGGCCCTGTGTGCGGACAGCCTGTGAGGGTCAAAGGGCATACACCTGGAGGAGAGGTAAGGAGGGGCCTCAAATTTGCCATTGTAGCTGACACCCAGTGGAGGGCTTTATAGAGGGCGATGAAGGGGTCCTGCCCGTAGGAGGGATGTGTCGTTCTGGCTCTGGTGGGGAGGCTGCATCAGAGGGGAGGGGAGGTATGGCTGGTTAGGCCAGTCCACCCTGCGAGGAAGCTGTGGACACAGCCACTCTGGTTGCACAGGAGGGAGGAGAAGCCTGGGAGAGGTGAATGGCTGTCAGCTTTCCAGCCTGTTGGTCTCAGTGTTTAGTTGTGATTTCACGGAAATATGGGATCCAGGGAGGGGGGTGGCAGTAAGCTGAGGTTTCAGTGTTGCACTGAGCTGCCCTTGTCTCTGCTCCACTGGCGTGATTTCACCGAGGAGGAAATTGGGCCTCTCTCTTCTCTGTTCCCAAGCCCTGGCATTCGCTGTGCCATCAATACATGGGTGCAGCACACACAAACGGATCATGGCTGCACAAGGCTCAGAGTCGCAGAGTACTAACACAGGCAAGATTTACAGTTCCTGGACCCAAGCCTTCCCAGGGTAGCCTGGGGGTGCGGTGGGTAAGGGCAGGGCTTGGGGCCAACTCCTGGACTCAGAGCCGGTACCGCCTCTTCCTCACCATGTGCTGATGCACTGGTTACTTTACCATCCTGTGCCTCAGCTTCCTGGTCTGCAAAATAGGCATGCCAGTTGCACCTGTGTCAGACGATTGTAAAAGATAATGTACACAAGACCCTCAGAGTGGTGTCTGGCATACAGTGTATGCTCATCAAGACCTTTTTACTACCCAATCTCAATCCTCAGGACTCATTCTGGCCAGCAGTAGACATTTTACAAATGCTTTTTCGAAAGAAGGAATTTAGTTCAGCTCTTCGACCGGGAAACGAGGGCTCAACACGTTTAGGAGACTGACATACTATCCTTCTGTGAAGTAGTGGGACCCCAGACTGACAGCTCGGGGCTGCTGTTTGGGTCCCTGCAGCCTTTGATCAGACCTGCTCATGCGACTGTCATCTCTCCCTAGGCTCCCAGAGCATCGCTTATATGGCTTTCTACTGGTCTAGGAGTCTCCAGCTGGGGATTGCAGTAGGAGAGAAAGCTCCATGGCCCAGCCATTCTGGACTCAGAAGGTGGCAGCCCAGAGCACAGAGCAGAATGTCACTGCCATCTAGTCTGGCCGGGCATGGGGTGGAGGGTCAGCAGTGCACATCTTGGAAGAGGCCAGAGCTACTGGCCTCAGGTCAGTATACCTGCTGGCTTGACCTTGAAGGAAAGGGAGGATGGGAAATTCAGAGATCAATCTTGAGCCAGGATGGCCCCCCGCCGCCCTGAGATTAGTCAGACCTGGGACCATGGGTTTAGTATGCCAGCAGGTGGTGAGCTTGTATTTTGGAGCCAGAATGCTGGGGTTTGAATCTCAGCACTGCCTCTTACTAACTGTCTAGCCTGATTGAGTTATTTGACCTTTTTATGCCTCAAAAAACTCATCTGTGAAGTGGGAGATAATTATAATATGTATTTCATCGGATTCTTGCAAAAAATAACATATAAGATGCTTAGAGTGGCACCTGGCACAGAACGAGTACTTAATAAACATCAATTGTTATTGTTATTATTATCATTACTGTTATTGTTACTTGCCAGGATGGAAAGAAATGGCTAAGGAAGGCATCTCGTGCTGTGGTGTAAGCCCTGGATCCGGAGCTGGGCGCTCTGGCTTCCAATTCCGGTTCTGCCATCCAGAGTGGTATGCCCCTGGGCTGTCTGTACTTACGGGGACTAAGTTCCTTAGGATACAAGCTTGCTATCAGCTGCTCTATGATCTGGTTCAGCCACGTCCTCCATGTTTTCCCCCCTTGCATCCAATGCTCCAGCCCACCTGGTGGCTTGTGCTCGCTGAACCTGTCACTTAGGCCCCCACACCTGCTCCTTTCCAGTTGATCAACTCATCTTGTGAACAGAGGGCTCAGGGATAGAAGCTGCTTACTGACTAGCTACTGACACACTGACTTCTACTTCTCACAAACGAGTTTGGGCGTCTCTTCTAGGTGTCTGCCACCAACGCAGCAGGCTGGTGAGTGCCCTCTTGGTTCTCCTTTGCCCTGGTTAATGTTTCGTCATGTGCCCGCCATCCACTTGGGCACCATTTCCCAGGGAAGCCCTCCGCTCTGAGACAGTCCCCCCTCTCTGGAAGCCTCTCTCACCGTGGTCCTGGCTGACTCTGTGTTACAATCAGGAAGCGGCTGCAGCCTCCGTAGGGGTACTTCTCGGGGGAAGTGGTGATCAGAGCAGATCTTGAGGGAGAGAAATTTGGGGTGAGTGAGGCATGGAACAAAGACCCAGGGATAAAAAATAACAAAATAAAAAAAGTTTTGTTTGGTTGATATTTTTCTTAAACCTAAAAAGCAAATCTACAGTGGGGATTTGAGCCACTCAAGTACGGATGTCTTCTTGCTCAGCTGGCTTTTATTCGGCATCCAGGGATGCAGTGCTGTCTTAAAAGTCTTTTGATTTCTGTTACAAGCCCATGAGCCACTTCAAAGCCTCCATCCTGCCTCCCTTGGCACACCCACTCCTCCTCTCTTCTTTGGAAAGAATGAGGTACATGCCTTGTGCAATAACAACTCACATTTTAAGCCCTGGCTGCAGACCAGGGCCGGTTTCAATGCTTTTGTCTGCATTCTCATATATGTCCCTCACACCAGTCCTGGAAGGGAGAATCACCATTGTTCCTGCTTTGCAAGTGAGTAAGCTGAGGCTTAGAGAAGTCAGCAACTGGTTGTAAGTTACCAGTTAGGAAGGGGGAAATTGAAGCCTTCAATGGGTTAGGGTGGCTCAGGGCTCTCCTTAACTGTGTCCCCATATCCTATCTTGCCTCTTTCTTGCAGGATAAAGGAAAGGACTTTTCCAGGCCCAGCCCCCATCTGAAAGTTGGGAAGGATGGGGAGATCTGAGAGCTCAGAGGGGTCCCTGCAGAGAGGAAGCTAGGCCTGGGCTTTGCTGACTGTGCAGCAGAAGGTCTTCCTGGTCACGGGGGATTCACTTTCTCAGTCTTAGGTGGAGGAAGTTTCCTCACCTTTTGTTAAGCAAATGAAAATTAAGGATTGTTTTTTGAGACTTTAACTCCTGCCTCACATGCTCCTTGAACGTAGGAAATAGAGAGGGCATGCCTGGAGGAGGATGTGTGACCTTAGGGTGGGTAAGAGGGAGAGGAAAGACGGATGCAAGGAGCACTCAGACCCAGGAGTGGGCCCTCGGCAGCACTGTGTGTCTGAAACCCAATAAAAGCAGACAAAGGCCTTTCAGGACCTAGGCTGACAGAGTTCAGGGGTCAAGGGGGCTTGTCTATTTCACTACTGTAGCCCTCTGCACATTTTACCTCAATGATCTGCTTCATTCTCTGAACTCCCCCTGGACTGTGACAACTCCAAGGCAGGACCTGAATCCTGGATCTTTCTTGCCCCTATTTTATTTCTAAGGCGTAACACAGCATGTGCATGACACACATATATTAATATGGGTTGACTTGAACCAAGAGCAGGTCCTGGCAAAGGACAGGACTGGGAAGGTAGGTCATGCCTGTCCTAGGCTGGGGATGTGAATTGCAGAGAGATAGAGAAACATGACATCTATCAAGGACTCTTTCTGTTACAACTGAAAGAGATCTAACCAAAGGGGCAAAACAGACACTTTCTAATCCCAGCCTCCAGTGTTAGGAAGTCCACTCGCTCACAGATATGAGCCGCATTGTCCATTTTCAGCTTTTTTTAAAAAATGAAGGTAGCTTTGTGACCTCCATCCATTTTATTGCTTCTTTGTCTCTTAATTTGTTCTTAAATTGGGTGAAGAGTTAAAGA
Source organism: Equus caballus (assembly GCF_041296265.1). Taxonomy (NCBI): domain Eukaryota; kingdom Metazoa; phylum Chordata; class Mammalia; order Perissodactyla; family Equidae; genus Equus; species Equus caballus. The sequence goes on from NC_091692.1 coordinate 91,310,356, forward strand.
GCTATTTATTAGGCCACTTTAAACTTCGACATCATTTGGCTCTATAATAATAATAGTAAATGTTATTGTTATTATTATTTTGCATCTCAGTGTTTCTCAAAGACTGATACCTCTAAACACCTGCACGAGCATCACATGTGGGGATGAGAGATGCTTGTAAATATGCATAAGCATTTTTCTAGATCTAGTCAGAATTTCTTGGGGGAAAAGAACAGTAGCCCAGGATTTTTGATTTTTAACAGTCACTCCAGTAATTCTTAAGCAAAGCGGAGTGGGAGAGCCACTGCATTTTCTTATTTAATTCCCGCTAGAGTCACAGGCATATATACGTTTTTTTACTTTTGCAGGTGAGGGACCTCGGGCTTGGAGAAGAAAATTGGTAATTAACTGCCCAAGGCCACGCAGCCGCTAAGCGCAGGATTCTGACATCTCCATGTCTTCCTAAAGCAGTTTCCCTGCTCTTCCCGAATTTGAGCTCTTCTGTGTCCTTAGGACGCTGTAAAGCTCTGAGGCTTAGAAGAAGTATGAAAATGGTTCCCGAACTCACAATGGGTATAATTTAATTGGGGACATTAGAAGCACGTGGATGAAAGAGGACCAAGCAATTTGGGGTGGGGCACACATTCAAAGGTAAGGGGTATATAGCAGGAGGGCATATAGTTGGAGGAAGGAGAGTGATCCGGGCTAAACTGGAGAACATTCCAGATGAAGAAATTCTAAGAAGAAAGTAGGACTTCAGACTGATTCTCTAGAATGAGTCAGATTGGCATAGGCATGGGGGAGTGGGGAAGAATGTTCCAGGTGGAAGGGACAGCCTGGACAAAGATATGGAGGTAGGAATCTACAAGCCACGTTGAGAGCACTTCCAGCCAGAGCCTCATCAGTCACACAGCTGGCAGGCCGTAATGACTTGGGCCTGGCTTATTAAGCACATTTGAAAATTGGGTGAATTGCTTGATTTGGTAAAAAATTACATGGTACATTTAATCAGGCCTCCTTTAAGGAACAAATGTCATTAAACAGCACTTAATTAGCTGCCCCTGCAGCCTGACTGGGTGAAAATTATATCCTTGACAAACTACAAAACATTTTTAAGGTCAAATATGGAGAATAAAAATACCATAGGATGCCCTCGGGTAATAGGCCCATAAAAGCTTGCCTCATTTTCATTCATTGAAAAGATTCATTCTGGATTGCAGCTAATCAGAACTTGATGGCTTTTCTTTGGAGCAGAATCTTAAGACCCAGGGTGTGTTGGTCTTTATGCTAAAGGAGTGAAAAATAAAAGAACCAGAAAAACAGACACATACACATTCAATAATACATTTGTTTATCAGCCTGCTGATTTGTTAAGGGAATAAAAATGTCTGCTTGCTCTATTAACCCAGGATACTGCGGTATATTGTAGCAATCTGAGCTCAGGCTATGCCAGGAGAGAGAAAGCAAATCAGAGAATATTAAAGAGATGAAGTGGACGGAGCCATCCTTTACGTCACTGCATTTTAAAGAAAGTTCTAAGTAATTCAGACAGAAAAGCATACATATCATAAGTGCACAGCTTAATAAATCTCTCTAAACTACAATCACCCTTGTTCCCAGCATCACCAGATCAAGGAACCAAGCTTATCACCTACCCAGAAGCCCCCTAATGCTTTCTTTCCACCGTTCCCTGCTCTCCCAACCCTGTGTGTAACTGCTGTCCTGACTCTTACAGTGGAGATGGATTTCCCTGCTGCCACACGTTGTACGAATGGCATTGAGCAGCATGCTCTCTTTTGGGTCTGGCTGTGTGTTGCAAACTATGAGCTCTCTCAACATAGTTTATGAGATTCATTCATGTTGCTGAGTGTGCTGTACTTTGTTAAATAATATATATATTGCTGTATTGCATTCTGTCAGGTGAATACACTATAATCTATTTACATACTTTTTGGCTCATGGATATTTGGGCAACTTTCATTTGGAGCTACTAGGAATAATGATGCTATGAACATGTGTTTTGTTGAGCATATGTTGGCGTATATGGGCCTATCCAGGCACGAGATTCCTGTGGTTTAGTGTATGCACATGTGTAGCTGGAGTGTACATGACTTTATTGCCTTGTGATATATACATTAATGGAAAGAACGTTAATACATATTAATGATAATATACACTATATGTATATTATATATCACCTATCTGTCCATTCCTTTGGACCATCAGGTCTTTGAGAGCGGAGACTACTGGCTTATTTTTCTCTTTGTCCTGGAAGCAAGTGAACTGCTTAGCACAGAGAAATCTCAATATATATTTGGTTAACAAAGAAATGAACGCTGAGCTCAGCTCAATGACCTGAATTCTAGTTATTCAGCTTCTTTGGGACTCAGTTTCCACATCTGTCTAATGGGGAAGATCCGTTAATTGAAGGCTGCTGACAGAAAGTTTGTCTTTCTTCTCAATAAAATTACACAATAGCGCCCCTGCCCCCTGTCCCTTACCTTTATAGTGTGGGGGTAGTCATTCTTGTTTGTCATCAGACTTCTTATTAAGGACGGTGTCAACTTAACCTAGATTGGGATTCTGACCCTATATCCCCCTACAGAGAAAGCATTCTAATTACAATCAGCAAAATCAAGCCGTAATTAAATGCTCACAAATTGTTATGGTGGTGGAAACTCATTTTCCATCTCTCCTGGCCATTGCCTTCCCCATCCTGCCTCCCCTGCCCCAGAAGTCCCTATTGGGCGTTTTCCCATGTTTCACTTCATTCTGAAGTGTTGACTAAATGTGTTCTTCTGTACATTTAAGATACAACTGTAATCCATATGATGCACACTAGTAAATACAATTTGAATACAGTTTCTGGTTTTTAAAAATATCGAGTAGATTTCAAATAATTTGTTCATGGATTTGATTCCCCTGCCCTGTTTGCAAAGTGGGGAGAATAGGACTTGATCAGGTTGTTCTGTGAGTTGGATCAGAAGTCACCTGATGCAGGTGGGCTGGGACATCATGGAGGGATTTTTACCCACCTATCCCTTCCGAGGCTGATCCCTTTCACAGTCAGAGGCTGCGTCTTCCACCAGGTGCTGGCTCTGCGTCATCGGGTAGGTCGATGCCTTCTCTGAGTCTTCAATTCTTTGTCCATAAAATGGAGTTCTTAGGTAAAATTATTTTCAGCTTTCACATTTTTCCCCAAATTTGGAAATGATTTTTCAAAGGAATTTGGGTGAAGTAGGCACTGGAATGTAATAGATTGCATTATTATTTCTGATTTTACTCCTCTTCCTGTATCCTTTGCCTTAAGACCTTGCACTTCCATCCAGTAGGGGTGGAGGATATTGGACACAGCCCATTGATGTTGGGTTTGGCCTTATGACTTGCCTTGGCCTTTGAGATGTGGGTGGATGGACACAGTGGCAGTCCCAAGCCTAGACCGTAAGAAGTATTGTGTGCTTCCATTTACCCTTCTTGTGCTTTCAGCTTCCCCCATGAGAAGAACATGATCATGAATATAGCTGCTACCCCTTCAGTCTGGACCCCAGAATGAACAAATTTATAGTAGAACATTTCCAACCATCTCCTTGCTCTGTGGGCCTGAGAATAAAAGCTTACTGTTGCACTGCTGACTGCTACACATGGTGAGGCTGTATCATCTTGTCAACAAAAGAAACAATGGCAAAACGCGTCTTTGCCTTGTGTATCCTCTCTTGGTATATTAAGATAAGGAAGTCGAGATCAATGTACCAGAATGGAAACCTGTCACAGGTAATAATAAACATTGTTAGCATTCTGTGTAAAACTCCTTGTTGAGCCATTTACTTACATTATTTCACCTATTCTGAATAACTAACTTATGAGGAGGCACGATCGTTGCCATTTTATAGAGAACAAAAATGATGCTCAAAGAAGTCAAGAGGCTTGCTTAGGGCTACGTAATTAACAAGTGGGGGAGATAGGAGGCAGTCCCAGGCCAGTTCTAAACTGCTTTGTTTTAACTCCCTTTCAAAAATGTGGATGTTAAGTGTGAGTGGTCTGGTGTGCTCCAATGTGCTCTCCTGGAGACGTTGTGTGCAAGTGTAGGTCACACAGAGGGTGCAAGGGTGGGACTATAGTTATAAAATTCAGAGTATGAGGGAAAGGTTTGGATCAGACTCTTGGACTGTGAGTGTGGCAAGATTCTTGGTTCTTACTGAATACTCATGTGGTCCTTTCTATTTCCCAGCCGTACTTATGGTTATGTTGAGGCACTATGACAAGGTTCTGGCTCAAACTTCAAAACTTGGCCCTTAAAAATATCCTCAGCCCTCGCTTTCTTCTCCACAGTCTCCTTGAAGCCGTGTATCTCAGGTGGTGTAGATACAACACAGAAGCAGCCTGCGCCCCAAATCACCGCTGAAATGAGTATCACTAAGAGCTCCCTGACCCTCTTAGGACTATGACATGAGTGAGAAACAAGCTTCCGTTGTGTTAAGACCCTGAGATTTGGGAGTATACTTTTTGCTTCAGTATAACCTGTCCTATCCTAACTAAAAAATGTGATTTGCCTTTTCAGCGGAGTGAGGAAATCTCTTGGATCTTCCATCTGGAGTGGGTACCCAAGATATTCTAGTGTCTTTTGGCAAAAATTTAAGATAAGTGAGAGCCAACATGACATTTCCAGTATTCCATAATCTCTTTGAACATCAGTGCAGAGGCATATCTGAACCTTTTAAATATTTTTTATATCCTCTGGACCAAGCCAAGTGACTGGAACACAGTAGATGTGTGTTAAATAAAAAAATAAAAGAGTGAGATAGATGGATGAATGAAAGAAAGGAAGGATGAGTGATGAAATTGTACCTGGGAAAATAATTGGGGGGTTGTGATGGGAGATGGAACGGGGTCCCAATTATTATTTCCTCTCTAAAATAAAGAACATACCACCACAGGTCTTGTACCTTCTCTCTGAATTTGACATCAGTAACACTGAGGCAGGAGTTGTTTCAGAGGACAATGGCAAGGCCCTGCCATGTTTGGTTGTCAACCACTGACTCTGAAGAAACAGCTTATTAGCTTTAGCAGTGCACAGCTACCTCCAAATCACTGGGGGCTGCCTCTAGACAGCGCTGTTCTTCATGGCTTTCATCTGAGGCATTCACATCCTTCGGAGGACTGTCAACAGAGCTTTTAATGAAAAAGTTCGTTTGAAATCAGCTTTTTTTTTTTATTCTTTTTTTCCCTCTCATTTTGGAGATGCAGGGTTTAGAGCATTTATAATCAATTTCTCACGCCTCTTCTTCACTGAACATTTATTAAAGGAACTTAGTTTTTTTTTATTGTCCACTGGGAAGAATAATAGGGTCTGAAATTGAAGCCGACTTGGTCCTGGGAGTGGGAGGAGCGGGTAGTGATCTGGAGTGTAGGATCTGAGGGTGTTGTGAACAAGGCCCTGGGCCAAAAATACCTCCCTTGGAAGAATCAAGTGTCAGAGAATCTACACTCAGAAAGTTCCACTCTGAAGAGCTGTAGGGAGAGGTTAGCAGTTTTTAGGCAAATGTGAGTGAGATAAACAAGCACAGATTCTCTGTGATTTTGGTATATGGATTTACAATGATGAAATGTATATAGTCTTATTTTTTCAAGCTCTGCAATAGATATGACCTCACATAATGTGTAAAACAAACCTAGGAGTTAGGGCTCATTATCCCCGTTTTATGGACGTGACTGAGGTGTGATTTATTATGTTCCAGCTGAATGGGGATCTTAAGCTGATTCTTGTCAGGGCAGTACAAGGCTGATTCAGAGGCTTTCCTTTTCAAACCATTGCCATAAATAAATGCCATAAATACCACCATTACCATCCCCGCCCCCACCCCCACCACCATTACTACCACCACCACTCTTGTCATTACTGTCACCATCAGCACCACCACCAGCACCAACATCATCTCTACCATCATCACTACCACAATTACTGCTACTATATCACCACAACCAACACCACCATCACAACCACCATGACAAACACCATTACGGTTACCATCACCACCACAACCCACACCACCACCGTCTCTACCAACACCAATATCACCATCATCACCAGAATTACCACCAAACCAGATTCCCAGAGTTCTATGATCTGTTTCTAGGGCCTTATGTGACTCTTGACAATTTGGGTGATGATAGTAATGGTGATTTTTCTACATGGAGTAGGTTACTTGAAGATGGAGAAATGTCTAGGACCTAGCTGGAACTTACCAGTTAACAGGGAAAGTGTTGTGTTGTTCAAAGGAAGTGTGCAACAGACAACATCAGGAAGGAGGATCGGCGTAGCTCCTTGTGCAATGATGTACGACCACCTGAGGGAACACTCAATGCCCATGGAACTCCTGGGTGCGGGTATAGATGGTGCCTATGTGAGGGGAGGCGGAACTCTCTACATACTCAGACTCTGCCCCTTTCCCATTGTCTCTCAGATCTGTCTCCTGGATTCCGTTTTCTGCCAACTTCACTGCTTCTCAGTTGTCTCTTTTTTCCCCACCCCACTAGGGGAAGCCCGTGCTCAGGTAGGTGGGAAAACTTGCCATTCAGGACTTTAAACTAAATGTGGAGAGGTTTTTCCCTCCTTTTGCTTTCTGGGCCATCATCCCTTCATTGAAGTATACACATGGAGAGCAGTCTGGCTCCTTGTTATTCGGGGTTTGGTCTTTGGAACGGCAGGTTAGCACTAACCAAAGGCTTATTATAAACAGAACCTCAGACCCTAGCCCAGATCCACTGAATCAGAATCCACATTTAACAAGATTCCTTGGGGAACCTTAAACACAAAATTTGAGAAGCACTTCTTGAGCTGCCTGATTGAGGGGAGATAAATGGTGAGAATACGACAAAAAACACTACAAATAAACCTGAGCTTTCAAAAATATTTGCCAAATAGACAGAATTGAGACTCCATGGGGTGATTGCATGCTTCATATTCCTACTGTATGGGAGACAATGAAGCCAAATGAGACCTGGAACTTCTGCCACCAAAGCTTTGCTTTCTCATTTCAGCTTGCTTGCTGCCCTTCACTGTGCAGGTCAGAAAACTGCTCTGTGCCCAGAACCCAGAGCATATAGGTAGTCAGTGTAGGCAGAGAACACAGCATCAGGAGCCTGGAGTCCAAGTTCTGGTGGAGAGCTCACCACCAGTCCTAGAATGCTAGAATCAGAAGGATCCCCAGGCAACCTCACTCCCCATCTGCTTCTTCTCTTTCACGTCATCCTGGTTATTGTATTCCCCACTTGAATCACTGTCTCACATTATTTTGACTATTTACTTATTTCTTATGGCTTCTCCCTCTAGAGGCCATGAACCTTTTCCATCTGTTTGTGGTTATATGCCTAGCATTGTCACATAGAAGGTGCCTAATAATAATTTGCAGAATAAATAAGTGTAAGAAAATTAAGGTCCTAAAAATGAAAATAATCTATGATTTGTTCAAGTCAAAAAGACAGGAAATTGTCTGCCAGGCCCTCCCCTAGGCATTCTATGTGTAAAATCTCTTATGGTAGGGATTACTACTCCTATTTTTTTCATAGGGATGGATGTCCCAAGTCTCAGAGCTAGTTAAGAACCCAAGATGTTTCCACAATAATGTGTTGCTATCTCTGCCATACCTAAGACATGAATCTGGGTCTATTGACACTTACATGACTTTTTTAGATGCAGGGACATAAAAAGAAGGAAGGAATAATTTGCTCATCTGTGCTAAGCATAAACTCCAAGCCAGGTAGAGAGGGCAACACTTCCTCTGCATTAACTCTTTTAATCTACCCAAGAACATTGCATAGAATAGGTATTATTATCTCCAAGTTTCACTGAGAAGTTATGAGCCAAAGAGTTCTTGTCTAGAAAGTAGTTGACACATATTTTTAAATCAAAACTATTTTACTCCAAAGTCTATGTTCTTTATTATATACCATTTTGTCTCCTCATTCCTTTTTATTTATAAGAATTGGTCATTATACATAATACTTGGCAAAATCTCTATTCATTTTGCCTGAAGTTTTACCATAAGGAAGAAAAGTTAAAATACAGGAAGAAAAGGTAAAATATGATTTCAGAGATTTGTTTTAAAGCAATCATTTTCCTGTTTTTACTTGGAGTCAGCCTGCATCCTCTCAATCTCCTGTGCCTTCTCCATCTACTGCCTCAGGTAATGAGTCCTGAATCCTGGTTTGATCCTCAGCCTTCACAGAGGGCCACCCCCATCCTCCATTCTTCACTTCCTTGGCAGCAGAGGTTGTCTGATGTATATCAGGAAGATTTCCATTGAGGACTGAAATTGAATTAGGATTCTGAGGGACACTCAGTGAATTAAATTTTTCTCTCCTTGTTGGGAGACCAACGGGTTTAGATTCAGATGGACTTGGGTCTGAATCCCAACTCTGTCAGGTGTTAACTGTGACATCTTGAGGGATGGGGTCATTATTGTAATTCTCAATTATTCACATGCCGAGCGGTGGAAACACCTGGAGCAGACGGTCGTTCTGAGGAGTGAGTGTTCTGATGCGCTGGCTCCTGTCCTGTGCCCACGCTCTGTGCATGCTGGATCACTGAGATTTGCCTGACTGACAGATTGAGGATCACACAGTCTTGGGGGAGGGGCTCAGGTTGTCTCCTGGTGCTGGCATTGTGTTCTGAGCAGGGCTGCTGCCACCCATGTGTGCAAAAGCAGAGCATAAGAAGGAGATCTGGAGAGCGAAGACCTCTGCCTGCCACCTTAGAACACAATGTGTTTGGATGAAGAATGTCGAAAGAAAAGGCAGCAGGCAATTGCCACTATATTCACTTAAAATGAGTAAGCATTATATGTGGCACAAGCAGGTGAGAACAAGGAAATCTTTTTGGATAGACAGACAATAAATATATTGTAACAACTCTTTAGAGGAAGCAACCACGACAGGATCCACATGATTTAATCAAATGGTGGGAAAGTTAGTGCGGACCAGGGTAAAGAAAGGCAGACAGAGAGGAGAAACGTGCATTATGTGATCTCATCAATTTCAGCGCACTTACAGAGTAAGAAGTAATTTGGAAAAAGGCTGACCTGAAGGTTATCCAAGACACAGAAGACTATCAAACAGAATATACAACAGCAAAAAGACTTTAGAGGTACATGTGCAAGAGAAACATTTAAAAAGTTTTTTTAATTTCCAAATCATTTGTAGTGCCATTTGCAAATAATTGCTAGGCTAATTATAAAAAAAAATCCTTTCATTAATTAATTTATCTTTTTATTAAAGGAGATCTAAGAAATTCTATGGAAAATAATTTTTAGGTAAAAATAGACACTTTTTCCTTTTGCTTTCAAATAGACACAGCGACGTAAATACAGCTTTTGCTAATCTACTTCCAATTACCCTGTGTTCTCAGAAGCACAAGCAACACATTTCCTTGATTACAAATGTGAAATTTGCACTGTTCGCTAACTCAGACCGTCATCCCCTGGGCAGTCTCAATTAATGAAGTTTTACTCGACTTGTCGCGGAGTATCGAATTTATCCACCGGAAAATTAACAGAAAGACAACCTGGGGCCTTTTAGGAGTAATTAATGTGTTTGGAATTGCTCTGGAATTCTAATTGCTGGTTATAAAATGTACAGTCTTGTTACTTTCGTGGCTGGGCTGAGGCAATTTTGGCCTGGGCGCTGGGAAGGGCAGGGGGCTGGACTACGGTTTATGAATAACTCTGTTTCACAGACAGACTCTTTCCTGCCTGGCTCCATTGATTTATCTTCCCGATGCCATGTGGAAGTCGGCCACGGATTTACAGCTGATTTATTTTGGCTGTGTTAATATGAGCAACATCACTGGGCCTCATGATTAAGTATTCACGGTTGGCTATAAATTACTCTCTTTCTTTGCTCTAGATAATAACAGATTATTTCTCACCACTTCTGCGTGTGAATTATGAAGGACAGTTACTTCTTTAATCTCCAGCAATCTAGCCATGAAAAGGTTTGTGCATCCAATTCTCCCATTTCAGAAGAAGGCAAGCTGCCTAGGTGGCCTTTTTTTAAAAAACGAGTGAATGAATTGCTGTTCCCAAACATTTATCTAGGCGCGATTGTTTGGTGGGAAGAAAAAACTGGGTTACTCTGTCAGGAAATTTGGAAGCTTGCCACAGTCCTGCTGCCAACCAGCTGTGGGAATAGCTAGAAATTCAATTTTATCAGGCCTCAGTTTCCTAATCTGTCAGTCCCAAAGGGACAATATATTTGCTTCTACCTTGAAGTTCTTGTGAGGATCAGTGTAGACAATAGTAATACCTCGTAAGAATAAAACTGGAATGACATAAATATATACATATGAGTTTGTATATGTATTTTATATATATGTAATATGTGTGTACGTATATAAATACGGGTATATATATGTACACGTTATGTGTATGTATATATAGTGTGTGTGTATATATGTCTATATGTATTTATTTTTGCTCTGAAGTATCTTAGCTAGGATTTCCTCTGGAATCTCTGAGGAAACCATAAAAGAATTTTAGAATTTATGTTGATCATTCACTGATAATAACTACCCTTAATTGACACTAACTGTATGCCAAGCACTGTTAGGTGCTTTTCAAAGATTAGCTCACTTGGTCCTTAGAATGCCTGTTACTATTTTTTATTATTTCCAACTTACAGATAAGGAAAATGATGCTCAGATACATTAAGAACTTGTTTAAGGTCACATAGCTGGATTGTGACAGGTGGGTTGAAACCCAAGGTGTTGGGCTGCCCTCTGAGCCCTTACCTTGGGTTAAAGGCCAACTCTCACATCACTTGGGTGTTGTCCAGCTCTCAGAGCTCCTTGCAAATTCCCTCTACCTAGTTTTTTTTTAATGCTTTTAAAACATTTTTTGGTGAGGAAGATTGGCCGTAAACTAACATCTGTTGCCAATCTTCCTCTTTGTTTTTTTTTTTTCTTTTTCCAAAGCCCCCCAGTACATAGTTGTGTATCCTAGCTGTAGGTTATTCTAGTTCTTTTATCTGGAACGCTGCCACAGCATGTCCTGATGAGCAGTGTGTAGGTCTGCGCCTAGGATCTGAACTGGCAAACCCCAGGCTGCCAAAGTGGAGCATGTGAACTTAACCACTCGGCCATGGGACCTGCCATTCTACCTAGGTTTTTAAGGACCGTCTAAGTTTTGTACAAATGAGGAAATGGATGTTTAGGGAAATGAATATGAATCGCTTATGCAAATTTGTGAGGAATTAGACCATCTGGGGTCTTGGGAGAGTAGAGCATCAACATGTGAGGGTGGAGGAGACATTAGCGATAACCTGGTCACAGAAATTCAGGCCCAGAGAGCTTAGCAGACAAAGAAAGTGTTGATAGACATAATTGCAAAGTTCAGGGGCCTTATCTTCTCCAGGCCTGATTGGATCTGGGGAAGCCAGAGATCACCAGACACTTCCTCATCCCTCTCTTGGCTCCACCTTCTCTTGTTTTCTTGCTGGTGGTCCCAGAAACAGGAGTAAATGCTCCCTCCTCCAACACTGTATTGTCCCTCCCTGATGACCGTAGCCCATATTGCATTGGCCACTTCCCATCTCTCAAATAATCCACACCACATCCTCTTGCGGAAGAGGGCAGCTAGTTTATGGGGTCTTGGTTTGAAGGCTTTAAGGTCCAAGGTGAAATAACAGTAGGAGAAAATCATTTTCTGACAAGTAAAGAAGCAAGTGTTTTGGAAGAAGTTTGAGAATAAAAAGGAGAGAAGATCGTGGGTAAGAAAAGGATTTTGAAGGGTTCCTGAAGGTCAGACATCATGTGCCTCATGAGATAGTATTTCTGCCAGTGGGTTTTGTTTGTTTGTTTTTGTTGTTAACACCTGTGTTAGCAACACCCACTCATCTGATGAGTGGGGCACAGCTGAAGGTATCAGCTCAGGAAAAAGGACTTTGATCTAAACTAGAGTACATTTTTCCTTGTGAAAAGAAAGTAAAACGCAAAGTGGACATGAGTCCACTACTCACATATGATGACCAGAAAATTCACACCACCGAAGGATATCACTGATCGGCATGAAACAGATTCAGGGCTTAAGACAAAGGCTTAAAGAAAAGACAAATCTGCAGGGGTTTTTAAATGCTGAAGCGTGTCGTAGATAGGAGAGATTCCATTGGCTGAGGTCAATGCCTAGGGTCACTGACTGTTGGGGAGAGTCAACCTCCAAAGGAGACAGGACAGATAATACAGAGCCCTCAGCCTATGGAATCAAGTGGCTTGCATGACCCCACATAAGCTGCAACTGGCCTCCAGCAGACGGCCCATTCCTCACATCACAAGTGCAACCTGCTTGACACTTGGGATTCCAGGGCTAATGTTGCATTTGGAAAGTTTGCATGTCATACCCTTCCTTCCACTTCTATAGCCGTCCCTTTCTATGCAGTGCCCCCTGTTTCCTGCCTTGTCTTGTTCCAGGGGTAAAGATCAAGGATATCTTGAAAAAGGATTCTTTAAGATGGAAAGATAACAGAGGAAAGGCAGGCCAGGTGGCTGTCTCAGGAGCTGATTTGGGCCAGGCTAAAGTTAGATACACATGTAGGACATAGAGATGAAGCCTTCCAGCAGCCATTGTAATCCATTAGACTGATTTGTACCTTAGCGGAAAGGTAGAGATTGAAGGGAGCAATTTAAAAGCTGTGGTTGTTTAGAGGGTGGTGCAGTCAACTGCATTTGTGGAATGGTTAGGAAGCTCAAGTAAAGTGTAAAAAGGCCCAGAATGCACTTGGGCTAATATCAACTATTGAGGTAAATGGGGCAAGGACCAAGAAGGAGCAGCTGAGAGACTGGAAGGAGAGCACCAAAAGAGAGTGCCTTCCCAGAATCCAAGAGGGAAATGATTTCTGGAAGGAGGATGTGGATAACAGTTTCCAATGCCTGAGAAAGCTCAGGCTGAGACTTAGCAAACACAAAGCCTTGGTGAAAGCAACTCCTGACTGTGGGCTCCAGGGTCTGGAAAGAGCTGCAGCTCTCTGATCAGACCGAGACTTACCGCAATCCCTACCCTGCCCATGGTGTATGAAGACAAATGGAGAGAGAGACATGGGAGGGGGACCTGGGGCAAACTCAACCTTTCTAAAGCCCCAATCTAACCCGGAAATGTGGCCCATCATCTCCATGACTTTCTGTGCCCAGAAACTCATCACATGGCCAAACCTGGCTCAAGGGAAGTCCAGGAATGATGTTTTCTCTTCTTGGGGTGATTATGGGCCCAGCTAAAGTCAGGGATTGTTATGTAAAGGGAAGAATGGGAGGATGCAAATATAGGTACAACCAGCAGCTCAGCCACAAGCAACATCCCATAATGAGACCCACTTAACAGCTGGATCCATTATTTTCAACTATCATTTTCAATAGGTTGTCAGTCTGCATTGGTCTAAATACCTGCTCCATCATTTACGAGCTGTGAGATCTAGTGTAAATGACTAATGACTCTTTGCCCCTGCTGTTTTTATTTGTAGAATAGAGATGATGATTCTTTTTTACCTTCTGCATTTGGATTTGTTACAAGATTCACATGACATAAAATCCCTTAGCCCAAAGCCTAGCATACATTTGTTTATTATTAATACAGTCATTATACTTGTCAATAATTACTCTTGTAATAAAATATGTACATTATAAATTTTATTAACACTTTAAATTATTATTATTAAAGGTCCCTCTCTCTCTCTGTTAGAGTTTGTGTTAGCCACTGAAAATACAGTTTTGCCTTTGCTGAATTTTCCAGTTTCTAACAGAATACCGTGTTCTGGTGGAGGAGAAATAGAAACCACTAAACACAACTGCATGTTAGAGGCATCCTACCCAAAAAGAGTGGGCAGCTATTCTTTGTTGATTTGTTAACATAAAATAGGGATCTTTTCACTTTTTACATAACCATTGCAATTACTCTTCATCTCCTTAGCTTGGTTACTTCTCTCATTATTATGATTACTGTTTGTTCATGCTGTTATGGAGAGAGAGAAAGAGAGAGAGAGAATTAACATGACATTGAGAAAGCTATTTCTCATTCAAGAAAGCATAATTGTGACAGCAGCATTGTCCTGGGTGTTCTTCTGGTTTCTTGCAACCCTATGACTCTACTTCTAGCTACATGGAAGTCAGTGATTTTTTTTTTTTTTGAGGAAGATTAGTCCTGAGCTAACATCTGCCACCGATCTTCCTCTTTTTGCTGAGGAAGAGTAGCCCTGAGCTAATATCCTTGCCCATCTTCCTCTATTTTATATGTGGGACACCTGCCACAGCATGGCTTGATGAGTGGTGCTAGGTCCGCACCTGGGATCCAAGTCGGCAAACCCCGGGCCGCTGAAGCAGAGCACGCAAACTTGACTGCTATGCCACCATGCCGGACCCTGGAAGTCAGCGATTTTTAACAGGTGTGTAAATGGTAAATGGACAATTGGTCTCTGGTTACTTATAACCAGAAGTCATTTTTAATTCAACATTGGAGCATTTATTTCCATTTTAAGTAGAGGAAGAAATTTTTGAAATACGGCCCGTTAAAATTTCAACTAACATCAGCTGGATGTTTTTTCTCCTCAAACCCATTCAAGACACAGAGGAAGGTTCAAGCACCAGAAACTGGAAGAGTATTTACCACCCCTCTGCTCCTCTTGGATTACATTTTTCTTTTTTCTTTTTCATGTTTTGAAGATAGTTGGACATATATTTAGTGAATTGAAACTGGCATAAATAGAAAACAAATTTTTTATTAACAAATAATTATTAGTTTGGTTGCTCCTCTGTCATGATATACTACTCACAAAGTTCATAAACCATGATTTAGAAGCTTTCTTGTTGGCTTCTTACTAGGCCAATATAAAGAGGGTCAGATATAGCAAATGGCTTAGTGCATAAAAACCAAGAAAGGTTTTAGAGGGAGTAAAGGCAGGTTTGAAACTCAGAGCCTTCCAGACTCTGAATTCTGGATGTTTGCGCTCCACCATGCTGTCTCCGGCTCTCCTGGCTTCCTGGCTCGAGTCCTTTCCAAGGGATGACATGACCTCTCATATATTTAAGCTGAGTCTAGCTTCTTGAGAGCACTTGTACTTATCTCAGGGCCATGTGGCCAGATTAGCTTGATGAGCTGCTTTCAAGTTTTCAGCCAGCATCAGTCCCAAGGGGTCTCCTACAAGAAAGTAAATACAGCCCTCACTGCAAAACTCCCAGGGCTCTGGGTAGTGAGAGAAGCAAGTTGGAAAACCCATTCTTGTAACTTCAAAAATAAATTCTTGTCTGCCAACTAGAAACAGCCTCCTAATGTGCCACATCCCACATGCATTTGGATTTAATTTGTTTGCTTTTTCTCAGTGATTGCTCTTTAATTATTGCAATGTTGAAACAACTTGCTCTGTCTCCAAAAATATGCTACAGTAGATGGGGGAAGGACAAGGGGGTAAAGCACAGGCAGCCTGGAAGGCTGGGGTACCAGCTGCCTGAGGAGTGTTCCAGTGCTTGGGGACATTTATTTGGGGCCTTTCATCCTTACTGCTTCACCTTTCAAAGGATGGGATGACAGTCCAAAGGTGACTTCTTGGCAGTCAATTTATACTCTTTTGAAAAATTGCAAAGCCATTTTTACAAAGATATGATGGGTGAATTTGAGATAAGTTAAGCTGGTTAGACTATGTCAGCATTGCAGGAAGATACAGATTCCACTTTAGCCAAAATCACAGCAATGAAGTGCAAAGCGTGATGTCTCCCACTCCAGCCTTCACTCTCCCATGTCTGCTCTCTTGAGATGAAATGGTGGAAACTTGAGCTTCTATCAGACTTTTAGGTTCTTTGTTAATGCAGTGAGAATGTTTCATAGGATTAGTATACATTTCACTACAGTCTCTGCCTTTCACAGTCCTTGACAACAATGACAAATGGCAAGAATAGTAGCCGACGATATGATTACACATTAATTTGGATGACTTGTTCCTATCCATTTTTATTGTGACTGGAGGCTCAGAGAGTTCAGTAATCTCCCCAAAGTTATAAAGCTTAAAGTTAGTTTGAACTCACACGTGTCTATTTCCAAAACGTGACTTTGTTTATTAAAACAGAGAATATTAGAGGCCGGCCTAGTGGCACAGTGGTTAAGTGCACAAGTTCTGCTTTGGCGGCCCGGGGTTCACTGGTTCGGATCCTGGGTGCAGACATGGCACCGCATGGCAAGCCATGCTGCGGTAGGCATCCCACCTATAAAGTGGAGGAAGATGGGCATGGATGTTAGCTCAGGGCCAGCCTTCCTCAGCAAAAAGAGGAGGATTGGCAGCAGTTAGCTCAGGGCTAATCTTCCTCAAAAAAACAAAACAAAACAAAAACATAGAACATTAAATGTTGGGTTTCAGGCACTAGGAGGTTTGCGTGTGGTAAGTTTGTTGGGGAATGCTCTTGAGAACAACTTCTCTAAGTGGTGAGGCAAGCAGGATTGAGCAGAGGAGAAGTTGAACAGTGACGCAGTTCTAACAGCCAATGCTACAGGGAGTTCTGGAGATAGGATTGCCCATAGAGCTGTCCAGAACTGAGTCATAGAGGTTGAGTTTTACTGGCTTTTGGTTGCAAGCTACCCTCAGGGAAGACGGGGCAGTTCCCTTTAGCCAAGGGCAATTCTCAGAGAGGCACTCAGCTGTGAGAGCTCAGCAGACAATACTTCCTGCAGCTGGAGAGTGAGTGTTTTGCTCCTAATGGGGAGAATTTGGAAAGTGGGCCATAGCGTCCACTGTAGCCCATCATTGGCAGCACTTGGATCCTTCTGCTGCTCCAGGATTCTTTTTGGTCTCTTTGCGTTGGAAAAGTTACAAGAGGAAGGTTCATAGTACGAACTCTAATCCTTTAACCCCACTGCACCTGGTCTTGAGGCTACACCTACAGTCACAGTCTCCTTTCTCTACTGTGGTCTCTGGATCCCCCCACCCTTACTTAGCAGATCTGCAGGTCTAAGGGACTGACCTGGTGGTACCTCCCAGTCACTCATCCCTAAAGCCCTTGGTTACCAAGCTGTCTTTTTGGGGATGTGAATGCTGTACTTGTCCGTTTACCATCAAAATTGGGCAGGGGAGAACCAAGAGACACTCTAGTGGATCAGTTAGGTGCCAAACCTTTCTTTTCCTTCCTTTCATGTGTTAGACAAGCCCTATGTCTTCTGGATGATTAGGGTCAATTGCCCCTGTCAGGAGGGTGACTGCTTTCCTTGCCTGCCGGACTCTTGGCACAGGGAACCTGAAGTGATCGGGCTGCAGCTGTAGCTTAAAATTGAATGAGAATCTCATTGTATTCCTGATGCAAGCTTTTCTCCTGTGGGAACTACACCCTCTAGACTGATAGAGCCTTGTGTTTTGGGGACAGGAAGCAATGCATCACTGAGGGTGATGGTAAGAGGGGCTGTCCTATTTCTACCCTTTCATTCTTGGACCCACATATTCTACAAATTGGGGACGTTGCAGTATATGATGGTTGCATCAGTTTTCTTTTGCAGCATACCAAATTATCACATATCTAGTGGCTTAAAACAACACTCATTTACTATCTCACAACTCTGTAGGTCAGAAGCCTGGGTGGACCCAGCTCGGTTCTGCTTAGGGTGTCACAAGACTGGAATCCAGATGAATGCAGGTTCGGCCTTTATCTGCAAGTTCTAGGGAGGAATCTGCTTTCAAACTCATTCTGATTGTTGACATAATTCAGTTTCGTATAGTCATAGGATCATCTTATTCTTTAACCATCTCTTTAAGTCTCTGCAGGTGGGGCTCCCCTGGCTCTCATTCTGACATCACCCCTCCTTACAATAATTGTGCCCACCTAGCTTCTAATAGTCAAATGTCTCCATCTGGCATCTATTGTATCAGGATCCTGACATACCCATTGTTATAATTTTGTAATGGCATGTCCTGTTGTCACCCCTAGGCTACAGAGGGCATCCATGGCTGAGCTTCCAATGATGCTGGTGTCCCTCTCACCAGTGCTTTCCTTATGACTCTGGTAAATTACGTATCTCCGTTGGAACATGGAACAGCTATATTCTTGAGAGATATATACATTCTAGCAGGCTCACTCCACTGAGCCTTTTGATCCT
This sequence comes from Equus caballus, assembly GCF_041296265.1. Taxonomy (NCBI): domain Eukaryota; kingdom Metazoa; phylum Chordata; class Mammalia; order Perissodactyla; family Equidae; genus Equus; species Equus caballus. The sequence goes on from NC_091692.1 coordinate 91,328,439, forward strand.
TTTCTTCGCCACCAGCCATAGCAATTCTGGCATTTCTACTTTATGTAATATTAATCATTTATTTCTATACTCCTAAGAGCCATCTTATCAGCCTGTAAGTGTTATTTCCTTGATGGTTTATTACTATATTTTATTATAATATTTAACGTTCTGAACTTTCCCTTATCCAACTTTAGAGTCTGCCCCCTCACACCTTGATCCAAAACCTTCAGGATCTGGTCCCTGTAAAACATACATACACTCCTATATATTGGCTAGTCTTGCTCCTCGTTCAACATGTGGTGCCTTTCCTCTTTTAGCTCTTCTGCACTTCCCTGGACAGATTGTGTTGTTACTTGACCTGTTATTGGTCTGTTGACCAAGAGGAGAGATGGGGGGCAGATCCTGAGATGGCTCATATTTTTCGCAAGCTGAAGGTCTCTGCATCTTGTTCAAGAAAGAGGGGTGTGCTAGCCTCTAGTAGGGTGAAGTGAGCCACTTTTGCAGGCCCACAGAGTTCAACAGAATCTAGGAATTCAACACTTTCAAGATGATCCACTGAGATTCCAATCGCAAGTCTCAAAATCCCATGCCTTCCTAATTAGAGACTTGACCTTAGCATAGCACACTCTCAATGTTTGAGAATTCAATCTTCTCTGGAGCTCTTCTATTGTCATTAAGTCCTCAGTCTGGAGGAGGTGAAAGTCCCTTTATATGTGGCCAAGGTGATCCTCTGATCCTCTAGCTTCCATGCTTTTTAAAATTGGAGATTAGTCATCCTCAGCCTTTCTCAGTCTTGTTTCAATGCATCAATAAGCAGCCCACAGCAAGAGATATCAAGTTCCATAACCCCTAAAATTACTACTTTATCTGGAGAATTTCAAATACCCGAGCAATTGCACCAGCCAGTGAACTCTCTTCCACAGTTATCCCAACCCAGTTCTACTGGAGAAATTTTAACAATTGCACTGTTACAGAATGCAAATAGTTGTCATTACTTCACCTACCACCAGTGATGGGGTCCTTCTTGCCAGCCAGCCAGTGAATTATCTACTCCCAAATCCTATTTTAGAGTCGGATTGCTACCACCCCTCCAAGCATCAGCTGTCTTAGATCAGATCCTCTGGAAACAGACCGGAGTCAGAGAAATGTACACAGGAAGTTTACTGAGAAGTGCTCCTTCTCTCAAGGACAACACCTGCAAGGCAGTGGGAACTGGACAGAGGAAGGGGTTGGACTGTGATGCTATTGCACCTGGGGTTCAGCAGATCCTGCAGGGGGTTCTGGAGCTGGGATTTAAGGCAAAGGGCTCAAGACTCTGTGGCCACTCACTGAACAGTCATCTGTTGCTGCCTGCTCCCAAGAAGGGCACTTGGCTTTGGGCAAGGTGGCTCCCTTCATTCACTCAGCTGTTATAGGTCAGCGTCTCACACTCCCAAGGCAGGAAACAGGTGTGTTGGTCTTGAAAGTGGGACCTAGGCAGCATATCACAATAGCTACTACATGCTGTGAATTCTGTTCCCAGATCTGACTCACCTTAAGCAGACAACTTGCCTGAATGGACTTCTGTTTCTTCAGCCATAAAGTAGAAGGTGCATATTTGTGGAAGCTGCTTTAGATAAGATCTAAGGAGCTGCTTTTCCCCCCAAAATATAATTATATAATTTTCTTTTAACTTTATGAATTAACTTCTTGGGATGAAACATAATAGAGTGGAAAACAATTGACAAGGGTCAATTAGGCCTGTTTCAAGATCCTTGTCTGTCACTTAAAATCTTTGGGACTTTGGCCAAGTTTTGCAAACTTCTCTGTGCACAGTGTTTCCAATGGCAAAATGGCATTACTGATATTGAGTTCATGGGGCTACTGTGAAGCTTAAATGAGATTCATTTCTCTTATTGTCGTATCTCTCTCAATTTCACTGATACTAGGTGAAGACTTTGGTTTGTAATATTCTGATTTATTTTGATAAAGAAGTCCATTTGTATCATACTCATCAGAACATGTAGCCAACACATTGGGTAAATCTCTAGCCATTTTTCTGCATGTGATTAGCTGTGTCCAAGAAAATCCACGTGAATATACAGAGGGGGCTTTATCAATAGGAACAGTAGGCATTAGTGGTGCTTGGGGAGAGGATGGTGCAGGTCATCCTTATGAGGTAGGTTATCTTGCCTTTATGCTTCCCTCTTGATGATGGATTGCCCCAACACCATCACCAGGGAACACTTCCCTGATAGCATATCACTCCTTTACTCTGCTTGGATGATTTTGTTTGATGAAACACAATCCAGTGGCATGTCTTCAGAGAGAAGCACTGAGGTGGGACCAGCACTTGCCTTCCACAGAGGGGGAGGGCAGAATGTCAAGGTGGGAGGGGAGATGGGCTGAAGGACAAAGGTTATCCTCTTTTGGGGGACCAGGAAAGTACATCTGTAGTGATGCTGACACAATTAATCTTGTTCAAGGGAAGAAGCCTATGCAGGGCCAGAACAGAAGGAAGAATGATTAGTCATCCCAAAAGGGATTTTCAGACCCAGAAAGGCTCTTGACTTCAACTCTTCCCCATGGCTGTGATCATTAGATCTGTCCCCAGATCTCTCTAGACTAAGAAATGAGGCTCTGTATACCTTGAATATCGTTTACTAAGTCAACGATACAGTGGAAAGAGCACTTCCTTTGGTATAGAATAGAACTGACTTTGAATTTCTAGCTCTTATTTACTTGCTGACCATTTAAGAGAATGTTTACCTTCTTTGAGCCTAAGTACCTTTGGTTATTAGAGATAATCATACCTACTGTGAAGAGATGCTGTCAGAAATAGATTAAATCACAATTAAGACACCTAGACAATAGCAGATGGTCAATAATATATTTCTTTTATATTTAAGTCACTCTGGTCACTTCTTCCTAATCCTCATCCTTGGCGAGCTGCTGTCTTTGTAATAGGGCTTCAGCCTTGGTCTCTTTCCCCAAGTCATTGGTCTGATTCCTGTCAATGAATGCAGTCTAGACTTCCTTTGTCTTTACTTTCTTAAGGATATGTGGCTCCGCATGTTCAAGCTTGTGGACTTCTCTCCTGGACATTTCCTGTCTATCTTGACTGAGTATAACTGAGTACAAACGTTCCCTACAAATTGGAAAACTTGCTCAACTTGGCTCTGCGTTGTCCGTTGCCCTCTTTTGTTGTAAATATATCTATGGTAGCTGTACTATGCCTTTCCTATGGCACTGACCTACATTTTACACAGTTGGGTCGAGTTTGTTCCTTCCAGCTCCTTTTTTATTTGTCTCAGTGGGCAAATATAATTCCAGGCACCTCTCTGTCTTCTTTTCCAGGGTGAGAAGATGGATAAACATGGACTGCAGAATCAGAAGGCCTATATCCAGATTTAGATTTTACTAATTGAAACTGTGAGTCACTTTTCATCTGCTAAGTTTGTCATGAGGGTTAAATGTGATGGAAATAATGACAGATCATTTCTTGAGTTCTTACTTACCATGTGCCAATCGTTGTGATAAACTAACCCATAAATTATTTAATTTAATCCTCATAAAATCCTAATATCCTTAATAGGCAAAATCTCAATTATTTCCATTTTACTTATAAGAGTGAGAGTCAAAGAGGGGACAGGGAGAAGATAAGGCAGATGTGAGAGAAGGAAGATGTAAGGAAGGGGCGAGGAGAAAAGGAAAAAGAAAGAAAAATTCTTAAGAAGAGACACGATGGTAAGTCGAAGCAAGTAGAAGTTTTATTTAAGCTTTCTGTACCCTCTGCTTTGTAAGCAACAACCCTTTCTAAAATCTGAAAGCCAAAAAAGAAAAGAAATGGAGCCATAGAGTCAGAGTTTGAACAGGACAAAGGATTTATTTGTGTTTCACCTGAACCCCCAAATGCCAACATTTTCTGGCACCCTTAGAAAACCAAACCGGTGAATATTTTATCTATTTCCTCTAGTGTCTAGTTCAAGATCCCAGAATTGATACCTGATAGACTGGTGGTTGGACTCAGCCTATTGATAAAATTACTTCAATCTTCAGCCAATGCCTCATTCATTCAACCAATATTTACGGAATGTATTGTATGGACCAGATGTGGATCAGGTACTGGGGATAAAACTGAGAGCTACAGGGATGTTGTTCGGGTGTACAGGACATAAGCCTTAGCTTCATCTTTTGTCTTTGGAACGGAGAGTGGATGGGTAGGCAAGACCATGGAATAAACAATGTTTGGAAATACAAATGATTTTACTTGCAAAACACTTCTTTGGTTTCAGGTCCATCAAATCAAGCATTTTCAGACCTTTAGCTCAATGACTCTGATTGACACAATCCAGGTAGCTCAACTTGGAGCATCTGCAATTTTTATTCTTTCTCCTTAATTAGTACTCATCTTTTATCTGATCCTCATCTATAAAATGGACACTATCTACATCACATTAAGTATTGCATGTTTTGCCAATGTCCTTTGTAAACTATTATAGTGCCCCAGACGCACACAAACACACATATACACACACATACATATACACACTACTGGTTTTTCTTTCCTTTCTTTTATGGTGTTTTAATATCTTAAAAACCTTTCTGACTGGGAAGAAACTATCCTCCCAGGGCTAGCCAATTCTTAGAGATAGCAAAAGGCTCAGCCAGAGCATGTCTTTGATATGCAAAGCAACCAATCTAAAGCCATACCTCCCCTGTCTGGGCCACACACCCCAGGAGGCAGTATTCCTCTTCCTTAATCATCCCATCTGGTACCAGGCAACTAGGTACCACCATGTAGATTAGAGCCCTCTGAAACTGTTCAAACTAACCAATCCTAAAATGTTTGTCCTGCCCTGTCTTGCCTTTTCTGTGAAAAGGGCTGTGGCTTAGGCTCTCTCCTTACTCCTGTCCCTTGGCATCCTGACTGATGCTGGTGCTTTCCCACGTGGCCATGCATGACGTGCCGTTTCTCCTGTTTACAGGACCTGTGAGTATAATAAGCTTTGTTTTCTTGAGCATCTCCTGTGTCTCCTCTTCTGGTCATACCTAACTGACCAGCACATTGAACAACACAGAATATAAACACACTACTTTCTGGTAAAGGGCTTTATAGCTTATAAAACAAATTTACATCCGGTATTTAAAAGTCATGACAATCTTGTTCAATGGCTAGCCTTTTGACCAGTTTATAGATTAGGAAACTGAGATTGAAAGAGAGGCAATCTGAGCAAGCTGACACAGTTTAATCTATTCAGGAGGCGGGACTCAGAACGAACACAGGCCTTGGAAACTCAGTTCTGAGTTTCATGGTTACAGCTGCCCTTTTGTAATCTCCTAATTAGCCTTCATAATTGCTAGGACTTTCATGAAAATATTGTGGACCATGCTGAAAAAAACCTCGTTATTTTTACATATTAGCAGCAGAAAGGGTGAAAGGAAGCAGCATTATTTGGGGACCTGCCGTGAGCCAGGCATCACATGATTTAACCTTACAGCACCTCTGGGAAACAGAGGTTATTGTCTCTATATTGCAGATGATGAGACAGAGAGTCCTGAAATGATTTCTCACCCAAGGTAATACAGCTGGTAAGTCAGGAAGTATGATTGGAGCCCCCATGCACTTTGCAACATGACCCCCTCCTTTGCAACACCCTTTGGGTTCTCAGGGCAACACAGTCCCTGTCTCTGACCTCTTTTCATGATGCTCTGCATTTTCTGATCAAAAATGCCCAGTGGGAATAAACACTAGGAGGCAATTTAGCCAAATATACTTTTTAGCAAGTGCTTTATGTGCTGCTGAGAGGACAGCATTTTCTCCTCTTCTTTCTTTGGCCCTCTTTGTTGCCTCCTGTCTTTTTTGTTCATTTCTTGCCAAGGAGGCTCTTATCTTTGCTGACTTGGGGCCAGTACATCTTCTCCCTACAGTAAATCTGACGCTAACGGGCACCCAGAAGAAAAGCAAAGCTCAAAGCCACTCAGTAGCACAATTGTCTTCTCTTGGAATAGACAAGTTATTTTTTCTTTCAATTCCTGGGTGGGATGCCTCCCAGTGACCTCTAATTCCCTCTCATTACCCACTTTTCCTCATACATCCATTCTTTTCCCAACCAAGGATAACCGAACAAACTTGGATTATTCTGGGAATAGGAAGTAATTTTGATAAAAATTAGTGTGCCCTTGATCTTTGCATAGATTTTAGTATCTGGGAAGATGCATTTTACAGGAAGGAGGTTATATTAGAGGCTCATGAAAAAGGGAAGAAGACATACAGTGGACTTGTACAGTGAGCTCACGTGCTCGATCTTACCACCTTCATCTGCGTTCAGAGGATCACGTGGCTAGTCAGTTGTGAAGACAGAACCAAAATTCACTGGAAGCCTTGTGCATTTTTCTCTCTGTCATACTACCCATCAAGATGAAAAGTATGACCTCGCTTGTAAGTTTTGTTGGAGGCTCCCTAGCTGAACAAGATGATGTTCAGTAGAATAAGTCCAACCTGGAAAACTTCTCCTACAAGTCATGATGGCTTGCTCCCACACATCCTTCCGATCTTTGCTCAAGGATCACATTCCCAGTGAGATCATCCCTGCCAACCCTGTTGAAAGGCCTCTCCAACACTCTCTGTCTCCCTTTCCAGCTTTATATTTCTCTGTAACATTTAACACTATCTGACATATTACATGTTACACTTAATTATTTGTTTACTGTCTTTCGTCCTTTGCTGGAGGGTAAGCTCCTTGAGGTGCAGATTCTCAACTGTTTTGTTCCCTGCTGCATTCCCAGTGCCTGGAAAAGTGCCTGGCACATAGTAGGTGTTCAAGGAATATTTAATGAATGAAGGAATGGATGAACAACAGTTAGATATCTAGTGGTGAGACCCTCAGCTCTGTTCCATGCTGCCTTGATCTGTTTTTAAAAACACAGAGCCTGCAAATGCATTTCAGGTGAAAGGATTTGCATGCGAGCAGCTACTCAGCTGGTTCTCCTTAGTCTGGATGGCTCTTGCCATCAAATTCTCTGAAATCAAGATGCGGACTTTGTATGCATTCTGTGAAACCTTGCCCTTATAAGAGGCCAGAGAGCTAGCTAGCTCTTTCCACCATATGAGGGCACAGCAAGAAGAGGACTCTCTGAAAGCTGGGAAAAGACACTTACCAAGAACCCAACCATGCTGGCACTGTGATCTCGGCCCTGCAGCCTCTGGACTTTGATATCTGAGATAGCATTAGCTATCCAAGATTATCTTTGTCTAGTTCTGACCTCAAAGCACTAGATAGTTTTGTCTTTCACTCCTTCCCCATTAGAACCCTCATCCCTTCTCCTGGTGCTTTGACTCTCCAGGTTCATAACCTATGTCTTAGTCTGAGCTGCTATAATGAAGTCCCATAGATTGGGAGCCTTAAGCAACAAACATTTATTTCTCACAGTTCTACGGGCTGCAACTCCGAGTTCAGGGTGCTAGCATGGTCAGCTTCTTGGTGAATATGTTCTTGCTGGTTTACAGGGGACCTTTTTCTTGCGGTGTCCCAACATGGCAGAAAGAGAGCTAGCTAGCTCTCTGCTCTCTCTTTATAAGGGCTTTAATCCCGTAAGGATCCACCCTGATGACCTAATCACCTCCCAAAGGCCCCACCTCCAAATACCATCACATTGAGTTTAGGGTTCAATATGTAAATTCTGAGGGGACACGAACATTTAGTCCATAGAGCCCAATACTCCATTCTCGCAAGATCAGGCTGTCATCTTGCTTCAACAAATCCTATGTCAAGGGTTATCTAATTTCAGAGCAGAGTATATTTTAATTAGGTATGTTGGAGAACAGTTCTTTCATGTTTTCATGTCAAGATTCTGATTTTACCACCATTTATATCTTTTGTTTTCCTGTTATGATACAAAGACAGACAATTTTAGTAGGCTGATAGATTATACTCATTTTTTAGCAAGTCTACTGGTTTCATGTTTTTTTGTAGCCTGTCTTGTGAATCTCGATTAATAAAATAAATTTTAAAAGGAGAAAATAGCTACTGTTAAGAATTTGCAGAATGAACTCATTTCTACCTTTTTCTTAGCTTCTTTTAAGCCTCTCGGGGACCCTGTCTCCATAGGGCCAGAGAATAAGCAGCTTGCTTTCACACCCCGCTTGTCCCTTGAGAATGATGACATTGCTTCATTCTCCATTTTGCACCATGGTGACAGGCCTTGGAAGCATCCAGGCTTGCTGCTACAAGCTCCCTAGTTGGTCCCCAGTCAGGGAGCTTCGATCACTAACGCTAGGCTCGTGTGCATAGTCTAAAACCCTTCTACCTACTTCTTGTCCTTCCTTTGTTCCTGGCTCAGTTTTAGGCTTGGCTAGTTCCTAAATCTTTTGGCTTAATCTCCAGTTTCTAACCTTGTGCTGACCTCTTGTCTTGACATATTTGGCTTGCCTAGTTTGAGCCATCAGCTATTTCTTACACACTGTTTGTACTTATCCTGGAAACGTATATTCATCTTGTCTTGGCTGTTATTTAACTATTGAAGTTCACCAACATCCACTCTCCAATACCAGCCTACCTTGCAGGAGAAACTCTAAAAAGTAGAGAGAATGTTAACCCAGGAAGTACCAACATTTTAGCATATATTTTATTCTCTGCTAACACCAGGAGAAAGAAAGTGAGAAAGGAAAGGAAAGATTAAATAAGCAAAGAGAATAAAGGGCAAGAATTGTTCAAGCCATGGCAAAAACAAAACAAACAAAAGATGCCTTGAAAAAACTCAAGAAACTAGGACTAGAAAGAAACTTCCTAAACTTGATAAAAAGGGCATCTGCAAAAGAATTCTCACCTAGCATAATACTTAATGATGAAAGACTGGATGCTTTTCTCCCTAAGATCGTATCTGTTCTTGCCTCTTCTTTTCAACATTTATTGGAAGTTCTAGCCAGGGCAATTAGACAAGAAAACATAATAAAAGACATCCATATTGGAAAGGAAGAAGTAACTCTATCTCTATTCATAGATAATATGATCTTGCATTGGGAAATTCTAAGGAATCCACTAAAAATTATTAGAATTGAGTTCAGTAAGGTTGCAGGATACAAAATCAGTATGCGACAATCAATTGTATTCCTACACACTTACAATGCACAATCCAAGAGCAAAATTAAAGAAACAATTCCATTCACAGTAGCAAAAAATACGAACAATAAAAGTGAAAAACCAATACTGTAAATAGTGCAAAACATTGCTGAGAGTAATTAAAGAAGATCTAAATAAATGGAAAAATATCCCATATTCATGAATCGGAAGACAATGTTGCTAAGATGGCAATTTGCCCCAAACTAAACTATAGATTCAATACTATCCCTGTCAGAACCCCAGATGACTTCTTTGTAGACATTGACAAGCTGGTTATAAAATTCATATGACCTCCTTTACCTGTGGGTCAAAATATATGAACTTCCAGTTATAAAATAAATAAGTCATGAGAATATAATGTACAGCATGATGACTATAGTTAATAATACTGTATTGTATATTTAAAAGTTGCTGAGAGAGTAGATCTTAAAAGTTCTCATCGTGAGAAAAAGAATTATAACTATGTGTGGTGATGGATGTTAACTCGACTTATTGTAGCGATCATTTCTCAATATATCTAATTATTTTGTACACTTGAAACTAATATAATGTTATATGTCAACTATGTCTCAATTAAAAAAAGAATGTAAATTCTAAAGAAACTTTTATGGAAAATAACACACTGACTTTCCTACACAGGTTAGACTGTTCAGGACAAATATAAAATGGAAAAAAAAATTTATGTGGCATTGCAAGGGACTCAGAGTAGTCAAAACAATCCTAAAAAGGAAGAATAAAAGTAAGACTCACACTTCCTGATTTTAAAACTTACTGCAAAGCAATGGTAATCAAGACAGCGTGGCACTGGCACAAGGACAGATGTGTAGATCAGTGGAACAGGACTGAGAATCCAAAAATAAACCTGTATGTCTAAGGTCAACTAATTTTCAACAAGGGTGCCAAAACCATTCAATGAGGAAAGAATAGACTTCGACAAATGGTCAACTGGGACAACTGAACAGCCACATGCAAAAAACTGAAGTTGGACCCTTAGTTCACAACATACAAAAATTCACTCAAAGTGGATCAAAGACCGAAACATAAGACCTAAAATGATAAAACTATAAAGGAAAAAAAAAACTTTTATATTTACTGACATGTATACATATTTCAGGTACTCTATTTTTCTGATAGATCTGAGTTTCCCTCTGGCATCATTATCTTTTAGCCTAAATAACTTCCCTTAACATTTCTTGTGCTGCAGGTTAGCTGTGCACAAATTTTCTCAGATTTTGTTTCTTTGTAAAGGTCTTATTTTTGTCCTTATTCTTGAAGGATATTTTAACTGTCAAAAGAAATTTGGGTTGACTTTTGTTTTATTCAGCATCATTTCAGGTGTCATTTTAGGGACTGGCCCTGTGGCTGAGTGGTTAAAGTTCGGGGCACTTGGCTTCGGCAGCTCAGGTTTGTGGGTTCAGATCCCAGGTGCGGACATACTCCACCCATCAGCCATGCTGTGGAGGCATCCCATGTGCAAAATAGAGGAGGATTGGCATGGATGTTAGCTCAGGGTCAATCTTCCTCAAGCAAAAAAGAAGAAGAAGAAGAAGAAGAAGATTGGCAATGGATGTTAGCTCAGGGTGAATCTTCCTCACCAAAACCCCCCCAAAGATGTCATTTTATTGTCTACTGACTCTTATTGTTTCTACTAAGCAGTCTTTCTCCTCCTTCTTTCCTCTCAATGTATAGATTTTGTCTCTTTTTCTGTTTTTAAGATTTCCTTTTCATCTTAGGCTTTTAGAAGTTTGGTTATAATGTGTCTATGTTTGTGTTTCATTATACTTATTCTACTCAGCAAACTTACTAAGTAAATTCTCAGATCTGTAAGTTAAAGTTTTCTTTATTATTATTATTTTCTTTATTTATTTTTGGTCACAAATTACTAGAAAATAGTAAGCTACTTTTTGGTCTTGCTCAGTAATGCACTGTATTTATTAATTTATTTTTTCTTTTACCTTTTGATCCTCTTCACTCATCTCTACATCCTCCCCCTGCCTCTGGAAACTACCAATCTGTTGTCTTTATCTATGAGCTCGTTTTTCTCTTTAGATTCCACATATAAGAGAGATCATATGATGTTTATCTTTCTCGGTCTGAATTTTTTCACTTAGCATAGTGCCCTCAAGATCCATCTACACTGTTGCAAATGGCAAGATTTCATTCTTTTTTGTGGCTCAATAATATTCCATTGTATATCTACATATATATGTAGATATACCACAATTTGTTTACCCATTCATCGATCAATGACCACTTAGGTTGTTTCCGTATCTTGGCTATTGTAAATAATGCTACAATGAACACACAGGTGCATGTATCTTTTTATATATGGTGTTATATATAAAAAACCCTACTGCTATTATTGCAGAAATATTTGCTTAAACAGGGATACGTTCTGAGAATTGTGTCGTTAGGCAATTTCATCATCATGTGAAGATCGTAGAGTGTCCTTACGCAAACCTAGATAGTATAGCCTACCATGGTAAGTCTAGGCTTATGGTATGGCCTGTTACTCCTAGGCTACAAACCTGCACAGCACATTACTGTACTGAATGCTGTAGGCAACTGAAACTCAGTGGTAAGTATTTTCATATCTAAACGTATCTAAATGTAGAAAAGGTACAGTAAAAATACAGTATAAAAGACAAAAAATGGAACACCTGCATAGGACACTTATTATGAATGGAGCTTGCAGGACTGGAAGCCACTCCGGTGGGTGAGTGCAAGTGAAGGCCTTGGGTACTACCAGACACTACCGTAGACCTTATCAACACTGTACACTTACGCTACACTAAATTTATAAAGAAAAAAATTTCTTTCTTCAATAATAAATTAGCCTTAGTTTACTGTAACTTTTTTACTTTATAAACTTTAAAATTATTTTTGACACTTTGGTTGTTTTGTGATAACACTTAGCTTAAAACTCAAACACATTGTATAGCTGTATAAAAATATTTCTTTCTTTATATTTTTATTCTACAATCTTTTTTTATTTTTAAATTTTTTCATTTTTTTTACTTTTTAAACTTTTTTCTTAAAAATTAAGACACATCACACATATTAGCCCAGACTTACACACGGTCAGGATGATCAATATTGCCATCTTTCACCTCCACATCTTGTCCTACTGGAAGGTCTTCCGGGGAAATAACACACACAGAGATGTCATGTCCTATGATAACAATGTCTTCTTCTGGAATACCTCCTGAAGGACCTGCCTGAGGCTCTCCTAGAGGAGGTGTGACTCTTTTCAGCAATATGTCCATGGTGGTTTGCTTGGTTTGTTTCTTTTTCTCATCATAGACTTGCTTGTAAGCAGATAATACACCATGAACATCCCTCTTTATTAATGAGAACCTTTCAGTCTTGGGTTCCATGTTGCTACACTTTTTAAGGAAGTCATTGAGGTCTATAACAGCTTCTGCTCAACATTTCACTGAATTTTCTTGAGGGTTCTTCTTCTTTTTCTTCTCCTACAATTTCCCTTTCTCTTGCCTCTTCTTCAGCTACGAGTTCCTGTTCCAGTTCCAACAACTCCTAATCAATTATTCAGGAACCATCTTGAGGAAATCCTCAATGTCCTTCTTATTCACACCCAGCTTTAAGTTGTTTTTCATCTCAACCATAGGCTTGTTAATTTTTGCAACCTCCTTATCCTTGACAAATCCTTTGAAGTCATGGATGGACCTCTTGAATGTCTTCTTCCTGATGTCGTTCATACATTCCATGGTGGCATCACTCCAAGCCCAAGCAAGGTTCTTGATGCAGTCATAGATGTTGTAATCCTTCCAGAATTGCATCAGTACCTTCTCAGTGTCTTCCTCAGTTGCAGCAATAGCCTGAGCAAAGGTCCTCCTCAGATAGTAGGCCTTAAAAGCTGCTACAGCTCCTTGACCTATTGGTTGGATCCAAGAGGTGATATCTGGAGGGAGAAACACCACTTTGACATTGGAATGAAGATCACCAACAAAAGGAGGATGTCCAGGAGAATTATCAACAATAAGTAAAATCTTGGAAGGTGTATTATTCTCTAAAAAGTACTTCTCCATTTCACTGGCATAGCAATTCAGGAGGGCATCTTAGAAGAGGAGCTGGGTCATCCATGACTTCTTATTGCTCCTCTAGTACACTGGCACTTTGTGCTTATTCGTATGCTTGAAGACCTTGGGGTTCTCACTGTACCAGATGACAAAAAGTTTCAATTTATAGCCTGCAACATTGCCCCCAAGCAAGGTTATTATTCTCTCCTTAAAAGCCTTGAAACCCAGCATTGACTTGGCCTCTTTATAAATGAAAGTCCTTTCAGCCATTCGTTTCCAGAATAGAGAAGTTTCATCAATACTGAATATTTGCTCTGGCAAGTAATTTTCCTTCACAATCAGCTTATTTAGAATTTCCAAAAATCCTTCAGCTGCCTCCACATCCACACTCACAGACTCACCACTCACTTTCACATTATGTAAAGAATAATGATTCTTGAATCATTTAAAACACCCAGAGTTAGCTGTAAATTCACCATCGTACTCAGGTCCAGCCTTTTCTTTCAAGATCACAAATAAACTTTTTGACCAGCATGGTCGTTGTGGTGATGAAAGGGATACCCTTCTATGTCTGCTTTCAATTGGGATCATTAGAAGTTTCTCCACGTCTGTTATAGGCCCTTCTCAAAGTTTTTGTTAGTTTTCTTGCCTTCAGTGAAGCAGATCCTTGAACAAATCCTGTCATTCTGTTCTTGTTCTTCAACATTGTAGCTATGGTGGAATGGGACCTGCTGACTGGCAAGCAATAACCATCACTCATTTTCTACCTTTATAGTCCGTAATCACTCTTAACTTTGCTTCTGGGTCAATCACTCGATGTGGCCTCTTACTGGCAGCATTAGGTGGATTTTGTATGATTAGGGGCCATGATGAACAAAACAACGTGAGATTAAATCAAGCACAAGAGAAAACTAGGGAGTCAAGAGATTCAATAAACATGAGCTGTATGAGGCTGTGACTGGTATAACATGGCATACTATATTACAGTAAACTTTTTTTATAAGTAGAAAGAGTACACCTTAAGATAACAATAGAAAGTATGGTATAGCAAATACATAAACCAATAACATAGTTACTCAGTATCATTGTTAAGTATTATGTACTGTACATAATTGCACTGTTATACTTTTATATGACTGGTAGTGCAGTAGGTTTGTATATACCACCATCACTGCAAACACATGAGTAATGCATTGTGTTGTGGTGTTATAATGGTTAGGATGTCACTGGGTGATAGGAATTTTTCATGTCCATTATAATCTTATGGGACCACCATCACATATGTGCTCTGTCATTGATGGAAACATTGTTATGTGGTGCTTGACTGTATTATTATTTACCAAATTTGAGGAAATTTTGGCCTTGATTTAATTTCTGTATATTTTTTAGGCCTCATTAATTTTATTCTCTTTTCTAGGAGTCTGATATTATAGACTGCTTAAAATTATCCCAAATTTCACCAGGGCCCTGATCATTTGAAAAAAAAAACAAAACATTTTCCACTTTGTTCATTGACTTCAACATTATATCAATTAGCCCTCAAATTCACTGATTCTTTCTTCTGTTCTTTCCAATCTGCCGTTAAGGCTATCCAGTACAGTTTCTATTTCTAATATTTTATTTTTTCTTTCTAGATTTTCTGTTTTAGTTTTTTCCTTGTTGAGATTCCCTCATCTATTCACTCATTATGTCTATATTTTCTTTTATATCCTTACATATATTATACGGCTCTTTTAAAGCTCTACTCTGCTGTTGTCTCCCATGTTATCTTGTGGTTGTTCCTATTAGTTTCTTTTTCTTAAATTATTTGTCATATTTTCTTGCATCCTCACATGTCTAGAAATTTTTGTGGTATGCTGGCTCTTGTGGGTGATATGTTGTAGGAAGTGTGCATTGTGTGGTCTTCCTTTAAAGAGAAGGCAGTCAAAGTATTGATTCTATCCTCTTAATCCTGTTGTGTTTGTTTTTATACTTTTTTTTTTAAAAAAAGTGTCTGTTTCCCCTTACCCCTCTTATTAATAAGGAATGGTCCTTATTAAGGAAGGCCTAATTTTTAAAGTGAAGCCTCTCTAGGGTCTCACCTGAATATCCAAATTGCTCAGTAAATTCTCTCCTCTCTGCTGATCTGGAACTCCAACATCTCCTGGCATTGTGTAACCTCTAGATTTCTCTTCAGCTTTCAGCCCTGCAGCAGCTACTATTTGTTAAGCATGATAAGTCTCCTCCTGTAAATGTCCATCCTAACTTTCTGCTAAGACCTATAATCACCCTCACTCATCTTCTGGGGCCACCTCTGTGGACAATTCCACCCTCTCTGGTGGCTTTTCCTGCAACTTCCAGCATCTACAAACAAAGTTGTATGCTATCTCCACTCAGCTCAATTCTGGCTTGTGCTTGGGCCCTGCTCTGTGGTTAAGAACACGTACTCAGGAGGTGAGGGTCATTACAGCCTCAGATCAGGAGTTTTTCTTCTTATTAAGACTAGATTCTTCATCTACCTCTTCTCCAGTTTCTAAAAACATGCCTCATTTTTTTTTTTTTTATTATTTTGTATTTTATATTTGTTTAGGGTAGTTGGAGAAGTCTGATAATAATTTCTCTCGCATGGCCATGGTGAAATCACTATTCACTGAATTTTTATTTTCCACAAATATATTTCATTTCTAGAAGTTGGAGTATATTTTATATCTGTCCCTTAATTCCTGATACTGTCTTGTTTGCTCATCTTTGTGATGATGCTTTTACTTCTTTAAACATTTTATACATGGTGATTTAATATTCTCTATCTTACAATTCCAATAACTGAAATTCTTGGAGACTAAAATGCGTTTTTTCTAGTTTGTGCTGACTCTCCTTCATGGTGGTTTGGCATCCAGGGTACTTTCTGATCATTGATTTTGAGATAATTGCTTGATATTAATTTGTCAGAATCTGCAAGGCTGACATTGGGGAAACTTTCCTCCAAGGATTACATGTTTCTTCTGGCTTCCAGGGGCTGCTAACAGCCAGAGACCACTTCAACATCCCTTAAAAGTCTTGGCTCAGTATTGGAACCCAAGGCTTTCATCTCCCACCTCAACATTGTCCCAGGCTCCCATATAGACAGTGTGCAGTTATCAGCCCCAGACTTTAGGGAACAACCCAATTACCTGTAGAAATGTGGACCTCATCTGCACAGTACTTTAGCTTTGGTTCTTTTTTTTTTGTTTCACCTTTCTTACTTGGGATGGAGAAATAATTGAAAATATCCCTTACCTTTTGGGAGAAGGATACTACTTTAAGAGGCATATGCTCTTCAGGATGGTTCACGTAGGGAGAGAGGGTCTGTCAAGGCACTTGGCAAGTGAAAGTGCCAGAAATGGACATTGCTTCATTATCTACATTCACCTACTTTTTGGTCAGATGAGGATTCACGTGTCACAGTATTATAATATGTTTCAGAATTTGCAATTACATACAGAGTGGTATCCGAGATCATATTTCTGATATTTACACACATTTTGGTATTTACACACAAATACATATAACAAAAGAGACCAAAAGGAATACATTTTGATGAGTCTTAGAAGGAATAAGAGAGGGAGATCTCGTCAAGGTGGTGGCATAGGCAGATTCTGAACTCATCTCCTCCCACAAACGCAACCAAGTTACAACTATTTTTGGAAAAATTACACTGGATAGAAAACTGAAAACTAGATAAAAGGAACCCCCACAACAAGGGTCAGTCCTAAGGCAGAAGAGGCAGAAATTCCTTATGGAGAGAAAAAAAGCCACCTTCAGGAGCAGCAGAGTTTCTCAGCTGGCCAGGCGGGAACCACCCTAAGGTATGGAGCCCTCCCTGGAGGAGTGAGTTCCAGAGTGGGGGTTGATACTGCTATAAGCATACTTCAGACTCAGCCCAACTGAGACGAGGGTCTTATTATCTGGCTTTGCTGGCTATTAACTGCACTGGGGATACCCCCAGAAAAGCTATCAGACAAAAGCCAAAAAGACCCGGGTCTTAAAGGGCCCACACACAAACTCACCTGTCTCAGCAACCTAAAATCACCAGATAGAAGGCTGACGGTCCTTTGGTGAAAAGAGACTCACCTAGTAGGCTCTGGGTGCATCTTGGTGAGAGGAGAGACCTCTCTGGAGCCTGAGACATTGGTGGTGGCCATTGTTGTGACCTGGTCCAAGGTGCTGACACAGACCCTGGCAGCTGCCACTGAAATTCTTCCCCTGGCCTGTTAGCCCAGGGGTCTGCCACACCTACTAGAGCACAGATTTAATCCAGTTTAGCCAGGGCAGGCAACCCTCTCTAGGGACTGGCCCCGCCCAACAGCAAGCCCTCAGGCTACTTGTTGGCCTGCATTGACTGGGTGCCTTGATCCTCTACAGGCAGGGCCTCTGTGGAGCAGGGCCTGTGTGAGGACCAAGTGAACTGTAGGGGGGCATTGGTGGAGACATGGGGGGCCTCTGCAGTGGGGCATAAGGATACACTCCAGGAGGTTGGGAAGTGTGCATGGACCAGGACTATGTTGACAGTGTGTGTGGTCCTGTGTGTGTGTAGGGGGTGACACTTATTGGTGGCAGAAGACCTGTGCTTCACAAATAGCCATAAAAAGGATCAGTCCCACCTTCCAAAGCCTGAAACAATTGAGTGCTCCCACGCCTAGGGCCAGCCCCCCTCAGCTGCACTCCTAAGAGAACTGACAACAGTCTTGTAGGCCTGAGGCCTCTAGTAACTGTATGCCCCTGAGCCTAGCAACCAACTACACTGGATACTTACCCAATTAAGAGGAAAACTGCAACAGGACTATGCTGTTAGACCTTGTAGTTAATGGTGCTGAGGCTCCCCAAACCACTTGTACAAACAGCTGGCCAGGGGAGGAAAGATTAGATACCCTGAATACCTGCAGTGGGAGCAACCCTGCCACAGCAGAATGACACAAGTAGCCCACAAAGGGGTCACTCCTGGATCATTTGGACTGGTGACAAGAGGGAAGCACACTGCTGGGCCTCAAAAGGCATCTCTTACATAATGCCACTTCTCCAAGATCAGGAGACATAGCCAACTCACCTAATACATAGATATAAGTACAGAGAAAGAGGCATAATTAGGAAACAAAGGAATACATTCCAAACAAGAGACTAGGACAAAACCCCAGAAAAAGTACTAAATGAAACAGAAATAAGCAACCTACCCGACAAAGAGTTCAAACAAAAACTCATAAGGATGCTCACCAATATTGGGAGAAGACAGGATGAACACAGTGTGCTCACCAACAAAGAACTAGAAAATATAAAAAAGACCCAATCAGAAATGAAGAATACAATACTGGAAATGAAAAATTCTCTAGAGGAACTCAATAGCAGAGTAGATGATACACGAGAATGGATCAGCGAGCTAGATGAAAGACTCGAGGAAATCATCCAAACTGAACAGAAAAAAAGAAAAAGACAGAATGAGAACAGTCTAAGGGAACTCTAGGACAATATCAAGCACACTAACATTCGCCTTATAGGTGCCCCAGAAGAAGAGAGAGACAAAGGGGAGAAAATTTATTTGAAGAAATAATAGCAGAAAATTTTCCTAACCTAAGGAAGGAAACAGACATTCAAGTACAGGAAGCACAGAGAGCTCTAAAAAAAATAAGCCCAAAGAGGCCCACACCAAGACACATTATAATTAAAATATCCAAAATTAAAGATAAAGAGAGAATCCTAAATGCAGCAAGAGAAAGGCAACAAGTGACATACTAAGGAAAGCCCATAAAGCTATCAGCAGAATTCTCAGCCAAAACCCTATAGGTGAGAAGAGAATGGCATGATGTATTTAAAGTGCTGAAAGGAAAAAACCTACAGTCAAGAATACTCTATCCAGCAAGAGTATCATTCAGAATGGAAGGAGAGATAAAGAGCTTCCCAGACAAGCAAAAATTAGAGGAGTTATCACCAAGAAACAAGTTCTACAAGAAATACTGAAGGGACTTATTTAAGTGGGAAAGCAATGATCATAAATAGGGATAAGAAAATTATCAACCCCCCCCCCCCCAGCAAAACAGGCAATAAAATCACTGGTAAAGGTAAAAATATAGTAAAGGTAGCAGATCAACCACCTGTGAAGATAAGATGAAGGTTAAAAGACAAAAGTACTAAAATCACCTATTTTAATGATAAAAAGGTAACGGATACACACACACGAAACGAGAGATTAGGTATGATTTCAGAAGGGGCGAGAGCAGCAGCTAGAAGAACGAGGATGGAAGAAGCATATGTTAGGTGTCTATCTCACTGAGAGCAAGAAAGATTCCTGAGACTGAATGACTGCTCACTAATTTGGACTTTACATTTAGTGTGTCACTTAATGCATGTTTACTTGATCCCAAGTTTATGTCCTTGTGTAAAATGGATATAGAAGCAAACCTACGTGCACTAAATGCACCTCTAGAGGTCCAGTTGGGGAGATATTAATCTAGTTAAGTTAGGCTGGGGCTTGAAAGAAAATAATGACAGACAAGTGGCTGCCTCAGAAAAGGCTTGCAAGAAATAAATGCAATTTGTTTTTGAATGAATGATTGAATGGCTACAGCCAAATTATGATAATCACCAAAACTGAGCCTCTAGAGTTTATATGCCTCATAGGTTATCTGAAGCTCCAGGTGGTTTTGTCACAAACAGTTGTTTCCCCTGGTGATGCAGAGTGAAGGGGCAGGAGAGTCTGACTTGATACGCCTGACATCCCTCTGAGTATCTATCTCCACAGTGTTCTCACATCCCCAAGAAGGCCGTGACCACTAAGAGCACAGGGCTTTCCAGCACTCAAACTGGAGAGGAATTCTTCATGATGAAGCAGAAGGAGCACAGGACACGAGATCAGACAGACCTGGGTTGTCTCTGGGACCTTGGGGAGTTTCCTTCATCACATACCTACAGTTTCATTACGTGTAGTAGGATGTGAATAGAAACAGCTCCCTGGTGATAGAATGGTGGGGACAAAGGAGAAAATAAAAGTGCTTTGAAAGCATTTTCACTCTATACAAAGGAAATGTGAATAGAGGAGGCAGCTGCACATGTCTTGAGCACAGATACAGCAGCATTGAAACGTGCCAGCTCAGCCTTCTCAGGACTCTTAGTTACCAGGAAAATAGGAGAGAACAATTTTGAGTTTAACTTCCAGAGTAACTTAGCAGTGAGTCTGAATCAGAAAATCTCTAAAACGTTTAAGGGAATTTATTCTCTATAAATTAGGTTAAACACTCAAAGAAAAAAGTAATTTTCCATTCCGCTACTTTCCGGAGGATACTTAACTATTGGGAGTTATGATTCCAAGAACCCTCAGGCTCATGAAAAATGTAGCCATTGCATATTGGACCCCGGAGAGTTCTCCTTCCATAGCCGCTGTTTTGCTCATACCCTCAGGGTTGGAAAACTCAAGTTGGGCCAAGCAAGTTGCGTTTGGTAAAAACAAGGAAATAAATAAAAATAAGACAAAGGAATAAAGTAACATTAGGTTGCAAATCAGATGATGTAGATGCTTGTCAAAGTTCTGCCTGCCAGAGCAGTGTGGCCTTGAGTCTAGGCTGGAGGAAAGCTATCCAGACTGGTTGGATCTTTCCTGGCTCTCTCTTCGCTCAAGTCAGAGCTTGCAACATCAGCTCAAAACAGTGTTGGGCTACTTCTTGCTGACCAGGGAGGTTTTCCTCACTCATCTTCTACTTTCCACTTTGTACATTCCTTTTTCCGGGTGTCCTGGATTCCAGCCCACTGACCTGCAATGAGGCTCTTCTGTGTGGACCACAACTTAGCTGAACAACTTTTGGGTCATCTTCTCCCCGAATGTTATTTTCTGATTACCCTTTCTGACTTCATAGCCTGCAGCCTCCTAATGCATGCTCTGTCCTGATGCCCAAACTGAACTCTTGGAGCCGTTGTCCAGTCCAATACTGTCTAGGCCCAACATTGATCTAGAAGCTGGATTGGCAGCATTTATGTTCAAATTCTACCTGCCCCAGGGAACTTTCTCAGTAGCTGATGGCTGTAAACTGTCTCTTTCTTCTCCAAAAACTAATCATGTTTTTTCTTACATGTGGAACTTAACAAACTATTAGCCATGTCGTATCTCCATACTGTATGAGCAAGGTTGAATTGACAAGTGTCCATATATAATTCACTTCACATCCTCTCACTCCAGTTCACGCCTGACAGCCTTCATCAGACGCCTTTGTTAGCACAGCCTCCTCGAGTGGAATCAGGGCTGGGATGTTTTCTCATTGTCATATTGGGCTCTAGCACACGTTGCTTTCTCTCTCTGGAATGCTCTTCTCTTCCTGTGTTTGGCTAATTCCTACTCAGCTTTAAGATTCTAGCCCCAGCATCACTTACTCAGAGTCATCCTCACTAACACCTACAAATTCCGCCCCCCCATCACTCTCACATATCTGATTCTCATAGCACTTGTCTTGGTTGTCTTTTACATGTGATTGAAAGACTATTATCTCCAGGATGGCGGGAAGAGTGATTTTTGCTCACCATATTATCCCCAGCATTTTCAACAGTGGTTGGCCTATATTTTATTTTAAAAAGAATAAAATATGTGATCTACAAGGGAATGACGAACTTTTATTAAATGAGTGAATGAGAAAATAGTTGCATGGGTTCATTGTTTCCATCAATGACCATGGCAGAGTCTTTCCATCTTGGTCACCCAAAGAGCTTTGGTTCATGTTGGAAAATACAACCAAGGCTAGCAGAGTTTCCCAGCTCTGCAGCCCTCCTGATGTCAGGAAATTGCTCTCGCTGCAATGAAAACAGCAGGCATCAAGTCTACAAGCCTGTACATAAAAAGATCCATTATCCCGGGAGCCAAATGTCACCGCTGGAATGGCTTCCAAATGCTGCCAAAAAGAACATTATTAATAACAGTAATGATAATAATAGTGATCATAATAACACATATTAAATTTTAATTTATATGGCACCCAAGCGCCACAGCTCTGGGAGGGAATCACTCTCATAGCGGAGGGGAAGGAATAAAGCAAAACTCCAATTGAAAGGAAATATGATACAATTTGGGCCCAGAGCCAGGCTTTTCACTGCTATATGGTGAAAGAAAAAGAATAGGATCTCACCAGCCTCCAGACTAATTCAGAGTTGATGAAGGAGTTCCAAATTCCAGGGATACAACAGAGAGAGGTAGAAACATATGTTTTAGTCTCATTTTGGAATAAGTACCCTTCATCATTTCAACTCAAAATACAGAAAATATTACCCTGGGAGCCCTTAAAGGACGCAGAGAAGGAACATGTCCAAGGGCACTCTGAGTCAATATCTACACTGGCATGCTCCATAGTAACATGATTGGATGAATTGAAAGGTCAGCGGTCTGTGCACTGTCTACATGTAATGGTCAAATATTTGAGAAGAGAAAAAAATAAAGCAGATATTTTGGAGGTTTTTGGGACACAAGACATTTTGCACAGGTGTGAGAGAATTCAACGACTCTAAAAACAGTTAATGGCTAAAAACAGGAATAGCTTTCATTTATTGTGGCAGCATCGTGCAGTGTTGAGACATGGGCCTTGGGAGTCAGTCAGATTGGGTTTGGGTCTTGTCTCCTCTGCTTACTGTGTGACCTTGAATGTGTCACCTAATTGCCTAAACTTCCATTTTATATTATTAAATCAAAAACAATAATAGGATTGAGCTCATAGGTTAGAAAATGCTCAGTAATTGTTAGTATCTCTTATTCAATAAAAGTTTATTGGCGTATCCAACAGCATCCTGAGTTTCTATGTGCCCTTTATTTTGTGTTAAGAACACTTAACATGAGTTCTACCCTCTTGATCTCTCAACAAATTTTGAAGTACACAACACTGTATTTTTAGCCATAGATACTATGTCTACTATCTTGATTGTGGTGATGGTATCATGGGTATCTGCACATGTCCGAACTCATCAAATTGTACACACTTAATATGTGCAATTCAGTGTATATCAATTATGCCCCCATAAAGCTCTTAAAAACAAGAAACAAAAATATGGAACATAAAAAAATAAATAAAAGTTTACCGATTATGATGAAGTGGTTCATATTTGAAACAAAATAAGAAAGTAATTCAACAAAACTTTATACACATGGTGCTAAGATTTAACAAACAAAGCAGAGGTTCAGTGTAACCTCTTTAAGCTGACTAGATCTCTGGGAAAATTTATTTTGAGGTTGAGAGCTTGGAAGACAGTATTCCTGCCTGCTTGCTGTCTGGACATGGTATGGACTTGCGGGAGTTGGCAGAAGCACACGATTGAGTAGTTGAAGATTAATAATTGGGTAACCTTCTTTCCCAGGGCACAACCACCCCAGCCTGAATTACAATTCAAGGTGTCATCCTTTTCTACTGAGAGCATTAGACCTAGAACTCGAATCTGTATTCTGATCTTAATCTACAGGGGGGTAAAGAATGACAGGTTTTTTTTAATAAAACATATACATGCATATGCTAAAAAATTTAAACTATCAGAAGAATATACAATTAAATTGTCTTCCTTCCTCACCAAATCTCTAACACTCCTCTTCACTAACACTTTTTTGCTTATTCTTCTAGAATTTTTCTTCTTTGATGTTATTCTGAAACGTGATTTCGCCACCATGATTACATGCATCATACACACTTTACAAACTGTCAGATTTTGCCCAGTATAATATTAATGTCTAATATTATTGAATGTATGCCATGTGCTAGTCATTTTTCTAAGCAGTTTATAAGCATTACTACATGTAGTTTTCACAACATCTGGTTTATAAGCTGTGTGGCTTGAATCAAGATTCTCACCTTCTCTGAAGATCAGCAGCCTTCTTTGTGAAATGGGAACAGCGCGGCCATCCTGGCAGAGTTGATCCATGTGCAATATGCCGTGTGGTGTCTGGTACCCAGGGGCTCAGCCACAGTGACTACAGCCTTTTTCTCATATCTTTTGCACCACCCCTGTGATGCATAAGACCAGGCCTGATTCTGGCTCATTTGGCTTGTGTTGCATGGATAGGAAGATCTATGCCATTTGAGTCTTTTGGATCAGTTTACTCTGGATAAAGAAGCCTGGTGTGCCTAAGATAAGTGCAATTACTTTGTGTTTCCTGAACACACAGCTGTTCAAGTTCATCATTATCCTACGCACTAGGCATAAATCTTAAGTTTTACTTGTATAATTTTGTTTTCTCTTTTTAAAAATCCCTTTAATATTTTCAGACCTATAGTCACTACCAGGGAAAGATAATCTAGGTTTCTGATTTGTTCATTGACTGACTCTCCAAATTTGGTTTGAGAAAATGCTGCTTGGACAATCCTTTCCTGCAGGCTAGGATATTAAGTTACATGGTCACAGACAAACTCAGATAGCAAAATCAGAGTCCGTGAGGGTTGGATTTGAAACAAACAATCCAGAACTCCCTGCCTAGTCCTCTAGAGCTTAAAGAACTGCCCCGTCTCCCTTAGAAAGATCTCAAACCCACCATTCACCAGGTTGTACAAACCCCACATCAAGATATGGGATCAGCC
This sequence comes from Equus caballus, assembly GCF_041296265.1. Classification (NCBI taxonomy): domain Eukaryota; kingdom Metazoa; phylum Chordata; class Mammalia; order Perissodactyla; family Equidae; genus Equus; species Equus caballus. Next base: position 91,353,099 of record NC_091692.1, read on the forward strand.
AACAAATTCTTTTCTGATTTGCTGACACTTTTATACAAAAAGTCACAAAAACACAAATTTATGAGAACTTAATCACACCTTTTATAAGCCATGTTGACTGAGTATTATGCAAAAAGAAAAACACAAATCAGTAGAAAAGATATCATGAGAACTATACTGTTTGGATTGTCATTTTATCTATAGGTAGGTGTTCTACAGACAGATGAGAGAGGAAAAAGCATTTTAGGTAGAGTGAGAGCTGTCTAAAAAGGCATGGAGACATGAAGCAGTCTCTTTAAGGAATTCGAAGTAATTGTGTTTGTCTCCAGTGATCCTGTTGGGGGACCCTGAACACCATTGTGAGGAGCTTGGGTTTATTTGGTAGCAATGGGGAATGGCTGATATATTTGAAAGCAGAGAAGTGATGTGCTTAATTTACATCCTACCTAGATAAATCTTGCTAGACTTATTGAATAAGTAAACTAGATAAATAGTATTGAGTTAAATTACGAGAAAATATTAAACTAACTCATATTATTATGAAAATTTTGATAATAACTTGGAAAATTAAAAGGAATTTGGGGTAGATTGGAAAGGCACTGGCTGGAGGCATAAGGGGCTTGTTAAAACCATATTGAAATAGTTGATACAAGGAATAATGAGTGATTCAAAGAGGCCAGTAGCAATGAGGGCAAAGCAGAAGGAAATGGATCAGTAAATATCTTTGATGGTGAGGCCCTTTACCTTGAGTAATGAAAATGATTCTGAATGGAAAGATAGTTTAAGGAAATGGAATAGTTAGGACTGAGAGGTCAATCAGGAGTGAGGGCATGGCACAACTTGATGGTCCCTAGTATGGTCATTTGGGGGAAGATGGGTACCATCAGTATACAGAGAGTAGCTGAAACTAATGGAAATTTAAAAATTGCCCAAGGGAGAGTGTAGTGAAAATAAAGTGGATCATGGAACCCCAGAGACATGGGCATTTATCATAATGAAGGCTAACACCTAATAGGTAATTATCATGGGCCCCACAGGGTTAAAAATGTACCACAAGTATTAAATCATTTAATTCTCACAGTAAACTTTTGAAGCAGGTGCTGTTATTAAACCCATTTTACAGGTGAGGAAACTAAGTCAAAGGAAGTTAAATATTCTTTTGATGTCTGTGAGATAATGGAAAATATATATATTGGTTTCTGCCCCCACTTCCTGGCACAGAGCTCTTAAAACCCTTCTAATTTCCTAAGTGATAAGAGCCCTAGGAGCATCTTTTGTTCTAATGAGGTGGGCTCCTGGATGGCTCCTTCATGGTGGCTGGTCTCCAGAAAGACCACACCATGATCAGAAGCTTAGAGTTTTCAGCCCCGCCCCTCATTCTCCAGAGAGGGGAGACGGGCTGGGAATGCAATTAACGATTGATCACGCCTGCGTGAGGAGGCCTCCATAAACTCCCAATAGTATGGGGTTTGGAGAGCTTCCAGCTTGGCAAACACATCCACATCGGGAGGGTGGCACATCTCGACTCCACAGAGACAGAAGCTCCTGTGCTCAGGTCCCTGGCTGTTCATCTATGCCTTTTATTATATCCTTTAATAAACCAGTAAACGTAAGTAAGTGTTTCCCTGAGTTCTGTGAGCTGCTTTAGCAAATTAATCAAACCTAAGGACGGGGGTGTGGGAACCTCCGATTTGTAGCCAAGTCTGACAGAAGTTGTGGGTACCTACTACTTGCAACTGGCTTCTGATGGGGGCGGGGGGGGGGGGGTGCGTCTCATGGGACTGAGCCCTTAACCTCTGGGAATCTGATACCATCCGCAGGTGAATAGAGTTAGAATTGAGTTAAATTATAAGAAACCCAGCTGGTTGTCACAGAGAGTTACTCGTTGTGGGAAAACTGACCCTACATTTGGTGATCCGAAGTGTCAGAAATGAAGTGTTCTGTGTGAGAGGAAAGAAAGACTCACAGGAGGGAAGACTGAGTTTTTCCATTTTAATGTCTACATTCAAATCAGACTCAAGCGATCCAGCCCCAGAGGGTTTACTCGTATCCAATCTACGCACAGCCTCTCAGTATAAAAGGGAACATCAGCCCCGCCTGTGCTTGAAAAAGGATGTACACTGGCCAAATCGATGAAAAGGCAACACAGAATGAGCCAACTAGATTCCCACCCAACCAAGTCATGGGCCCTTGATGAGTTGCTTAACTCCCTATTCTTGTTTCCTTGTCTTGAGATGGGTGCACTAGTGGGCATGTTATGAATTGATATACATAAAACACAGGAAAATATCTGTGACACTTATTAAATACTCAATACGTGTTGACTATTACTCAGAGACAGACCAGTCAGAGTCTCCCCTGCCTTTATTTTTTTCTTTTAATTTTATTACATGACGTTTGGAGAATATGGATAATGTGATGCTAATCTTTTACTGCATGGCTGACTTCTGTGAATACTCCATACATATTTGCAAAAGAAGTATAATCTCTGCTTGTTGGGTATAGGGCTATATGAATTAACTAAACTTATGCACATATGCATACTCACAATGGAACTAGCTAATTGACTTTTTCACAGTTGATATCTTTATTTTTTATTTCCTTGATCTTTCAGTTTTTGAAAGAAATGTTTCAAACTTTCCTATTCTGTGTATTTGTTATTTTTGTTATTCCTTTCTCCTCCTCCTCCTCCTTCTTCAACTTTATTTTGAGGTTAAATTGTTTGATAATAGAGTTTAACAACTGTTTTCTTACTTTTATGTATTTTTCTCTTATCATGATTTAGCTAGTTCTTTCACTTATTTTGTTTATTTTTGTAGACATTAATGGGCTATACTGGCTTTCTCTAGGTTAATATTTGCCTGGCATATGTTCTTCTGTTTCTTTATTCCTTTATTAAAAACCTTTATACCCTGATTCATTTTTACTAGGCCCTTTACTCCTTATTAAATATGCTAAGTATGCTCTCTGCCTTAAAACTTTTCCAGATCTTCCAACAACACATACAATAAAATCCAAACTCTTTACCACCACTTACAATGCCCAATATAATAGACTCCTGGCAATTGTCAGAGTTTCCTATCAGTCTGCTCCTCACCCTGTCTGCTGGCCACACTGGCCTCCCTGTTGCTCACAGAACATGCCAAGAATGTTTATTCCCCAGGGCCATTGCACGTGCTTTATCTTCTGATGTGAGCCTCCTTCCCCCAGGCTTCCTCAAGGCTCACTCCCTACTCACATTTTAATTCTCTGAGAGGCCATTGGCATTTCTATCTAACCTAGGACTCCTGCCCCACAACCACTCATTACACCCTAAACAGGCTTTATTTTTCAAAAAGACTTTGTATTTGTTCCCCAGGGCTGCTGTAACAAAGTACCTCAACAGGGTGGCTTAACACAAAAAATGTATCCTCTCACAGTTCTGGAGGCTAGAAATAGTTCTGGAGGGAGGAAATCAAGGTGCCAGCAGAGCCACACTCCCTCTGAAGGCTCTAAGAATGAATCCTTTCTTGCCTCCTCCTTGCTTCAGGTGCTTTCTGGCAATCCTGGGTGTTCCTTGGCTTGTTGGCACATCACCCCAGTTTCTGCCTCCATTCTCATGTGGCCTCTTCCCTGTGTGTGCGTCTCTGCCAGTGCTCTCTGATTCTTTAGGACCCATCCTAATTCAGTATGACCCACATTAACTTAACTAGTTATATGTGCAAAGACTCTTTCCAAATAAGGTCACATCCTGAGGTTCTGGGTGAACATGAATTTGGGGAAATGCTATTCAACCCGCTACAGATTTATTTATATTTGATATTACATATTTGTTTGTTGCTGTTTACTATTACTTCACCCTACCCAAATATAAACTCCATCCAGGTAAGGCATTATCTGTTCTGTTCATTGGTGTATCCACAGTAACTTGTGGAAGGATAATCAATATCTGTTGAAATAAGAAAATCTGTTTTAGGTATGAATAAGTGTAACATATTTTTAAAAAATCAAATCTGAAGATCCAATATTTATTGTGATTAGGCTAATTTTTGAACTTATTTCTAAATCTTATTTTTAACTTTTTATTGTTTTGTTTCCCTCTTTTTCCACTTTCTTCCAGAAAGACTGAGTTTTATCTAAATCTGTTTCACTTATTTTTGTTTAGAAGTTAAACATTATTATTATAATTATTTCATGGACCTCTTCAATTGTATTAGGCATTCTTACAAAGTCTAAAGTTAATCAATACTTTTCTCTCCTCCCTGATATTACATGCAACTGTATAAGTTTCACTTTGTTTTTAAACCAATCCAAATTATCGTCCTACAATTTTTATTCTTACAATTAATTCTTATTTAAATTTGCTTTGCCTGATATGGGACAGGGGCTTTTAAAAAAGTGTGGTTGCTTGGAAAAACAAAACAAAACATTACTAGGCCAACAAATTCAAACCAACTTTCAAATATTTTCCTAAAATAAATGATAAATTTGGAGTACATTCCAGTAAAGTGAGAAAGAATGTGTGGCAGCTTAATCCAAAGTAATTCCTTTAACCCACATTTACAGATTTTATTTGTTCACCTGTACTTACTGCGCTCCACTCTTTCTTTACTCCTTTATTTACTCTTTCCTTTACTCCTTTATTCTGAAATGCATTTTTAATTTAATTTAATTTTTTAATTTAATTTTTAATTTTGAGTCAGAGCCTATGAGAAATGATCTAAAGAAGTCTTCACCTTGTCCTCACTTTTGCATGGTAATTTATCTGGCTCTGGACTTCTGAGTTCACAGCTATTTTCCTCAGTACTTTGAAGGTAGGATTTCATTGTTTTCTGGCATCTGTTGCTGCTGATGAAAAGTCTACTGGCAGTCTATTCCGTGTTCCTGGAATTTATCTGTATTTTTTCTGGTTGTTTTTGCTTGGTGATCCGCAGTTTTGTTTTGTGGTGAAACTAGAATGTCATTACGTTCACCTTGCTGAGAGCTTGTCATTCACCAAGCTGGAGACTCATCTCTTTGCTCAAAGCTGAATGACTTCTTGTCTGTGTTCCCTCCACTGTAAGCTCCTCTCAGTCTCCGTACTTGGATCTCCTCTTAGATGTATGTTGGACTTTCTTAGTCTCCACCTCCATCTCTGTACTGCTGATATTCCATCTCTATCTCTTCATTCATAATGGTTCCATCAGATCTTTCAGTTTACTAAAAGTTATGTCGATAATGTCAAATTTGGGTTCAATTTATTCTACATAACTTTCGGCTGATCAGTGAAAATCTTGTTTTGGACATCTTCAAAATTGCTTGTTTTTTTCTCACTGTATTGTTATTTAGTTTATTTTTTATATTACTTTAATCTCCTTTATCTCCTTAATATATTTATTTAATATTCTTTTTCAGTTTTTTTGGGGGGGTGGTTGTTGGTGTTCTTGCCAATTCTTGTGGCATTAATTCTTGTATTCATTATATCTATTGATCCATCATGGTAGCTTGTTTCTTTATGTGGTCGTTAATTATTTTTAGTTTTCTTTTTTTCCACCTGTTTTTTTTTTTTTTTTTTTCTCCTCTGTGGGAGTACTGCTGGGAGTTTCCCAATAACTTCTGGAGGAGTCTTGAGTTTTCAAAGGACTGGACTAGATTTTTCTCTCTTTTTTTTTTAAGACTTTGTTGTTTTAGAGCAGTTTTATGTTCACAGCAAAATTGAAAGGAAGGTACAAAGTTTTTGCATATACCCCCTGCCCCACCCATGCAAAGCCTCCCCCATTATCATTTTCTCTCCCCAGAGTGGTACATTTGCTACAGTTGATGAACCTACATTGATGACACATCATTATAACCCAAAATCCATGGTTTACTTTAGGGTTCACTGTTGGTGGTGTACGTTCTCTAAGTTTGGATGACTGTATAATGACATATATCCATCACTATCAGACTACTTTTTAATGTTCATTTATGATCTTAAAGACACAGGCCTGTGTTTCAGTTTCTCATTAGTGCCTTTAACAACATCCGATACCCTTACAGAGTCAAGCTTCCTTGTTATTTCCCAGCTCATTGAGGAAAGTTTTCATGGAAGGGGAAACTCTTTAGGAATCTAGAATTTATGCAAGAACTCAGTTCCAGCTCTTTACTTTCATGGACCTAAAAGCGTATCTCCCGTGTCTTCCTGGAGAGCAGACCTCCAGTTCTTTTCACCTATGACATACATCTTGGTCCCAAACTCTGAAGGTCCTCCCAGCATCAGTCTGGGCTTGTCATGCTGGTTTTATCTCTCCTTTATTATGAAACCTCGGAATTCATTTTCTTTCTTTCTTTTGAGCTCATTTTTGTGTTAAACAGTTTGTTATATTTTTTCAGCACGTACAAGATTTTATAACAGGCAGGGCCTTTTCTATATAGCATCTTAGACTGCCCATGTTTCTAGAAGTATCCTTATATTTAGTATAGTTCCAAGAGTCACACACAATGCTCATTAGACCTTAGAATATTTCCCTTAAGAGTAGTAGGAAATTCCACCTGAAAAGTAAAGGGAAACATCATTTATCGATCAGAGAAGCCTCATAAAGTGTAGTTTAGTGAGAACCTCCCATAGCAAATAGGGGATTTTTACTTTCTCGTTTATTTCTTGTATTGCTTTATTTTCCATATTATTTTAAATGAACAAGGATTATTTTTGAAATGATAAAAACCGATTGAACATAATATACACAAATATAGGACACAGAACAATACTCACGAGGTTGGAAGATGTCACCCAGCATTTCTGCTCTTCTTTTCTGATTCTGATACCCCTCCTCTATAGAATTTGGGTTTTTATCTTTTGACAAAGCCACACTTGACCCTGACTTTTCCGCTTATATCCATGCCGTGAATGTGGGATGAGATTTGACATTTAGTTGTTGCCTTTTTACCTCTCTCAAGAATAGGTATTTACTGAAGAATCTGTAAGAACAAAAGGATGGAACTTCTGTAAAAAGAGAGGCTGTTCCCTCTGAACAGCAGGATGAGCAGGCAACCAATCTCTGGGTGGATTCCCAGAAGCTGGCTTCCTGGCATGCCTGGCTTTTCTCCTCTGGAAAATGCCCTGATGTCTCACCATGGACAGTAACCCCTTCTTTTTTTCTTGCCTGTCTACAGCCTGCCAATGTCATTTGAAGGAGCATGAATAGCTGTACCAGGCGTGTCTCTTAATCGGATCAAAGTGAATATTATGTATGAAAATTCCATCTGAAATATGAAATGACTTCAACTCTTTCTCATTGAACAAAGGAAGCTTTCACCAGCTAGTGTGGAGGAGAAAGGAGCCAAAAATCTCCCTCATAGCTGTGCAAACAGTCTTTGTGCATCTCTTCTTTTTCAGCGAGGGGAATAGAAGTGAGGTTAGAGGACTCCATGACATTTGAGAAAGCAGCTAGTGGGTCTAGAGGCACCATGGCTTTTTGTACCAGCAACTGCTGAAGCTAGTTTTCCCCCAGTCTCTAGGATGGGTGTTTCTTTTAAGGTAAGAAATTTGTACCCTGTCCCCAGCAGAAACTGATTTTTGACTCCAAATATTTATTCTTTTATTCTTCATTTGTAAACACTTTCAACTAGCAAATTTTAGCTGAATGGGTGCCTGCCCTGAATAGAAGTACATTTCCTATCCTCCCACACAGTCCAGTGTGTCCAAATGAGCACGTTCTGGCCAATGGCATGTAAGCAGGGGTGTCATTGTGATTTGGAGGAAATGTTCCAGAGGGAGCATATGTTTGTTCACCCTCTTCCTTCCTGCTGGGAGATGTGATGGCTGGTAGTGGAGCAATCATCTTGAACTCTGAGGTAGAAGCTATATGCTGAAGATGCCAGAGCAGCGAGATAGAAGGGACTTTGGTCCTGACAAATTCAAGATGCAACCCTGCCCTCTGTTGCCAATTTCCATACCTCTTCGATGGGAGAGAGCAATGTGTTTGCATCTTGCTTACGTGTTAGTTTAGATACTGCATCATTCTCAGAAGACCTTTTCTTAACTGAGACATCTTTTAACTGCAGTTTTTGTCTTGCTCCATTTCACCATTTAACAGCATTTAAGACAAAGTTTGTGGGGCCGGCCCGGTGGCGCAGCAGTTAAGTGTGCACATTCCACTTCGATGGACCGGGGTTCGCTGGTTCGGATCCTAGGTGCAGACATGGCACCACTTGGCAGGCCATGCTGTGGTAGGCGTCCCACATATAAAGTAGAGGAACATGGGTACGGATGTTAGCTCAGGGCCTGTCTCCCTCAGCAAAAAGAGAAGGATTGCCAGCAGATGTTAGCTCACGGCTAATCTTCCTAAAAAAAAAAAAAAAAGACAAAGTTCGCAGTCTTAACATCTGTTTCCCTTTTAAGAAATCCAAGAGGCCATTCAGCAGGTGCGTTCTCCCATAGAGAAGAGCCAGCACTCTCAGACTTTGCAGTGCTGGATTTGTTTGGATATGAAAGTTCTAATGAGATCATTGAGCCTCTGTTATTGAATGGAGGCATTGTGCATTTTCAATCCCCTGGTTTCCTGATTACCTTTTTTCTTTTTGAGTAGCAAATAGCTAATTAAGTTAGAGTAACACAAATTTAAAATATATACTCTATTAATGGAAAGTAGGTTACAATGTAAATTTCACAACTAATTTAGAAAAAATACCATTTTGAGAACAATTTGCCGAAGTTTTTTCCCTCTCCTTGACTTCAGACTGGGGAAAACTAGTGCTTTAATTACAAGCTAGGCAAATACAGTCTGTGAAATCTTGTTTAGCGAGTTTCGATATAATGAGCTTTCAGAAAGCAGAGAGAAGGAAAATAATCATTTGTTTATGTGGATTTTGCTTCTTGGCATTGCATTTTTTTTTTTTTTTTGCTATATTTGACTATTAAGATTTAAAAGTACTATTTCCAAAATAAGGCAGAAAGATGCCAAAAGTCAATCATTGTGAAGAGTATTCCTACTCTTGGACTGGATAGAGTGTCCATTGCCAGCACCAGGGAAGCAGAGCAATGCGGAAGCCAAGGCAGGGCCGGGTTCTCTTTCCTGTGACCGGCTACTGAAGATCTCTTGTTGACAGCAGCCTAGGTATTGCCTGTTGAATGATCGGCCAGAAGTGAGACTCAACTGTATTCCATACCCTGCCCAGTTCTCAGTCTGATCTGCTTGCGTAATCAATGTCTGGTTCTGTCTTCCAGGCCATTTATAATTCCCCAGGAATAGAAGATAGGGCCTGGGACCACTAGAGGGTTAGTTGTGATGTGAAGTGAAGACCTTCATCTTTCACCAGGGTGGCCAGCTCCAGATCTCTCATCCAGCGGGGACGGTGCTGGACACTCAGCCCAATACGCTTGGCTGTGGTCTCTCTTTTCCTCTAGACTGTAAATGCCAAGAAGACAGACCACGTCTACTTTCATCCTTGTTGTATCTTCAGTTCCTGTCACAATGACCAGCAAACGTTCACTATGTATTTTTCAAAATAACAGATGGTCCCTTTATCTTCAGAATAAAGTTCAGGCTCTTTTTCATGACATTCAAGGTGCTTCAAAATCTGGCTTTAGCCCTTTTTACTAGCCTCATTTCCTACTTTCCTCTGATCATTACTGAACAACTGTATCGAAGCCATCATAGTTTCCCAAACGGGCTTGAATTTTTATACTCTGTGCCTTTGTTGGGAGGATCCTTGGTAAACTTTTAAGATACAGCTTAAATGTCATCTCTGTGCAGCATCTCCCAAACCCAGCAACTGCTTGTAGAGTGAGTTTATTAGCAAACATTTGTGGATTAGGATTCTGTTCCAGGAACAGCCCAAAATTCTGAGTCTCTTACTAGTACTTGTGGGTGACCGGATTACTAGACCGGAACAAAGGAAGTGAGGGCTGAGCATGATGGCCAAGGGTCAGCCAAGTCCACATTAGAAGTCTCGTCTACTGTCTTCTTCAAGAAGAAAGGTGAGCTTGTGGAATGGACAACCAACAGATCTGATGGCTAGTTTGTTCAATAAGACTCCGCCTGGCTTAACTTTCCCTTACTATCTTTAATCACTTTGGCTTCCAACAGCACCAAATGCTAATCATTCCCTATGCCACCCATCCTGTCTTTGTGCCATTTCTCAAGCTCTCCTTTCTGGTTGCTACACTCTCCTTCTCCATACCTGCTTGTCCAACTCTTACTTAACCTTGAAGAATTAAATCAAGAGTTCTCCAGAAAGCCTTTTCTGATTGCCCCTTCAGTTTGCATTAAACACTTTCCTGTGCACATGTTTATCTCTGCTCTTCTTATTTATAATTAACTCTATATTGTCAAACCTCTCTCTGGAGAGCCACCTGGAAATCTTCAGAATCGGACCCTTGCAGGGAAACCTAGGAGTTTGAATTTTAATATCTTCCCCAGGTGATGCCATGCATATTCAAAACTACTTCTCTGGATTGTGAGTTCCTTGAGGCTGGGCATCTTTCATATATATGTGTGCTTGGCAGAGTGACTGATATACAGAAGGTGGGCAATACGCGATTATTAACTGAATGAATGAGTGAATGAATGTGTGACAATGTCCTGCGTGGCGTCAGAACCAACCAACACTCTCTGTCTGCCCCATGTGGTCACTTCATCTCCCTGCCTTGGTCCATCTGATCTGGCTTCTGAATGCTTATCTTTCATAGCTGGACCTGCTTTCATCTTTTATTCTGTCTTAGCCTTTGAACCCTTGCATAGTATTTAGCTCTTGTGTCTATGGAATCATGCTATATAATTTATTTACTTCTTAGATTAAGTTGTCTCTTGTCTGTCTTTGCCCAGCGCATTATAAGACGCATGAGGACAGGGATCTTTGTTGATTTTGTTCAGTGATAGACTTTAATTACCCAGAACAGTGTCTCTGTAATATTTGGTAAATGAATAAATAAATGAATGAATGAATTTCCTGGAATGGATCCCTTTTGTTCAGCCTTTGCTCTTGAACTTAAGTTGTGCAAATGCACTTTCTCACCTGTTGACTCATTTCTGCCTGCCAGTCTCCTTGCTGGACACCTCAGTTCTCAGGCTCTGTCCACAGACCACCATTTCAGCCATACTCAGGACTGGTCCCTTCTAAGAACTTCAAAATATCTGGCCATTCCTAATCTCCAACTGATCAAGGAATGTCCCTTGCTTTAAAATAGCACCATTTCTATGAAAGTTGAAGTCGCAGTTGCTGTCTTTGATTTATTCCAAGGCTGAGCAAGGAAATCTCTGCTTCCTACTTGGAACGCATAGAGCTCCCCCGGGAAATAAAGATGACAGAGGTTAGATTCATCACCACAGGTGGCACCCATCACTGCCTCCTCCTAAATGAGTCCACATTTGGGCAAGCCAGCTGGGGCAGAATGGGTAGCTTCAAAGCTTTCTGGCTTGCTAATGAGCCATTTGGCTGAATCTTTTTACCTTGAGGTCACTGGTTTGAAAACAGCCCAGATTCCTGGTGATAAAAAGTGCTTCTGTTTGACAGCTGGCCTACAGTGTGTCTGAGAAATAATATGTTTTCAGGCCAGGCCCTAGTGAATAATTGTTTCTTGTTCTTATGGTGGGGACAGACTTGACACCAAGCCTGTCTCATCCTTCTCTGTGGGCATGGTCCCTGAGGCAGATGGCAGGAACTAGCCATTTGGAGAGGTGGTCCGGAATCTTTGATCGATGGATCTGAGCATGTCCATATGTGACTGGTGACCTTAAGAAAATACAGAAGTTGGGGGCATTATCAGATGGGGAAAGTGAGGAGGGGGGCAGGTAGTGGGGTCAGTAGCAGGGTGCTGTAGTGGGCAGAATGCCAGTTTGGGTTTCAGACAAGCATGGCTTTGGATTCTGGTACTGCCACTTGCTATCTTTGTGATCTTGAGTTAGTTAGGTTTAGTTAAGAAACAAGACTCTCCTTTGCTAATCTGTAAAGCGAAATGATAATGTATATCTCATGAGGTTATTGTATAACCCATGTGTGTACAAATTGTATATAAACTGTAAAGGGCTATAGAAATGACAATCAGATTATCAACTAGCTGAGCCTTTACCCTTCAGTGGAGGAATGCCAGATTCATTTCTCTTTTTTTTAATTCAAATCCTGTCTTCAAAGACACATCAATTATCCTCTCGTTAACTCAGATGAAGTTAGAGAATTTTACCCACAGGTCATGGAATCTAACAAGCTGTGGCAATGAGGGATGCCATCAAGAGATGTCAACCAACTTGTTTGCTCCAGCTTGTATGTGCACAACAAGCTTGCATGTGCTTGTATGTGTACACACAGAGCTGGCACACACACAACTAACACATTAACAGCTGGGGAATGGGGTTATATTCCAGGTCTTTTGGAGTCTAAAGCCTGTTGTTTTTCCCATATGTGCTAGGACCACCTCCGTGACAGGAAATCAGGGGAGAACAGGGAGAGACGAGGCAGCCTTGGGCCAAACATGAGGGTAAACTTCACTGCATTTGTTTCATAAATATGATTATTTATTTCCCAGGAACCTCAGAGAATACGAGAACCTTCCACTAAAGGAAGCTCAATGAAGTCACTTTCATTCCATTCATTCATTCAGTCAACAAATATTTATTGAGGGCAGAGTATATGCCAATGTTGTTCCAGACCCTGGAATATGAGGCATAATGAGTCAATCAGGGCTATTGCCTTCATAAAATTACCTGGAAGAAGGTAAAGCATTTCCTGGGCACAGTTGATTTTGTTTCACATACAGTGGTACCCCTATTGGGAAGACAGTGCTCAGCTCCGGGTACTTCTAAAAGAGAATTCTACTCCTAGGAATTTATTTTAAGAAAAAAACCATGCAGATTGCACAAATATCTCTCTATAAGAATGTTTTTACGACATTATTTATGTTAGCAAACAAGTAGAGAACTAGCTAAGTGTCCAACGATAAGGAAAAATTTAACCAAGTCAGTAGCATACCCACTGAATGGTACTTTATATCTACCATCGTCCAGTACATACAGTATGTTCTCAATTTGATGAAAAAACAAAACAAAACCTATAGATACCAGGGTAGAATAAATACCAGGAAGATACATTTAAATATGCCAGCATAATTCTTCCACGTTATTAGTGATTTTCATTGTCTTTATTGGGCTATGGCAGATATTTGGGTTTGAATCCTGTTTTCACAGGTGCAACTTCAGAAAATGACCTAAATCCCCCAAGCTTTCTTTCTAAAATGGGAATAAAGATGACCTTGTAGGGCTGTTGAGAATTTTTAATGAGATAATGTGTGTTAAAGTATGTGTAGCACAGTGCCTGGTTCAGAATTAGAAGTTACTAATGAACTGTTTATCTATGTCATTTTGTAAGGTGTCTACAATTAATATGTATAACTTCATTAATCAGAGGAAAACCAAATCAATATTACAAAGAGAAAGAGAGGGAGGGGGTGCCTGACAGACAGGTCCTCTGAGAAGCAAGACATCAAAGGTCCTTGCTGTGTATCTACCACGTAGTGGGTAATGATATTAGCTTAATTGTAAAATGACCATGTCACGGCAGGAATTGTCATAAGAAGTGTTATTTTTCTGTATAAATATCTTCAGAAGAGGCATGACCCTATATCTTACTGTCCCTCATGTCCAGCAGAGACTGGCATTAGAGGGCAGAGCTATCACCACTGAATGGACTTCATCAGTTCAGTCTAGGAAAGGATGCTCCTGCAGAGGCTGCTCACTGCCTGTGAAGAGGGAGCTGTCATTATGATCAGGCAGGGGATAGGAACCCATTTGTCTGTGAGATTGTGGGGAGAATTTTTGCATTGGGTGGAAGGTGGACTTGTTCCCTTCTATTCCTGTGATGCTATGAATTCCTGAACTGGTATCAGGAAGAAATTGTTTTCCTTTGTAACTTCCTAGGAACTGCCGCAACCACAACTGCTTCCTTCCAATATTATAAACGTGATAAATTTGTTTTTGGTTCCTCCCATTGTCGCCCATCCCCAGCCACAGGAGCTTAATTATCTCATGGTGTCCCCAATAACTCTGGATACAACCCTATGCCACACCAAAGCAGATCCCCCAGCAACGTCTCCATTACTACAACCTGAAGGAGACAGCCTGGGCTCTGACGTGGGAAATGCTACGTTTAGATCTTGACCACTCTACTCACAAGAGAGTTACTGGGAATAAGTTTGCAAACTATTTGAGCCTGATTTTCCTCATCCATAAAATAAGAATGAGAAGTCACTTATCGTGGGCTGTTTTAGAGAACTAAATGAAAACCAGTTAGGAAAACACAGAAGAACGTTGCCTTGCACGTGGACGGTCCTTGCTTTTCCTTTTTCCTCTTCCATCTCCCTTTCTTGCCCCCCTCTCCCTACCTTTCTTCCTCATTTTGTGGCCTTGCATCATTTTTCTTTTTTACCTTCACTTTTCCTAATAACAATAGAAATCTCTATATTTTGCCTGTTTTTTTAAAAAAATTGTAAATATATGTTCTGATGCTTTCTCAGCTAGTCTGCACCAAAAAATGAACAAGTTTGCAGAGAGTGAAGGGTAGAAAGAAAGAAAGAAGGAAAGAAAGACAGAAAGAAAGAAAAGAAAGACAGAAAAAGAAAAGATAAAAAGAAACAAGCAAGCAACACCCATTCCTGTATAGAGAGGACTATCTCAAGTTTATAGGTGAGGAAATCAAGAGCAAGAGAAATTAAGCAACTTGTCTGAAGTCACAGGTCAGGAAAGACATGAGTGAAATCCAGACCACCCCATCATTGCAGGGACTAAGGAGAGCCTGGCTTCTCTCATTTGTTTGATTCTTTCACTAAATTCAAAAAGGAGAAAAACATAAAAATAGAGTGTAATATCAGTTTTTACTTATGATAAATACCTGCCTTTAAAACTACCATAAAATCCATGTAATGATTTGTATATATTTTCATTTGGAAAAAAAGTTTAAAATCTAAATTACAGGCTCTTCTTAAATGTCAGGCTGAGGCCAAATGGCCTTTCACAACTGGCCCCTCCCCTTCACTGGCCTGTTCAATCATTGCAGGCTAGCGGGGTATTTTCTGGTCAGAAACTAAGTAGGAGATGCCCAGATGCTTTGGCAAAAGGTGACTGGTAGATTTTCAATTAAAATAAATCACATTGATTGAGTCATTGTATGAGCAGAGGTCTTGATGGCATCAAAAAGGAACAGGCTGATGTGTTTTGAAAGGCTAGTGTCTTATTGGGTGGAGCGGGAGGAATGAAGTGAGACAGGGCTAGCCTCCCCACGGGTTCCAGAAACCCTGGGAAGTGCGCCATTGCCATCATCAAACAGGGCTGAGCCATGGACACAGTACTGTTCAATGGACTGCAGACCCAGCAGCCAATTTGATTATGATTTGGCAGACACTAGGTCTCTGAAGTAATTTCAAATCTGCCCCAATCACGAGCGAATATCAAGTCATAAAACAAAAGAGCTGGAACAGCAAACGTTCCAGCCCCTTCATTTTACAGATGAACAAACTGAGGCTCATGGGAGCACAGGAATGGATGAGGTTGCAGTGAGCTGACCTGCGTTGAGGTTTTTTCTGTTCACTTGCTGGTCCTGTGGCCTTGGCCATGTCCATCAATGGCCTTGGGCCCCTGTCTGCTCATATGTAAAATGATAACAGCCTACCTCCTTCACAGAGTTGAGGGAGCTAGAAACACTAGATGTAAAATCCTGAGCAGGGGTCCTGGCATGAAGGAAAAATATGATATGTGGCAGAGAAAGCAACTTGCCCAGGAACACACACATAGCTTGGGAATGGCAAAGCCAGAAGAGTGGATGCCTCTGTGAGAAAAGAGGTCATCATCAAATCACTGAATGTAGGGCTGGGGATGTTTACTCCAAGTCTTCATCTGACAAGCTCAGGAGAGTGACTCAATCGTCCAGTGGCCCTGCCCATCACCTCTGCCTCCTTCACTTCTCCATAGATTCTGACCCTTGCCAGACCGATTTTCAGGGAAGTGCTCAATTGGTTTTCTTCACCAATATTCAGTTGAATAATTACAGCTTTGGTGTAGCCTCTCTCAAGGGGCTTGCTCCTTAAATTGGTTACAATTTTAATCTGAAAGAGTCAAATGCTAGTGGTGGAATCATAGGCTTTACTAATCAGTAGGAGAGTACTTCTGAGGTCGTTGCCCTTTGTCTCTATCCATGAATTAGGTCAGCCTTGCCGCTATGGTTCTCGTTAATCTCCTGGAATCTCTAACATCTTCTTTGTTTCAATAGACCCCAAGAGTTCACTCATTTACTCACTTAGTTTATATCAAGGTCTATAAGAGTCTTTACACAGTTATAGACCCAAGAGAGGCAGAAGTATGAAATAAATCTCTCCAGTTAAGTTGGGTAGCCGTATGATAGAAAGAGCTCAAACCTCTGTGGGTAAAAAGAGGCTGTGCCTGGTAAACTGTGATCTCAGAGGAGGAATTACAAAAGAGGTAAGATGAGTGAGACCACAAAGAGGAGGTTTCCAAGTGGCCTGGGGGCAAGGACATTCCCAATGGAGATAGGTACCTGTGTAAAGGAAGTGAGGTTGGAATCTGTATGTATGTTTGGAAGTTTTAAGTCATTTCATGAGGATGGAGAGTAAAATATGCAAGAGTTTCCAACACTGAGTCTTGAGAATTCAAAAGGCTGGCAGAGCACACTAGGCTGTGAGTGATGCCTTTGGAGTTGTTCAATGTGGCAGCCTTAAGGCAATGTCACAAAGGCCTGGGAGCTAAGGAGCATGGGTTTTCCCTCTGCTGACAAATGGAAGTGAGTGGCACTATAGTATAAAGTTTAAGAACATGGCCTCAGGCCTGTACCACCAGGGCTTATATCCTTATTCCACCACTGTGTGGGGTTGAACAAGCTACTTAATCACTTGGTGCCTTTATTTCCTTATTGGCAAAATGGGAATAATGAAAGAATCTACTTCATAGGGTTTTTGGGAGAATTTAATGAATTGGATTATGTAATTATGTAACATATTTAAAATGGTGCCAGAGTGGCTTTATTATTATTATTCATGGGTTTTTAGAAGGAGAAAAAGTTAGGCAGATGGTCTTCTAGACAAATCAATTTTATAATAATGAGCAAGATGGATTAGGAAAGGATGGGAGAGGAAGGAGGGAGACCATTTATAAGCAGTTGCAATAATCCTGGAGAGAGAAAACGAAGATCTAAAGTTTGATAGAGGTGATAGGGATGGAGGAGAGGAGGGTATCAGATATGACGGCCTCATTAACTGGGGTATCAAGCTACACCATTACCTCTTTACTTGAGGCATTGTATTAGTCTGGGTTCCCCAGAAAAACAGTATCAATAGAATCAATGGGGGGAGGGGAGAGAGAGACAGAGAGACAGAGACAGAAGGAGACAGAGAAAGATACTTACTGTAAGGAATTGGCTGATTATGGAGGTTTCTCTACTGGGTGATCTGACATAAGGGAAACATTCATTAACTGAGATGTTCCGTATGCTGACTGTTGAGGTGAGTTTAAATATTTACTGCTATCTTTATAATACGGAAATATTTCTGAGATGTACAGCATGCTAATTAATCAGCGCTCTGCAGGGCGGTGCTGAGAGAGACATGGTTTTCTTCACTGGGTGACCATGACCAGATCCCACAAACTCCTTCAATCTTCTTTTTCTCAACGTGGGAAGTTAGAAGGTTGGGCCAAATGTTATGTAAGATCTTTTCTGACTTGTCTATTTTTTAAATCTAGGTGTAAAAGAGTATGGCACGTTTTCCGAGGTTGGGCTTTTTTTCGTCTGTGCACAGTGTCATTTACCTTGCTCTCTTCTTGGCAGGAGAATTGGAGCTAACACTGCAAGAGAGCCAAGTGCACTCCCTGGGGACGAGATTTGGCAGGAGCAGCTGTGACAGTGAGCTGATGGATCCCTAGCCAAGAGGGAGAAAGATGAGAAGAAATTTGGGCCTGTCAGAAATGCACAATGCCGGGGCACTGGGGTTGGATGATGCCTCCTCATGGCCCCACGGTTCCAGTAGCTGTTCCCTAGGACTTGGAATTTGTTTTAGAGAAGTGCAAGAGAAAAGGGCAGGAGCTGGGGGCATGCCCCAAGTTGCAAAGGCATAATGAAGAATTATTTACTGAGAACTTACTAATGCCAAGAGCTGGCCTTGGCTGGAAGGGTGGAAGGTTCTGTGAGGAACGAGATCTGAATTAGAGCTGGTACCACTCTTTAAAGAGTGTTGTGGTAGAGCAACCAAGGAGTGAGCAAAAACGGAGCTTTGGGAATCAGCAGGAAGCATAGGATATGTTGTAGGACACTCCAAACTCTGGGCTCCAAATAGGAACACTGAAAATATAGAGTTTTTGTGGCTACTTACAAATCTCACACCACTCCTGTACTTAGCGTCAATGTCCTGTACTTAGCGTCAATGTCCTGCACTGCCCAGACCTGTGTGAAAATAGGTTAAATTTATTCCACTCAATGTGTCTCCATAGTGGGAAGAGAATTTTTACTTCTCTCTCCAAGAGGGGAAAATATGAAACGAACAATCCCAGACTGAAGCAGAAGTGGCTTAACTCATTAGTGAATTTGGGAAAAGACACTGAGCATGTCCAGCTCAGTCTCTTCTTTCCGCTCTTTCAAACCTGTTGTCCAGAGGGAGGGTGACTTTTCCATTCATCCGTGGGGCAAGCTCTTCTGGGGTAGACGTTAGGGCATAGGGTGATATTTTAATTAGCATGGGCTAGGACACGCTGTGATGACAGATGGCCCCAAAGTTGCAATGGCTTACAAGTACCGAGCTACCTGTCCATCACAGGTCACCTATGTCTCTGTTTCACAGGGTCATCACTCCTGGCCCCAGGCTTATGGAAAACCTCTTTCTGGACCATTGTTGATTGCTATAGAGTGAATTCTGTTCCCCCGAAATTCATATATTGAAGCCCTAACCGTTAATGTGATGGTATTTGGTAGATAATTAGGTTTAGGTGAAGCCATGAGGGTGGGGCCTCATGATAGGATTAGTGCCCTTAAAAGAGACTCCAGAGAGTTTTTTTCTCTCTCTCTTTTTCTTCCATGTGAGGACACAGTGAGAAGACGGCGCTCTGCAAGCCTAGAAACAAGCTCTCAGCAGAACTGTAGCGTGCCGGCACCCCGATCTTGGACTTCCAGCCTCCCGAACTGGGAGAAAAGAAATTTCTATTGTTTAAGCCACGTGGTCTACGGTATTTTGTTATGCCAGCAACAGCAGACTAGTACTCTGGTCGTGTGGAAAAGCCCTTCTGACATCAGAGCTTCTACTCAGAAGTTTTACTTATCACTTCTGCTTACATTTTCATTACTCCCAAAAGTCACAAGGCCAAGGCTGCAGTCAGAGGGGTGCGAAATTATAATCCCCTTTCTGGAAAATTCATGCAGTGTGCTGGAGTTGGGTGTGAGTTCCTGTGAGGGTTCAGGTGTGCCAGTGGCAGGCGAAGAGATCTGTGTAGTTAGCAAGACTGAGCGGCCACACATCTAAGCCACCTGCTCTGATACAGGCTGATCAATAATTAAACTGATATTTTGATCTTCATTTCTCTATTTTCTATTTCTTAATAGGTTCTGAACTCAGGAGAGGAAGAAAAGAGCGCTAAAGGTCCCTCTCCTGACATCCAGGTATTGTGCTGCAAAAACCAAACAGAAAAGGAACGTGAGGAGGGAACGAGGATGAGGGATGAGAAGGGAAAATTCTTCCCGTGCATTTCAACTGAGTATGCAGCAGCCTATCTGGTGCTTTGCTTGTTTTCTCCTTAGAGGAGGTCTATAAGGCAGATGTTCCTATTTTCAATTTATAAGGTGGGAAATTGAGGCTCAGAGATTTCACGTAAACTGCTCAAGGTGCAAAGGACTCCAAGCCTGCTTGTAGTTATCCAACATGCATCAGCTGGTAGGTTAACCCCAGGATAAGAAGTAAGCAATAATGAAATGGTAGTAGCATCTTGTTCTCCTGGGGGCTTGATGCTGGAACTTAGGTATATCTCAAGGAGCAAAGAATTCCATAAGTTTTACTGCTCTATCACTCCAACATCTACCCATCCATTTATTCATGAATCCACTCACTTATTTACCCCATCAACATTTATTGAGCACCAACTATGTGCCAAGCATGATGCTTCCTTGGACTATAGCTGTAAACAGGCCATGTGGATTCCTCTTTTCACAGCCCTAAAGAGTCTCAGGGAAGACAGATATTGACCAAAAAGCTGCAAATGTGATGAAGGCCACCAAGGAGAAGTGCAGGTGCCTGGGAGTTAATTCCTTCGTGTAGATCAGGGAGAGCTTCTCAGAGGAAGTGATGTTTGAGTTGAAATCTGACTTGTGAGTCACAGCTGACCAGCCCAACTTCCTCTCGGAGCTTCTCTTTCAGCCGCCTCATTCCTTTGATAAGTCACACTTGAGAAACTGAGAGGTGGAACATTCTAGCGGATCTGAGGTCCTCCTCTGGCCCTCATCAGCTGCTCTCTACAGAGGAACAAGGGAGCATCAAGAGACCAATTCTCAGACTGAATGAGGAGTGACTTCCATGCACACTAACGAGTGTGCATCTCATGAGTCAGAGACACTGGGGCGGGGGTGGTGTGAGAGAAGAGGGCAAGTGGTCAAGTTAAAATAAGATTTAAAATTATTGCAGGATTTCGAGTTTCTCTTGAAAGGTTTCCAGGCATTCGTTTCCATCCTCTCCCTTCCTGTGTGCTGGCTGTTCCTGCTGGAGGTCTCAGGTTCCCAGTCACTTCCTGCTGGCTGCCTTTGCTCTCCTTTAAGGAGGTGCTGGGAGCTCCTTCAAGGACCCACATGGCATCCTGTGCTTACTGCTGTGGCAGTGCACCTCAACACTGGCAGCATGCTAACATCACCTGGGAGGCTCCAAGAAATGATGATTCCCAGGTCCCACCTATAGAGACTGTGATTCAAATAATGTGGTGTAGCCCCTGGGCATTATTAGCTTGAAAAAGCTGCCTGAGAGCTTCTTAAGTGCTTCTAATATTTGTACCCACTGCTCCGCTGTAACATTTCTGACCTCTGTTGCAAGTTCCCACTTACTTATCCATATGCTCCCTTGGGACCCTAAATCCCCTGAGGGAGGGGATCAGCTGTGGTACTCATTTTGGGTTGATAGAGGCTGCACATAATGGGTACCTGATAAATATCTGTTGAAAGACTGATGAATTATTATCAAGAGTGACGTATTTCTTGAATGCCCACAACGAGGCTGCCATCCAGATTTACTGTGTTGAAGTCTTTAAGGTTTTTCCTGGGATCCTCCTTCCTTCATTTGATACTTGATCTCATCTCTAGGACGCCTGGGATTTCAGTTTAGCTTGGACTACCCAAGGCCTCCAATCAAGGTTGCCCTGTTTCCCTCTCCAGAATTCTACTCCCCCCGGATTTCGTCTTGTGCAGAAGCTGATGAGTTCATTCACATAAGGCTGAAAGCAGTTGGCGGAGTCTTAATAGCAGGTAGATATCTATCTATTTCTCTATACACCCATCAATCTATATTTCTGGGTTAGGGGTACTAATATTTTGATTGAAATCATGACATCTATGTTGACAAATGAGATGGCCTTTAATAATTTGCTTTACTGGTACTATCGTAGGGGTTTGGATGAAGTCAAGCCAACTTTAGAATGAATTAGGTACACTACCTCTCTTACTATTCTCTAAAATCTCTCTCTCTGTCTCTTATATATATATATATGTCAGAGCATCAGGACTGAGTTGGAAAATCTATGTTTGAGTCCTGAGTCTACCACTTACTAAAGGGACGTTAGGCATTGAAAAAGAGAATTAAAAAATGTAAAGAAACCAATGGTAGCTTGGGAACTAAATCATTACTATAGGTTTCCATGTCCATTATTTCATTTAATCCCCACAAGTACCCAAAGATGTAGAAATGGACATGTAATCTTGGGATGATGGACCTGGGAGAGACTCCTGGCTCTGAAGTTGCCTTAGACCCACTCATTAACCACAGAAACTGTGCAGTTTGTCAGCGTTACTTCCTTTCTCCAAGCCTTGGTTTCCTTCTCTATGAAATACTACCAATAAAGGTCTGCCCTACATTCCCAACATGGTAGTTGTGAGTAAGATGTGAAGTGCATGGACTCTGGAATGAGACAGTGTTGGAGATCAGCTTCCCTGCTAACTGCCTGCCAGATGTTAATCGAGTGATTTAACTTCTTTATGTCTCAGTTTCCTCAAAAGTAAAATGGGAGGTCTGGCCCAGTGGCATAGCAGTTAAGTTCTGGTGCTCCGCTTCAGTGGCCTGGGGTTCCCCAGTTCAGATTCTGGGTGCTGACCTCTGCACCACTTATCAAGCCATGCTGTGGTAGGCATCCCACATACAAAATAGAGGAAGATGGGCATGAATGTTAGCTCAGGGCCAATCTTTCTCAGCAAAAAAAAAAAAAAAAAAAAAGAGGAGGATTGGCAGCAGATGTTAGCCCAGAGCTAATCTTGCTCAAAAAAAAAGGAAAATAGGGAGAATATTCAGCCCTAAAGTAGAAGGTAATTGTAAGATGTAAAGGAATTGATTGAGGTAAAGTTGTTAGTATGGGGCCAGGCTCTGAGTAACTCTGCCAAAATATTAGCTTCTAATATCATTATTATTACTGTTAAATTAAATTACTATTAAATTAACATGATACTACTAATATTATTATTATTATCACTATTATAGCATGTGCAGTAGACTTTGTTAGCCACCAAGTGGCAAGAGCCACTGAGTTGTCTTTGAGTTCCATCAGGCATGCCCAGCACACTAAAATTGGTGCAGAAGTGTGAAACCTGAATATAGTAATTGTTTGACCAACACTTGCAGAAACAATGCTAGATTGGGATAGGAAGGCTGCACTTTTTTCCCCTGCTTGTCCACTCGTTTTCCGGGAGACATTGACGGTGACCTGCCTGCTTAGGGCCTCGTCTAGACTGGGTGTAACCCTCTTCTCCTTACTCAGCTGGGAACTTAGGGTCTGAGGGCTCTGACAGGGATTAAATGAGGCAACAGATCAGGTGCTTCCTAAATGCTAGTTCCTTCCTCTACCCTAGGTGTGTGCACAGAACATTTTTTGTAAACTAATAAAGCACCAGATGAGATGACTCCAGAGGTCTTTTTCTCGTATAATACGCTTGGCTTCTCAAGAAAGCATTGTGCTCGCGCAGCTGAGGCAGCTGTGATTTTCTGAATAGCTGGAAATTTGGCTGTGGAGGCCACAGCAGGGCAGATGGGATAAGGGAGTCATGAATTAACAAAGGCATGAATGAGCTATTCAGCTGGAAGGGCATTAGCAGCGGAGGATCTGGGCTCACTTGTTAACTTTGCCCAAAGGCTCCAGTTCCCCTTAGAGTCCTTGCAGGCCAACCGGAATACCCAGAGCCTGAATCACAAGGGCATTTTCAAAGTTCGTAGACAAGGATGAATGAAACAGCCTTAGGGGCATGGACACAAGGATGACCAGTGTTCTCAAGGATCTTAGAGATCATCCAGTCCAAATGCTCATTCCCAAAATAAAAAACAAACTAGACTTGAAAGGTCATGGGACTCACTCAAGATCACACTGTGTCTTCACTCTTTCTTTCATCTACAATTTCCTGAGCACATGCTGCATTCCAGGGTTGGGGCTGGGTGCTGGTGTTAGGACGGTAAGCAAAACAGTCTTTTGTCCTCAGGAGCTGCCAGAAACAAACAAGTAGAACTGGTTATTCCAAATGCACTGATTTATCTTCAAACGTCTCCTGCCAGGCATGGCATGTATGTCACCTGTTTTCTTCCTCAATGATTTCAGTGGGTACTGGTGTACTGGATGATGTCTGTCGGTCTCCAGCTTTGCTCTGCGATTTCCTTTCTGCCCCAGGGAAGCTGATCTGCATAGGTTAGGTCAAATGACACTTACTGGGTTCCATCAAAGGGAGCCCCAGTAAGACACAGGAGGAACGACAGTGGGATCAAGGTATGTATTCAGTCTCTCATTGTAGGGTCACACCTCAGTAGGGCTGCCCCTTTAGACGGAAGGCCAAGGGGGCCTTTTCCATAAGATTCTTTCCTTCTGAATTCTGATAATCACTCCATTCGTTCCTAATCCCTTCAGGAGTATGGTAGTCATAACACAGAGTAAGCACTGTCCTTGTGGTCTGCCCATGCCCTGTTCACCTCTGTAAATAGACCTTTCATAAAACTCTCTTAAACTTCTAATTTGAATGTATCATTTGTTTCCTTCTGGGACCTTTAGTGATACAATATGGGAAAACACACTGTGGTATCCGGGACATTGTCTGATGGTAGGAAGGGAAAAGAAAGGGAAGAAAAGGAAAGAAGGAAGAGAAGAAAACCTCCAGTTTAAAACAGTTAAAGAGAAAATTAATAAATTAGGTGGTAGAATGGAGAGATTCACTATTTTTTTTAACTATATATATATTTTTTTCCCCAGTACTGATTTCTTTTTTTAAAAAATTTTTATTGAGATTATGATAGTTTACAACCTTGTGAAATTTCAGGTGTACGTTATTGTCTGTCAGTAGTGTTGTAGGTGCACCACTTTGCCCTTTGTGCCCACCCCCCACACTCCCTTTCCCCTGGCAGCCACTAATCTGTTCTCTTTGTCTGCATGTTTAACTTCCACATATGAGTGGAGTCACACAGAGATCGTCTTTCTCTATCTGGCTTATTTCACTTAACGTAATTCCCTCAAGGTCCATCCACGTTGTTGTGAATGGGACGATTTTATCCTTTTTTATGGCTGAGAGAGTCACCATTAATGCAATGCAGGCAAATATGAGATAGCAGGATTACCAGCCCCAGATAGTTTTACAGATGGCTTTTTAAGGAAAAGCTCATTTATATTGTCTTTCAGAGAAAAGAAAAAGAGGAAAAGTTATCCAATCATTTTTACGAGGCTGGTAAAACCTTCATTTAAAAAAATGCAATTGAGAGTCTCATAAAAAAAGGTGCTATTGCTCTGTCTCACAGTTTTAAAAAAACAAATCAAGCATGGCCAAGTAAAGTTTACCCCAGGAAGACAGGGTACTTCAATCACAAGAAAACCTTCGATTAAATTCATACTTGAAAAATAAAGGAGAATATATTCTCTATTTGATATTTTCTACCTCTTAGTGCTACCCTGCTGCTTCCTGGAAAAGTTCCTCAATGCGTTCTGCCAACCCACAATTTTATTCTGAAGCTGATGCCATCGTATTATTTAGTCATCTCTTGTGTACTGTTTTTCCTCCTTCAATTATTCTATCTTTCATACTTAATCTTTCTTCCTCTTCTCTTTTATTACTATTATTGTTTTGGAATTCTCTGTCCTTGTTTCATACAGCAAACATCTCCCCTTCACTCCTTATGTGCATTGAGCGTGCTTATTTTAAATTCTTGGACCGCCGCTTCTTCAGCCTTAGCTGGGATGTGTCTTCCAGCTTCTGATTTATTTTTGAGGTAGTTGCAGGGGTCTCGTTATTTGAGCTCCTACTTCTCTGCAGGTGTTTGATACTCTGGCAATGGGTATTGAAAGGGTCTGAGGTTAGACTCTAGTCTTTTTTTTAAATTATTTTATTGAGGTCATATTGGCTTACAACATTGTGTGAGTTTCAGGTGTACATCAGTATGTTTCAGTTTCTGTATGGACTGCAGCAACAGTCCAGGTTTTATCCGTTGCCTTCCACATGTGCCTCTTTAACCCTTTCGCCCTCCTCCCACTCCCTTCTCCTCTGGTAACCACCAATCTGTTCTCCTTATCTATGTGCTTATCTTCCACATATGAGTGAAATCATATGGTATTTGTCTTTCTCTGTCTGACTTTCTCTTTCTCTGTCTGAGGGTATTATCCTAAGCATAACACCCTCAAGGGCCATCCATGCTACTGTAAATGGTACAATTTTGTATTTTTTAAGGCTGACTTAACATTCCATTGTGTATATATACCACATGTTCTTTGTCTATTCATTCATTGATGGGCACTTGGGTTGCTTCCACATCTAGGCTACTGTCAATAATGCTGCAATGAACATAGGGGTGCATATATCTTCTTGAATTATTGATTTCACGTTCTTTGGATAAATACCCAGCAGCGGAATAGCTGGATCATATGGTAGTTCTATTTTTAATATTTTGAGAAATCTCCATAGTGTTTTCCATAGTGGCTGCACCAATTTGCTTTCCTACCAGCAGTGTATGAGAGTTCCCTTTTCTCCACATCCTCTCCAAAATTTTTTATTTCTTATCTTGTTAATTATAGCCATTCTGACAGGTGTGAAGTGATACCTCATTATAGTTTTGATTTGCATTTCCCTAGGAATTAGTGATGCTGAACCTCTTTTCATGTGGTCTGTTGGCCATCTGTGTATGTTCTTTGGAAAAATGTCCATTCAGATCCTCTGCCCACCCCCCTTTTTTTTTTGGTGGGGAAGATTGTCCCTAAGCTAACACCCATACCGATCTTCCTCTATTTTGTATATGGGACACCTCAATAGCATGGCTTGATGAGCAATGTATAGGTCCATGCCTGGGATCTGAAGCCGTGAACCCCAGACTGCCAAAGCAGAGCACATGAATTTAACCACTACGCCACTGGGCCAACCCCCCTCTGCCCATTTTTCGATCAGGTTGTTCACTTTTTTTGTTGTTGCGTTGTATGAGTTCTTTATATATTTTGGAAATTAATCTCTTGTCAGATATATGATTTGCAAATATTTTCTTTCAGCTGGTGGGTTGTCTGGGTCAATCAAAGAATCAAAAAATCTATATGGAACAGACCCTAGTCTTGTTCTCTCAGGTCTGAGGAGTTGAAGGAGAAGCTCATCCCCAGAGTCAAGAGCACAAGGATTGTCCACCCACCACAGGCACTCCTGCTTCCTGTCCTCCCACCCTCAGGCACTTTTCAGGTCAGAGCTTCACTTCTGAACCTGCAGGTAGAAGCAGTTGGGACCAGGCTCCTAGGTGCTTAGACCTCTGCCCTGAGAATGTCGATAGGGAGGGATAGAGAGCTAAAAGCCAGAGGCTACTCAGTCTGCACATCCTTTATCAGCCCCTCCCCCCGACAGGTCTAGGGGTGATTACCTTGTATCCCACATGTCTATACTGAGGGAGGATCTATTTAAGAATTCAATATTCTGGATTTTAGAAAGGTTTGTGTATACAGCGGTTATTATTTATCCCCAATCACAATGTACCACCAGGTGCAGACTGAAGCAGCACTCTGTAATCAAACCTATTAATATTTTGCAGCAAAACATGAATATTCAGGTGAAATTGGATTAATAAGGCCATAAATGGCCTTGCTATGGTTCAGGTAAGGTGTTGCCACCCAACAAGTTCAGGTCAGGTCAGATTTTCCCTCCAAATGTGTCAGCGAGTCTTTCTGCTTCTAGACCTTTTTTGATTTTGGCAGGAGGTTAAGGAATTTTCACCCTGTCTCAGGAAGAGCTAAAATCCAAAGGCAGCTACTATGGCATCTGATCTCCCTCTACCCAAGGGACGAGTGGCTAATTAACACATTGAATGTTAGAGATGAATTCTTGTTGGTGAGACTACTAACTTGCTTATTAGCCTGACAAATATGTAAAAAGAGCTCTTTTTGATAACAGTATCCAGAATATGTGCCTGACTTTGGAAACGCTTCTGCCCTTGCTGACTAGGTCGTGAAGCCCAGGGAGGCCTGGACCCTTCCCTCTTAGGGTTGCCTTGGGCTAAGTCCCTAAGGATCCCATGTCTCCTGTGAGTTCCAGGTTCTGTTGGCTGCATGTCAACAGAGCCATGGACCTGGAATCTTGGTGTTGGTCTCTCTTGAGCCATTCATGCAGCAAGTGTTCATGGTCCCTGGAAAGAAAGACCTCGCCTTTCCTCAAGCTGTTTATACAGGTTGTGTGAACTATTTGTGCCACGTTTCCCGGCATGTAGTTATTTAATAATATCCAATTTTGTGATAGATTTTGGTCTAAGACATGTTTTCACTATAACCTAATCATAAGACTGAGGGGACCAGCTAACCCTCTTCTAATCTCAACCTTTTTTGGGGTGGGGGGGGGTGTTACCAATATCCACTGATAATAAAGAACCTTGAAGCTGCACACGACCAGCTTTGGTGACTTGCCAGCAGCAGAGCAAATCCTGGTCGCTGGGGAATCTCATCTGCTGGGCAGGCACCGGGAGAAGTTCAGGCTTAAAGCCATTCTGCTCAGTCTTCCTCCCAAGGTGGAATTAGGGAAACTGAGGATCTCAGTGTCCCAACCTGAGAGTTTCAGAAGAAGAGCCCTGGCCGGGTACATCGTAGGTGCTCGGTCAACATTCGTTGTCCTTCCTTTCCTCCTTTCCCTGAAGGTTCTGACACACACGTGTTGGACTGAATTAAACTTAGTCTAACTGTCTCATCTGCCTGTCAGCCTCCTGTCCTTTCTTCCTGTGAATTGCCTGCTGGCTGGCATGCATTTACTTCCATCTGGGGTTTTAAATCCAACTAATACAAGGCATTGTGGGAAATCATGCTGCCTGGAAGAAAGTACAGGAGAAGTCACAGCTGGGCTTCCACTCATCTACCTCAGCCTTCCAAGAAGATGAGAAGATGGAGAAATAAAATATCTCTCTTTTTGTACACACAGAGGAAGAAAAATAAAGTTGTGTGTGGCCTATCTACAATAATTTTCAATTTGAGAAAGGTAGTGACCTATGGTTGGCTAATATAATGGGAAAGTTTGATTGTGCTGAATCTGAAGAAATAAGAGTGCCAGAAAAGTTGTGGGTGGAGAAGGAGGGGAGAGCGCTGCTTTGAGGAGCAGAGGCTGTTGTCATCCAGCAGCACGACTGAATGAGTGACCCGACTTGGAAGTGGGGAGCACCAAATCTTGTTACTGCAGATCTGCAGCTTCAGTGGAATGAGGCTCCAGCGGCGGCTTTGCAGGGCCAAGTTGCAAAGCACGAAGGGAAGGGCAGGAGGACTAAACCAGCCTCTAACATAGTGGTTAGGAGTTAGACCCTGTTCAAAATCCAACTCGGACTCTGACTCTCTGGGTGACCTTGAGACAACTTTCTTACCTCTCTGAACCATAATTTTCTCAACTGGAAAATAGAGATTCTAAAGTCTACCTTGCAGAATCAGTTTGAGGTTAAATGCAATAAAGCGAGTCAAATAGCTTATTGCCTGGAGCAGTAAGCTAGTAGGAAATGCTCATGGAATCATCTGTTTTAAAGTTCGTTTATCAGGGGAGCTGGGACTCTGTGTATCAAGAAACCAGGAGGGAGTAGGAGTGAGGTGTCAATCAGGTTGGGTTAGGTGCCTGGTAAAAGCCTCTGGTGGCCTGTTCGTTAAAGACCAGATCAGCTTCTTGGAGGACGCGCATTGCCAAGAGAATATGATGTTTATTGCTGGACTTTTGTCTACCTAGGGAAAGGTGAAACTAACTTTTTTCAGGCAGGGGATATCATACATGCCAGGCGAAGGAGAAGGACCCTTGTCTTGCCTGCCTTATATTTCAAAGCCCATCGGAAGCCTGACTTCAATTAATTCAGCAAGGCTGCATTATGTATTAAAAGGAACCTGGGTTCTGAGGTCAGAAAGGCAGAGGTTTGGATCTGGCTCACCACCTTTCAGTCTTTCATTTAATGCACATTCATGGAGGCTGGCCCAGTTCATGGTACGGGGAGGGGCAGAAGACGGGAGGCATGCAAAGATTAATTATAGCGGTCAATACTTTCCCAGTCTGTTAGGGGAGGAAGAGCCATAAGCAAATGCATATAAAATGCTGTGCAAGTTCAGAGATGGCAGGATGCACGGGACATTATGTGGTGTGGCAAGCCCAGCTTAAGATGCTATATCCTAGAAGGTTTCCTGAGAGAGAGAACACCTGAAAATAGTCTTAGGGGATGAAGAGGATTTGGGATTGGGGGTGGGACAATTTAAACAGTCTGAGGCTTTATCTTCTTGGAGCCTCATTTCCTGTATGAAATAGAGATCCCATCTATCTAACAGGGTTGCTGTGGGCACTGGCATTCTACTGCCTTGGAGAGTCTGTTTCCCTGAAGATCAGCAGCTATGAGCATTAACTTGAAAAACTTTGATAATTTAATAGATAAAAATGATGTTTTAATGTTGTTATATGAACGCATTTTTTATAATTAGTGCAACTCAATATTTTTCATATAATTATTATCAATTTATATTTTTGCTGTGTAAACTTTCTACTCTTACCCTTAGCACCTAAAAGCTCAAGGTTTAGAAGTCATTGCAGTTCCTAGGAGAGTGATACACAATATGAAATAAATGGGGTAGAAGGAAGGAAGCATCAATAGTCATGAATTTAGATGGTGAGGATTTAGACACCAGGCCACCACATGCAGAACCGAATTTCTGTGAAATATCATGGAATTCCTTAATTGGAGCAGAATTTTGGACTTGTTTTCCCCCTCGCTATAAAGATGATCTTTTAACTCTATGACATACTCAATCTTCAAGGATCTGCTGGGTCTCCTAGTGCAAGTCCTCCTACGGCCCTGCAGACACAAGGGTGGACGAGGCATCACCTGTGCCTTGAGGGTCATGTTCTGATAGAGAAGGCAGATACAAGCGCAAATCTTTTAAATGTGATATCACGTCTGCCAAGCCAGGGCTGGGCCAGGGGCTGCACTAGGAGTACTGGGTGCCCATCATGGGGGGTCAGCGAAGTCTTTCTGGAGAAAAGGTGCACCTCAGACTTGCAGAAATTATTAGCAGAAATGGACTGTGGCATGCTTCTCTTCCTCAGATTTCCTCAGAATTCCTTATTTTCCATGTAAGATTCTTTATTTTCTCATCAGAACGGGAAATCACATAGAATCCTTAGGGCTTATCAATCTAGTTTGGACACTGAGCATAATCAGTGACTGAACACGACGTTTGTGCTGATAAGAAAATCCACTGCATGCATTGGTGTTCTGCCTATGATGGAGGCAGTTGCTCAAGCCTGGGGCACAGCTCCCAGGTCTCAGTCACTACTAACTTACTGTTAGATAACATCCTTGTCACTCCCCTTCTTGGATCTCCACTCATTCATTCACAAGTGTTTCTTAGCTCCCCCACTTAGGTAAGACAGGAATGCTAGCAGGGCTTGAGCAAGAGAAATACTTTTCTCCAGGGTAGGATAGAGATCTGGTAAAGTCTTTTCCCCTGGAGCACAGGGCTTTGCTGTGGTTGAGGGGCTGGGGTATTTCACAAGGATTACTCTTCCCTTCCCCAGGGCCACAAGGTGATCTTCTAGGCTCTTCACCATGAGACCTATTGGCATTCTGGAAATAAAACCCACAAACATGTAGGGGCCTCCCTAAGACTCTTAGGTTATTCCCACTCAGCCTCCACAGCCTGTCAAAATGATCATTTAAGTGTCCCTATCAATTTATGGCTTCAGCCTTTCTGCTCCAGGTAAGCGTATCTCAGCTATGACTCTGAATTCACCTGTCTCTCCAGATTTGGGGACAGTAGTTTCGCTGTGACCTCGGTTCACTGATTTTCACGATTCAGCCTTTTCTTTTGTAAGGACAGGTGTGACTACTTCTAAGCTCTTTACAGGTTGAGCTGAAACCCAATTGTGCTATATATGTAAAATGGGACATTACTCATAATTACAAAATGATAATAATACACTCAACAATATAGGATGAATCTCAAAAACTTTATGCTAAGAAAATTAAGACAGACACTGAAGAGAATGTATTATATGATTTCATTTATACCAAGTTTACTAACAGGCAAAACTAACCTAGGATGGTAGGAATCAAATAGTGGCCGCCTCTGGGAGAGGGTCATGAATCGAGTGGAAGAGAACATGAGAGAAGTTTCTGGCATGATGGAAATGTTTTATATCTCATTTAGGATTAGGGTCTTGGTTACACAAGTAAATATTTGTCAAAAATCATCTAACAGTATATTTAAGAAGTGTGTATTCCATTTTGCGTAACTTTCACCTTAATAAAAACCATTGAAAAATATGTCATTTGGTCATGAGAGTATAGGAGGCCAGCTGAAGAGTGTGATGAGAAGTGAATGGGTCAGAGGACAGAAGCCAGGGGCACCCTGAGGCTGAGAGGTGAGTGAGAGCAGAGAAACCGAGGTAGGGGACCCAAAGAGGACCAGCCTGATCACTTCTCCTGTAAAGGAAAGGCAGTGGATGAGACCGACACCAGGGTTTCTTCCAGATCCCCTATTCTCAGGTTCAGTGAAACAGCTGTGATAATATGTGGAGCTGGGACTGCTCTAGTGGGATCCCGAGTCCATAACAAATCACGCTGGTTCATAGATTCCCCAGGACTGTGAAAATCAGTGAACTGACTGTGAGGTTCCTTGCTAGTCGTTTCAGGGAGCTTCTCCCAGGGTAGGGTGTGTGGAACCCTGGGGCATGTCCATACCTTGCTGCAGCTGTGTGAGGAGGAAGATGTTTGGCAAGAGAGAAACTCCCCAGGCAGGAGTCCCCTGCCTAAGAAACAGGAAGGGTTTGCAAGGGACTCAGTTGAATGAGGGCAAACAGAACATGAGTTTATATCCATAATCATTAACGGTGAACTTTGTCTAAATATGCATTTTGCCTTGAGATATTAAGTAATGGTAATATAGCAATGATAAATCTATATTATATAGCTGATAAAAAATCATAGATAAATATATAGATATATAGATAAATAGTTGGAGAATACAAGTGGCAGAGCATGCTGAAATATTTTTTACTGTTGGAGTGCAATCAAATATAATCAAACAAGTTAGGAGACCATTGCTATGGTGAATGGATTGGAGAGAGGTTAAGACTTGAGTCAGGTGGGGTGTTGTTGGGTTTATTCAAGCAAAGCATTTGCAATAGGGATGGGGATGATGGTGGAGTTTCAAAAAATGTTAAGGAGGTTGACTCATGAGAGCCAGTTGCAGGAACATGTGACAAATTCAGCTATTTTGCAGAAACCAGGCTGTGAGTCTAGATAGAGTTTACAGACTAAGGCAAAATCCTTATCTGTGAGAAGATAGAGGGTTAGTTGATGACCAATAGAATCTCCGTGTTAAGAGTGGTCAGCAAGGATCCTTTGCATGTTCAAGTTGAGATACATGGACCGAAAGATTCGGGAGAGGAACGGAAGAGGTTTGACTGGTCGCACTGGATCAGTGGAATTGAAGAGGACATTTCAGAGTCATCTACTCCCTAGTGACAACATTGACGAGAGTTACGTTGCTTCCTCTGATTAGCTTCCAAGGGAAAAGAATACAGCAAAGTAGTTTGGGAAAAAAAAACATTTATTTTGTAGAAAATATCACCGGAAGAAGGAGAGAATGTGCTCTAAAATGAACAGGAAGAGATGAAACAAACCCAAGCCTCAACAAGAGGAGGCTGGCACAGGTGAAAGAAGAAATGGGAAAGAAAAAGAACTAAGCTTTAGTGATGTCTGCAAAACCAAGAGAAAATCAACAAGTAGAATAGTTACAAGCCAAGGAACGGAACTGGTGTATAGCACGAAGAGAATCCCGGGAGAGTACGGTTCACGGGTATGAACTGGAGCCTACAGAGGGGCCGATTCATGAAGGAGAGATTAAAGGAGGTACACAGGGACACGAGTCTGAGATTATGGGATGCCAAAGATAAGATCGTGTATTACATTGTATATTCCTCTCATACACTGTCTAAGGATGAACCTCAGCTACCGTCTTTAAACGAGGATTGACTATGAATGCAATTCAATTTAGCAGCTATTTATTGATTGCCTACTAGATGCGATGCATTGTACTGAAGGCTGTGGGAGCTAAGGAGATGAACGAAGCATGGATTCCGCTCTCTAAGAGCCCACAGCTCAGTGGGGGGGACACATGTAAACAACTGGCTATAACAGAACAGAAAATAAAATGACAGCTGAACAGAGTGATGAGCAGCCCACTGATCCATCCTTCAGGAAGAAATCTTTAATTCTGGCTGGGTATGTTAGAGAAAGCTCCTGGAAGGAGATGTTTGGCCTGTGTTAAGAAGGTTATGTCTAGAAGGAGGGGAGAAGATAGAATCTGGGCAGAGGGAACAGCATGAACAGAGGCCAGAAGGCAGGAAACTGGGCGATGTGCTTAGAACACATCTATCAATCATACCAGTGCCTCATCCTCCAGGCCAGATAAAGGTGGCTTTGCTGACTGCCCTCCCCAATGACAGCATCAAGAGGATGCTGCCTCCTGAGGTCTCCCACAGCACTTTCTTCCATAAGGTGTCTCTCCTCTGGTGGCATTTGCAGCACAGTATTAACCTTCTCTGTTGACTTGCTGAGATCTTCTCCTCATTCAGAGTTTTTCCAGTGGGGGCAAGGACCAGGCTCCACTCATCCCATTATCCTGTAACTGGCATAGTTCTTGACATAGGGCTGATGCCCAAGGGTTCTAAGGAAGACCACAAAAGGCAGCAGAATAATTTACCTTACATTTAGTAGGCAATGGCAAACCATCAAGATTTTGCATATTTTCAAAAGATATCATGAACAGTCGGATTTGGTGCCATTTATACAGGAGGGGAAATAGAGGAGATAAGGACACGATTGTCTAGAGAAGAGTGTAATGATGGTATAGGCACAGTGAGAAGGAAGGCATCATGTTGGACAGCTGGCCTGGGGGATGTTGAGATGGTCTCGTCCCTTATAATTAGTATTAACCATAGAAAAGTCATGCAGGTGAGCCAGTTTGAAGGTAGAATGAAGAGTTTTGTGTGGATTTATTGATTAGGGTAAGCTAAAATGAGTTTACCTTACTAACTAGTGATCTTACTTTTTCAATACTATTAAGCACATCTCAAGTAACGAATCTACATATGTACTTTATTTTTCTGTTACTTATCATCAGCAATGCTTGACTTTCAAAAGAGGCAGTTTTATTTTCTAGATCAATTCCTATCTGGACAGTACAGAGGTAATACCTGGACACTTGCCTCCCGCATCCCACCTCTACTCCAGCCGCGTCTCTATCTCCTCACGAATTCTCTTTACACTTTGTGTCTGTGCTACTCTCTCGGAAAAGGGGTAGAAGGGAAAGGAAAGATCATTTGGCTAAATGGTCATTTCAAAGTAGCAAACTGAGGCTCTGGTTTTTTGATTAACTTGTCTAAAATTCCATAGGCTGTTAGTGACAGAACTGAGCATAAAGATGCAAGTGTACAGACACAGTCATTCAAAACTTTGTCAACCCAATGGGTCTTCACTAAATGATGATGACAATGGTGTTCAATTAAGTCAGGATATAATTTGGGCAATTATTCCATGTGTCATACGCCATCAGAAAGTTGGCTCCATGCAGATGATTTTTTCACAAGAGAGATCTCATATACCTATTTTAATCACATTCTATTCAAGGAGAAGGAAAAGGGATACTGCCATTTTTAACCACCTGTTTTATATCAGACATTATGTTAGGAAAGTTACAGGCATCATTCTATTCTCACAGTCACCCTGTGAATTAGACATCACTCCCATTTCTAGATGAAGTGAATCCTTAGAAACCGTAATTGGCTTCCCTTAGGTTACACACTAGCATATAATGGGGCAATCTCAGGTTTGTCAGATCCCAAAAGCCTCTCCCTCTCAGAACTCAGCTTCTTTGTGGTGTCATTCATGTGTTAAATAGTAATCCTTCCTCAGGAGAATCCTAAAGAAATCTTGCCAGAGGAGTCGCTGGCTCTGGCAGGTTCTAGTTTTGTTTTTAAGGCCTGCCCCATCTTGTGCTGGTTTCTCAGGCTCCCTTTTGGGATGTAAATCTCCCGTTGCTTCTCTCCTTCTGTATCAAATGTGGGCTTCCTTCTAACGGGGCTGTTACCCCAAGAATGTAAAATTCTTCTTCTTAGTCTCCAGCGATGGTAAATTTCAAACTGTAAGTTTTGTGTCTGCATCTGCTGCCTTTCAAAGGCTCTCTGTTTGTTCCTATTTGTGACACCTCAGATCTACGCAAATGCCAGAGAGGAGGTGCTCTTTCGCTTTGACCACAATGCCTTCAGCAGCTGCCTCTCTTAAGGCCACAGCACGCCTCCTTGTCTGAGCTGATGAAGTGCGAAGAGTTTTTCAATACCCCTGGCTTTTGAGTTAAGTGAATTACCCTCAGCCAGGGCAACCCATTTACCCAAATGTTCTTCTCCATGATGTCCATTCTCAGTCACCTTCTCCCTGGCACATCCCAAATGCCACATTTGGGTCTTGAGGTTTATATGTGGGTTTCAAAGAATGTCGGGCATAAAAGTTTCTGCCAGGAAATGGGAAGTGATTTAATGAGTGTGAAATTAATTTATAAATAGTAGGCTATCAAGTTGCTATTGCTCTTGAGGAAGAGAAGTCTGGTTATTTACATTCCTTTCCACATGTCGTTCTATAACAATTCACTGATGGGTTAAATTACTTTTCTTCAAGGCTTCCAATGTAATTTTGGAAGGGAGCTGGTCAGTTAAATGAGGGATGATGAATTCTTACTCAGAGAATGGCAGGAAAGAGGCACTGGCCATTTCAGTCTATATGCGCCAGTGGGCATTTGATTGTTAAGACTTGGGGATGCATTTGGCAGTGTGATGCATGAGACCCCAAACCACAATCAAAGGAAAGAAGATTGCAACTCGCTTGGTCACCTGAAGTTAATAGTGGAGCGTGGCAAGGGAGTGGAGCAGGAGGCAGCAGGGGTCTGGGGGTGGTGCTGGGAAAGAAGCAGAAGTGACCTACTGAAACTAGGAGGGACAGGAGCTCTGTTTGCTTTTCTTCTACAACAATAGAAATTGACCTAACAGCTGCATCAGAGAGCATCAGAGTTGCTCAGAAAGCATTGTAGAAAACACCCAATCTGCTTGTTTGTCAATAGGGTCTCACTGAATTTTGGGTTGCGAAAGGTGACTTGGGGAAACCATTTACACTTGTTGGATAAAGAGATTTCAGACGGAAGGTACTTCAAATCTCACCATTGGTGAGTGGTACCTATTTTATATGCTGCCATTTCAAGTAAGATTTTGCTTCATCTAAAAAATGGCTTCTGCTTCCAAAGACAGTTTGAAAACTACTGATTTTGTCCAAAACATCCAGAGTAGCTTTGAAACTTTACAAACACTTCTGAATCTGCCAAGCACGCTAAGACACCTGTTAGAGGGGGTGATGGAGTGAGAGAGTCTGCCTTGGGTCATGTTCTCCCAGAAACAGACCTCAAGCTGAGGATCTGAGTGCAAAGGATTTTCTAAGGAAAGGCTCCAAGTAAGAGAATGGGGGGAACAAGAAGGAAGGAAGAAGAAGGCAAGAAACGCTGAAATTTCAGGAGGAGTCTCAGCCTCAGCCTGATCCCAGAGAGAGCTCTGGAGCATAAGTTGCACCTCAGAGTTTATGTTGGGGCAAAAAAGTTGGACTTGTGTAACCCAGCACCGTTGGTAACCATTGGTTACAGACCAACTCAGAGGATATAAATTCCCAGACACTTCCACCTTCTTTCACAGATAAGTTGGCTTCAATAGCCAAAGGATAGTCCTCTGAGGAAGGTCATCGCTGCAAACAGAGAGCACCATAGCATGTAGAAACTAAAGGATGGGCACCCAGCATGGGTAAGGGGATTCCAGATGATCTGGCTGGGGTACTATACAGGCTCCATGAATTGAGTTCAACCTGGAACCTGGAACTGACATCTGCCCTCCTCCTCCATTCCTCCCCCAGATCAGTTTGATGCCGGCCCTGATATCAGTTCCCCTACATTAAACCCAGCATATGTGGGGTTAAAACCAAAGCGCTCTTTCCCTGCTTACTCCCCGGCTCCCTGGCTCCAGAACCCACTATACGCCATGGAGGCAAGCAGCCAAGGTTGCCCACCTGGGTTCCTTATCATCTCCTCTTCTTCCCAAGGCCGATGCAGGCTGCTGGGAGAGCTCCGACCAGAAAGGACTCTTCCCACCTCTCTATAAGTGGCAACATTCTCACAAACCTTTTAAACCCCTCTCCTCCCCTCTTTTGGGGAGATGAGATGAAACAAGACAAATTTGAGGCTTACTCTCATCTCCTGGCTGATATCATCCGGAGTAAAAACTCTTTGCTTGCCATAAGCCTGGCGTTCTGGTTTTTATTTGGCACCTCTTGTGTGGCAGATAAACAACCTATGTATGTAGGTGCTAACAAGGTCATATTACATCTTGTCTTTGACCAAATGGTTTGTAGCATTCTCCTTATTCTCCAACTTCCTTGCTGTTCATTGGTATTCTGCTCAACATCTCAAATAAATCTATTTTTCTTTCTACTGACCTTTCTATTTAGTTTCTGTATCAGTCAGGGTTCCACCAGAGAAACAGGCCACAAGAAATTGGCCTGTGCAGCTGTGGGGCTGGCTAAGCAAGTCTGGAGTTCATAATATAGAAAGTCAGGAAGTCAGGACTGGAAGATCGTGATCATACGTGAACCCTGTGGACAGAGCTGAAGCTCCTTGTGGACATTTAGAAGTTTCTGAACTCAGAAGAGGTCTATACACTCTTTTGAAGGCCTTATAACTAATTAAGTTAAGCTTCCCCAGGATAATCTCTCTTTTGATTAGCTTAAGGTCAATTGATTAGGGGCTTGATCACATGTGCTATAAAATTCCTTTATAGTAAGCGCGGCCTAGAATAGAATTTCATTGAATCAGAGGGAGAAGGGGTGTGTGTGCCTTCTCTTCTCCAACTCTCAGGAGAGAATATTTCCCTCAGCCCACCCTAACCAAAAGCATACTAGAAACGGAAATCTTGGACTCTGCTTCAATTTAGCCAAGTTGACACACCAAAAGCCAGTACAGTTTTCTGATCTTTGTAGAGTGGATCTCTCTCCTAGAATAATACACTCACTGACTAATGGCCTGGAATAAGACCTTTCAAATGGTCAACAGTCCTCAAAACCCATGTATGGCCTACCCCTGTCACATATCTCCCTCCCATGGACAGCCCTGATTCCAGACATAAAGCACCAATCTTGGACAGGCATTCCTTATGTAGAAGATGTTAAGGTCTAGAGCAGTGAGACAGCATCCTGTGGATCTGTAGCACTTCTGTGGCATAACTAGATCTAGAATCCTCTCTCTTTCCAGGCCCTTGAGAAGACCATAAGGCTGGAAGTCCAGGCTTCTGTGAAAATTGCCCTGCCATTTAGATGTAGACCCCAGGAGTTCCCAAGACGCAATAGACAGCCATGGGAGACCAGGATTCTGTGTGGAGTCTCTCCATAGGAGAGTCACGGACTAGACCCCAAGGGTATGGAGTATGCCAATGCCTTCAGTGACACAGAATTACTTTCTTTCAGAAAAGCAGCCCCTGCTGGGCTCCTGGGCTCTAGTGGAGACTGAGAACTTGATTGCGGGATGTCATGGGGCAAAGAAATATGAAACCAGAGCTGCCCATTTTGAACTAGATAGTCAGACCCACCCAATCATAAGGTCAGGTGAATACATCAGCAATCCACTATTCTATGGAAATAGTACAATGGGGATCCGGACTGAGCCAGCAATGCTAAGTTACACAAAGAGTGGCCCTGATCCCATTCGCTTATTCTCTGGTAGGAACACTCATCCCCTCAGCTCACACCTATGCATTCATTCACGAGTAGTTCCCTACGATCAGCTGACACAGGAGAAAACTACTCTGGCCTGGTTCATGGATGGGTCGGCTCCATATGGAGTGTCATTTGAAAATGGACATTGAAAATGATTCCAAAGTAACTCTGAAAGAGAGTAGTGAGGGAAAATCCTCTGAGAAGGCCAGCCTACACACAGCACGTCAAATTGGTGTGGAAGAAAACATGGTGTGAGCTACAGGATGGTGCAGAGTTCTGGCCAGGGAGAATGGTTTAGCTGGTTGATCAGGGGCCTAAAAGGAGCATGATTGGAATTTTAGATATGAGGACATTCAGGAAAGAGGCAGGTGATATAACCGTGGGTGTGGGCACACTATTTGCTGATCTTTGCCCACCGGGTTGCATCTACCATATAGGAAGCACTCAACCATCAAGCGGATAAGACTTTTCTGGGATGTCAGCTCTGTCTTCTGTCCTCAGGTGGCCCAGCACCCAGTGCCTAAGAAGTGACCCTAGAATAGCTAGGCATAGGTGCAACGGCTGGCTCCCCTTCACCAAGGCCTATCTAGGTTCTGTACTTATAAATCTGACCTGTCAATTGCAGAAGCCAACACTGAGCTCTTGCTGTGGCATCATCTCACGAGGAGACCATCTAGCTACTTGGTGGGAACTTATTTACATGGAATGCCTTATACTCTGGAGGGGGTAGTGATTTGTCATTACTGAAACTGACACTCATGTGTTTACCTTCCCTGCCCTCTATGTTTCTGCCAGCACTACCATTTGATGTTTGCAGAGGCCCACACAATTTGCCTCTGTCCATGAGACCCATTTAACATTGTGAAGATGCCCCAATGGGCCCACAGCCATTGTATCCACTGGCCCTAATGTCACTTCTCTGCCCAGCACTGACCAGTCTAATGAAATGATAGAATGGCTTAATGCTCAACTAATGCTCACTTGGAGATACACCCAGAGGTTTCTTTGCTCTCTTCCAGGATGCAGAATCATTAATTCACAGTGATACCAATCTGCATGGTTAGGTAATTTTCTCTATCAATTCCAAGCAGTCTGTGTGAAGGGGCTGATAAAAAGACATTTGGAATGACCCAAGGTGAGGCTTTGATACGTGTTTGCACTATCAACTTGGCTATAGAAACCTGAGCTATTTTATCATTTTCTTCCTTTTCCACACATACATGTTTGTAGTCTATACAAACAGCACTTTTATTGTACAAGATGAGGTGCCAGTGGTCATAACTTTGATAAATTGTAAAATGTGTCTCCCACTCCTCTTCAATTCTTGTACACCCCCACCCACTTCTCTACACCCACTGGCCCAAGCCTTGTGTCTGAGGAACTACTCAGTGGAGATGGCAATTTAATGTATTTGCATAGGCGTGTGTCTGCAGGTGGAGAACTAGGTGCTGGCACTTTGTACTGATGTTCTGCCTTAAAAGCTGAAGGCTGTGTGTGTTTCGTATGAGAAGAGGAAGAGGAGGCCCTGTGGTGTTAGAGGGGGACCTCCCCTCTGAGAATGAGGAGGCTCACAGTGTGGCTGTGGGAAGGCTCCTTAGCCACTCCACTTATCTGTTTCCTCATTACAGAGCAAGAGGATTGGTTGGCATAATCTTTGAGATCCCTTTGAGCCCTCACTTCCTTTGACCTTGGAGTAACAGAGGATGCCATTCACCTCTTCCTCAGGCTTCAGCTTTATATTCATTGCTTAGTGTACAAAAGAACTTGAGACTTTCCAATGTATAACGTGCAGCTCTGGGCACGGTGGAGATAAGAAAGGTGGTAGAGAGAGAGCAGCCATTTACACTGAGATTTCACATCTATTATTTCATTTAATCCTCACAACAGCTTGCAAGATGAGCAACTATCTTCATGCTCCCAATATGGTTGATGTCATCAGCTTGGGGCAAGAACACATCGATGTTTCGTAAATTTCTTGAGGTCTTTTTTTTCTTTTAAAGATTGGCACCTGAGCTAACAATTGTTGCCAATCTTCCTTTTTTTTTCTTCTCCCCAAGTCTCCCAGTACATAGTTGTATATTCTAGTTGTAAGTACCTCCGGTTGTGCTAATTTGTTGAGTTCTTGCTCTAGGATCTAACTTGATTTGGAAAGATCAATGTCTTCATCTGGAGGTCTCCCTGTGCCCTAATTTGCTACACATTCTCAAATTCAGAAAGCACATTTCATATTATCTTCACCACATCCCTGTTGATGAGGCACCCAAGGAAGAGGGCCTTTAATTGTTTTCTTTCATTGGAATATGGACATTTTGGGGTCACTGATAACATTTTCTCCCTGCAGTTGGGGAACGTTAATTATGTCTGGGAAAATTCCTACTGAATCCCTTTAGTTCTGTACTGGTAAGACATACCACCTATTGTTGTGCTGAACTGAGTGCTTGGTTTTTCCATGTAAGTTGGGTGTATCTTTCTCCTGACTGGGCCCTTGAAGAATTACTCCTCCTAAATGTGGATTTATACTGAACTCTTGGTGCTCTCAACAAATGCTACTTAAGATTAAACAACTCAGGCTGCAAGAAAGAAATGCCAACAGCGGCAATTGCCCTGTCTGTCCTGGGCAATTAGACTCCATCTTGTGGGTGGAAGGAACAACAGGATATTTCTTAAAGAAATGGCTGCTCCTGTTTCTCCCATTGTGGGTCAAAAAAGAAGCCAGCATGTACTGGAAGTGGACAGGGAGCGAGAAGGGACCTTTCTTCTGTGCAATGAGAATGGCTATCTGGTCTCCGAAGGAGGGAGTGGCTGGGAATGTCTCATAGGTGAGGATTGGATGCCTCCTCCACTAGGAAGGCTGCCAGCTGTGAAATGAAATTCTGAGATCGAGGCAACAATTTGTGAGGCGCATCAACAATCTTGGGAGCAACTAACCCAGTCTTTACTCTATTGTTTCTTATTCCTCTGGCATGGAGTAAAGTTTGCTATACTCCATGCAATTGTGAGATATTTGCATATCTCCGAAGTTAAAGGAGAAAGTTGTGTCCAAGCTTAGAGCAAACTTTGATGTTTCCTGTAAAAGAAATTTTGGAGCAATGAAAACTTAGAGCATGAATGGTTGCAGAAAGCAAAATCTGCAACCAGAGTGGGTTAATAGAACTTATAAACAATGTTTGTAGTGTCAAAAATTTG
Source organism: Equus caballus (assembly GCF_041296265.1). Taxonomy (NCBI): domain Eukaryota; kingdom Metazoa; phylum Chordata; class Mammalia; order Perissodactyla; family Equidae; genus Equus; species Equus caballus. Next base: position 91,395,712 of record NC_091692.1, read on the forward strand.
GGGGCGAGGGAAACCCCAGGAGAAAGATTGGATGTTCTGTGGATCTATAGTTATGGGGGCAAGAGATTTTCTAGTTTGAATATTAAAGGAAATATGTCTTTAATCTCTTCCCCAAGGTAATAAGGTGGAATAAACCAATAATATTTTTGAGGTTGGAGTAACAACAATGCTTATTATATGCCATGTATTTTGTTTTACATTTATCAGCTCATTTAATCCTCATCACAATGCTATGGGGAAACTGAGGCACAGTGAAATTAGGTGACTTGCTGAGAGTTGCAAGTGATCAGGGTGGGTCAATTCCATGCATAACTATTTCCTCTTTTTACCGATCAGGATTCTGAGTCCTAGCCTGTTTGATAAATTACTGGAGGTGAGCTGGGATTCCAGGGCTGACTGTGCCTTCAGATCTGTGCTCTTTTCATCCCTTTTCTGTAGTAAAGGAGGGGGTGAAATAAAGTCTCTCTGATTCTGTCCTGTGTCCACTTCATTGTTCAAGAGTTTTCTGTCTTGTCTACAGGTCCTCGTCCCTGTGGCCTTCTCGATCCATGGGATTCAAGCCACACACATGCACACATACATATGTCACACATGCACACGTGTCTCCTTTCATTGCTGAAACATCATTACTTGGGCGGTGACAAGGAAGATGGGCCAATTCACATTGTGGCTTATTTTGTTGGTTTTAGGGGATTTTGAAAGGTTTGAAAGAATATTGTTGGTGACAAATAGACATTTTAAAAATGTCAAGTCACTCTCAAAATGGACGCTCCTCCCTTAATAGACTTATGCTGATCGCTTAAATGCTACAACACTTCCCACAGGCAGGCGCCCAGCCAGCTCTGCTCTAGACATTTCAAAAGGCTGAAACGGGCTTTCTCCCACAGAGACAATACTCCAGTGACAGAGCTCTCACATAAATTATATGGAATTAGATGATGGGCAGAGGGAGAGACTTTATTATTCAGAGATAAAACAATCTACCAAAGAAATTGCAGGGCTGGTATGGTGTGGGGGATGGGGCCAATGTGGATTTGGAGCTCTGTTCTGTGCTGACTGTGCAGCCTGCGAGTCTCTGACCTTGAATTTCCTTGCCTGGGATGCATGGGGTCAGACTCCTACTTTCTGCGGATGGTATGTGGGTTGGAGGGGCTAATTGTTGGGCTTAATCCAATGTAGAGGACATAGTTGGAGCATAAAAAGAAATGGCAGCTAAAGTTACTACTATTTCTACTTTGAAAAATTGAAAACAATGATAAACATGCTTGTGGGCAGTCATGAGCCCAGTATCTTAGGATTAAGAGAGAGATTCCTGCCATCTCATAAAAGCCCTCCTGATCCCTCCCAGACTTCAATCCAACCAGGGTTCACTGAGCACTTATGTTATCAATAGACATCGTGTGAATCTCGTCTTCCTAGCAACATGGGGGGAGCAATTGATGCCGCCATTTTGCAGGATGAGACTCCCATCTCTTGCTCCCATGTTGGTGTGTGGTGGAACCAGATTTGGTCTTCTGAGGCTCTAACACTAGCTTGATTGCCCCGTGTAGTCCTCATGTGAACATCAGAACCTAGTTGGACTTCCACTTATCCCACTGGTAGTGGAGGAGGAACTTTGAGGGTATAGGAATGACACACAGTTTGAGTTTGGGGCAGAGATTCTCAACCCCGGCTGCATACAAGGATCTCTTGGGAAGTTTTCAGAACTCCCAAAGTCTAGGCTGCAACCCAGGCCAATTAAGTCCCAATTTCTAGAGATGGCACCAAGGCAGCAGAGTTCCCAATGCTTCCCACATGCCCAAGCTTGAGAACCGTGGCCTTTGGGACCTCTGCAGATTCTACATGTGCACCATCAAGGCTACAGTCGACTATCCCAGTGTCTATCAACTTGCGTGATCATGAGAATCACCTGAAGTGTTTGTTAAAAACACTGGTTTTAGGTTCCTTCCCTGAAGATTATGATCCTTTCCCTCTGGGGTGGCACCAAGACTGAGATTCTAATGCTTTGAATTCAGATGACTCTCATGTTGTGTCAAACTGGGAAACTTAACCTTTAACTGAAGGCTTTGACTCCATTTTAACAGCAAATACTCATGAGAGTGACCCTGAGTTGTTTACAGCTCACAGTCGGCCTCCATACCCGTGGGTTCTGCATCCACAAATTCAACCAGCTGCAGATTGTGTTGACTGAATCTGCAAATGAGAAACCCATGAATATGGAGAGCTAACTAAGGGACTTGAGCATCCGTGGATTCTGGTACCTGTGGGGAAGTGGTGGGTCCTGGAACCAATCCCCAGCGAATATCAAGGGGTGACAGTACTCAGTGGCTTAAATAGTGGGATCAGAGATCATCTTTTCTAGAAAGGGTCTTGGGGATCACCTAGTCCTATGGTCTTATTTTATACATGAGGAAACTGAGTGTCAGACGGAAGTGACTTCTCCAAGATCGCACGTCAAATTAGCTCTAGAAGAGGTGGAGAAGCCAGGCTTCCCTCTCCTCTTGCTTTTCCTCCTCTGGGGCAGGACCTGCTTTGCAAATTTGAAATCACAGAGCAGCCAGAGCGGTCAGCATTTCTGAGAGTGGTCAGCATTTCTGAGCAGGCAGCCAAAATTGCCTTCCTTTTAATATATCCTTATGACAAGGTGGTTGGTACTAAACAAGGTCCCCAGAGGAGCATAAAGCAGCGTTCCCTTTAGGGCCACACCTGCTGGATGAGGCTAATCCATTTTGGTGGACAGCTACCCTCTGCTTAGGCACCTGAACACCTTCATCTTCATTATTAACTCATTAATCACCACAACCAGCGGCAGCACTGTGAAGCCCAGAGGAAAGACAGCCAGGTAGGGGAACACTAGGGTTAGTTTCTACTCACTTTAATAAATTCAGGTTTTGGGCAGTCTCATGGCTAATTTTTGGGACTGGAACTTGGAGACTGTCCACCCTGATGCCCTGTAGAATACTCACAGGTGCTTGACAAAGAAGGAAAGTTCAAGATAATTAGCGCCTTTTGGTGGAGGAAGAATGAGGCAGGGAAAGGTGGCACGGGTTGAGAGTCCTGGGTGAGGGACGTGAACAGATTCCTTGACTGAATTGGCAATAAAGAGTTCAAGTGGTGGTTGGCCCAGTGGCATAGTAGTTAAGTTTGTGCATTCTACTTCAGTGGCTGGGGGTTCGCCAGTTCCATTCCTGGGCATGGACCAAGCACTGCTCATCAAGCCATTGTGGTGGCATCCCACATAGAAGAACTACAAGGACCTACAACTAGGATATACAACTATGAACTGGGGCTTTGGGGAGAAAAAAAAAGAGGAAGATTGGCAACAGCTGTTAGCTCAGGGCCAATTTTCTTCACCACAAGAGAAAAAGAAAAGAATTCAAGTGTTAGATCTGATGCTTCTGCCTTTATGACCCTGGTAAAGTCACTGCCCATTACTGGACCTCAGTTTCCTCATTTCAGAAAACCAGTCTATTATAAGCACCTTCTAGCAATTACCTCAATTCATGAGGATGAATCAGCCAGTGAGGCAAAAGCACCGAGCATTCATCTTACACGGAAAGGGCTGTCACCAGACTAGACTGAGACAGGGCCACCTCTGCACAGAGTGATAACTTGGTACCACTCCAAACTGATATCTATTGAATATGTGCTTAACAATCATTAAGCAATAGAGTTGCTTAATAGTAATTATTAAGCAGCATCAGGAAAAGGCTGCCTCTTGCATAAAAGAAAGGTGGAGAAGGAGTCCACCTACCAGTGCATCACTCAGGTTCTTCAGCATGGCCACCGACAGTTCAGCCGAACCCAGCTCCCTCTCTCACTCTGCAGGACAAGGTCTGCAGGGACTCCATTCTATTCTCCTGAGAGGACCAGTTAGCAGCCACCTGGTATTTCAAGCTCTCTGGGGAGTGTTCACTCTCCATTGGTCCCTGAAGTGGCTCATCAAAATACTTCTTCCCACAGCATTTCGACAACGTTTTCTCTAACTTACATTTCCGGTGATATTACTGCCCCCATAGATTGTTACCAGGCACTGACTGGCTGGCTCAGCCCTTAATAAGACCCCAGGCATTTGGGAACATAATTCTCTGTCCTTTTCGCTTGCATTTTACAAATTGAGATCAGACACATGAGCCTCTCACCATTCCAGAGACGGCATCATCCCGTTTCTCCCAAGTGTACCCGTGTATTCCTCCTCTCACTTCTCTGAGTGAAACTTGTGATTATCCTTGGAAACCCAACTCAGACATCTTGTCCTCTGAAAATCTCTCCCTCTCCTTTCCCTAACACCCCAAAAGCTGTTGTCTTCCCCCTGAACTCTTGGGTAACTTATACACACCCTATTGCAGTACTTACCACGTTGATAAAAGTAGTCCTGAGTTTGCAGTCCTCGTTCGTACATGTGCTACTTGTCAACTAAACCTTGCATTGCTCATCTCTGTGCCACGCAGCACCTGCACATAGTTTGTCCCAAATTATATACTTTGTAATGGATAAACGCATGTGTGTGCACGTGTCTCAGTATGTTTTTTGCTCTAAATCTCTGTACTATTGTTTAATTGTTCTACTCCATAGCAATTCGTTAAAATGATTTTTGCCTTTGAAGTGACATTTTTCTTTCCTGTTTTGAGGAATTGGGTTTTTTTGTGTGTTAAAATCAAAACTTCATATGGACAAGAAATTAAACTTTTCACAGGCATAACCAAACTAATGAGTGGGTACTACAGGGTGGCTGATATGCTATTAATATGTAGCAGAGCCTTCTGGCTGGGTGGGCTGGGACCTAGGCACATACCCTAGGCTCCTCCACAGTTCCTTCCCCTCCTTCCTCCAGTATCTACTTATGGCCATTGATAGACGTGAAATGACCTGTTTTTGAACTGGAGAAGAATGAGAAATTTAGGTTTGGGAAAGGTAAGGCAAAGATGGGAAGAGAGAAGAATGGAGTCTCCCTCCATTTGATCTAGCTGTCCTTACAACAAATTATAATTGCTTCTCTTGCCTGTTCCTGTTCTAAATTATGCACAACTTGAAGGTAGCAGTTTTCTTATTCATTTCTGTATTGTCAGTGACTGCAACATGGCATGTATTTAGGCCAGTCCCGCGGCCGAGTGGTTAAGTTCTCGTGCTCCACTGTGGCAGTCCAGGGTTTCGCCCGTTCGGATCCTGGGTGCGACATGGCACTGCTCATCAGGCAAAGTTGAGGTGGCATCCCACATGCCACAACTAGAAGGACCTGCAACTAAGATATACAACTATGTACCGGGGGGCTTTGGGGAGATAAAGCAGGAAAAAAAATAAAAAAGATTGGCAACAGTTGTTAGCTCAAGTGCTAATCTTAAAAGAAAATAAACAAAAACATGGCATGTATTTAAAAAATATTAATTTAATAAAAGAAGGATTTACTTTTCCCCCAGTGTTTATTTTCAAAATGCCTAACATCAATGTTATATATTTTTAGGTGGGGGCAGCCTAGTCAGTAGATCCTCTAAGATCTTTCTAGAGTTAAATGGAGTTGAATGTCTCTGACATCACCAAGAACAGTGATTTGTTTGTGGCTAGTTCATGATATTCATCTATACACAGAATAAGCCTGTCAGCAGGTGGGGCGGTCAGTCAGCATTGCAGACAGGTGTCCAGGACTGTGTGCCTCTCCTTATTCTAATTCCATGCTCTGTCACAGTAACCTTGGCATTCATTGATTTTGGTCACCCAGCATCCTTGGTTCCAGTGACAGTTACTATTCTTATTCTAGTGGTGTGGGTGGGGCTCAACTCCCCAGCGCTTGGGACCAAAACCCTGGGCGTTACTTTTCCCTGGGCACTTTGCCAGGCTCGAGGATGGACACATGATAAAATCAGAGGCAAAAAAAATTTAGATAGACTTCTGGAAAAGGAACTCACTATTTATTTGCAGTATTTAATTTGAGAGGATGCAGGATCTGAGGCTGCTTCTTCAGATCTGCTTCTTGAGTCTAATGGGGAGTTCTTATCTGAGGAAGGAACCACCATGGAGGGAGGCAGAGCTGAGAGATGAACAGAAAGTGAGCAGGTCCTGTCCCTGATCAAGTCATGTCTGAAAATAATCTTTTGAAATAATCACTTACATGAGATAGTTGCTTAAGCCATTTTGGATCAGGATTTCTGCCATTTGCAACTGAGAGGCCTAACTGAGATACCCATCAACCTTCTGATTGTTAGTGTGGCTTCACTGGATCTTGAGAATGTCTTGGGTAAGAAACATAAGGATTCTGGTTGTTAAAATGAAACCTTTACTGTAAATTAATATATCGTTATTCTCCTGCTAATTTAATCAATGTCAAGTTGTCACTCATGGTTGATCATCTCTGAATAGGCTGAGAGTATTTTTCTTCTGGATCTGTGAGGCTGTGCTGCATACCTGGTCTTCAGGACATTTGCCAAAGAAGTCTTTCCTTGTGACAGTGTCCCTCCAGCTTATAGCCACAAAAAGTGCAAATATATATATATATATATATATACGCACACACACATATGCACATGCATTTGTGTGTATTTGTTCTCCTACGCTAAGTACACTTGAATAATTATTTCAAAGTTACCTTTGCAACATAAGCAACGTCTTGCAGCCTTAAAGACATGTTTTCAGACTCCTTTACACCCAAGAAATCCATTTCATGTTTTCTTCCTTCTGAATGGTCAGTGGGCAGCCATATTGGCAGAAAGATCTTCTGTAGGTTGAGTCTGCTTGACGCTACAACATCTGTATGAAAGATGAAACATCACTTGAGCTTTCATATGGTGGTCTTTATGATGGCAAGGATCCAGATGTATTATTTGCAAAACTGGAGCAAAGTGACTGGGTTGTATTCCCTTTTAACTTGACTATTTGGTACTTTAAAAACCATCCCAGAAGCACAGAAGTGAGGTGGTCAGACTTCTCCACTTCTCTTCTTCTTGCTCAAAAAGGTCTTATGGGTGGGCTTTTTCCATTATTGAATTCTTTCATTGACTACAACTGAGCCCAGAAACTGTCAAGCTGAAATACTACAAGCAAAACCGGTCTCATACTTTTCTCTTATTTAATGGAAGCTTTGGAAGTTAAAGATTTGTAACTGCCTCCCAAGCCAGAAGGTTCAAATATGTTCTTCGGCTTTAGATTTTCATTGTTGGTGTTGCTATTGAGCTCAAAGCAAAACTCTTTGAGCTGATTAAAATTTTATTGTCCATATTTATACAATTTTTGAAAGCACTTACTTCACCAATCTTGTCTCTAGACACTGTGCTGGGCTCCTCAAAGATGAATAAGTCGAGGTCTCTGCTCTCAAAAAGCTCGCAATGCTGGAGCATACCAAAATTAGTTTCATAAGAAGCAGAATGAAACAAATGCTTAAAAGTGGCACATGCCAAGCATGTGGGAGCTCCGGAGAAGAGGCACAAATTCTGGCAGGAAAAATCAAGAGAGGCTTCTCCAAGGCAGTTTTCTTTCCTCTGTGTGTGTGTTAAGTCCTAAAGGACTTCAGAGAACAGGGAGAGTAAGGAAAACTGAAAATCTAGGGGATGCCGTGAATAAAGCTTGGCCTTGTAAAAACAGCTTGCAGATGTAAGGGTGAGAAGGCTACAAACCCAGATGATCCTAAAGTGCACATCAAGCAAGAACAGCTTAGAGAAAACCCATCCTCAGCATATGTGAGGTTTTGGAGACATGTAGGTGAGAGAAGAAGGAGGCATCTCTGGACCTTCCCTCAGGCTCCAGGCTCCCTTCCCCACTGACCTACTACACATATGCACTTGCCATAGACACTCATGTGTTCTAAAATATGAAAATACTTGGGCTTCCCTGGAGATTCATTCGTCATTCACGCCTTCAAGTTTTGTACACTCCATTTTTCCTTGCCTCCAGCGCCTTCTTCTAAAACTTACACCAGGTTGATACACTCTTATTACTCTCGTAATTCAGCTCAAGATCAAGTTCTGGGAAAGTAGTTATTTTTCTACAAGTACCTTTATGTTCCCCTCTGTATTGCTGTTGTTAGTGCCGTCGAGTTGATTCCTGACTCCTAGCTGCACTGTGGACAGCAGAGCAGAGCCCTGCTCTTTTGCTGTGCCATCCTCTCACCTTCTAGCGCTATGTCAGACAATCTCCACTACTCTTCACAGGGTTTTCATGGCCAGTTTTTTCAGAAGTGTGTGGCCAGAGCCTTCTTCCTAGTCTATCTTAGTCTGGAAGTCCACTGAGATCTGTCCACCAGGGGTGACTCTGCTGGTATTTGAAATACTGGTGGCATAGCTTTCAGCATCAAAGCCACATGCAGCTGTCACAGTGACAACGACAGATGGGTAGTATAGCTCCCTGCCTGGGAAACGAACCTGGGACATGGTGGCGAGAGTCCTGAATCTTAACCACTAGACCACCAGGGCTGGCTGGCTTCTTCTGCATTCTCATGAATCTATTTATGTTAGGATCCTTCTGGATGTAAGTGACAGAAACTCAACTCAAACTTGCAAATTCAGAAGAGGGAAATTGTTGGCTTACATAACTAGGATAAGGAGATGATGGAGATTATTTTAAAGTTTAAATGTTATAATTAGGGCATTGCTGGGCTTTCTCTTTGTCTCCTCTTCAGCTTTGCTTACCCCAGCTTCAATCTCAGCAGATCTTTGAGTGTGGAGGCAAGTTGGTCCTTGGCAAGGCTGAGTCTTCCTTGTCTTTACAAATCTCAGTCCTAGAGGAGAGAGACTTTCTTTCTCTCTTTCAGTGCATATATGCTAAATCTCATGGTGGGGCCTCAGTTGCCCCTAGTAGATTTATATGCCCAAATTGAAATAACCTTTGCAGTCAGGGGAACAGATTTGCTTGCTTATCTTCACCCAAGCCACGCAGAATGGATTTCCCTCAAGAAAGAGAGCTTCTATTATCAGGAAAATTGGGAAGGGCAAGCTGGATAAGCAAAAACAAATGAAACAACAAACAAAATACTCATAGTACCAGTCTATCCTTTTAACATTTACCATACCAACTTAATGGTCAGTTTGCCCATCCATCTCCTCCACAAAACTGTAATCCTTGATGGCAGAGATGGGAGCCTAGTCATCCCTGGAGAATGGAACCAGGTACAATGAGTAGGGACACAGTAAGGATGGTTGAATGAATGAGGTAGTCAGTGCATGAGAAAATGAATGAATAAACATGCCAGTGGAATAGATGGATCAGGTAATATCATTTCCATATTATAGTTTTATTCCATCATTTCTAGCCTGGACTACTTTAATAGCTTTTAATTAATCTTCATATCACCAGTGTTGGCCTCCTCTAATCCATTCTTTACACAGCAACCAAATTGATATTTTTTAAAAATGCAAATATTGTCATTTTATTCCTCTGCTTAGAGTCCTTCCTTGCACTTGGGATATTGAGCAAACATTTTTGCAGGGCTTCTAAAGACCCTTATGATCTGGTTTTTGTCTGTTTTTCTAGCCCCGTGTCTTGCTGTTCTCAGTATTTCTAACACCAGCACCCCTTCCATATTCCCAACCCCGAATGCATGTGTACTTTATACTCCAGTCATTTTGAATTACTTTTATTTCTTCACAGGTATCAAGTTCTTTTTTGCTCTCAAGTGTTTGTTCTATCCCCTGGGAGGCTCTTTCCCTCCCCTCCTTCTTCACCTGGCTAATTTTGACTCATGCTTCTGAGCCCAGCTTACACATCCCCTCATAAATGAGAATTTTTTGGACTTCTGACCACTGTCCCTCCTATGTGATCCTGTAAGGCCCCCTCCCCTTACAGAGACACCTATAGTGCTCTATTATAACTTCTTATTTCTTAGTCTGTATCACTAGCTAGACTTTATGATCTGAGGACATGAGGTATATCTGTTTTATTCACTATTGTATCTTCACTACTTAGGTAAGACCTGGCACTGAAAAATGAATGAATAAATGAATGAATGAATGAATGGATTTATTGAGTCCAAACAGTGTGCTAGGCATTTGGTATAGAATGAAGCTACAGGTGATCATGGGACAGTCTTTTCCCTGAAGAAGCTCCCCATCTTTTATGCAGAACAACTGCTATTTAAAGTTTGTAAGTGGCAAAGCATGGTGTTTCCCAGTCTTGGCTCCAGATCCAGGCTCTTCACTACACTTCAGCTGTCCCTATGTTGATACTCAGCTTGGATCCATTTGAAAAGAGCAGCTTGCTGTTGGGCCTGGCTGGGCTGGGGTTGGATGGTGAAAGAACCTGAAAATCTCATGATGGAGTCAAACCTCTGTGAAGTGGTATTTAGGCCAAGAGTCATGTCGCAAATCATTGCTTTCCTATTCATCTGCAGAGAGGATCTATTGATAGTGTTTGATTTTGGAAAACATATTGGGACTAACATTGCATTTCTATTTGTACATTAAAACAGAGGCCTCAAAAAATACCTGAGTGAATAATGAAAGCTGCCTTCACGGTTGGCCTGTTGATTTGCTCGTAGTTCTTTATGGCCAGGCTTAGACTATGAGAGCTGATGCAATAGTTGTTATTGGGAGGACTTAGGAGACCCAAGTTCTGGTCTCAGCCTGACCAGCAGCATCTGTGTGATTATTTTTAGGAAAGGAAGTCCCACCCTAGCCCCTAGAGAATCAGTGTTCATTGATCTAAAGCTGCTATGGAAATCTCATATTCTTTGCCAGTGTTTGGACTACGATACAACCCAATTCTGCCCAAGGAGACAGAAGAGGAAGTCTGCGAGGGGAGGGGCTTCATTTGCAAGTAAAAGGACAGAACCTTAAGTGAGAAGGCATTTAGCATCTCCTCCCTTTTTCATGAGAGGAATATCATTGAAAGGACACAATGTCTGGAGTTGTGGAAGATTTTCTGCGACCTTCAGGCAATAAACAAAGAAGAAGAAAAGGTCAAGGCCCTGAGGATAGCTGACCAGGAAGATTAGAGAGAGTCTGAGTCTGCTAACCAGGTTAAGCCCCAGAACAAAAGCTCTGATCTTCTGGTTCCAAGAGATAATTTAACGTCTTCTTTATTGCTCAGAGCCACTCTACGTTGGGTTTCCTATTACCTGTAGACAAAAAACATTACTAGTGGGTACATATAGAATCAATTAGGTTACAGCTGTTGTGTCATACCAAAGGCAAAACCCAACAAACAAAAATGATCTACTGATGGGAGCAAATCAATGATCCTTCTAGGCTTATCTTGATTTGTTCATCTGTCAAATGGGAAAAATATAACTGACCCTGAGAAATGCTAGTGAGGGAATGAACAATGGTGTTAACTTTTCAGACACTAAGGTGGCACTTTAAGTCTCCATATTTGATCAACTGCTGCTCAATCTGTGTCATGTAGACCCAGTGGGAATTCCTATTTCTGGACAATATGTCAAGCAGGGAAAAGAGCAAGGCCATTGGAATTATTTCTGGGTTGGTATTCTAGATGTGCTACCTAACAAGTTGTGTGGCCTTAACACTGTTATTTCAACATGTTCCAAACAAAGTAACTACTTAATTAATGAACCTCACATCTCCTATCACACTTGGAGGGGTGATATGTTGTTCCCTCAGTTTTACTCTCCTGTCCACGAGAAATATTGCACTGATAGTGATTACATACTTCATTTAACTTCATCTTTAGCAGTTGATTTTGATTCTCCTATCCCCTTAACCTCTCGTATCCAGTCAGTTGCAGAATTAATCACTCTTTTTGTGTATGTTTCCCGAAAGGGAGTTTGGCTGGAGCATTGAGTGAGTGAAGGGCCATAATGTGAGGTGAGGCTATTAAGGTTAAGTTGAAGCCATAGGGCAAAGGGCCTTTAATGCAAGTTAAAGAGTTGTGGTTTTATGCTGTGGGCTCAGGGGAGCTGTAGGAGAGACTCCAGCAGCAGAAGAGGAAACAGAGAAAGCCTAGACAAAAGAAAAGCAAGAGTGAGGCTGCCAGAAGCCAGTTCATCTACCTTCTCTTTGCTTTATAGATACCACCAATCAGTATGTTGAATCCCATAAAACTGTTTGTGGTTACAGAATAGGCCAAAGAGCTAAAAGATTAAAGAAAATTCCAGTGTTTCATTTGGATATTTTGAAAACATAAAAAATTTTGGAGGAGCAAAAATGGTCAGCATGGGCAAAATGGGGACTTTGGAAAGTTTTCCCTTCTCCCAAAAACTTATCCTCCTCACACTAAAGTTTATAAAAGATCTCTGAGTGTAGGTACACTGAATTTTATTTCTGGAGAGAACAAGCAATGGTCAGAAGTCTAGCAAATGGAATCACGTGGATCCATTAAACAATAGAGATAGGGAGGATGTTGGGGAAAAATGGGTTATGCCCCTTTTTCGTAGGTGGCAAACCCAGAAGGGGAAGTGATTTGCCCATTGTTAAATGGAGTCACGTTATGCTTATTAATTTTTCAAGTAGAATAGCAAAAAGAAAAGTTTAAGGCAAAACACCAGTGAGTGTTGGTTTATTATAATGAAGCTTTCCCTCTACTCTCTTTCTTGCAACTTTGTTGAATTTCTATAATTTATGGGGCACCATAAGAGTTTCTGGAGATACAGAAACCTAGATGATGAGAGCCCTTCAGAAACACATTCACAGAACTATCCCTTTATGCATATTGAGTTCATAGAGTTTGCTCGGAATGTGAAAGAAATATACTCAAACCATGTCCAACTGCCGCCTCCCCCTGCAGCTGCCAACTGATGTTAAGTGTCACATGAGAATCAGGTGAATGGGACCCTGTGAAAACATCACCACTTGTAATTGGCTTTGGTGTATATTCCCTGTGGGGAGTTCTGGTGCTGTGGAGCTGGATTGGGTCCAAAGGAACACCTGTTGAGTTGCATGTGGCCCACCCCAGTTCAAGAAGGAAAGGGATCATTTCTCCCTTAGACCACAGAGGCACGTCCAAGGGTTTCTTGCTGCCCCTGGGGCTGTTCCCTGCAAGGCATCTCACAAGTGAGTGAAGCTCCTTCTCCTCCTGTCCCCTTATACTGCAGCAGCTGCTAATGTGGGAAAAGAGAAGAAAATACATTCTAAGGAAGCAAAAGACTTTCCAGAGGGAAGACCATACCTCACAGGTGGGACTCTTCACCTGACTCCCGATCCTCACTCAAAAGTTCCGCCTCCTGTCCCTCCAACACCCAGCCAGCCATCCCTACTCCCCAGCTTGGTATCCTAGTAACACCCTTGGCTTTGTCCATATCCAAAACTCCTTCTTTGCCAGCTATAGGGTAAAGGGTGTTGGAGCTTTCTGGAAGACCAGTGTCACTAACCGTATCAAGGAGACCACCTCTGGTTGCAGAGTAACTGCTAAATGATTTTAAACTTGCCTGTGTTTGGAGTTTCATGAGAGGATCCCATGACAGCTCGTTTACTTGCATTTGCATATAGGATTTATTTACTCAGTTGCTTCATTCATTCACCAACAATGTACTAAATCCTACTATATGCCTGGCATATCCAGAAAGGGCAGCTCATCCTTCTATTACTCACCATGGAGCAGTAGGTGACATCATGGAAATTGGCTTCTAGGAACAGACACACAATAAGTAAGGACATTACCAACTTTCATCAAGTCAGAAATATTATTGATTGTAATGTGCACAATTATTTTATGGGCCACTAAGAAAGTAATGAGATGACAAAGAAATTAAGGTGTGCTGTAGTCGACAGTTGTGATCCTTCCTGCCGCCTGATGCAGTGCAGCTGGGCTGGGTCACACCTGTGTTTGTCAGAGGCCCACTTCCTTTATTCCCCATGGTGATTTCTTGTCTCCTTGGCGTCTTGGATGCCATGAAAGGCTGTTCAGCCAAGACCACAGACGTAACTCCGAAGTAGGGGAGTTAATGGCATCGGGGGAAGGGGAATTGGTGTTTAGTGCCTCAAACGCAGCCCTGTCCCTCAGGGGAACCCAAACCAAGACTCACCATCAATTCTAAGATACATCTTGATTTCAAGGATATTAAAACATAAAAAATATCATCTTAGAAATGACAAAGTATGGTAAATAGTGTTAGTAATTGGTGCTAAGGACTAAAATTAGACGGGCAATTTTAAACAAAGTGTCCAGAGAGAGCCTCACTGATAGATGACTTTTGAGAAGAGACCAGAACATATCAAGATTTATGGATATTTGTGGGAGAATTCCAGGGAGGGGGGGCAGGCCATAGAAGGCTCTGAGAAAGGAGGGTGTCTGGCCTATTCCAGGGACAAGGAGGAGACCAGTGCATCTGGAATGTGGCAAAGGAAATGACAGAAAAGTAGAAAATGAAGTCAGACAAGAAACTGGAGTTCAGGTTGTGTAGAACTTTTGGCCATTTTAAGACCAGAAACTGTTGGAGGGTTCTCAGCAGAAGAGTGATGTGGATTGACTTACATTTTACCAGGCTTCCTCTGCCTAATGCATTGAGGGCAGGCTGAAGAGGGGCAATAGTGGAAGCAGAGAGACTAATTAGGAGGCTACTGCTGATTTGGACAAGAGGTGAGGGTTACTTGGGTCAGAGCAGTACCAGGGAAATTAGTGAGGTGTGGTCAGAATCTGGAAACATCTTCAATGTAGAACTGAGAACATTTTCTCATAGATTGCAAGTGGGAAATGAAAGAAAGGGAGGAGTCAAGGATGACTCCAAGCTCACTATTTTAATTATATTTCTGCATTCCTTTCAAAATGGGTCACATGGCCCTCTGCACACACATACACACATGTACACACCTTCATGACCTTCCAGAACATTCCGTACTTCTCTGGATCACAGATCATAAAGCCTGCCTCTGTCTCAGTTTCTTGATCTGTAATACAGAGATGATATTAATAATGCAGACCTCATGTAGTTTTTGTGAGGATTAAACTAGATAATATATGTAACCTAGGTATTCTATGCTAGGTACTCTTCAATGCATGCTTCAGTGTTGTTTCAATAAATGCTGGCTATTATTTCTATTATTTTTTTATTATTTTCATGTTCAAAATTGTCTTATGTGCTTGCCTATGGATGCCAAGGCTGGGGGAGGTGGGCTTTCAGCCATCTGCTCCTGCCAGGCTGGCCTCTACCCACCCACTTCTTGGCAACCATACTTGGTAAGGAGGAGGAAGAATTGGATTGGTCAGAACCCAAGACAAACAGTGGGTGACCTTGGGCCAGGGAGCAGGGCTCCCTTGTCATAAGGGCAGGAGCCCATGTGTTTCTCTTTCTTGCTCTTCTTCCTTCTTTTTTTTTTTTCCTTTTTTTGAGGGAGATTAGAGCTGAGCTAACATCTACTGCCAATCTTCCTCTTTTTGCTCAGGAAGCTTGGCCCTGGGCTGACATCTGTGCCCATCTTCCTCTATTTTATATGTGGGATGTTTGCCACAGCATGGCTTGATGAGTGATGTGTAGGTCCATGCCAGGGATCCGAATCAGCAAACCCCAGGCCACTGAAGTGGAGCACGTGAGCTTAACCACTACCCCACTGGGCTGGCCCTGCTCTTCCTCCCTCTTGAGTCCTCATGGAAAGTAAACAGACCAGGCAGGACCTGTTTCCTTGGGCTGGGTCTGGCAAAGGGGCTCTCTTTTCCTGGTCCCTTGTAAATGAAGGAAAGAGGGGGGATTCCAAATCCTCTAGTTACTCAACCATCTCTCTTTGGCTGTCTTGCTCAAAAACCACTGTTCTGAGAAGACATTTGAAGGACATGTCCCAGGCACGTTCTATTAGGACTTCCTGTTGAACTCCCCAAACAGCTCCCCATTCTGTGGATGTCAAGACTCTGCCTGCCTTGCCTCCCTCCTCCCCCCTAGTGTCTTCTTAACAAACTATTCTCACCCTTCTGTGTCCATCCAGAAAACTTAAGCTGGAGCATTTTCTCTTTAACACACACAAGGGCTGGACAAGGGCTTCTTTGTCAAGCACATTCAGTGTTACAGACTTTGGTTGTGTTTTTCACATCCCCACTCACTCTCTTCCTCTATCCTTTGTACCACTCTTTTAAGTGATTGGATTTTTATCCTAGAGAGAAAAGGCAGACTCTGTCTGGGCTTCAAATGAGTTCAGCCTTGCTATGCTTCTTAAATGGGAAGACTATGGAGATAGGATGGCACTGGAAAAGCTTAGCTTGGTAGGCAAAGGGACAAATGACAAACAAAGGAGTTTGGAAACAAAATGTCTCTGCTTGCGTGGATGGGCAGGACTGGATGACCCCAGCACCATGGTGGCAGAAAGTTTCATAAGTCACGCTGACTAGTTTACAGCTGGAAGATGCTGGCTCTGCCTGGCTGGTAGTCATATAGGAAAGGTCAGTAAAGGCTGAGTGAGTTAGTTGTGGGATGTGTGGGGCATTAGTTTAAGAGTCCACTGAAAAAGCTCTATACTAAGTGTCTGAGGGGCCTACTTGTATGAATAAGACACAGCTCCTTACTGTCTCTCCAGAAATGACTTCCCATCTAGAAGGGGAGGTAAGGTGTATCTTCGCACAAGTCCACTCTGAATATTTCTCTGATCTCCCCTCATTGGATGACAGCAGGTCTAGGTGTGACACAGCAGAAGCATTGGCCAAATGAGGTGAGCTGTGGGACGTAGGTTCAAACTGGGAATATTGCCCCAGATTGGCAAGAAATAGCCCCAGACTGGAGTGAATACTGGTGATCACTCTGATAAGGACAGTGTGAGGTGAAATCATCAAAAGACCTCTCTGCCCCATAGAATTCTCACTCCCCCTTTCTTCCCATTCACATCTCTCTCATTACTTTTTCCCAGATGTCTTTTTCCAGAACCTTCCATTAGCATGGGGATAGCACATGTCCTGAGGGGTAAAGGCCACTTAACTCCGTGGGCCTTAGTTTCCTTACATATAAAATAGGGTAGTGGAAGGACTTGGAATGCATAAGTGTTCAGATCTCTTCCTGCATTGACATCTTGTGAATCAAAGCTATCTTTTCTTTCTTCATGCTTCTAGGCAGACAATGTCTAAATATTTTCTGTGTTCTGGTTAAAATCAATTGAACAGAGATGCTATGCTTTGCTTCGGTAGCCCATTCTAGATTTTTGTTTACCCTCCCTCCTCTGAGAAAATCAACAGTTCTTCCCCGTGTTTAATTAAGATCTCTCTTTTAGGCAATTTCCTCCTGAGTAGATCTCAGGAATGTAGAGAACAATAGCTAAATGCCTTTTTCAAACAGAGCATTTATATGCTCACATATACAAGTTAATTTTCTTTTACAACCCTATATTTAGTCCCATTTGGGTTTCATTTCCATGCATTTGCTTGTTAATATTCATACTTATGTAGATATATTCCTGGATCCAATGGGAAAGAATATCCCACACAGAAGGTTGGAAATGACAATTTATGCACAGAACTTGATCCTAAGATTGAGGAGAAGTTCATTGGGCTGGATTGCCAAATTAAATACCAAGCTGCTTTTTCTGTACTGTGTGAAAATGGTTATGAATTATATTTTCTCATTTGTCTTCTGCCAAAGGGAGAGTAGAGGTAGAAGCCACACGTGGAAGACGTTCCCTGGCAAGACAGTTGTGAAGAATGACATAAGGTCTCTAAGATGTGACAGGCATCTGGGAGGAAATGGGCCACCTGGATGCCAGAAATGTCAGTCCCTTGCCATGTGGATGCTGTTCTGAAAATGTATTGTTACTGGCAGCCACCACTGGTCCCTTCTGATATATGGCTTCTCTGTCTAGAACTTAAACAAAAAGAAGAACCTAGAGAGGTCTGGTTTTAGGATAGCCACAGCTCTCACGGTACCTGAGAGTTAGGACCCAAAACTAGAAAGCTAATATTTATCGGCTACCTATCACGTGCTAAGTGATGTACTGGTTCTATATGTGTTGCCTTACTGCCTTTTAAAAATGGCCCTATTAAACAGATATGATTGTTTCCATTTTTCAGATAAAGATATTGAGGTTCAGAGAGGACGGGTGGCTTGGCCAGACCAAGTAGATGGCAGAACCAAGATTTAGAAGTTAGATCTGTCTGATCTCAAAGCTCATATTTAGTTCTGCTTAATAGGGTCTCAGTAGTTTGAAATGAAGAATATCTTGAACATCTTTGAGATGAAGAGCTTTGAATAACCTCTCTGATTAGTCTCTTTGGCTAAACCTCAGTCAAGATTAATGTTTAAACAGGTTGTCTTAGCTTTGTTCCACTAGAAAACAAAAGCTGAAGTAAGAATTCTATGTTAAGGCTTTATTGGGAGGTGCAATACAACGGTAGTTAGAAAGAGGATAAAGGGAAAGTGAGACATGGACTGAGCGAAAGCAGATACAAGGAGGTCCGTTACTGAACTGGCCACAGATTCACAGGAAAACCTAGCTCATGATTGGCACAAAAGACATCTTTAGTAGGCTAAATGGCAGCACTTCACCCGGAAATGGTCAGCCAAGGGAAGAGGGAGGAATTTGTATCTCCCAGCTCCTCCCCATCTTCTTCTTACCACATTTGCCCTGTAGGGTATTATGTTAGCTCATCTGCACTTCCAGGTGGTGTTGCCCTACATCTCCAGGTGGCCCCTGAGAAAGCCAGACTCATGTCTCATGGTGAGGTCTTGCGTCTGAAATCAGAATTGGCAGGAACAGTCAGATCATCCATGGGTCCAATTGGGTTGGCCCTGGATGTTGGATGTACAGGGGTAGGCATAACAGAGAATGTCCACTCACTATCTTAGAACACCTGGATCTCATACTGTGATACTAGAAAAGACGAACTCATTTCCTCCACTTCGTCAACGTGGTGACCAATTGCAAACGGCCAAAGATCTAAATGGAATTAACAAACTCAGTTAGAGTCCCTGGTACTATAGCTGATCCTGGAAACCATTGATGTTCCTCCTCTCTTTCCCTATCATTCATTTGAGACTTTCCTTACCTTTGGACAGCACACTGGCTGTTCTAGGTTGCTTGCCTTGTGACCCAGATCTTCACTCCAGAGGGATCTGAGCACTTAATTCCTGGAGCTTGACATCGAATCGACCATTTACAATACACAAGAGTATCAAAGGATACCACAGTGAACACCTGGTATCTCAATAAACTCTTTCCTTCCCCCATTGTGTGGGAACCCTGGGAATCAGGGTCAGTTACATTCAGCAGTTCCACATCTCTATTCTTTTCCTGCTGGCTTGTTGGTGTGGGGAGCCCAAAGCGGCCATGCTGTAGTCACAGTTCCCTGTTCAGTTCTCTCCTTTGGAACTAGGACATTAAACCAGGTAGATCCTAAGACTGAGGGAGTAGGAAGCACAAATTCTACAGGTGGGTCATTGGGAGTGATGGAGTCAGGGGCTAACTCTACTTTCCAATCTGTGGTTCCTGTGCTCATTTATTCTAGCTGTCGAGGACACAGAACCATATACCAGTCATCGGTTCAGTACCGGAGTAGGCAAACCTATTCTGTAAGCGGCCACATGGTAAATATTTTAGAATTCGTGGGCCACACCATCTCTGTTGCAGCTACTCATATCTGCCGTTTTAGTATGAAAGCAATCACAGACAATACGTAAAAAACTGGGCATGTCTCAATAAAACTTTGCTTACATAACAGGCATTGGGTCAGATGTGGCATGCAGACGCTGGTCTGCTGACTCTTAATTTAATTTTTGTACACCAAATCCTGGAAGTCAGTGTTCAACTCTATGAGGTGTTGTTTCCAGGTTGGTGTCTCAGCTGTGCCTTTGAGTTTTTGAGCAATGATTCTTTCAGACCGCTGGCTTCTGGATGGTGGGATACACAGTTAGATCAGGGAAACTTATGGCTATAGGCACATTGTTGCCTCTTTATATTAAATGGCTGTCTGGTCTGTGGCAAAGTTGTGTGGGATAGCATGGGTCAGACATTTTGTAAGTCCTGAGATGCTAATGTTGAAGGAGGCACTGTGGTCAGAGAAGGAAAACTAATATCTGGAGTTTGTAACAATTCCAGTAAGGACAAATCACTGGTCCTTCAGGGTGGAAGGTGCTTGATGTAATCAACCTCTCATTTAGTGGCCCACTTATCTTCCTGAAGAATGAAACCATATAGAGGATTTGTGTTGGTGTCTGCTGACATGTTGGACATCCAACAGTGACAGTGGCTATCATCTGAGATAGAGGAGACTCATATTGTTAAGTTTATGCATAAACCCCCTATGTGCTGCCATAGATAAGGTGTTCATGGGCTCATTGCACAAGCACTGGGGGGACCGAGGGGAGAGGCTGGCTGACGTCCACAGGAGAAGTTATTTCATTCACTTGGCTGTTTAGTGCCTTCCGTGTGTCAGATGAGCTCTGCACATTAATTTGAGATATAAAGATCCACCGACTTTGTAGCCAGTCTTATTGAACTAGTCACATACATATTTCCTAGATTTCCTTTTTCCTAACCTTCTAGCACATGCCTACCAAACTCCTGACTAATTGTCTAGGCCATTAACCACTACCCAGGCGTCAGTGTGGATCCGTACCTCAGTCTCCCCTCCCCTGCGAGTAAAGTGGATATATGATCGTAGATCTGTCCATCTGCTTCTCCTCTGTAGATTTATAGCCAAGATGAGGCTATAATGAGGCACCTAAGTTTTTTCCCCTTCTGTCAGTTGATCATAAGGATACCTCCCTCCCTCCCTATTGGACCACTGTGAGACCAAGAGGAGACATTTGTGTAATTGACATAAGTGGCATGGATGTCTGGCCTTCTGTAGTGAAGTTTTCTCAAACCCTCTGGATCTGCTTCAGCCTTGTTCTGCATATACACCATCCACTGTACAATGCATCACTGCTCACCTGCCTGCACTTACAACTTTATCGATGTAACAACTACCAAACCATAATGGGCAGGTCAGACAGCATAAGCATTTGGTGTTTCATGGCCATACTCTTAGTCTCTACTCCTAGGAGCTAAGTTTTCAAACAGAGAATATTTCTCTGCTGCAGAGGTGATGGCATTGTTCCAGAATTCTAAGAGCCTGCACCATAACTTTCCTAATGGGGCTTGTCAGAGGCTCTAAACACCATTGTTATCTGCTGTGGAGACCTCAGCACCATGGGATCTGCCAGGTCGTAAAGCTCAAGTGATAGAGAAATTTATACTAATTTCTGGACCTGCTACAGAGCCATCTCTTACTCTGGTCCCCTCGTTAAAAGTGGAATCCTTTGAATCACTCAATTCCTGTGTAAGAATAAGCTTCCCAAGGGCAATATATACAGCCCTCAAAATCCAAAAAAAATGCTGTGCTTCTTTTTTAGTGTTAAAAGTTGAAAGTTGGAACAAACTCAGCCTTTCATTAGAAAAAGCTGATTGAATAATAATATGTACCCTACAGGTGACTTGAGAATATTCATTCAATAGTGCATGGAAAGTGCTTAGCAGAGTGCTTGACACATAGTAAGAATTTTCTTTCCAATATTTATTACTAGCACCATAATTTTAGAAGTTGCTAAAATAAAACCGTGGAAAGAACAGATTTTCCATGTTAGGAGATATCTTTGTTAAGGCTTCATGTTGGCTACTGCAGAACTGGCTCTTGGAACAGTTAACAAAATCTTCTGGACACTTGGTTGCAGAATATTCTTTTGACACCATTCCCCCTGTTGTGTTCCTCCCTAGCATTCATTCATGTTCAGACGTCTGGATGGCATTATCTTCTTTTCTCCACTTTGCAAATGATTATTCATCCTTCAAGGGCCAGGCTAAATTTTAGTTCCCCTCTGAAAATTTCCTACCTACTCTAAGGAAGCTGAAGTTCTCTTTTCTGTCTGGTCCTATTAAATCTTGTCTATGACTCCACTACATTGTATTACATTTATCTAAGTTCTGTCTCCTCCAATTTGTGGACTTTGTAGGACCAGTAATATATCTTAATCATCCTCAATCTTCAAGGAATAACAGAAAGCTTGGAATAAATTAGGTGCTCATTAAATATTTGTTGAATAAAATTGATGAATGAATTTATGATGTTATACATGAGTTTATCTTTATGACATTCAAGGTATTATATTTTCTGCTCAAAAATAGGGATAATAAAGGACTTTATCACAATCTGGGATACCCTCACTCCATCTCAAAAGAATATTGACTAAATTAAAATGACAAGCCATGCTATTCAGGTCCAAGATGTACTCTGACTCCTCAGGAAATAGAAGGGGAGAGTAAGAGGCGCTATTAGTTTGTAAAGTTGTAGTAATTAAAGCAGAATAGTACTGGCATAAAGAGAGACATATAGACCAATGAAACAGAATAGAGAGCTCAGAAATAAATCCACATGTATTTGGTCAACTAATCTTCAACAAGGTTGTCAAGAATACACGATAGGGAAAAGATAGTCTTTTCAGCAAATGGTGTTGAGAAAACCGGATATCCACAAGCAAAAGTATAAAATTGGATTCTTATCTTACACCGCACGGAAAAATCAACTCAAAATGGATTTAAGATTTAAATGTAAGACCTGAAACAATAAAAGTCCTAGAAGTAAATATAGGATAGAAGTTTCGTGATATTGGTCTTGGAAATGTATTCCATGGATATGACACCACACAAAAAGAAGCACAGGAAAAAGGAAGCAAAATTGACAAGTGGGTCTACATCAAACTAAAAAGCTCCTGAACAGCAAAGGAAACCATCAACAAAGTGAAAAGGCAACCTATGGAATTGGAGAAAATATTTACAAACCGTATGTCTGATAATTGATTTCCAAAATATATAAAGAACTCTACAAAGAAATAGGAAAAAAACAAATAACCTGATTGAAAAATGGGCTAAGGACTTGAATAAACATTTCTCCAAAGATATACAATGGCCAACATGTATATGAAAGGATGCTCAACATCACTAATCATCAGGAAAAAGAAAATCAAAACCACAGTGAGATATTGCCTCATACCAGTTAGGATGGCTATCACCAAAGAAACAAAAGATAAGTGTTAGCAAGGATGTGGAGAAAAGGGAACTCTGTACACTATTGGTGGGAATGCAAAAGGGTGCAGACTCTGTTGAAAACAGTATAGAGGTTTCTCAAAAAATAAAAAAAAGAACTGCCATATGACTCAGAAATCCTACTTCTGGGTTTATCCAAAAGAGTTAAAATCAAGTTCTTGAAGAGATATATCTGTGCTCCCATGTTCTTTGTAGTATTATTCACAATGTCAACGATATGGAAACAACCCAAATGCCCATCCACAGAGGAATGACTAGATAAAGAAAATGTGGCATACGCATACAATAGAATATTTTATTCAACTTTAAAAAGAAGAAAATCTTGCCATTTGCACCAACATAGATGAACCTAGAGGAACCTGTGCTAAGTGAGATAGGCCAGTCACAGAAGAACAAATACTGCGTGATTCCACTTACATGAGGTATCTAAAATAGCCAAATTCAAAGAAGCCCAGAATAGAATGGTGGTTGCCAAGGGTTAGGGGGAGGAGGAAATGGGGAGTTGATAATCAACACATATAAAATTTCAGTTATGCAAGATGAATAAATTCCAGAGGTCTGATGTACCTATTGATAACAATACTGTATTACACCCTTATAAATATGCAAGGAGGGCAATCTTATGTTAGGTGTTCTTACCAAAATTTAAAAATATTTAAAAGTTTTAATTAAAAAGAGAGAAACTGAAAGAGGAATCTTAGATCACTCATAAGTGGTCTTTATTTACGTGAACCTGGCTGAAAACAGTGCTAATCAATTCACTTGGAATCCGGTCTTTTCATTGAGATTGTAACATTTGAGCATATTTTGGAAGGACATGTAGGAGTTTTCCAAGCATGAATTATGAGTATGTGGAAGTGAGGATGGAGGAGAGTGGGTATGGGTTTAGAATCCACACAGAGAGATGCATGGAACTGCAGTATTTCAGAGGGAACTTGCAGTGGCTCTGTAAAGCTGAGAGGTAAGCTGAAAGGAGGGGGATGGTGAAGGAGATTGATAGCTGGGTAGAGAAGAGCCATATAAAAAAAGTATTTTTCCATTATTCTAAATGGTTTTAATTTTACCTCAAGTTTGGGCCTTGGGGACATATTGAAAGGTTTAAGTCATTCAGCAATATCTTGGATATCAATAGGAAGGATGAAATAGAGAAGAATTCGTGTTGGAAATCTGTGGATGCCAACCACTCGCCTCTCTTTCCCACTGCTTTCTAACCACTTAAGAAATGGACTTGAAGATGGAAGGGCAACATTACTTATCATTGGTCCAGACGAGTTCTCATTATTCCTAAGTGTTCAGGGCTCTTTGACAGAACCAAACTCAAGAAGGCAACTTGAACTGAAGTCAAAATGAGGCCTCTTCCTACCTGCCTCCAACTTAGTAAGGCAGCCCACATGTGGCAAAAGCATAATCTATCAAGAAGACATCTGCCCAGTCCTTGAAATACAGGTTATGCTGTAGTTCACATACCAGTGTCTGATACAGTAGAGGGGACGAAAGCATCAACATCCAGGTTTGCACGGGCTTTTCAGGGCAGTGGCTCCACCCTCCTCTCATGTTGTCCAATGTGTGTCACACCTCTGAGGTACATTACTCAGATGAGCCATTCTCTTTCCCAAGGGAGGAGTAGAGGGGCAGGTGGGGCCAGATGACCTGAGTTGCTCATTCCAACTCTGCTCCCCTTGGGAATGAAATGGAGTTTCCTCATCTTTCTTTGGAAACTGAGCTGGGAAGGGAAGACAGAGGAAGGATGGGAGATAGACAAAAGTTCCCACCTAACAGTATGCCTAGACACAAGAAAGCCAATAAAAAGATTATGACATCAATAATCTGCCTAAGAGATGATGAGACCCTCAGAATGTCTTTTGTCTGATACTCTCAGAATGGAGAAGGGGGTATCAGGCAACATGGTAGCTACATACATTTCACAAAAGCATCCTCCTTAGAATCTGCTTTTCTGGATTATAGCCCTATCCTTGCCATTGATTCATCCTGTGACTGTGACAGCTCAGGTCACCACTCTGAACCTCAGTGTCTTTATCTACACAACAAGCAGATTAGAGTGGATAATCTGTATAACCCCTTTCCACAAAATCTTCAGCTTGTTGACACTTTTTCGCCGAGTCAAACTTTTTGGATTTTCTTCTGCTATCAAAAACTGCACAGCATAAAACTTAAATGACCAAGAACCTATTAAAAAATTAGTAGTTGCAACCCCAAGGAAATGAAAAGTTTAACAAGGGTGCAAACAGGGCTGGCGTTTAAATGGGGAAGAAGCATTCACATAGAACCCTTAATTGGTAGCTGGGGCAGCCTGAGTTAGGCAGCTAACAAGCTAAACAATTTTGATGACATAAAATTAACACCAGGACATAGGAAAAGCCTGTTTTATTTGCTATTTTATGTGTTATGTGACAATTTAATTAAACTTTGAAGGGATCCAAGCAGTTAATTCCCCAGAGAAATAAACTAAGAATGACTTTCAGGCCTGTCTCCTAAGGAGTTAGGCAAGGGAGTACTTTTACATTTTATAATGCTATAAACCCAACTTTTACCTTGAAATTAATGAGTGTGATTAAATAGTCTTGGCCTTGCCTATATCCTTTCTCCTCTGGGGATTGACTTGAAGCCCCTTGGGGTTTCCAAATGGAACTGTTAAAGGCAGTTTGATCTCACCTCCTGGTCTGTAGAATGAACCTTCAATATATGCAGCACTGCAGGCTTGCCCTGGGCATTTCTGCTTTCTCCTCTCAAGTACTAGTGGAGATGTGTTGTTAATACAGTAATAATAATAACAACAACAACAAAATCATCAGCCAAAAAAGGCTAGGTTATGGTGCAATAACAAACAGCCACAACCTCTCAGTGCTCCAACAGAAAAGTCTATTTCTTGCTCATACTTCTCGTCCACCCAGGATTCTGATTGCTGTTGATGCCTCTCTAGGACCCAGGTGGACGGAGTAGCCATTACCTGGATTGTTTTGGTCTCAGTGTTATAAGGAAAGGAAGAACGCTACAGGAGTATCAGCTATAAAAGCTTCCATGTGGAATGGACACTTGTAAATTCCACTCAGATTTCATTAGCTAGAGCCAGTCATATGATCAGCCCTAATAAGGGGTTCCAGGGAGGGAAAACTGAAACTATTTGGTGGACAGCACCTCCTGTGTGCTTGGCTTTGTCCCAAACAACATATGTATACGCATGCATATGTGTGTGTATGTAAGGGTGTGTATATATCTAGATAGCTCGTATATAAGTGTGTAAGAAAAAACATATATACATATATGCATGCATATATATGTACATACATATTCATTTAGTATAATCAATAATATAAAAATGTCTGTGCAGTAGATTCAAAAGATCTTAAAGTCTGGCATCTCAGTATGTGCCAACATGATGCTTTCTCAGCTGTGTGTCTTGGGCAAGAAAATTAGCGTTTAGTTTCTGTATTTTTCATTTGTGAAATGGAAAGGATCAAATTGCCTAATTCACAGGGCTGGTGTAAATATGTAATGCAGATGACATTATTTCATAAATGATCAACAGGTGTCAGTTATTTTTATCTGCAAGGAAAGCTCAACACATTATCCTAAAAAAAGAAAAATGAACGTGAGACTGATTGAAATTAAAATTGGCCGACTCTCGTCAGAAAAAGTAGGTCTGCTTTCTTTGGAATAAATAAAGACTTGACTTGACTTTAAGCTGTGTGTAATCTTCACTTCTACTCTCATCTGCAGGTCTGTCATCTCAACTTCTAAGTTCCCTCTTTGCTTAAGCTGCGTTTTTCTCTGCAATTCTACAGCATTTACTCTTCGTCCCATTCAGCCAGGTTTTAAGAGTGCAGTGTTTGATATTGCAATGATCTAATAAAGTCCTGACTGAATGTAGGACCTCTAGTTCAGGTTTGAAGCCCTAGAGAGTGGCCATCAGGCCCAGGAGCATGGAGGTGGGAAGAAAACTATTATCAATGGGGTAACTGCTATGTGCTTAGTAAATAATATGTTAACTTTATAAATATATTATCTGATTTGATCCTCATAATAATTCAATGAATTATATATGATCACCCCTTTGCTATATGAGGAAGCTGATACTCAGGTTCCTAGTGGAATAAGGAAAACAGCGCTGCTTATTGAGGATTCACAACAGGATGAGCACCTGCTGTTTGTCAGTCAATATAATAATCACACACTCACACAAATGTATATCACTTAGCACAGTGCCTACACATTAGCCACTTAACAAACGTTAAGATCTGGGTTAGGAAAGAGCAGGGAGACATTTGAACAAGAGGCTAAGGAGCTTGTCCTTATTTCAGTACCATTTCCGGCACAGAGTGGCGTTTGACCATCAGTAATACAGGTTGGCAACTGTATGTGAGATGAGGGGTAGGCAGGGAGAGAGACTGAAGATGGGGAGGTCATTTGAGAGACTGTTGATGTAGCTCAAGCAAGTGGTAGTGTGCTCCAGGACTAGGGAGGTGACGATGGAAACAGCACTGGGCAGCAGGGAGGTTCCATAAGAGATGTTATAAAGTCAGTGTTGAAAGAACTAAGCACTAATAGATGTGAGGGCCACAGAGGGGAGAGGCATCCAAGGCTGGCCAGCTGTAGATTCTGGGTGCCTAGTAGGATAATGGGGCCATTTCTAGCAATTGGGAGGCTCATAAAAACAGGTAGTTTGGGAAGAGATATGACAAATTGATTTCTAGTGTACTGTATTTGAAGTATAGACAAATGATCAAATAGAGCTACCTGGCAGATGTTGGGCCCTCCAGAATCAGGAAGTCAGGAGAGAGAATTAGCTGGACCTGGACATTTGTGTATAAACAGCAGAGGGTTGAATGTTAAAGCACGAGCAGTGAGGAAGAATTTCCCAGGGGGAGTGAGTAGATGCAGAAGATAAGAGATGTGAGAGTGGGACCTAGACGAAGCAGCAAACAGGAGATGAGAAGCATTGTAAAAGTTGGGCAGGGGGCTGGCCTGGTGGCACAGCAGTTAAGTTCATATTCTCTGCTTTGGCAGTCCATGGTTCACAGGTTCGGATCCTGGGCACAGACCTATACATTGCTCATCAAGCCATGCTGTAGCAACATCCCACATACAAAATAGAGGAAGATTGGCACAGATGTAAGCACAGGGATAGTGTTCCTCGAGAAATAGGGGAAGATTGGCAATGGACATTAGTTCAGGGTCAATCTTCTTCACCAAAAAACAAAACAAAACAACACAAGAAAAACCCAAAGTTGGGAGGACCACGGGAATTGAGCTACCATAATCTGGACTCAATTCACTAGGCTCTGATGAAGCATTGAAGGTCTTTTGAGTAGGAGATTGTCATGGGAGCCAAACGACAATCAATGGCTAAGAATAAGGGTGTGATCCACAATGGAGGTGCACAGAAAGCGAGGAAGGTGCTAGTTAGGAAAGGTGGCAGCCTGCGAGGTGCGTTCTTCGTAGACGCTTGGATGTGCGGTGAAAGAGAGAGAGAAAAGTAACCCCACATATTGGGGAGGGGAAAAGGAGGCTTGTTTCTTTCAAACCAAGGAAAGCCAGAGCTCTTCTTAAAGCTGAGGAGAAAAGTCCTAATAAAAGAGATAAAGACACAGGTGAGAGAGAGAGGAATTGATACTGCAGGCGGCACAGCAAGCAAATAGGCTGGCATTGAGGGTGAAGGTGGAGATAATCCCAGTAAGTTTTGGTAACAAAGGGGTCCAAAAGAGAGAGATGGTGATGAGCAGGCGCACTTTATCTGGAGGGAAAGGAAGTTTAAGTCGCTGGAGTCTCACAGTCTGCATCTCCTCAATGAAAGAGGAGTTTAGTGCTTTTGCCAATCGTACTAGCCTCGGGTTAAAATTAGGTTAACTTGACACTGCTAAAGGGAAAGCTTCGTCTATTGTCAGTTTTAGCAGGGTTAGAAGCGCCTGATCGTGCAGAATACACAGAACCCAGGATATGGTACAAGACTAGCACGGAGCAATACTCAATAAATGCACAGTCAATAAATATCTGTTTTGAAAATTATTTAAATTTGACTTATCTTTTCTCTAATGTCTCTCTCTTTCCTAACTTCCGACTAGATGCCAAAGGGAGAAAGGAAAACTATTTCTGAAAAATCTACTCTGTGTTACCATCTTTTATTTCCAGTGTCTTGTACTTGATCTTAGACATTATCCCAATTCTTCTCAGAGTCACACGGTTAGTAAGTGGCATATCCATGGTTCAAACTATTGTTCACTTGTCTCCAAAAAGCATGTATCTTCCCTCCAGCATGAGAATGCCATATTACTAATTTTAATGACTGGTGTCATGTCTCACGTCCACTTAATACCTACACTTTCCCTTCAATTGCCTCGGAGCTCTTTTTCTCTTTTTCGGGTTTGCTCCTGCTCTCTGCCTACCCCCACCTCAACTCCAATCTCCTGCATTTCCAGGAAGAGCTGGCCATGAATGTATTACTGATGTTAAGAATCACACCGTGTCAGCATGTGGATCTCTCTCTCAGCTTATCAAAAGAAAACAGCTTTTATTTGTCATGCTGAGGAAAGATTGGGATGATGAAAAAGAAGTAGGGAAAAGTGTGGAGGGAGGAATGAGATAAGAGTAATGGAGAGCTGTGAAGCAGGCTGTGAAAGGACAGAGGGAAAAGTGAGGAGGTGGGAAAAGGCAATGGCTGTTGGGAGGTGAGAGGAAGAAGTGGAAGGGGAGGGAGGAATGGAGGAGGAGGACAGAGGAGAAAAGATGTGTGGACAGAGGTCAACACAAGTGAGAATGCAAGTGAAGGATTGCCTTCAACTGGGTGCGGGAACCTCATCTCCATCAATGTGAATTTTTGCTACTTAGGAACCACAGCAGACCAAGTCTGTGAAGATAGGAGACAGTCTGTTGGACGCTTAATGATTTATAACGAGTACACGAGAATGCCATTAAAAACTAATTCATCACCGACAGGCTAAATGATTTGCAAACGTCTGCTCTGCAACAGGACCCTCTTGGGAAGAGAATTTCCAAGCACTGAAAAGTTCTTCTAATGTAGGTACTGCAGATGGGAGTTAAGATACAGACACCAGCATTTGGGTCATCAGCTTTCCATCCAAAGTGATTAATTAAGGTGACGCCTAAATGTTGCTTTTTGACCTGCCCAGTTCATGTGCTGAAACTTTCTCTAAAGCTTGGTACCCTGCAGAGTGATACGCAGATTCAGACATGGCTGTCTCCCACCCTGGTGGTTCTGTTCCCTGAAATGACTAAGTTTCTTAGAAATGGTAGGTCTCCACCTCTGCATCTGCTGACCTGACCTTCTATCAGACAGCAAATCCAGACATGAACGAGCTCTCAGGCTAAATATCTTCACTTCACTTCTTGCCAAGGACTTGACAGTGGATCACATTCTTCTGGGACTGACCTTGGTTCTCCTCCCATCCTTCAGGCAACTCCATTCCAGGTAATCCTTAAATTTACCGTTTTAGGTAATAACCTGTGGCTATTGGTATCTTGTCCTCCATACTCTGTGCTTACTTCTGAATTAACCTGCAGCCAGGGCAGATAGCTTTCAACATGCTTACAGCTTCCCATGTCTTATGAGTTGAATCATGTTCCTTAAAAAGATGTGCTGAAGTCCTAACCCCCAGTACCTCAGAAGGTAAGCTTATTTGGAAATGAGGTTATTGCAGATGTAATTAGTTAAGATACAGTCATACTGCAGTAGAGTGTGCCCTTAATCCAATGTGACCGGTGTCCTAATAAGAGGAGAAGAGAGACACATGGGGAGGAGATGGCCATGCAATGATGCAGGCAGAGATGGGAGTGATGAATCCACAAGCCAAGGAACGTCAAAGATTATCAGCGAATACCAGAAACTAGAGGCAAAGA
Source organism: Equus caballus (assembly GCF_041296265.1). Taxonomy (NCBI): domain Eukaryota; kingdom Metazoa; phylum Chordata; class Mammalia; order Perissodactyla; family Equidae; genus Equus; species Equus caballus. Next base: position 91,426,446 of record NC_091692.1, read on the forward strand.
AGTATTCTTTTCTACAGGTTTTAGAGGGAGGACTGCTCTGCTGACATCTTGATGTCAGACTTATAGCCTCCAGAACTGTGAAACAATAACGTCTTGTTGTTTTAAGCCACTCAGTTTGTGACACTTCATTAGAGCATCCCTGGGAAACTGTATCTCTCTCCTTTGCTTGAGGACATTCTCTGACATAGTGGGAGCCTGCTCCATCAAGTACAGACACAGCCTGATAGGGTTAGAGAGTGTGAGAACTCTTCAGTATCGGGTGATGAAAGCTAATGGATAAATGCCCCAATTTCCTCATCTCTTGGCCAGATGATTTTGAAGTTGGCTCTACAGTTTCTAAAGGGTCCCCTGAGGGACTGAGATCCAGAAAAGAGGTGATGGTGGTGTAAATCAGGACAAGAGCAGTGGAGGTGTGTACAAGTGGCTGGATTTTGGATGAACTTTGAAAGTAGAGCCAACAGGATTTCTTGGTGTATTAGATGAGTGTGAGAGAAAGAACACGTGGACATCTCCAAGGTTTTAGCTTGAACAACTGGAAAGATAATGTTGCCATCAATTCCAATGGGGAAGTCTGAGGGGGCTGGGTTTTGCTAATCTTTCCTAGTTGAACCCATTTGAATTCTGTAACTTGGTCTATTTCACTACTATGGTGGAATAAAAATGTCCACAAGCTCTTTGCCACTCTTCCCATCAAGAAGAGTCTAAGTCCCCTTTCATGTGGACTTTGGGCTTGGCCTGTGACTTGTTCTGGCCAATGGAGCATCAGCAAAAGTGACGCAAGCAGCAGCTTTGTAAACGCTCACACATTGTCCCTTTCCCAGAGGCTGCCAGATAAGGAAGCTGAGATAGTCTACTGGAGGATGAGAAGCTCCAGGAAGGAGAATCAAGATGTCTCCACTGACAGCCAGCACCAAATGTCATACAATCGAAGCCAAGCTTGGATGTTCCAGCTTCAGCTGAACCCCCACTGATTGCTGCCACTTTGGTGAGCCCGGGGAAGATCAGCAGAAAGACCACTAGGTCACCCCACAGAATTGTGAGAAATAATGTGTTGTCTGAAGTCATTAAGTTTTGGAGCAGAAACAGGTAACTATACAAATATCCAGCAATCCTGTCAGAGTCTGTCGCTAGAAAGCAACCTGAGCTTCATGCTCTGCGCCTCAGCCACAAGCGGCCATGTTCTTGCAATCAGCTCGCATCCCTGGAATAACAATCTGTCTTCTTCTTATTTTTGATGGTCTCTGTGTCCCTTTCAGGGATCAGCTCAAACCCCATATTATCCCTGAAGCCTTCTTCAGGAAACACAGCCTACAGATCTTCCGACGTTTTCGTGGAAGACAGGGGAATTCAGCTGAGTCAGAGAAACTCAGCAACTTGGAAATAATCACAAACAACCTCCCTCATCTTACAGAGGAGAAAATTGAGTCTCAGAGAAGTGATGTCTCCTGCCCAAGGTCACACCAATTGGTTCATGATAGTACAGAGACATGGTTAAATGTTCTGCCTTGAGTCCTGGCTCTGCCCATTCGAAAGCTGTGTGTCCATGGGCAACTTCGTTATGCTTCAGTTTCTTAATTTTTAAAATTATATAAGAATAAGTAACTTTGTCATAAGGCTGTTATACTCTCTATGAGGTAATATACTTATGATGCTTAGCACAATGCCTGGCAGATGGTAACTTCTCAAAAATATTAATTAATCCTCTATTGAGTACTAGATACTAGTCTAGGTGCTGGGGGTACTGAGAAGAATAAAACAGACAAAGTCTTTGTCTCTTTGTAGCATATTTTCCAGGAGGAGACAGACCATAAACAAAAAAGGAAAATATAAATAGGATGTAATGTCAAGTAGTGATAGTAACTATAACAATAAACAAAGTAAGATGAGGCCTAGAAGGATGTGTATGTTACCTGGATAGGTGGGTTAGAGAAGGTGTCTTTGAGGAGGTCCCATTTGATTAGGGGCATACATGGTAGCTGCAAGAGCATCATCACCATCATCCCCATTGTTGTCATGGTTGCCATCATTCTCATTACAGCTGGGATTGAACACAGGCTCTTGAAGTCAGGATAAAGCTCTTTTAGCAACATCATACTGCCGCCCAGTGACTGAGTACAGAAAAAGAATTTATAAGCAACCAATCAACAAACAAAGAATAACAGCTAAAATACAAAGCTCCAGTGCATCCCTTCACTCCAAAGTCAGGAAAAAGCTACACAAATAGGTCAGTAAAAACAAATCCTCCTTTCAGAATATCCAAAATATTGGTGTTTGGAAAAGTGACCGTTTCTGGTTCCTGCAGCCATTCAGTCTGATTGTAGCTTGCAAATGCCACTCCGGTTTTTTCTCCTTCCTGGCTGAGTATGTGTGTGGGGACTCCAAGGGAAGGAAAGTCTCACTGGGTTGTGCTGTCACCGAGAACAATCAGCCGGAAGGTACAGTGGTTAGAGGCACAGGATTTGGAAGCAGAGAGAACTAAGTTTTAGTTCTAGTTCCACCACTTACCAGTGGGTAATTGGGCAAGAAGATAAACTGCTGAAACGTGAGCTCCATGAAGGCAGGTCTTGCTCACCTGGACAGCACGTGCTCACACTGTGCAGGGGCTTCAGTGGATTGATGAGTGAGTAACTGACGATTCATCTCACACCTCTAATCTTCAACTTTCACATATTCAAAATGGAAATGATATTATACACAGCAAATTTTTGTAAGTTAAATGATAAAATGATTATATAGCACTTAGCACAATGCCTGGCACACGGTAAGCAATCAGTAAACAGTAGCTTTATCTTCCAATGATTCTAGAATGAATATAATTATGAATAAATGAAGACCATCCATGCTAATGAGAGAATATGATATTCATTCCTCTAATGAATAGGAGGGCTAAAGTTAGGAACACCTTTGGAAGTAAGTATAAAATAAAACACAGACCATGTTGAAGGAGACTCAGTCCAAGGTGTCTGAGAAAGATCCCCAGAATCTTTAGGTGAAAATAGGAGTTCAGACTCAGATGGCATTTAAGAATTATCACCTGCGTATGCCAAGAACTGTGCTGTATATGTCTATACACAATTTCATCAAGAATCTCATAACAACCCAGTTGGGTGTGTATGGTTATGGTCAAACTCATAGATCTGTAGGGGACAGAGTTAGGGCTTGAGCCATACTTTTAACCTGAGAGATATGAGGGTGACACTGACTTCTGGAGTAGATCAGTTTTCATGCCAGTCTTTCTGGATGAATGTCATATAGTGGATTTATCCAGGATCTTAGGCATCTGTACTCCATCCTGAGTTATATTAACAACCTATCCCATGGGTTTTCTAATCTATCAAATGGAAAAAAAGAATAACATGCTCTGTGTACCTCCCAGAACTGTTCAGAGAACCAAACAAAAACAGTAAAGCATTATGAAAGGGCAAATGTCCAAATTTAATATTATTACTAAATTGAGATAATGATGCATACTCCTTATAATTTTTTAAAAAATCACAAAGTCTTTTTTGTAAGGGTCTTTTTATCCCCTGAAGCATGTCTGGTACACAAATTTGAGACTTCCCAGAACCTGTCATTCAGTGGCAAGAAGTTTAATTGTTGATCAACAATTTATAAATCCTCATATAGACTTTGCAATTTCTAAAGTGCATTTGTATCCATTTTCTTATTCATGCAATCATAACAGTATAAGAAGTCGTCACTATGATTATTTTTATGAGCAGGTGAGGAAATCAAAATGAAGAAAGGTGAAGTGACTTGCCCAATGTCACTTGTTCCTAATTGACAGTCAGGGCTCACAAACAGCTCTTTCAACTCTTGATACCACGACTGCCACCTTCACCTTGCTGCCCCATGACCTTCTCTTAGGCTCAAGGCGCTTAATTAGGCTAACTATTGATAATGTCTTTTTTACATGATTTTATTTGCCATATTGTCCCAAAGCATACATTGTGAACACAGATGCAAGGGACAATGGCCTCTTTTCATTTGTTCTGTTATGCTTACATTTTTTGAAAAACATTTACAGAAAATAAAGCCATGAACCCTTTAAGGGTGTATTGATCTGAATGCATTGTGAAATTATGGGGATTTGCAAAGATGTGACCATGTTAATTGGACTGTGAAGGATTTGGAGAACTTAATCAATTGGGTTAGTAACTTCGTTGCTAAGATCATTCTTCACTTATTGGAAATTAGGACAAGACGTTTTGGACATGACTGTAGGAAGTATGTGCTAGGTATTCTCCTTTAGTTCCCCGTTGCTTCCCTACCTTGCTTTGGGCCCTGAGAGTCTGGTCCCAAGGGACTGCTTCAGCCTCACTTCTTTGTCCTCCTGTTTTAGATTCAGCCCGTGGGAAGCACCAGCAGGAGATGGTAAGATAGAGTTTGGGGTGTTTATTCTCCTGGGCTGTGATTGATAGTGGAGTGCTCCAGCCTGAGGCTACAACTCCTCAGCTGTATGTAGGACAGGTCCGGCACTCCCTGGGGTCCCGTAATTATTCCCTCACCCTGCCCCTTCCAGCCTAAGAGGGCAACCACCCCTGTCTCTTCTATCTCTGTTGTCATTAGCCCAGAGTGTTTCATCATCCTTTACTGGTTGTCCTTAACCCTGCCCTGTCTTTGTAATAGTTCTGGCATTAAACATTTCTACTCTCCCTGTTGAGTGTGACACCAGCTTCCTGCTGGGAATAAGTAGTGATGATAGATGACAGATGCAAAATTGTCTTGCTTCATTCATATACGCTTGGTCCTAGAAGAGGAAAGTCCCCTCCCCCTCAACACACCAATTCAGGTGACTAGGCAATGGGAATGGGTAGTACGTGACAAGTAGTAGAGCTTGATCCACTCCCGGGAATGCATGTATGACAGACTGAGGGATCCCCATGAGGCAAAGCTTCCATCGACAGGGTTTAGTTAAAAAGATGGCAGGAAGAATGTCCACAAGGACTGTGGTGCCCAAGCTGCTCATATCCATCAGTGACTATCAGTGGTCTTGGGGCCCAGAGCTCCTCGATCTCAGAATGCAGGAAGTGAGAGGAAGTTAGAAACAATCCTCAAAAGCAGAAAGGCAGCCAAGGATTTGGTTAAGTAGTGACTGAAAATAGAGTAAGGGACAAAATTCATAGCTATTCCTAATTTTTAATATTTTTTAATGTATATCCTTAACCATATATTATGTTGCATGCGATATAATAGTTTCTATTGTGATTTTAATAAGTACTTGTATTAGAGCAAGAAAAGATGACCACTGGTTAGCTTCTTTGGTGTGTTTGTCAAGAGTCAACAGGGCCTAAATACACCACAGTGTGTAGAATCCCCTTTCGAGTATATTCCAGGTAAGGCTGGAGCACAAGAGAGATTTTGTGCAAGACTAGAAGGCAGGGTGATCAACCATCTCTGTTTGCCCAGGGCTCAGGTATTTTCCCAGACATGGGACTTTCAGAGCTAAAACCAGGACATTCCCAGGCAAACAGGGACATTGTCCACCCTGTTGGATGGTGGAAGCGAAGCAGCAACTCACACGTTGTCCCTTACCTGCTGCTCACCTTGATGGTGTAGGGCAAGAGTGGGATCTTTGGACTGTTCTACCGTCCCACCTCCTCCTTCAGCTTCTCCAATCCTGGGCCAGGCGTGCTCTTAGCTCTGTGAAGAGGGCGTCCCTCCTCTGCTGGACACTGACAGCACCAACATCTGCCAGCTCGCTCTCGAAGGGTCAGCATGTACCTGACTCACCCACTTTATATCCATCTTCTCTTGCTGACCACGTGCCTTGCACAACTCAAGCTCCCAAATCAGATGCCAAAACAACAGCATTACCAGCATGTACAAATGCATAAAGTCAAATTCGTACAATCAATCCCCTTATATATATATCTAGATTGTGCTTCTCAGATTTAACTCTAACAGATACAGTTTCATTTCCCAAGTTTCAGGCCTTAAACATTCCTTAGGAAAGAGGCGTGTGGTTGGGCCCACACAACCATAACACAAGCACCATCTCTTATCAGTTGGAAACTGCCAGAAACACCGCCTTTGGCCCAGAAGGCAGTCATGTACTGGATGCTCACAGTAATATTATAGCTGGTGACTCTAGGAGGGCAAAGAGGTCCAGAATTCAGAAAGGTAGTCACTCCACTGCTCAAAATGCAGTGTTTCCTAAGTATCTACTGATGGAACTCTTTATGAAGAATGTGAGGTCCCCTAAGATGGCTCCCTCGTGTGTTGTGTCACCAGATCTCCCTTATTTTGTCTTCATTTTGTTGTCCAACAACAAAGAATGATTTACTATTTCTTCTGTGTTTGCATCTAGCTTTCTGAGTGATCCTGTTATAATATAAATTATAATAATCGCATGTACCTTGGGCTGTTCTCTTTTTGTCATTGCTCTTCTCCTCCTTGTTTGTCTGCACGGTTGTCTTAGTGCCTCTAAGTTTTCCTCCTCTGTTAGGTCTCCTTGACTTCCCCAGTCACACCAAGGAGCTGCTTCCTCTGGGCTACCTCAAAGGAACTCCTACTTCCTCTTCTGCCATTGGTACTACTAAATGACAGTAATAATAATAATAATAATGGGACAGGATGAGTAATTACCATTTACTCTCAGGATCTGGGGCAAACTCCTTACCTGTATTATCTTCTCCAATCCCCACAAAGCCCTAAGGGATGTAATGTGACCATCACCATTCTACAGATGGAGGATACAGAGCTTCAGAGTGGTTAGGAACTTGCCTTGGGTCTCAGAGATCAGTGTGTTCCTGGGATTTGAACACAGTCTGACTCAGAGCTCCAGAGGATGAGTGTTACTCTACTCTGGATCCTGCTGATCACACTCCATCCTCATTGCCTATTTCTGTCTGTGCCTCATCTAGTTGGTAAGATTTTAAAAAGCGAAGAGGTGCCAAGACTGCTGATTTTTCTTTCTCTAGTCTTTAACCTTGTGTCTGGCACAATACAACTTTGCAGAGGAAGGCATGAATGGAAAGATGGATGGAGGGTTGACTGGAAGTGGCCTGAGAGCTTACCCTGTCCCACCTGCTGTGTGTGAGGTGACCCTGCATGGCAGAGCTGGCCTGAAAAACCACATCACTGGTTTTGCCCTGTGTCTTTGTTGGGGGAGGTCGTTGAGAGGATGTAACCTCCAGTTGACCCGCGAGCTGGACCCAGGCAATCAGAGGCTCCTTACCCCTTTCCCTGTCCTTGGAATGTGACTTCCTCTTGCCTTCCCTACCCTGGAAGCTGCCTCAAGGACACAGCCTCAAGAAAGTAAGGTGTTGTTGAGACCATCTGGATTGTGGATGTGACTGAACCCCGTTAAGGCCTCTATATAAAATTCTAAGATTCTAAGGGGTGGGTGCGGAGATCTATTCATCTTGTCGCCACCCAAACAAGCCTTGTATGTAAGCTCCCTTGCTTATGAAACCTGCCACCTACCAATCTGGAGTGGCCTGCCTCTTGTTTCAGTTTCTCTGTGCCCTCTGTGTAGTGGGGCCACTTTGCAAACCAATGGTCATTGACAGCACAGCACACCCTGACATCTTTCAGCAAAGGAGGGAACACAGGAAGGTGGTACACAACATCTGAACATTGCAAACACCAAAAGAAAGGAGTATGCTGGGACTTGTCCCTTTCTACTTAATATTTTATGGCCCCAAACAACTTTCTATTCTTACACATAATGCAAAAATATATGCTGACTTTGATAATTAACTGACTGCTTTTAGCCACGAGCTGTGTAAAAACATCGGAAGAAAAAACATGCTGGGATTTTTCATTTTCTGCCTTACTCTTACTGAAACTTTGGGATCAAATTATCTGCCTTTTCTACAAAACAACAAAACATTTGCCCAATTAATCTCTGCCCTGAATTTTGCTTTTCTGAGCCTAAATCCATGTCATTATGCATCATTCAAATCCTGAAAATGCAATAAAAGTGGAGACTAAAGTGTATTTCAGCCTCCATTGATCAACATAATGATTCTAAATGTATTGGATGTAAAATAATGTACTAATTTTGCTTACTCTTCATTTTTTCCTCAAAACAGAGAAAAACCACAATGCCTCAGGGGAAGTGAAACTCTGCAGTCCCTGTACTTCAAATATGTCATAGTTTCAGCAGTGATTCCATACCGGCTGGCTGGTGAGAGTGCTTAGTCCCTTTCCTCTGTATCAGGGTTTGCCAGTGACTATGTTGGAGCCAGGCACCAGGGGCCAGCCAACCAGGAGACAGTGATAGTGAGGCTGTATTTACTGGTTTACTCTCCAAATATATTGCTTTTATTGCTTAATTTGATGCCATAGACAACACTCCATTAACCAATTGGACACTGGTTCCAATTTGTTAGACAAATTACTGATCATTTAGTTTGTTTGAAATGAGCACTCTACAAGGAGTCCTAATACCTGCCTTCTAGAATTTGCTCTGCCACTAAGTAACTATGTGACATTGGGAAAGTCCTTCACTTTTAGGGTCTGTTTCTCTGTAAACTGAGGGAGCTGGACTGGCCAAGTATTTCATACACAATGGTCCTTGGATCTAGTAGGATTTAGGAACATATCCTTGGAGTAGTTGAGTATTCTGTGAGAATTTTTTAATTTCATGTTTTGTTTAGGTAAAGATTTATGAAAAGCTAAAAGTGGCATCTGAGTCGTGTGTATGGATAACAAAGAGTCAAGTTCTTCCCATAATTTAGTCCCAGCCTTTGTGTAACAAAGAGTCAAGTTCTTCCCATAATTTAGTCCCAGCCTTTGTGTTTGTGTTAACCGTCTCAAATGAAAATCTTGCATGTCAAATTTGACTTTTATTGTCCTGTTTCTATTAGGGGCACATAAGAGATTTCGAGTTGGAGAATCGCTGGGCTAGATAGCTCATCTCTCTCTAACATTGGTGATTGTCTGAAATAACTGTGAGTGGTTGATTCTACTTGGTCATTTGTCCATTTATTTTTCCTTTAATTCGCATGCTTCTCACGTGTTTTATTGCACACCCATGGCAAGCCAGACGCTATTCTAGACACTGAGGTAATCAGAATGAAGGAAGGTCTCCACGTGCTTCCGGAATCTCCAGCCTGAGGGGGAAGACACATGTGTCCATAGGGAGTTACTAGACATGCAATTTTAAATTGAAAAAGCTTTATAATATAATAAATCAATCTATATGTTTAACATCACTGAAATGCTTGCTAACCTTTTGGCCCACTCATTCTGAATTCACGGAGACCTCTCGGAGTCTGGGCGACTTGAGCGATTTTCTCATCCACATTCAAAGGTTGTCATGAGAATGAAATGAGATATTCTGAGTAAAATGGCCTTGAAAACAAAAGGTTTTACATTTCCTTGAAAGCAGGAACAACCTCTGGTAACTATTCTTATTTATTAGGTTGTATCTTTCCAAAAAGCCATATAGTAAAATAGAACTGATAAAACCTGGAAAGGAAAGAAAAAGAAGAACATTCGGTCAGTCTCCCGGCGAACTAGGCATGGGGTGTATTTCAGAGTGCTGCAGCTTGGAGCCCTAGAGCTGGGGCCCCGTCCCAGCTCAGTATGTCCACCTCAACAACTTAAGGTGTGCTTCCTCACCTCTTTAAGCCTCAGTTTCCTCATCTATTAGTTGGTCTATTTGTTTCTACTTAAGAGGACCTATGAGGATTAAATGATATGAAATGTAAAACTTCAATGAATAACTTTCACAAATCCTAATATTTGTCTTTATCTTTTTCTTATTCCTGGACTCAGAGGTCAGGCTTCTCTGGGTTGACCCTGTGCATACCGTTCTGCTTACAGGCTTCTCGTCACTTCAATCCATAGACCCTTTCTAATCCTGTGCCCTTACGAACTGGCACCAATTCCTGCCAGACAGGATGAACCGCTCAGAAGTGTTATGAGGTAAAAATGAATGAACGAATGAATGAATACGCATATGAATATCTTTATTTTATCCATGGGAAAATTGGGTGTCCTTGGTGTTTATGTCAGGCAGTGGTCAGGGAGGGATGAAATCCAGGGACTCCGGTACCCTTTCCCCTTGTCCCACCCCCTCCTGCAGCCCCTGTTGTTCTCACAGAGCTTCTCAGACCCGGAGACTAAGCCTGCTCTCCTCTCTTGAGACTGCCACCACCCACTCTAAGGATGAAATTTCTGTTCTGTTCACATTGACTTTGGAATAAGACACGGTTCCGAAGGTTCTCCGTTTCTTTCTTTTTCCCTGATACATTCAAAGCTAAGAGTCTACTTTTGTTTAATTTTCTCTCTAGTGATGCAAATGAAGAAAGAGATGAGTTCAATGGGAAGGAACCAAAGGCAGCTTCCCCATCTCTCCAGGAGTGGAGATGACAGAGGTTCTTGGACCTCTCAAAATCCTCATCATCGTTGTCCCTAGACATGCATTCTACAACTGTAGTTCCTAGAATTTCCATTGGAATTTTCTTCTCTTATTCTAAGATGGGTCTTCATAAACCTTCTCTCTTCTCTAGGTTATGGTGAACATTTTACCATTCAATCCACTTAGAAGGTAAAGTGATAGCTATTCTTTGTGTGTCAGGCTATTTTTGACATAGTTTCATATGTTCTTCATAAAATCTTACAGGCCTGGTAAAATGAGCCTTGATTGAAAGGCTATCAATTATAGCTGCTTTATTTCTTTTAATTAATATTTTTGCTTTTTCTCAAGAGCCAGGATTTTTTTGGGTAGGAAAAAAAAATTGTTTGTACAATTCTGTGGGCAACCCAAATCTGAGCCCAAGGAGGAGGTTTAAGTAGCATCTTTAGTCCACTCAGTCTCTTCGTGTTTGAATCAGGGAATGCTCAGGCTTATAGGTTCCACCCATTCCTTGCTTCCAGCTTAGAGGGAATTGGTTGCATGAAGGTGTGTATGGGTGATAAGACCTTGTGGTTGTTTAGGAAACAGGTCTTTCTGCCTCGGGTAGACAGAATGGACCCCCAAGTACGTCCAGGCCCTAATCCCAGAATCCTGCAGATGTGTCACATTACCTGGAAAAGGGGATTTTGCTGATATAATTAAGGTTATGGACCTTAAAATCAGGAGATTATCCTGAATTATCAATCTAATCACATGAGCCCTTAAAGTCAGAAAACTTTCTCTAGCTGGAGTAAAAAAGATGTAGCAGAAGGAGAAGTCCGAGATGTAGAATGTGAGAAGGACTTGGCCCACCATTGCTGATGGAGACCACACAGAAAGCATGAGAAGGGATGTGGGCAACCTCTAGGAGCAAAGACTAGCTCTGCTGACTGTCAGCAAGGAAGTGGGGACCTCAATCCTACAATCGCAAGGAAGTGAATTTGGCCAATGATCTGAAGGAGGTTGGCAGTAGATTGATCACAAGAGCCTCTAAGAAGGAAGACAACCCTATTGACACTTTGATTTTGACCTTGTGAGATCTTAAGCAGAGGACTCTACTGAGACACTGTTTCCAGACTTATGACCTAAAGGACTGTGAAATAACAATGGGTATTGTTTTAGGCACTGAATCTATAGCAATTTGTGATGGCAGCACTAGAAAACAAGTATACTGCCTCACAGATGGACAGTCTTCTCCACAGTCCGGGGGATCCACTGCTGTGCTTGGTCCCATGGGGCCTTTTGTGGGAAGGTCTTGGCACCCACCAAAAGAGCCCATGATCATGACTATTTTCTCCTGGCCGTGCTAGCAATCTTAAACTTTCTCAAAGATACAGAAGCTTCTGGCTCAATAGGCAGGAAGTCATTTCAAGAAAATACCAAAGAGAAAAAGCACCTTTATGTTTCAGAAAAGACTACTCTACTCCCCAGGTCATTGCTACGTGTATATTAGGTGTCATGAAAAAAGTGGTAGCAGGAGCATTTAGAAAGAACATGTGTATGTGTGTGCGCTCAGGCACATGCATGTGTATTTGTGTTAGGGTAACAGAGGGCACGCTGAGTTGTCAGAGAAAGCCCTCCAGTGGAATTTGGTCCTGAGATGAGACTTGAAAGAAGAGACCTGAGGAAGAGAATTCCTGGCAGAAGGAACCGCATGGACAAAGGCCTGGAGGTTGAGGACTGCAGATGGTTGGGGATGGCTGGAGCACAGGGTGCTGCCTTAGAGCATCTGGACTTTACCAGAAGAACAAATGACACCTGTCAAGCATTCTGTGGCTGGAGAGTGAAATGATCAGACACGTTTTAGAAGGATTGCTCTCATGATAAAAATGACCCAGAGGAGAGAAAGAGCAGAGTGAGGGAGGACCATTATCCTTAGAGGATTGTTGTTCCTTGTTTAAAGAAAGAGAGCTTGCCTCCAAAAGGTGTTATCAGGACAGGGAGGGTTCAGATTACTGTTATCATTACCTGGCGCTCAGGCCCCATCTTCCTACAGGAGAAGCGAGGGGGCCCGATTGCTTTAGCTAAAGCTCAGGTCAAAACTCGGGTAGTGGAAGGTGCTTATTTTTCTTTCTCTTTCTCCATGGTAAAGACAGTGTAACAAGAGAAGAGAAAATAGACCTCAAATCACCCTCCATCTTGTCACCACAAAACGATAATTTTCGCTCTTGTGGGTTCATTTCTTGGCTTCTTCAAATGCCTATATAATTCTACACTATTGCAATCATACAGTGTACGATTTTCCATCTCACTTTGGGAACTCAACATGATAATCTTTTCATGTTGCTGTAGCACCTTCACGGGATCACTTCTGATGCCTACAGAAAATTCTCCTGTATAGATGCTTAATAGACTTAATTAACTATTCTCTTTCTGTTGGATATCATATTCCTACCAGAATTTTCACACTTATAAGTAACACTTCTAAGACATAGGATGTATTATTTTGGGGGTCATTTCCTTAAGATAGACCTCTTCTGATGTTATTACTAAGTTGAAGATCAAGAATGTTTTTGGCTCTTAATACCTATTGTTAAATTGCCTAAAAGTGCTAATTGGAAAAGTCAATGTATTCCCCATTACCGGAAATCATTGCAGGATCAGGAAGAGGAGTCAGCTGCTACTGAGCACTCGCCATCTCCCAGGCTTTGTGTTCCTTAGCTCACTGAATCTTTAGGATAACTTCATGAGACATCTTGTTTACTGAGGTCTAACTTTACACAAGGAACTTTGTTAAGTATTGTTAGTTCTTTATTTCATTGAAGCATTGAAAGAGCTCAGAGAGGAAGATGTTCTGTGGCCATTTTACAGATAAGGAAAATTGAGTTTCAAAGTGGTTAAATAACTTCTCAAATCAAGTGCTTAGAAAATAACAGATCTTGGGGCTGAGCCCTGGTCTAGCGGACTTCATAGGCCCTAAGCTTTGCCATTACATTGGTAAGCAACATATCCTCTCCGTGCCTGTTTGTCAGGAGGCTCAGATTTGCAGAAAAGTCAAGAGGCATGAGCAGCAAAAACAACCTAAAAATTGAACAGTAAAGGAAGTTTTAGGAGCCCTGAGCACCGGTTAAAACTCCTTTTGATATGTCATAATTGCTATCTGTTGTGTAGCCTGGGTCAAGAGATGTCAGGGCTATTGTCTGTTGTTTATAAACAGTATTCAGAGAGTAATTCCTGGGGGGGTCCAAACACCTGGGCTCTAGATGATTTTAATAGCGTCTGTGTGAATGAGTTAGGTATCTGGGTAAGGCTTGGCAGACTGGCTCCTCTGAATTTGTGCAGATGACAGGTCACGAGGACATCTATTAGCCCTGGGAATCTTCAGCCTCAGCAGCTGGTGGAGGGTCAGGCTGATTCCATGGAGGAAGAGGAACATGAGCATTTTTAGCTTGGGGTGGGAAGGGTGTGAAAACAGCAAGAGTATGTAATTGCATTGTGACTGGAGTTTGCGGTGGATTCAGACTTTGGAGGAAGCAAAGGGTGCTATATAATCCATCTGCTCCTGTTCAGCTTGCCAGGAACAAAAGTCTGCACAGAAGGCGAAAGAAGGGAAGACCATGGGGACTTGGGATAAAGAACCCCCTGTGGCTGTTTTGCTTGATGTCACAACACTTTGAAAACGACTAACTTGTTGTCTTTGGGAAAGATAATAATTTGGGACGACGTAAACTTGTTTGCTTGTTTATCTGTCTCATTGCTTTGCGTGTCTTGAAGGTCTGTCCCTTTAGAGCATTGGAGGGACAGAGTCTTCTTTCCTGCCTTAATGTAGTGCACTTCAACCAATGACTGAGCACAAATTCTGTGCCAGCCACTTTGCTGCATGGCGGGGACCTAGAAATCAATAGAACGGCATGATAGTGCAGTGGTTCGAGTGTGGACAGTGCACAGAGGGGCCCGGAATAGGGACTGTTAACTCTTCCTAGGGCAGGAAAAAGCATAAGAGATAAGATAAGTTTTTAAAGAGGTAGAAGAGATAGGTTTTAGATGTTTTATAGGAATTTTCCTGGGGGGCAAGGAGGGCATAACATTTCAGGCAGAAGAAGTAACCTAGATAAAGGCATGGTTTGTTTGGGGGTATTGCAAGACCTTTGAGGTGTTAAAGTCTGAAATGTGCAGTATGCAGGAGTTTGGAAGAGGTGAAGGGAATGGGAAAAAAGAAGGGCTGAGAAGAGAGGTGGGACATGAAGTGGTCTAGGAGGCAGGGGCTCTGGGTTGACTTTTTTTTTTTTTTATTAATTTTTGTTTTTTTGTTTGAGGAAGATTAGCCCTGAGCTAACATCTGCTGCCAATCCTCCTCTTTTTGCTGAGGAAACCCAACCCTGAGCGAACATCCGTGCCCATCTCCCTCTACTTTATATGTGGGATGCCTACCACAGCATGGTGTGCCAAGCACTTTATATGTGGGATGCCTGCCATAGCATGGTGTGCCAAGCGGTGCCATGTCTGCACCCAGGATCCGAACCGGTGAACCCCGGGCCGCCGAGAAGCGGAATGTGCACACTTAACTGCTGCGCCACCGGGCCAGCCCCTCTGGGTTGAGTTTTTAAGAAGCGATTTGACCCTACAGTACCAACCACCAGGAACTATGACGTAGTACCTATGACCTAGAAGAAGCACACATTAGGAAATCAGGTCGAAGTCTATGTAACCACCCACTAGACAATTTTGTCATGTTAGGCAAAGTATTTCATATCTTTGAGCCTCAGTGTTCTTATCTTTAAAACAAGAACATTAGTATTTATTTTACAGGGTTGTTCAGGCTGATAAAAAAATAAAAATCTAATAGCATAAGAGCCCCCAGCACCATTCCTGGCATGTGGATATTACTTTCTTCCCCAGGCATTCAGTTGTTGCCCCATAAATTTGGACTGCATATAATTTTATTAAAGAAATATAAACAAATTAAAGATTATCATGGTCATTAATAAAAGAAAGAATGTGAAGAAAATTTTTATCACTGAAGAAGAATGCATCCCACAGAATGGAAGGGAATGGGAGGCATGACAAGGCAGACAAGTGGAGGGAAGGAGAGAGAAGGAAATGGAAGACACACGATTCATGGCAGGCAGGTTGATTCACAACAAGGCAGAGCTTTGCCTGGCCTCTGTGTTGGAAGACCTGGTTAATAGAGACTGGATCAAGCAAGTGCCCTCTGTGATGTGACCCTCCTGGACACTGGAGAGCAAGTCAGAGCCTCTGTCACAGGTGCCTGTGTTCATTCTTTTTCTCTGTCCCCCTGAGTCAGGGAGCAATAATTCTTTCTAAGCTGGCTCCCGAACATGCAGTTAATTTAGATCTATTGAGTTTACAGGGATTACCTTGCTTCCTTTGTAGTAAATAAAGCTGTAAACAGCTGGGAAATTGATTAATAGCTCCAGGCGAGCCGCAGCATTTAATCAATGGCAAAACCTGTTCAGTGGGTACAATCAAGAGAAGAAAGGAGCCCAGGGCAAGGACTACAGCCTTGGGGCAGCACAGGTGAGCAGAGGGACGTGCTGCAGGCTCCACGGGGCAGGAGTTTCCTTTAGCAAAAGAAGGGTCGCTAGATGGTACTCATCCAATCCAGATGCTGGCCTCATGCATTTCCTTTTCATATTGTTTGGCTGGGAGTAATTGTTTGAAATATTACTTTTAACAACTATAATGACATAGAAAACACGAAGAGAAATGCAAATGGGTAAAATGAAGAAAAAGATATCTAGTCCAAAATAAATCAAAGTAATTTAATTTTCTCTTGTTCCTACCTTGCCACTGGTTGCACAAAGTGTCATTTTTGCATTTTTATTTTGCTCCCCAACAACCCATTCTCCCCAGGCTATCAGAGACATTGTCTTAAAATATAAATGTGGTCATACTATGCACTGCTTGTATTCTTCAGGAACTTCTTCAAGGTCTTCAGAGTAATATCTCAAATCCATAACAGGTCAGACAAACAGCCTTACACGGTCGGGCCCTGCTCATCTCTCCGACTTTATCTCCTGCCGATATTCTCTTTATTTCCTAGATTCTTGCCACACTGATCTCTTTCCAGTTTCTCAAATGTCCCCTGGGTTTGTTCTCAGTGCTGGATCTCTGTCCTGCTTTATCTTCTATCTGGAACACCCTCCCCCTATTCATTGCTTGAGGATTTTAACGCAACCTACACAAGCTGGAGAACTGTTTCCCACTCCAATCTAAATTAGAGTCTTCTAATTAAACTATATCTGAGTACCCTGTACTTTTCTAATTTTGCCTGGTTGCAATTATTCTAGTTTGGATGGTTTTTGTTCCATGTCCTTTTCCCCCTAAATTGTAAGATCCTCGAAGGTGGAGAACATCTATTTATTCATCACTGTAGATGAAGTTCCTGCCTGAGAACCTGATCACAGTTGAATCCTTGACGACCACTGAATTTAATTATAAATACACACTTCTATATTTTGATGTCATAAACATTAGACCACATGGATGCATTTGATTGGTTGCTTACTATTCCATCAAATGGACAACTTACTTTACTTCATCATCCCTTTGGAGTTGAGCAATTGAGTTTTGTCTACTATTTCATGCTCATAAATAATGCTCACCTTTTAGCTTTCTCTGACTGAGACACTTAAGAGTTATTTCTAGGGAAAATGGGTTAAATTGAACAGAGTATTTTCTTTGTTGCGTAGTTAGTCAGAAATGTAATCATCAAAGTCCTTGTCACACAGCATGCTGAGAATTCCTGCCTGGAGGGAATATGAGTGAGGTCTGACAGGCAGATTTGGGAAAATGGCAGGGGCATGCCAAGTAGACCAGCTCTCGGTCTACTCTGATAAATTGCAATGGGTTACGACAAATTCAAATTCTGATTCAGTGGTGGAAGCCACCATAGACACTATGTAAATAAAAGGTCGTGGCTGTGTTCTAATAAAATTTTATTTACGAAAACAGGGGCAGCCTGGATTTTGTGCTTGGGCCATAGTTTGCCACCCCTTGGTCAAGAGAATTGAATCCGATGTTCTTTGTAAAATGCTTAGCTCTATGTCTGGAACACAGAAAGTACCTAATAAAATAATAGCTATTATAGAGATTATGGTGATAATCATTATGATTGGCATCTGTCAGTCAACTGGACTTGGTTACCTGCCATTATCCTGAGGTTTCTTGGATTCTGACATCTGTAATAAACTCTGGTGGTTCTTCCTGCCAGCTTTGCAGAGCATAATACTTCCCTCAACAAGACTCAGTAACTCCCCTCTCTTTAGGTATTTTCCATTATCATGCAGGAATTCCTAGAGTCCTTTGCAAATTCCAACCCTTTCAACTAGACACATGTTTAAAGTGTATAATTACTTCTAATTGGATTCACAGTCAGTGTGCCGCAGTGCTATTAGAGGCATAATCAATAATCACTCTGTGGAGCAATTCTAGCTCCATACCATCTCCTGCCCAAGCCTTCTGATCAGTTGAGATTTGACTGCATGCTAGATAATACTCCACAAATGAGGTCTGTGGCACTGCACTTGGCCTGTGATTACTGCTGTATTTTCCGTCTGCTTCAGTGGAAAATCGTTGTCCACACACTTGAGGAGAAGCGACTCTCAGCAAGATGTGGAAACAGGAGGGTTGATGCCCATCTTCTGTATCCTCATGGCTCCAGAGATGGAAAATAACGTGGGTGAATGAGAGAGGAAAAGGCCACTGTTATATTTAATTATGCAATTAGCTCAGCAGTCATTGGGAAGCACTTTAGGGTTCATCTGGGCTAATTCTAAACCCCTCTCAGACACACCAAGAAATATAGCCTTATTCTTGCTCAGAAAATTCCATGCCCGAGAAGAGCGCCCCGGCATATCAGCCCTGTGCCCCACACGGCAGCGATCTCCTCACACAAGGGGTAAGGGTGAAGCTCCTTAATCTTATCCTTGTCTATTCCAGCTCTGCAATCCCTTTACTCTTCTTTTTTCCAACTATCACTTTTTAAACATTACCCACAGAGAATGGGAGCTAGAGACAGAGGAAAGAGTTGAGATCCTGACTCTAACACTAACTGGTTCTGTGACCAGGGTGACCCACTATGAGCCTCTGTTTCTGGGTCAGAGTAAGTCTACGGTCCCTCCAGCTCGAGCTAGCTGGGTGAATGAGTACCTGCACCACCTTGTGTGAACTTTCCTTGCGTTCATAAAGGGGTTTATGTTGCGTCTTCACGAACTGACCTCTTTGGAATCCAGACGCTGGACTATCAAACATTGTTGAGGATGATCAATGTTGAGGACAGTTTGAGGTGTAAGTGATTTTATAAGTTAACCCATTCTTTTTATAAGAAATTTTCCTATGCAAATAATTTTTAATAAATTAAATGGAGCCAGAAAAGTAAAGGAACGAATCAAGTAACATGTTATTTCTTAAGCTTCTGGTATGAGCACTATTACAATAAGCAAGGGAGGAGACAGGCAAGGAATGAGTGAGGCACCAAGCCCCAGCCTGAGCTCAGTGCTGGGCATATAATTATTGCTTACTTGAGTGACAAATGGTATACTCACTGAATGCAACTCCCTCCATTCTTAGAATGAGTTCTGATTAAAGTGGAAACCACTTTAATATTGCCTTTTAGGTGCTGACCATATGGCAGGTGTGAGAGAGCATGCTATGCTCTCTGAACACATTAACTTACTTTATCATAGCTCATCTCCCATCATGAGATTGGTTCCACCTTCTAATTTTACAGATAAGAAAACCTAGATTCAGGCACATTACATTACTTAAGGACATGCTACAGGAAATCGGCAGCCGAATTAAGATTGGACTCAGAACTGTCTGACCTCAAGGGCTATCGTCTTAGCCGCTGTTCTTCAGTGCCCTCCTGTGAGCTGGTGGCATTGAGGCTTGGACACTTCTGTCTCTGTGGGCCTGGTGACTGGCCTGTCCTGAAGGGAATCTGGGTACCTCTCCTGAGTCCCTGCCTTATGGCCTGGTTCCTGTCTTTGTTTCCCGAGTTTCTCCAGTCCTCCACTGGGTCTGAAATTTTCACTCTGAATCTACTTACTTGTCTGGAGTCTTGAAAAATTGCCTCTTGCTTGTTGGTCACAGTTCTTTGGGTCCCAGCTTCTGGTCCTTGTACCACCACTCCTGCAAGAAGTGAACTACTGAGAGACTGATCAACTAGAATTGAAGGGTTTGGAAAAGTCCCACCTCCTCCGTGTATGCTTCTCTCTCTGCCTACTGAGTCAGAGTCACCCTTCTTACTATCAAGGCCACCCGTGATTAAGCCTGAGTCCCACACACCTTCCTGGACACTTGATACTGGACTACAGTCCACTCAACTTTTAGGCCATCTCTATAAGAATATCTTGCTTGGACAGAAAACAGTTTTGGAGTTACTTTCTAGCTGTAGGATCTTGGGAACCCTCTCTGAGGCCAACTGCCCTTCTCTGAAGTGGGCGTGATACTGGCCCCCCACTGTCTTCAGAGGGTGGTGGTGAGGATGAGAAGCAAAGGATGTGGAGCTCCTGACACATGGCGGTGGCTTAGTAAGTGGTCACTTTGTTAGAGTGGTGGTTGTTAATTGCTCTTTCTTGGGGTTTATGCTGCTGTTGTGAAGGTGGCTGTGACCTCTTTTCCCCTTTTGCTGTGAAGTCAGCATCACTCTCCCACATTTCCAAACCTCCCAAATTTACAGAGATCCAAGGAAACAAGTCTGGCATGCCCATAAGTTAATTAAGAAAATGAACCAGATCAAAGGAGGCAGAGATAGTTAGGAAAGAAAAAAGAAAGAGAATTGGGTTCAAAGTGTGGTTGTTAATTACTTGCTCTGGATTTATAATGCCAAGAGGGTCCATCAACCAGAATACAGAATGAAGGAATGAAATAAATTAACAGAGAAACTCCGCCTTGTGTTGATTCTCTGTAATAGGCCAGAGTCCTTGTGAGTAATTAATAGCAAGTTAGGAAGCCAATTTACTCAGCCATTGAAGGAGTCTTTGTAGAAATCTTTTTAAGTATAAAAGCAGAGATGATGGAGGAAACTAGGAGCTATGTCACAGGAATGAATCACTATTATTAATTCCTGAGGGATGTCACACTTCAGAGTTGAGGTTCATTGACAAGCAGGGTGATTATGGGCTTGAGGGCAGCATTGAGCTGAGGAAATGAGCTGAATGGAGGTATTAAGGCCATAGACGGAGTCCGAGTTCTTCTTCCATTTGCTCTGTGATTTTTGGCAGCCACTAACCTCTCTGAGCCTCACATTTTTATTCTATGTGAAGGATGATGAATGCCCCATCCAACTCTCAGGGCTCTTGTGAGAACTGAATGGGAGAAAGGATTTTGCAATTTGTTAAGAGGCTTGAGATCTGAGCAACCATGATGATGAAGACAATGGTGATCATAACGGTGATGATGTTGAAAGTATTCAGGATCAGGCTAATATGAAGATGAAGTTGACTCTTAGATGTCACAACCTGAGTGCCAGGGCCTATTATCTGCCCCAATGCCTTCCCTCTGGCTCCCTAGTGTCTCGACTGGGTACTTCGTTATACCGTATACGTAATCCCTGATGAGTAGCTTTCCTTTCTTTTCATTGCATTGTCATTATATTTTCTATCCATTTAACAACCAGTCATTATACAATTTACCACAATCCACTCCAGTTTCTCTCAGGTGAGTGTCAGGGAATAAGAGTGGATATGTCACGTGTTGTGCTTATGCACTGCCAGGAGCTGTACGTTCCCCACCCTGTTACATCCTGCAAAACCATCCGATATATCTTATTAATCCAATTTTGCATTTGATAAAATTGAGGCATGTCTGGTATGATACAAATATTGAATAACAGAGTCTAGAGTTAAGTTCAGATTTATTTAATTCTTTTTGATAAATAAACTAACTCTCTTAGTATGTTTAACCTTGTTCTGTTCAGCTACGCTATGTTTGGAACTTCTTATAGAGAAGTGATCGTGGCTTCTGTAAGATCACATTTAAAGGCTCAATGCTACAGCTTGAGTCTTCAGGAAAAAGAAGCGTCAGCCTATGCTAAAGGTGTATTCATTATAGTAAAGGGTTAGTCGCCCCCTCCCCAACAAATTAACCACCAATGCTAAGAGGAAGCTTCCAGGTTAACTAAAGAATATGTTACTTGGATAGATGTTGATGGCATAATTGTGCACTTGCATTGTCTCCACCTCTCTACTGGTCACCAGGACCGAGGGTCTTATTTTCAGAGTTAATAGTCATATTTGAGTTGTTCTGTATGCCAAAAGAAGTGGTGACTTTTGGAAGCAGACTTCACCCTGGATGTGATTTGTAGAGACACAGTTGACACCTCCCTCTGATAAAGGTACTGCGGAGCTTCCAATGCCAACAGTGTTACAAGCCTCTTGGGAAAGTCAAGAGTTAAACGTGATTTTCAATTTCTGAAAACTCAGATGAGATAAAACAAAACTTGCCAGAAAGAACAAAGAAGAGAAAGATTCTAAAGAGCAGTGACTGATAACAAAGGCAGAAAGTAATGTTTCCCCAAGCGTGCATGTGTGCTGTGGGGCAATTGGGTGTCATCTACAGTGGGGGCTCTATGCGCACATTGATGTAATCAAATTCAGAGTCAAACTGTGTTAAACACTGTTAATGCTGCAGGACTCCTCAGAGTCTTCCTAAATATACTCGATCATCCGTCCCCCCCACCCCCCACCCTTCTCCGTGTGATGTCGCTGCTCCATCTCCGCTGGAGTGTTGCGTGGCACATAACTGAGACGTACTGGAATAGACTTGACAGGTTGGCTCAGCAGGTGCAACAGATGTGTTCTCTGTACCCAAGCTCTTCTTATAGGGAGAGTTAGCTGTCCCATTTGTTATTTTAAATAAAAAGTGGTTTAGAGAAGAAAAGGTCTTATTTGTATGTCTTATTTAGACATTCCTGTAGTCAGCCTCAGAAGTGGTACCCCATAGCCCTCAGTGTGTGGAGGACGTACAGATAACAGTCCCCTGGACATGGCCTTTCATTTTCTGTCTGACAATATTTCGTAAGCAACCACCATGTGCCAGACCTCTGATAGGGACTGCGATTTCAAAACAAAAAAATAAAATTGCTAATCTCCAGGAGCTCAGAGTCTGATGTGTGTGGGGGCAAAACAGAAACAAGCAAACAATAGTCATTTACAAAACACTGTGATTCCATGCTCTGATAGAAATAAGGGACATAGAGATACAGAAAGGATGCACAACCTACCCAAGGTGAGGTATTCTAGAAATGAGAAATTGGCTTCACTTGATAAATTGAAAAAAAAAAACTATAAAATAGTTTCAAAGAAACTTCTAGATCAATGTAATTACATTACTTGGGTTATGTGAAACTGTGAGTCTTCCCAATGGACTTCTGAAGATTTTGTGCTTCCCTTCAAGCTTCACGGGCTTTCTCCTCCGATTTAGGGGTTGCATCTTAAGCCATATAATTAAACTACTTTTATGTGTGAGTAGCTGAGTCTATTGAAATAAACCAAAATGCAGGCAGTTATTAATTTTTTTTTCTATAAAACATAAGTGTTTTAATCGCTAAGTTGTTAATAATAAATCTATAAGTGTTAGTTTTATTTAAAGAATGAGTCAACGAAGGGTAAGGTTTAGACAACTACCATATCTAAGTAGAAATACATTCACTTCTTCCCTAAATATCACTGTTATCCATCACTGGTTGACATTATTATAAGCTTAGTGCCACAGTTTTAGCTGATTTCAGCCTGTCCCACTTTCCTAATGATGAACTTCTGAGCTGTGTCTATGCTGCGGATTTGCGGAGTTGACTTTTTCTATAAAAGCTAAATTAGTGTAAAGGCATTTGAATCGAAGATAATGCTCTGGTGTTTACATGGAAATGGGAATGAATCCTACTTAGAGGAACATAAAAGGAAAAGTTTTTGCCATATTTTGTTCCCCAACCAGAATATGATTCTCAGAGGGTGGTAGAGGATTTTTCAGTAATATTGGGAAAGAATAATAAATTATGCTATAATAAGAGTATAATAAAAGGAACAGACAACCCCTCTCGGAGTCAAAGTTTTCTGCGATGGCAGGCACAGGACATTTACACTGCCTGGGATAAGGTAGGTGCTCAGTAATCCACTTAAAATGAATGATGATGGATTGACTTTACAGTTCTTTGATAACTGACTGACTGCAGAGCATCTCTTTTATTTATTAGAGACATTCCCAGAGATGAATTCATTTGCTCTTTGGTGGTTTTTCAGTTTGGGAAAGTGTCAGTGAGACCTGGTCATTTCAAGACATTGGGAATCATTTTAATAATTCCTGTGAACATGTTCATGAATATCTCAGAGCTGTGCTCAGACCCTCTCTCCTTCCCTGCCAGCTTTAACCACCTAACTTCTGCTACAAGGAAACCAGCCTCTTATTTCCCCTCTCATTGTGGTTTGATTCCCTGGCTGGGACCCCAAATATCTTTTCATCCATGCAGGCGACTCTCTGATTCTTTCCACCTCCAGAGTCCCAGTCTATGCCCGGAACTCTTTTGCTTTGACTTGCATTACATGTCACGTCTCAGCCCTTTCCAGACATTTTCTCACTCATTCTCTGTTATAGAGTTTCTATTCACTCCTATGATCTGATATTTGAGACAATCAAGCTACTTATGATTTTCATTCTGCTCCTAAGATAGATTGTTACATTGATGATCGCAATTTGTTCACACTTCTCTGTGTCCATGCCCTTGGGTAGTTCCTATCACACAGCCACTGAGCTTGGCCATGCAACTTTGTAGCCAATGGAATAACAGCAAACATGATCGCTCCCGATTTAGAATCTGCCTTTGGACTTGCCTTCCTACATACCCATCTCTGAGTCACCCACATCTGACCAGCTGCTTTTCTTTTAGCCCTCACCTGTCCCCCGTCTTGGGTAACTGTTTTAAGTCTTATCTTCCAACTTCATCTGATCTGTCCCATCCAGCTGTTGCCCCAGGCTTGGTTCAAATCCTAGAGGACCATGGCTGCCTTTGTCAGATGATACCTAATGAAAGAGCCCCTGGCACATCCTGCTGAGGGTGCCTCCAGGAAAGAATCCATAGATTGGTTGGAGGGACATAGCTTGAGGAGCAGAGATGCTGCCACAGAATGCTGAGTCAATGTTCTGTCTGATGATGAGCAGTTTAAGGGACTAAGAGAAGAAACAGGTGTAGTGGAGGCAGGTGAACTATAAACCACAGGTCCTAGAGAAAGCGAGAAAGGCCAGCAGACTGCTGAATCAGCTCAAACACTGACAGGCTCACCGATCCAGAAAAGGCAGCCTTAGGAGAGGCATAACCTCACTGGAGACAGATTGAAGAGCAGGGAATTGCCAAAGGTTAAGATGTCCTGCATAGTCTAGCAGCATAAATTGGGTCAAACCCTTGAAAGTGCTGAATTTTGTAGCACAGGGGAAGTGAGTTTTTCCAATGTCAAACATCAACTACTGAGTTAATGCCACCTGGTGATAATTAAACATATTAATATAGTTCAACTGTAAGAGAGTCTGTATAGATTTTCAGATATTCCTCAAAGGGCTGAGAGAGAGGAAGGTGCCAACTCAGAGAATTTTCATGAAGCTAATTACATATGGCAGAAATCCAGGGAAGATACACAGAGACGAGTGTTTTATAAGCATCTTTTTTCTTTTAAGTCTGCACTCATTGCATTTCATTTTATTTAGATTCACTCCACATTGCAGGTCATACAGAGACAAATGCCAATCAAATCTGTGGAGCAAACTGATTAGGATTTGAGTATCAACAATGCCATTTAATAGTGTGTGGCACTGAAGAAGCTACTTCAGCATTTGAGGCTCGGTTTCCTCAGAAAATGAGAAGCAACATTATCTCGGAGTGAATCTGAGGATTGAAGTAGATTAAAAAAACACTAAAAAAAGCCTGCAAGGACAAGGCTTAGTACAGTAGGAGTCACCAACAAAAGTGTGTTACTATCATTATCATCCTATACTTTTTAAAACAGCTGGTCATTTCCTCATGATATTCAGGAGAAGACCATAAAAGGAAAGCAGAATTCTGACCTACCCGCCAGCCATAAACCACCCCTCACCCTGCATGTCTATCCGTACGACCACCATATGGATTCATTCTTCTCCTTTCTCTTGAGTATGAGAACCAAGACGATCCATCACCTTCACCCAAGACAGCTGAGTGGAGCCAGCTTGGAGATGAATGGTTGAAGAACATAAAGAATAATGACATTAACATATACTGATATGAGGAAAAGTTTAAAATTGCTTTCAGAAGAAAGGAGAGAGAGGAAAAAAATGTCCTCCTACCGAAAGTTGTAAAAGGTATTGGCTCTTTTGTAGCAGAATCATACCCTGGGTTGATGCTATTCATAATGAATTCTGTGGTGGTGATTTATTTATACCAAGTGTTTAAGAAACTTGCCAGATTGGTGAAAAATGCATAGGTATGCACTTTAGTCTGATTCCAGACATAAGATAGGGGAAGAAAGAGCCAATTTGGAAAAAGAGGGAGATGGAGGAACCCATAGGAGGCTTATGGGGTGGTGGAGTGAAGAAGGATAACATTTTATAATCAAAACCACACAAATAACATGAGCAAGGTTTTCACTTGAATGTCCCCCCCTCATCATCCATTCCTAAGATGACGATAAGCTGTAAGTTTCAAGATGGAGCCAAGGGCACATTGAAAGCGGCACCATGATCAATAGGATCCCACAGGGTTGGGATCCAGGCTGACCTGATTTAAATCCCAGGTTTGTCAGTGTCCAGTGTGTGACTTTGGGGAGTAACTTACCTTCTCTGTCTCCGTTTTCCTGGTCTCTGTAATATTGGCCCTAATGACATTAGTGAAACAATGAAAATTGAGTCAGAACAGTCAAAACAAACTTAAGCTGGAAACTTAAACAGCAGAAGTAAAATTCAAACAGGAGCCTTTGGGAACCCAAGACTCCTTAAAGGAATTCAAGGTCAAAATCTAAGTTCGCACACTCCACTTCGGTAGCCTGGGATTTTGCTGGTTTGGATCCTGGGTGCAGACAAGGCACCACTCATCAGGCCATGCTGAGGCGGCATCCCACATGTCACAACCAGAAGGACCTATAGCTAGAATATACAACTATGTATTGGGGGCTGTAGGGAGAAGAAGAAAGAAAGAAAAAAAAGAAGATTGGCAATAGATGTTAGCTTAGGTGCCAATCTTTTAAAAAAAAGAAACAGAGAAGATTCACATTTTCCATCAGATGAATGAGGCTCACAATAAAAAAAACCCAGAAAAACAACGAGGGTTGACCTGGAAGGCAGACACAGAAACTGCAGAATGTGTGGGAGAGAACTTGTTAAATCAGACTTTCACTTTACAGCATGACTGTCTCCTGTTCTCTCTCTTTTGGAGCTTACATATGTGTGTCCATAGTGAAAAATTAAGGCCTGCAATTAGCCAACACTTAAACAGCACAAAATAGTGAACCTAACATTCTTTCTTACCCTGTTTTATCTAAGACTCCTGTTTCCCACTCAAGTCAAACACTGTGAGCAATTTCTCATGTGCTTTTACAGATACTTTGAATCATATACAAGAATAGACACACAATAGATAGATGTAGGTGAGATGTGGATATAGATGTATGTGTGGGTATAGCTATAGGTGCAGATGTAAATGTAGATGAGATGTAAGCGCATGTGTAGATACAGATGTAGTTTAGGTATAGGTGCAGATATGTGTGGATGTAGGTGGGCAGTAGCTGTTGGTGTGGATATGGGCATAGATGTAGTTGAGATATAGACGTATGTGTGGATGTAGGTATAGATGTAGATGTCAGTGAGAGACACGTGTAGATGTTGATGTAGATATGATTGTACATGTAGATAGAGATGCATATGTAGGTGAGATATAACTATAGATATAGGAATAGGTATAAACATAGCCATAGATGTAAGTATAGATATAGACGTAGTTTTAGGAGTGGTCGTAGGTGTAGACATAGCTGTAGATGTGGGTTTATCTGTAGCTATAGTTCTAGACATTTCACCACGCCCCCCTTGCGTATGTGGTTTGTAGCACACTGTTCTCACTTTTCCAGAGCTTTCTCTCTCCCCTTGTATCTTGAGGACTGCTCCACAGCCCTCCAAAGAGATGGACTTAGACTTTCTCAGCACCCCCAGTTCCATTGTATAAATGAAATATAACTAATTTTCCTAGTCCCCCTATTGCAGAACGTTTCAGTTGTGTCTAGATTTTGCTCTTCCAAACAAGGTCACAGTAATTACTTTTGAACTTGCATTTTTGGGAAATATATCTGTCAACAAATTCAATAAAGTGAAATTTTTGTGTCCAACAGTGCACGCATTTAAAACTTTTAAATATATTGCCAAGATGTAGGACCCCAAATCCCAAGTGAATGGCTGAATTCTCTTGAAAAAGCATAGTGCTCCAACCCTGGCAACTGACAATAGTCCTTGCAAATAAGCCTAGATCACCTTTTTTAGTTTGTAGGAAGATTAGCCCTGAGCTAACATCTGCCGCCAATCCTACTCTTTTTGCTGAGGAAGACTGGCCCAGAGCTAACATCTGAGCCCATCTTCCTCTACTTTCTATATGGGACGCCTGCCACAGCATGGCTTGACAAGCAGCACGAGGTGCGCACTGGGGATCCGAACTGGCGAATCCCGGGCTGGGAAAATGGAATGTGAGAACTTAACCACTGCGCCACCAGCCCAGCCCTTAGATCACCTTTTTTGTATCAAGCTTCATTTGTCTATTTCTACAAAGAGTTAATGCTTAATTCCCAGAGAGAGCCATCTGACCACAATCATCATTGAGCCATACGTTATTCCTATTTTAGAAGAGATACTCCATTATCCTCAGTCTTTTAATATATTAGCTCTGTCTACATCACATTCCAGAGATTTATAATTGAAAAATAATGTTAGTTTAATCTCAAATGTAACTCTCTTTGAAAAGCGCAAATATTACATAATGGAAATGTTAACTATGTGTGGTAAACTGACAGAAGAAGCCATCTAGGTAAATAGACATTTCCCAGTAGTAATTCTTAAAATATGGATTGAATATGGGTCTTACACAAAATAAAATGCTTCTGTCTAAATATTGTTGTGGACCCAAATGCCTTTAACTGTGAAGAATAGAGCACGTGGATTTTAGTCTACATTAAATATACAACAAACAGTAGAAGGTTCTTTAGGGAATGATGGAGCCCTCTTCCTTTGATTGCAGAAAGCCAGAGCAGGCAGGAGGGTTGCACGACCTGTTTAAACCAAGGCTCTGTAACCTTAGATTACCTTGGTCGACTGCCTATTTATATTGTAAGAACTTCTAAATACGTTTTTAAATGTATATCTCATTGTGAGATATTGTTATAGGGGCTTGTTAGGGGCTTGGAGAGAGTAAGAATCCAGAAGGCAGTGGTCCTCAAAGTGTGGTCCCACAATTCGCAGCATCAGCATCACCTGGGAACTTGGTAGAAAAGCACATTTTAATCCCTGCTCCATTAGTGAATCCAAAAGTCTGGGGTGGGGCCCAGCAATCCATAGTTAAGCAGTCCACCAGCTGATTCTCATCGCATTAACGTTTGAGAAGCACTGCTCTGAAGCCTCATCAGAGAGATTGGGGCAGAGGTCGCTCTCTTGCCTCCAACTCCAGGGCCCCTTAGACGAAGGCCCTGGAGACACTGAGAGCTGTTGGGGATGGGGATTCCCACTTGCTGAGTCACTCTTGCCTTCCTTCTTTCACACCTGGCAATGACCTTGTTCTTCATCTGTGGGACCATCCTCAGCTGTTTTCTTTTCCATCCTCCAAGTAAGACAATGAAGCAGAAGGAAAAAAAATGCCCATCCTGCCAATATACACAGCGACTATATGTTTTCTCCAATCAGCAGTATCTACTTTTCCGAACTTTTTTTGAAAAAATAGAGAAGTATTTTATCCCCTATATGGTTTTACACAGGAAGTTTGATGTTAGCCAAAAGTTAAATAAGACTCCCTAGCAACAGCAGCAACTTCCTGGCTATATTTACAAATTGCCTATGACACAAATGTTCTGAGACATTGTTTGTTAATGTTCTAAAACATAAATTTAAACAAGGCATTTGGATATAGATTAGAGCTTTTGTGCTTTATCCACAAAAGCAAGTGACACAAAAATAAATCACATCAGGGGGTTATTCGCCTCACTTGGACACCCTAGGTGTAAGAGGACTGTGAGATGGAGACAACTTCGGCCTCAGACAGGAATTCTTTTTATACTTCCTGACACAGGACTTCAGAGCAGGAAATAAAATGAATAGAATCACACAGAGCTGTTGATACTTTCCTTTGGATGAGCTTCTCAATGGCTTCCTTCTGTGTATAAAATGTAAGTTTCTGTCGTGACCCAGGAGGTTCTCCAGAGCTGCAGGGGTGTTACCCTCTCTAGCCTAAAGCACCTCCACACCCACCTGTCTGAGCTGTCCGTCAGCTACCGGGAGGGACCTATTCTCTACTGTTCCCTTTGGAATTCTCTTCTTGCCTGGTCAGTAGAACGGAACACCACCCGTCCTGCAACCTGGGATAAGGTAAGCCCAATCTGACTTATTAACAACCAGGATTAGGTAAGCCCAATGGCTCTATCAGCAGTCTTAGATGGCACCCCACTCCCAACTGAAATCATTCTTTCGTTGTGTATCTCTTCAATTTAATATGAACGCTTTTGGCAGAGGGTCATGTCTTGATTCTCAGTGAATCCCCAGACTCTCTGGCAGACATATCACTTACCAAGAACCCCAAAATGTGTTTGTTGAACATAGGAGTGGAGACTTGAACATGGAATTTCGAGAATAGAATCAGAAGTCACAGTTAACACTTTATTACTATTCTCAAGATGATTTTTCTCATTGTTTTGCTGCTGAGGGCTTACACCACATCATCAATAGAATGAGGAGTAGTGCCAACAAGTTATTCAATCAAATAAAATTTTTTCCTGATTTTTTCCTCATTAACTGACCTCATCCATTTGGAAACTCCGCACAGAGCGAAATTAAGAGACACAATTCCCATTAGCACATTAGTTCAGTTTGTTTGGCTGGTTAGCTGAGGCTTTTTATGGAGCAGTGGAAAACTACAAAGAGGGGCCATGGGCCAGCAAAGAATTGCTCGTGGGATGGTCTGGGTGGCAATTCATGAAAGAGCCCTGGAATAATATGGGACCAGGGAAGCATTTTGTTTTCATTCAATTAAGCAAATTCAACAAAAATGTATTGAGTTTTAAAGGCTTACAATAAAGAATTGATAAGCACACACACACGCATTCCACACAAATATAAACCCATCACACCTAACCACACACACCACCAGTTCTAGCGCATGTGGTTTATATAAACCACGTGACAAACAAACGACAGATATACTGCCCAGTATAGATCTTCACCTCACGTATGCATTCATACGTGCACACCCAGAATTACAAATGAGACTTACACACACATATCATACCAGCATATCTACTTGTACTATGCACAGAACTGTCCCACATTATTCATATGCACGCAGGTGTCACTCAGGTGCAAAATACAATAAATAAACATTTACACACCATAAACAGATGGGCCCTCAAACTTTTGTCAGAGCTCACATCTCACATACATTCATATTCCATACGCTGCTCCCCATATTCCATGTCCCACAACAGCCAGTCCCCCATCCTTCAGGTGCTATACAAATCTATATGCCCTGTGCCTCATGTTCCATTCCTCAGTTGTGATACACACACACAAACACACACATTTACACTAGTGAACACACACACATACACTGTTCACCCACAAGGATGCTGGTGGCAGGTTAACTACATCCAAAAGAAGCCCTTTGACCATACAACAAGCAAGATTGAGACACCTTCAAAAGCAATGGTTTTGAATAGCAACCTGCTCGAAACCAGGTGTATGAAACATTAATACATGCCTAGTTGACGGTTCTCTGTGGCTGGAAGCTCCAAAAAACACAAGCTGCGGTAGCCATCTTTGTCTCCATCATGGTTATCACTGCCCCTTTGTTGCGCGTTATAATTCACTGAACGTGTTCAAACGCATCATTATGTTCAATCTTTGTAACATGTATTCAGGGTGGGACACTGAGAGTCTGAGAAAGGAGGTGACTTTTGTAGTGTGGCACAGTCAGGAGGGGCCAGAGGCAGGGCAAAGATAACCACCTGCTTCCTCGTCCAGCTAGAGGAGTGATTCTCAACTGGAGAGGGGAGGTGATTCGCCCCCAGCGGACATTTGTCAGTGTCTGGAGACATTTTTGGTTGTCACAACTTGGGGGAGGGGCATTGCTACTGGCATTTAGATTCCAGAGATTCTTTTGAACATCTTATAATCCTCAGAACAGCTCCCTACAAGAAAGAATCATCTGACCCCAAATTTCAATAGTGCTGAGACTGAGAAACCCTGAGCTTGACCCGGTTAGCTTCTTGACATCCCTGTGAAGGAGCTGGGCGGTAGCTACCTGGCCTGACACAGGCAGGCCCTTCAGATGGAGACTAGGATAGGAGGTTGTTTCTTCTCAGTGGGCCATCTGGACAGATACCCTGGCTGAGTTTAAAGGCCAGGAATAAGGTAGACACACAAATGGCTTCTCTCTCCTGGCATTGTTTCCGCACATGCCCTCCAGAAGCCATCTCTCTAAGATATGGGGATTTTATTAAAACAGAAAGACTGAAACCTCCAGAACATGAGCTATTGCTGAGCTAATGAATGGCTGCCCTTCCTCTTGAAGTTACACGCCTTCCCCTCAGAAGCAAGTACAAGAGAAACCAGGAAGAGTAAATACAAGCTTCTCCTTGCATGACATCAATCAACTGGACAGGCCCTTGCAGAGCTGACATACATCTATCAGGGTCTCCCATTAAATCAATTAACAAGCAAGAAGGAGGACAGAGGAGGCCTGCAAAGTTCCCAGCAGCCGTCCCTAACAAAGGAGCCAGCCATTCTTGAGTCTGAACCCTCCCCTTGTCCTTGTTTCTTTGGGCACAGAAACTGCTTGGAGTCAGGGGAAATGAATCATTTTATAGGAGAAAAAAGGGAAACCAGCCATCATTTGATTCATGAGAAAGTCTCTGGACAATGAGAGTTGTTCTTAGGATCACACCAGATCCTTCTGTGGTCTGCTGTGAAGAAGGTAGGAGCCCTCCTTGTCAGAAGATCAGTAGTTTGTATGTGTGTTTATTTCTGGCAACGGGAATTATTTGCTTCAAAGCATCCACATTCTATCTTCTGGGCCTTCTGATGATTGAGGAACCTCAACAGATATGGTTTAATAATATCTTAACCTCCACATAGCAGTGTACCATTTACAGAAACCATTCACGTTGATCTCACAGAAATCAAGTAAGGTAGGTGGTATAAGGTATTATTCCTACTCAATAAATGATGAAATGAACTGAGACTGTGAGATATCAATTCGCGTGACCTCAGCGACTCAAAGCA
The DNA here is from genome assembly GCF_041296265.1 of Equus caballus. Lineage (NCBI taxonomy): Eukaryota > Metazoa > Chordata > Mammalia > Perissodactyla > Equidae > Equus > Equus caballus. Next base: position 91,459,240 of record NC_091692.1, read on the forward strand.
ACAGTAGAGGGATTGGAATGCAGGGATGTTAGGAGTTTGAGAAGAGAGCAGCTAGTATCTTACATTCATGGCACTATATCAAAGGTTCTCAGTGTTTCTTGCTTACTGGAAATAGTAGGGAGCTTTAAAAAATGCTGATGCCTGGGTTTTACCCCCAGGTGTTCTGATAAAACTGATGGGATCACAGCGGGCATCAGGGCTTTTGGAAGCTCCCCAGATGATTCTAATATCAGCCAAGCTTGACAATTACTGCCCTAGATATTTACTACATTGCAGGTTGGGGAAAAGGGCCCCTGAGCTTCTAGGGATCATTGCGATGGACTGGTCAAGACTTGAGCCCAAAGACATCTGACTTCAAAGCTCATATTCTTTCCAAACTTATCAAGAATAATTTCTAGTACCAGTTGAGCACCCAGTGATTTGCACAGAGCTTTCATAGCCAGCATCGCTTTGATTCTCATGAACACTATGAAATATGAGCAGGGTAAGCATTGGTATTGTCATGTTTCAAATAAGGAAGTTTTGGCATTTTTAATTTTCAAAAAGAGTTACTAGCTTTAAATCCTATTCTTTCCATTCTTTGCTCATGAACTTTAAACCACTGGCTGCTAACTACACAATGCTCTGAGGTCTAGCCATGAGCAAATAAAACCCCAGTCTGATCTCCACAGCTTTGGGAAGAGATGGAAGCACAGGCATGTGTTTCGTTTGTTGCCTGGGGACATGTGGCTGGTGTTAATCAAGTGAGGCAAACCAGAAATGAGTAGAGTCCAGAACCTCTATCCTGTTTCTCATGCCACCACTAAGGTGACCTAACAATAATACTGATTGAATTTAAAAAGGCAGGGGCTAAGGGCATGATATGCAAGAAAGAAAAGCAGACAAGCCGGTTATGCAATTTACAATGATAATGTAATGGAAACAGGTAGAACTTGAGTGACTGAGTTACCTTCCAGATCAGAACATCTTTGCTTTCCAAATCTGGAGGGAGACCACATGAGCCGGAAATTGCATCATGGTGAAATAATGCAGTAGTGTGGACCAATGTGTTTTACTAATTGATTGGTGTTTTGCTCCCCAGTTTTCTTTTTTAGAAACCCTGTGTGTCTTTGTTTGAGCTTGTATGGAGCATGGGGATTTGGGACTACTATGGAGGTCATTGAATCCTTCTGAAGCCTTTGCCTGCTCTTTTGTCTGTGTATTTTTGGGGTGCACAGAATTCCTGACAATAACAGGAGCTCAGTGTGAGCTTCTGAATAAATGAATGCTGGGACAGCCTGAGCATTTGCTATGCATTTCCTTAAAAAACAAAGTTGGGATAAACGTTCTATTCTTTTCTTTAATTGACCCAAATTTAGCTGCAGCAATCAGAAACATTGTGTAGTGGGTTTTCCTTTTTAAGGAACTAGGTGCAGTTCCTGGACTACTGAAGTAAAGCCATCACCATTGTCATAGCAAAGGGCCTTGGGCAGTTGTGACACGTGTGTGCAGGTCCTCAATTAGAATGTTCATCAGCAGGATCATTTGAGAAAGAGGGATCAAAGGGCAGGAAATGTGTTACAGTAGCTGCATTTCTATTTCATAAAGCCAGAGACTGCATAAAAGAGCTTTTAGATGGAACAATAATAATTAAAATGTACGTCTGGCTGAATGGAAGGCTCTGCACGGCAGTGAGCATCAGCTCATTGACCCCGCATTAGGCCGTTCTACTCATTGAGTTGGAAATCAGTGACTTTTCTAAAAAAAACCTTTTATTCCTCATTGTTTATGATCCTTCAGTAGTTCCTAAATGATATAGGATTAAGTTAAAGGATCTTGAAAGTGTTATAGAGCACCTACCTACTTTCTCAAGTTTCAGCATCCTCTGCCCTGGCATGCCTTCACACGGTCCTTTGTAATATTAAAGCATGCTCTTATCTGCACAACTCTTGTATTTTCAACCTGTTCCTAAATTCTTGAAGGTAGAATAACAACAATGAACGTTTACTAATATTTAACATGTACCAGTCTGTCTTGTAAGCTCCTTACATGCATATATGCATTTAACCCTCACAATAACCTCACAATAGATACTATAATTATACCCACTTCAGAGCAGAGGAAACTGAGACAAAGAGAGGATTAACTAGCATATTCAGGATGTGAGCACTCTAGTCCAGCTCTGGAGCCCACACTTTGCCAATAGACTTTACTGCTTCTCTAAGAAGAGAGAAAAGGGCAGCTTGTTCTTACTCCCCTGCTCAGACTGTGTGAATATGCGTGATTCAGATACAATTAACTGAGTACCTGCTCTGCACTAGGAAATACGCTAGGTTTTTGACAAACATGTTCTCACTTATTTCTTATCAAAATGCTAGGGGATAAGCATTATCTCCATTTTTCTCACTACTCAGATCAGGAAACCAGGGCTCAGGGAGGGTCAGTGACTCTCAGGTGCTGTGTGGGCCAAAGAGGTATGACACCTGGTCTATAGGATCCTAAAACAAGTACTTGTATAGTAGTTACCATAGAAATACAGAGCAGATTCAATTTAGTTAATGTAAATAAATTCCATTTATTTATACTCCAACCCTAACATTGAGTACCTTTATTGAGTGCCCACTCCAAGACAACCTAGTAAATCACAATCTTGCCTACAGCAGAGAAGCCAGTCACATGGAGAGAACCTCATACTGCATATGGCTAACATCATTTAGGAGGTGAGCAGAGCGCATTAGGTGAGTATGAGGGAGAGGAGCACAACACAGCCTGTGGCATGAGGGAAGGATCCCTGGAGGACATGATAGTTGAGTTGAGCTTCAAAGAAACAGTAGGAGAGTCTAGGCAGGAAGTAGGACATTTCAAGGAGAGGAATAGCATGAACAAGTCTCTGAGGTGAGGAATCGAATGAAGAGGCTTCTGATTAAACATCATAGAATTAACTAGCAGTCTACTTATAATCTTTCCCCTAAGCCCACTAAGGTTATGGAAAAAGAGACTTCCAAATATGTAAACCCACGTGAATGGAAGGTCAGGAGAGGAGACCAGAACATTTGGATGTTGGAAAGAAGATGGGTAGGTGGCAATTTTTTAGTAGAACTGAGAAAACTCAATCCTAAGCTAGAAGTTGAGGGAGCTGTGAATTATCCAACTGATGTTGTAAAATCTTAAAAAACCCAAAACAAACAAGCAAACAAACACTTGGGAATATACAGTGTAGGTACCTCTGCTGAAATTCTGTTTATGGAGCTGTCGGATCACCAGACCCCACACCAGCTCAGATGGAAAACTGCCTCTCCCTCACCCTGATGATAAAGATGGAATGCTTATTCTCTGAGGACAGTAGGAGAGAGGGTCTCAGGACTAGGGGATACTAGGAAAACCATGGGGGACTGGGAGATGAAGGAAATATTTGCACACAGGGTGCTGAAACCCTCAGGTCTTTTCCAACATTTAGTTCCTAAAATTATGGCAGCCAAGACTTCCTCCTCCAGGAGGTAGATTGCAAGATTCTTTTCTGGGAACTCTGACCACCTCAGGCAGACAGACCTAAAATCACTGAGATTGGACAAATGCCCATGTAAGCAGCTAAAAGTGCTGGAAGTAGTTATCTCTGAGGGAGAACAATGGGGTCTTTTGGACACCTCTTTATTTCTCTCTGTGATTTTCTGAGGAATAAGGTTGGAGGCAGGGGAGCAATCAGAAAGCATTTGCAGTGGTCCAGGAGAGAGATGATGAAAGTCTACATAAGGACAGACGGAATAGTGATGGGGAGGAAGAGGCTGACTAGAGACCATCTAGATGGGACACTGTGAGTGACTGCAAGTGACTGAGGGGCAAGAGGAAGCAAGAATGATCCCGAAATGTCTAACAGGGGAGACCAAGTGTTGCTCCCTCCAGAGATGGAGATCTGGATAGCCTAAAAGGAAATAGTGGGGGAATGATGAATTAGATCTTAGATTGTTGCATTGCTTCTTGAAAACAGCACTGAATTTCCAGTGCAAGACACAATAGCAATCTTGTTATCCTGTAGCACTGACTGAGGAAGTACAGAGGTGACATGAACATCAGCTCGAGTTCCTGAGTGAAGACAACGCGGAGCAAAAGGCCCTGTCACCCCAAGAGGATATGTTGTAAGTGAGATTTTAAATTTTAGTTGTATCAAGTTGCAGCAACTGTGCAACAATGATTTCAGTCTATCCTAGCTTCTAACCAAAGAGAGGATGAAATATAGACATTCTCCTCCAGACTCTTGAGATCATTGTTTCTCTGATCTAATCCAAGTCTTTTCTCTGTGGCTCAGTTATTCTACCTGTAAAATGGATGTACTAATGACCTCATCACTTTGTTTTGAGACTAAATTAGTTACTACATATAAAGCATTTAGAACAGTGCCTGGAGCATATTTAGTGTTTGTTATTCTTATTACCATTATTGTTATCAGGCCCCTTCAGTGTTCAAGGACAAAAGGCTGGATACTCTGTATTCATGCTAAGGTGTCCCCTTTTTGTGATGCTATGACCTTCTCTCCCAGTTCTTTTCAATATTACACAAGGGCAAGGGCATAGAGAGGGAGTAAAATGAGAAAGGAATTTGTAACTTCTTAAGCGTTGAATATCAGTCTCCTGTTTTATTTTTTTTCTTTTATTAAAAAAAGAGCTGAAGCTAATGATATTTTACATTAAATGTTCCTTACATAATCTGGGGGTCTTTCCAAGCTGTAATGTATGATTATGAACAACAAAGGAAATAATTGTGGTTCGGCCCTCGTCAGATACATTTAAGCTATGATTTATCATGGTCAGCTCGACTAGAAGTCTGCTTCTCTTCACCTTCCATCCACAAGAAAAGGTGCTATGAGCAGTTCTTAGCCATTCCTCCTATCTCCAATTCTATGTCAGAGCATCATTCATTCTTCATTCATAGCTGGCACCTGCCCTGAAAGGATTTAAGTTGGGCAGTCATAACAAAACAATCCTGAAGATAACGTCTCCAACAACTCCAACACCATTAAAACTTGGTAGAACTGTATATTGAGCACTTCCTTTGTGCCAGACTCTGCCCAGTGAATTACGAATATCGTCTCATTTATTCCTCTGCACATCCATAGGATGTAGATATCATCAATCCCATTTTATGAATAAGGAAACTGAGGCTCAAAGCAACATGTTAACTGACTCAGGTTTGCCTATCTCAGATCTGACTGAGTCCATTCACCACTCAACCTCTATTCTGTCTTCACTGGATCATGTGCTATGGAAACGTGCTAGACTCTGAGCATGTTACATGAGGATCCTCTGCGTCAGTTTCTTTGTTTTTTCAGTAGCCATCTCAAAGTGTATAGTGAGGTTTAAATAAGTTTTAATAAAATATAAGATACGTGACATACATAAACACTTAACAAATGTTGGCAATTATTTCTGTCTTTCCTCCCTTCCTCCTCTGTTTCTTCCTTCTTTTCATTAACATATACAGAGTCCTTGATCCGTATCAGGCACTGGCATAGAAGACAGATTCTCCACACTACAAAGGAGCCCTTTTTCAGCATTTGCCCTAGGACAGAGATGCTCTTGTTAGCCAGAGATCTGAGCAATTCAGCCTCTTCTGCTTAAGAAAAAGCAGAAGAATAGACTGCATTAAACCTAACATACAGAACTATTTTAAAAATAGTAACAGCATCTTACGACATTTGTTCAATCAATCTCATTGCAAAGCACAGTGCGGAATCAGGTGATGTCTTGTATTTCCTGCAAACAAATCTGTTACATACTTTGGGTAATTTTAGAAACAGAATTAACTTCCAATTTGTTGGCACTTTACTGAGGAGAAAAAGTAGAGAAAAATGAGACATCAAAATTAAATTAGCTCCCAATGCTGATATTCTAACCTTACTATCAAGCACGTGGTGTCCACACACCCACGGAGCCATGATTTAATCAAATTCCCAATAATAAAATACCTTTCTTCAGGTTGAGTTGATTACTCATCAGCAAATGAAACTGGGTGGGAGATAACCCAGTGTCTTAAATACATACACAGGCAAATAGACATATATCAGCTGCCACTCTCCATTGGCTTTAGGAAATGCCCCATTTTGGGGAGCCTGGTCTCTGCAGGCAAAGTCCTTTGCAGGTCTTGGATCCATGAAGCTATAATTTGGTCCTTGCCCTCAAGGTCTACAGAGTATGGTCCAGAAACAGAAAAATTCCATCACTGTGTGAGCATGCTGTAATAGAAAAGTGTGCAAGCTGTAACAGGAGGTCACAGGAATGAGGACATGAGTGTGTCTTGGGCAGGCAGGAAGTCTTCCTAATGGAGGGAGTGGTGCTGTAAGGGAGAAGAGAAGAGACCGCTTCAGGCAGGAAGCAGTGTTAGTTCAGCTTGCTTTCCTAAGAACTAAGAGGGGGAAACTCAGAGTGTCTCCACTTGGTATGACCAGTCTCCTGGGCTGCCTCCATTCTCTCCCAACACCAGAGAAAGAGACATTTTACTCTTCTCATTGCTTAGGAAATTTTAATAACCAAAGAACTCCCTATTTTAAAATAAAAATCCCTACCTGCCTTTCTGAGGTCTAATATTCTAGTTTCCTTAGGACCTGCCCTTTTGTTCTGCAGCATTGCTGTCTCCTTAAACCTCAGCTTCCAAAGTAGGACAATCCTAGACTGGGATATTAATATATCAGGAGGCTTTTCCTCCCAAACCACTTCCTATGCCTGGCTCAAGTGGCTGAGATCTCCCTCCTTTAGGAATTAAGGGCAAGAATGATGGCTGAGTTTTGAAGTTTTAAGTTCAACTGATATCCTGAGATTTACCATAACCCATGTGAATATTATGCTCTTCCTCCAAAAAATCCTACCTCCTGGACTTCCAGATCATCCAGACTCCAACCGTGTTCATTCAAGTAAAGACTTTCTGCTTTCTGAGCTGACTTACACATAATCTTGTCTTTCAGGAGGTTGCCTTCCCTGTGTGTCCTGGTCTGGCTGTCATATTCTTTTATATTGCAAATTTGGTTATCAGTGCATCTAGGAAACCATAGAACTCATCTACTGAGTCTTTGGACATTGCTAAGTTTTGACATTAGTCTGATTTCATCTCCCTCTCTGAGTGCCAGATTCTTTGAAGGTCAAATCCATTCCTGCATTTGGATGTATGAGTTAACAATTAATAAGCAAAAGAGCTGGCTACTTGGATGGAGCGATCACAAAAAAGACTTTAATAGAATTACTAACTTCCACGAAACATGTGAAGATTCTCCTTGAAATCCAATCACTCAACCTCTGTTTTGTGTCTCAATTCACTGGTCAACCTATTTAGGTGAAAATTTTCTCCGCTGAGACCCTCGGCCCGACCCCGCTCCGTCGGATTCAGACATTCTCAGGTTGGTCTTTGAGAGCAGCATATTCAGTAATATGGGAAATCACCAATTAACTATTGACACATTTATTTTAGAACTAAGAAATTTGTGACACTATAACACACTGTTCCAATGATGCCAAATTCTGAACTTTATAATATCCCTTTAATTTAAAATTTCAGCTGAATCTGGTTGCAAAAATACAGGTTCGAAACCACTTATCTGAACTCCTTGGAGACAAATATATTTTGGAATTCATTTTTTTTTTTAATTTTGAAAGTAATGAATGGGTATACTATATATCACATATACTCCAAGGGGTCCAGGGCAGCATTCTGCCATCAAATATAGTGATAGGCTTGACACAAAGTTAGGAATGTTCTCAACAAGTGGGATAAATAAAGATCATAAAAAGTCTCTTGCCAGGTCAGATTAGGTATTGGCACTAAATGGGTTCAGGTCAGGTTAAATTGTCCCATTAAATAGTTCTATCAAAAGCTTCAGATTTCAGAAATGTGGCTAAGGGGTTTTGGACTGTATTATCAAGGTTGTCACTAATAAAACAATTTTATGTTTTCTGAGCTTTTTCTGGTTAACCCATGTTATTCCATTAATTTCTCATGAGGTGGTGGTGTTTCCATAGTACTGATGAGACTACTAATGTTTAAAGGATGTAAATAATTTCCTCTCACACATAATAATAATAAGAGCCAAGATTTGAACTCTGGATTACTGGATTTCAAAGCTAGTGTTCTTCTTGCTTTACCATCTGCATAATTTATACTCCTGGCAATCTCAATTTTGAGTGGCTCTCATTTCAGGGGATCTTTTGTGCTAGACCAGAGCTATCTCCTTAAGGTAGGGGGGGTCATGATTTTCTCTTCTGACAAAGAAATGGAAGTAAAAGTCTTCTCTAAATGCTCATTATATAACAACATTTACAAATACAGTCATGCTTCACATAATGACATTTTGGTCAACGACAGGCTGTGTATATGACAGCAGTCCCATAAGATTAGTACCATAAAGCCCAGTTGTGTAGTAGGCTATACCATAAAGGTTTGTGTAAGTACACTCATATAAGTACACTCTGTGATTGATGTTCACACAATGACAAGATCATCTAAAGGCACATTTCTCAGAACATATCCTTGTCATTAAGCAATGCATGACTGTGTGTCATTTGCAACTCAAAATCTGACCACCAAAATCTCATTTAACTGGCTATTCATCTGCCTAACATATAGAATCTGCCAGAATATTCTTTAATACTGTAGATATCCTCTTCTGGCTGCCATTTTGTTTATTCATTTATTCAACAATTATTTGTTAAGTGCCTAATATATGCCAGGTATCATTTGAGGGGCTGGGGACATAGTAGTGAACAAAATAGACACAAACTCTGCCTCCATGGAATTTATAGTCTAGTGTGGGGAAAGGGACACTAATTAAAATAAAATAAATGTGTGTTCGTGTATGTGTGTGATTAGATGTTGAAATGTTATGAAAAAGTTAAGGCAGGGATGTTGAGGAGGTTGTAATTGTAATATATTCTTGGAGAGCCTCATTGAGAAGGTAGCATTTGAAAGAGGAAGAAGCAGGAAGTGCTGAGACCCTAAGGGAGAATGATCCTGGTAGAGTTTGAAAGAGAGTAAGAAGGCCAAGGTGGCTGAACATAATGAGAGGAAAAGTAAGAGATGTTGCCGGAGAGCCGAGAAAGGCAGCACAGATTCTGTAGCACCTGGTCAAACATTGTGTTGTCCTTTACTCTGAATGAAATGGGAGCCATTAGAAAGGTTTGAGTAGAATGATATCTGCCTGCTATGTTTATAAGAGACTAGAGAGGAATGAGGGCAGAATCAGAAAGGCAGTGGAGCGAGCCTATCCCACACCCACCTGCTTGACTTTTTCATTTTGCAGGCAGAGCATAGCGAGAGCTGGCTGGAAGTCTGGATCTAGAGCGAAAGTTTCCTACCTGAGTCTTCCCCCAAATACCCAGAGGAGGAGAGATAAGATAAGTCAAAGCAATAAGGAAAGTTAAGATTTAAATCATAGGAAAAACATTCATCATAGGAAAATCACTCAGAAACCCTACGTCTCAAGTCTTGGTCCATAAATAGGATTAAACCTAGATTTCCAAGCCAGCACTCAGAGTCAAATTTGCATGAGATGAGAAGAGGTCAGGAGCCTGAAAGTGGACGCAGACGATGGTGGAAACAACAGGGGTTCTTCGTCACTTGCCTTTAGTGCCAGCTAGTGTGGGGAACTTTGTTGGGCTAGGATGGGTTAAAGGACCTAAAGCAAAGGAGATCCCTCCCTCCATAGCTAACTAAAGTGAGGCAAGGAGAGTAAGAAAAAAGAAAGGTATGCCAAGAAGTATCACAATAAAGTCTCAGACTCTTCAGTGTGTCCTGTTTTGCTCAATAACCAAAACAAGGACAGACGCTTGGTTGAAAGCAGCAGGGGATTGTGGGAAAATCACACATTGGAAGTGAGAATTGTGTTGAATCCTGGATCCACCATCACTAGCCAAGAGACCTGGGGCAAGTTCCTTAACTTAGTCGTGTCTTGATTTTCTTATGTATTCAGGGAATTAATCACATTAGTATTTTTTGAATGAACTAGAATATTTTAAACCACATAAATACTACATCTACATTGCTATTACTCAGTGAATGCAATTACTATTATTGTTGTGAGCTATTTAGGCCAGAAATCTGTCTGTTGTAGGAAAAGTCTTATGAAGACATCTCTCCTTCATAGGAAAACCTTTAAAGCCTGAGGAGTTCTTTCTAACGTATTTTTTAAAATATATTATAAATTAAAAAAATACATAAAATGTATAGCATGTGTAAGTATATAAAAATAATAAGTCCTTTGACCATGAACATTGAAATGTATTGAGTTTTACTCTTGAGAGCTTGATTTTTCTTTTTGCCTAGAGGATATTCAGTTCTGAAATGGGCTTTTCTGGCCCCCAAGGACCAGAGCATGAGTTTTCTAGTTGTGTTAAGGAGGCAGTCATGCTACTTTCTGAGCCTCTCTGGCATCCAAGTTAGTTACATTCCATGACACCATATTGGTGAAAATTTGTTGTCCAGAGCAATCCACAGTTTGCTTTTCTAAAGAACAGCATACATGGTCATATACTGTCTATCTAGTACCATGGAGGCTTCTATGTGGTGTAAGATGAATGCAGCAATTGAGACTGGATATACTGGGTTGAAATTATGTTGCCTCCTGGCATGTGAATTTAGTTGTGAATTTATTATTTCCTGTCATATGAGTTAGTTTTCCTCAAGGGATCTCAATCTCTCCATCTATAAAATCAGAATAATAGTACCTATGGAAACCACTGTCGTGAGGATTAAAGAAAAATAAATTATATATGTAGAAAGAGAAATCCCAAAATATGCAAAAAGCATATTCATAGGAGTAATTTTAAATTAGCTGGAAAAACATAGATTATTTGATAAATAGTGTTGGAACAATTGGTTAATCACACAGAATTACAAAGTTGGATCTGTTACCTCATACTATAGATGGGGATAAAACTAGGAGGAATTAAAGATTTAAATGTTAAAACGAAACCATGAATATACTAGAAGAAAATTTTTATTCATTCAATAATATTTACTGAGTGCCTATCATGTGCCAGGTGCTAAGTGCTGAGTGTGTAGTATTGATCAAAATAAACAAAACCCCTGCTCCTTTTAAGCCTAAATAGTGAGGAAGACAGAAAATGAACAATAAAGAAATGAATAAAAAATTAATAAATAAAAATGCAAATGAAGAAGCTAGATGAATAGTTGCTCTGGAGAGAAATAAAGGAGAGCAAGACAATAGGGACTACTTAGGGAGGGAGCTTGCACTAATAGGATTCTCACAGAAGGCTTTGAGGAGAAGAGGGTATTTGAGTCAACAGCTGTAAGAGGTGTGGAATTGAGACATGTGGCAATCTGGGGCAGAGGAAGGAGCAAATGCAAGAGGCCGAAGGTGGAAGAAGTAGTGTATAATCTTGGAGTGTGGAAGAAGTTTCTAAGCATAATACAAAATCCAGAAAACTCATTAACAAAAAAGTAGAATTATTTGCACTGTTAAAAAACGTACAAATTAAAAACGAAGGGAAAAACTTCAATCTATTTTATAAAGAGGAAGAATCCTTAAAACACAAAGGATATGAATAGAGAATTCATAGAAAAGTTTCTTAAACATATGAAAAGATGCTTAGTACAACTTGCAGTAAGACACATGAAAATCAAAACTATACTGAGTTACTATCTTTACCTATTATGTTGTCAAAGATGGAACAAGTACTCTTTGGAAAAACTTTGGGCAAACAGACCCTTTCGCATATTGCTTGTAGAAGCATAGAACCTCATCTGAAAGGCAATATCTATCAAAATTATAAATTCATATGCTTTTTGTTCCAGAAATTCTACTTTGGGGAATTTAACTTATAGTATTAAGAGTTCACGTGTAAGATGATTTATGCATATGATTATTCACTACAGCATTGTTTGTAGTAACACAAGATGGAAAACCATGTAAATGCCCATTAATAATCACTTGCTAAATTATGATATTTTTATGTAATTGAATTCTAAGGTGCCATGAAAGAGAATGAGAAAAAATGTCCATATGGAAATATCTCTAAAATATAGTAAATTTAAGAAAGCAAGCTATGTAGCACGGTATCTTTTGTGTAAAAATGAAGAAAAATAAGAATCTATACTTTGATTTGCTCTTTTATGCATTGAGAAACTCTGGAGAGATATTTAAGAAACTGTATTAATAGGGGTTGCTTGTTGAGGAAAGGGGAGATAGAGAAGGGAGACACAGTTTTCACTGTAGTCCTTTATGCTTTTGATTTTGAACCAACTTAATGGCTTACTTATTCAAAATTAATTAAACCATATGATTAAGTTTAAAATGCAGCACTCGATTTATATCTGCTATTATAATTATTAATATTAAAATTGATATTAATATTAGATATCATGAATTCTAGTCAGACTCTGATACAAGCGAACTTCTTGGACTCTGGCAAATTTTCCTAATTACTCTAAACTTCCTTAACTCATAAAATGTTAATTTTTGAGGGCACTTCCTCCTTTAACACCATAGTGACAAGAAATGAATGGGCATTTAAAAAACAATGTGGTATGTGCTGGGACTTTTTGAATTAGCACTATAGTAACGTGAGGTAATTCTTTTTCTCTATTTCAGAGATGAGGAACTTGCAATGAATATTATTTAAATAACTTTCTCCGAGTCCCAAATCCAATGGGTACTAGAACTGAGTCACGGACCCGTGCCTTCTGTGATCCCGAAGCTCCCGGTGTTACCACTACCTGAGGGATACTTTCTAGCTTAATGCAACTTGATCAAGAATCAGAGTCCAGTACTGAGTAAAAACTAAAGGCCACAGTTCCAGGCTTCATTCCTGCCTTAGTCCTGCTCAAATTGGAAGATAGAAAACCAGCAATTGGCAGGATCAGATGTGTTAGGTTTCTCTGCCATTTTATTGGTCATGGCAATTTATCAACATTGTCATCAGGGCAGTAGGCCCCACACTTTTCACTGAATGGTGTGAATTTATTGTTTTCTCTTGACTCAAGTACCTTCTGCTGCATGTTCCTTGGGTCTAGAGTTCAGCCCATGTTGGCTCAATGTTTGCCACATCCTTTTGGACATCCTTTGAGTCTTCTTTTAGGGGTTATAATAGATTAGCTAGAAATCCTGACTATAAAGACCTATATCCAGGATAGGGTCTTCAAGATGGGGATGAACTGAACAAGCCATTTATCTGCAGAGATCATGGTTGAAAACAATAGATGAATGCAAAACCTAGTTGAAAAGGGGCAAATGGTATCAGAGCTAAAAAATTAGTTCCATGAACTGGGTTTGAAGAAACACCTAGATCATGATGGAAGATCAAAAGTCAGGGTCAGAAAAGCAGTAAAGAGACCAGGAAATGAGAAGAGACTGATGGGATCTGTTTTTTTTTTTTTTTTTTTTGGTGTTGATCACATGTCTCTCTCTCTCTCTCTCTCTCTCTCTCTCCTGGACCTGTCCTTCTCTTCCTTCCTTTCTTCTTTCCCTCCTTCCTTCCTTCCTCTTTCTCTCTCTCCTTTCTTTCTTTTGTTTTTTTTTTTTTCTCTTAGCTTTATTGAGATATAATTGGCATATAACATTGTATAAGTTAAGGTGTACAACATGATGATTTCATACACATATATATTGTGAAATGATTATCACAGTAAGGTTGGTTGACACATCCTTTACTCCTAATAATTGCAATATGTTTTTTGTGTGTGTGATGAGAACATTTAAGGTCTACTTTCTTAGCAACTTTCAACTATATAATACAGATTGTTAACTATAGTTACCAAGCTGAATATCAGTTCTCCAGAACTTATCCATCTTCTAACTAGAAGTTTGTACCCTTTGACCAAGATGTCCCCATTTCCCCCACCCCACGACCCCTAGCAACCACCATTGTACTCTCTGTTTCTATATTAGAACAAATCCACTAGGCTCCTACTACTCAAAAACATTGATTTTTCCTCTTTTCCTTTCATCTCCTGGCCCTGTCCTTTATTATGCAAGTTTCTCCTGATATTTTTGGTAGCAAGAATCTAATTCACAGTCTCTGAGACACAAGGCACTAGAGTAATTGGTGAAGTCCAAAATCTCCGGAAATCTGGGTGGTGCCTCGGTCCCAGGACTTCTCTGACTTTAACTCATATTTATGACTTTTCCCATGGCTGATGTGACTCAGGAGATACACGTGTGATGCACAGAGAGAGAGATATAGGTGTCTGAGAGTGGGCTGGAGTTTGAGAGAAATTTGGTAAGAAAAATCCTCACACTTTCATTATGTGTCTGGACAAAACCTATGTTTTGAGCAGCTCCCTGTTTCAGATCAGACAAAACATTCCTGGACCTTAAATGATGCCTCAATCGTGGTGGGCAATTCAGATGCACTTAGAAGCAACGACACCTGTGTGTCCAGCCATTGTTGAAAGGGAAAGGAAAGTACTGTTTATCAAAATGGCTCCCAAACTGCTCTGTTTTGTGTAAGCACAGTCTACAGGTACTCATCAGTGTCGAGGCTGAGTGGTGTGGGGAGTGTTTCTGAGAAAGGCCACAAGGAAAAGGGCTCACTTTGCTTTCATTTGAAACTTGGGAATAATTTTCCGGCAGTGAACGGAGACGCCTATATGTTGTGATCCTTGCAAGGGTGGCGGTGCTGATGGTTTTTAATCTCTGCCTCCAGGATGCTTTGGAAACCAACGATTAATTTCCCCATTGCTACAGGGTTGTTTTAGGGTTTTTTTTTTTTCCATTTTCATTTTATTTTAAAGCTGGGACACTGCAAGCCTCTGTAAACAAAGTAATCGATCAATGGCTATCAGCAATTCTTGAGAGAGGGCAGAATAATTTGATGGATTCCGGACAATAGGAAAAGAATAGTGCAAGTAAGCTGAATAAATTAGCAGACGTGATTATCAGCAGAAATGGACATTCCCTAGGTGTTCTTAAAGGGGCACATTCATTCTTGCTCTGAGGCTAGTAAACCTCTCACAGGCCACGTGGGGTTGATACTGTGTGGAAGTTTGTCATTTACAGCTTCCAGGCCATTCTCGAGTCTTCTTGCATTTGTCTTTATATTCTTCCCCCGGATTACAGGTGGTTTAAAAATGGTTTGTTGTTCAATTTTAATTTTTATCAAGCCACTGAATGTTAGTGCTGGATGAAGGTGCTTCTGTTTTCTTGCACCCTGACTGCTTATTGTGAGAAATAAAGACTCTGGATCCCAGAAACGAGAAGCAATTTACTCAAGGCTACAGCTGCTTTTTGTCAGAGCCAAGCTTTACATTCAAGTTTTCCGCCTTCGTGTCCAATGCTCTTTCCCCTCCATCCCACCACATTTCTCTCCAGTTTTTTTTTTTTTCTTTTTGAGGGAGATTCGCCCTGAGCTAACATCCACTGTCAATCCTCCTCTTTTTGCTGAGGAAGATTGACCCCGAGCCATCTGTGCCCATCTTCCTCTATTTTATATGTGGGACACCTCCCACAGCATGGCTTGACAAGTGGTGAGTAGGTGCAAGTCCGGAGTCTGAACCAGGGAACTCTGGGCCACTGAAGCGGAGTGCAGGAACTTAACTGCTGCACCACTGGGCCGGCCCTTCCAGTTTTTATTCGGTCACTCTAACGTGCACTCCAGTAGGACTGGGACCTCTTACTGCTCCTTTGCTTTCTCCCCCTCCCCTTCCCATCCACCTTTCAAATGGCCTCCTGTTCAAACTCCCCCAAACACAATTTTTGTCCTTAACAGGGCCAGAGAGTCTTGGACCAGAGTTCAAAATTCTTTGATATTTATCCATTGTTGACTGTTTTAAGTACTATCTATTCTCTGACATTTAAATACTATGTATACCTTGCTTGGGGTATTCCAATCTCCTACTTCTCATCATATGTTCTCTATACTTCAGCTAGAACCTTCTGCTCCTGTGCAGATATAGAAGTTGGCTCATGCTCTTCCCTTAGCTGTTGCTCTCTCTTCACATCGTTTATTAAAATCTTACCTGGTTTGTAAAATGCTTGTTAGATGGCGTTTCCTTTCTGAAGCTGTGGCTGTTCTCCACACCCCTAGCCTTCCCATGCACAATCTTTCATGCCTATTCTGTTTCTGGGATGACCTTGGATCCCCATATTGAAGATGATAGAGCCACTAATGGAAAGCACCTGAGTCCCAGAATCACCACTCAAAGGAGATTTGCCTTTAGTCAGAACAACCATTTTGGACTCTATATGAGTAAGAAACGAAGTTCTCCTTTGATGGCCGCAGAATTTTAGAAGACCTTATATTACGAATGTGATTTATGCAAAAAAGACCAGGCAGAACTACAACCAGTTGGGGATCCTCTTCAGATCAAGACCTTGGCTGTACATCTGAACCTCAGCAAACAAAGGCTTCCTTCTTTTTTATGTTTTAAGTTAATATAAAATGTTTAAAGTGTGTATGCATCATTTTTATGATCCTCTCTTTAGCGGATTCTTTTGATTCATTACCCTATTATGTTAGCCCTATTTTATTGGCTACAAGGGCTTCTCATGAATTTTGAGACTCTTTTAAGCCACTGCTCCTCTAAGAATTCTGCCCTTAGCAGGTGCTCCTTTTCTGTGTCTCTGGACTCCTAACCTGGCACACCTCTGTCGGGGCAGCCTAGATACCTCCTGTCAAGTGTGAGGCACTTGAAGGAAAGACTCAGTCTTTTGGCTTTATTTTCCCAGTTCCCAGTCCAAGGTCTGGTACATTTTAATTCCACTACCATGCAGTAATTCAACTGATGATCTCCATGTGATTATCTAAGCGACATTTCTATAACCATCACCTATCCGACCTGCTCTTCACATAGTCTTCCCAGCTCGGTTAGTGGTGACTCCAACCTTCTGGTGGCTCAGACCAAAATCCTTGAGTCATCCTTGGCTCTTCTCTTTCTCTTATCCCTGGCATCCAATTTTTCAGCTAATCCTGCCAACTCCTCTCCCTTCATGAGAGATGTAGATCTGACCTCTTCACCCCACCTCCAATAGTTCTGCAAGGGCCTGAGACCCCTCTCTCATTTGGATTGTTTCAATAGTCCCTTATTTTGTCCCTCTGCTTTTATCTTTCTTCTCACTACCTTATTCCCGATACATCAATCAGAATCATATTTTTGAAATATAAGTTAAAACATGTCACTCACCCCTTTCCTCAAAGCACTTCCTTAGCTCCCCAGTTTACTCTCAGTAAAGGATGTTTGATAAATATTTTTAAATGAATGAATAATAACTACAATTATAACTGTAGAAGTAATTCCCATGGTAATAAAAATAATAGCTACTATTATAACTGTAGTAGAATTCCCTATAATTCCCAGAAGAGATAGCAACAAAGATCATGAGCCACCTCAGTCTGCCTAGGACTGAGACATCTGTGTAGCATTCGCAAGTCCATGTGGCCGCCGGGTATGTGGCCACGTGTGGGCCATAAGATGTCATGTCATTACAGAGCATGGGGAGAGAGAGGTGGCAGCAGGATCTCAAGTGGGAAAGACCTTGGATGCCACTTTGAGAGGTGTGGGTTTTATTTTATGAGCAATGCAGAATATCACCAAGCCCAACCCACATCTGATGAAGGATAAGGAGGGAAATCATCTCACTCTGTAAAGACTACTGATGGTATTAACAAAAGGGGGTTGAATTGATTATTGCTTAAATGTATGAATGAGTGAATGAATGAATGAAATAAGTCATCTGATTATGTGATGGGAAGGGCACTAGAATTTATCTATCATCTATTAAGTTTAAGGCACTTTTCTAGTTGTCTTTATCCCATTTAACCTTTACCAGGTCTTAGTATGCCTAATTTTCATAGATAGGGAAATTGAATATAAGAGATTTAAAGCGGTTATAGCATGGTTTTGTTAAAGAGCATGGGTTTGGGGATCAGCCTGTGTCCAGATCCCTGCTCTGGCTCATCTCTCCTGGAAAAGTGTACTTAATTTTTCTGAGTTTCACTTGGCTCATCTATAAAATGATAATATTATTGATACTTCTCTTAATGGGTTGCTCTGAGGATTGAATGAGTTAAAATAAAATGATCCCTATCATGTTAGTCCCACAATGAACGGTCAGTATTGTTACTGATTTCCTGGTTCACCCAACTAGCATGGAAAATGGGGTTAGAACAGAGATTGTCTCTTTTCAAATCCTGCATCAGGCTCTGTGATGGTTAATTTTAAGTGTCAACTTGGAGAGTGTTCTTAGATGAGATTAACATTTAAATCTGTAAACTTAGAGCAAAGCGGGTTGCCCTCCCTACGATGAGTGAGCCTCAAATTGGTTGAAGGTCTGACAAGAACACAAAGACTGGCCTCCTTGACTAAGAGAGGATTCCCCGGCAGACTATCTTCAGGATTCATCTGCACCATCAGCTGTCCTGGGCCTCCAGGTTGCCAGCCCACCCAGCAAATTTTGGACTTGCCAATCTCTGTAATCTTCACTTGCATGATTCTTGAATATTCTCTTCCATCTACCTATTCTTTCCCAACCAGTGAACTCCAGTTCATTTTGTAACCCCCAATTCAGCTTCCATCACCGCTCAAAGCCTTCTGAAATGCCCCCTCTCTCTGTCACCTCCTGCTGTTTCCTCCTTGGCACATACTCTTTTTACTTTTCTTTAAAACCTCATTGTATTATATACATCTTTTATAAATTTCTGTGCCTTTTCTACACTGTAAACCTCTTGAGGGCAGAGGATGAGTCTCTTTCATTTTTCTTTCCCCAAATTCTGCTTAGTGCTGTGCCAGGTACATATTAGGTGCTTAATGTTAATAATTGTTTATTTAATCAATAAGTCAGCAGATGAGGGAACTTAAACATCCCCACTGACCCACAAACGAGCATGCCCAGTGACTAGCCGCCATCTCTGTAGGATGTCCAATAGGCTTCCCTCTCACTTAATCTGTTCAAAACCGATATCTTGAGTTGCAAGTTGCATCCCTGCTCCCTGAAACCTACTTTTCTTACAATCTCCCTCATCTCCGGAAGTGACACCATCATCCACACAATTGCTCAGACAAAAACATTCTGTGGTCATCTTTCTCTCTCCATTTCTCTCGCAACCCACCTCTGGTCTGGTCACAAATCCACTCACTCTACACCAAGTCGCCTCAAATATTGGCACACTTTGCCACCTTTCTAAGACCACCCTGTCTGGCCATTATCATCTCTGGCTCAGATTATTGTATTAGAATAATGGCATCTGACCTGTTGTCTCTGTGTCGATTCTCTTCTCTGCACAAGAGCCAGTCTGATCATTTCAAATGTAAACCTGTTTTCTCAACACTTTTTATGATTCCTCTTAAATTATCCATTAATCCCTCCTAGGATAGAAATCTGATGTTCTTACCAAGGCTTAGGAGGTGCTATGTGACCTGTCACCTGCCCCCTCTCCTAGGTCACTGTCTACCTTATTGCTCTTGCTTATTCTTGTCCAATATGATGCATTGCTGTGCCTCCAAGACCCTCAGCAGGTCCTCACATCAGGGCTTTCACTTGCTTTCTCTTCACTGAACTGCCCTTCCCACTGCTCCCCATAGCTTGCTTTTGATATCAAGTCTGAACTCAACCATCTCTGCTGAGAAGCCTTTGCCGATCATCTGCTGACCTTCTTAGGATGCACACACTTACCATAAATCCCTACCATTAAACCCTTTATAATTTATGAATAGCTTTAAGTATTAGCTGAAATGATACTATTGGTTCATTTGTGTTTCTCCCCTACTCAAGTGGGAGCTCCATGAGAGCAGAGACTTCTTAAAAAATCTGTGTGCTGAGTGCCTAGCACATGCCCAGCACATAGTAGGTGCTCCATGGTTATCTGCTGAATGAATGAATTGAAGGAACAATGCTTATTAGGTTTGGATGCTTTGCTTTAAGTGGCTATTTTTTCCTCTTTAAAAGTATTCAACACATTCTTGGCAAGAAAGCACAGGAGAGTGAATGTAAGTCAGATGATAGATGGGAAAACGAGAAAATAAAAAGGAAAAACTGCTGAGCTACTGAATAGTGAATCTTAAGGGGGAACTTTCTTATTTGCAATATCTTTATTTCCCAGAATAGAAATAGAATATCGTTGTTTGGAAAGGAAATCCCAGTGGAACTTGCAAAACATGAAAGAGAATTGCTCTGTCTTTTTGGGTTTTGTTTTGCTTTTCATTGCTTTAGTCTATGAAAAGAGGTTTCTGTGCATCTTTATTAGGTCAAAGTTTGCAATAACATTGTCCTCAGGGCAGTGGGGGAGAGACTGGAAACTTTAGAAACGAGCATTGGGCAAGAAAAAGCTACCCGTTTTTCAGACCTACTCTGTGCTCATTGCTTTGCAGTTATTATAATCGTAGCTGAAATTGATTAAGGAGTTCATCATTGTCCTGTGTGACACACATTATCTGATTTTGTCCTGTTTAATCTTTATGGCATTTGGATAAGTTAGTACCGTTATCACGATTTTGTCGATGAGAAAACCAAGACTCAAAAATATTCCCAATCACACAGGTTGTAAGGTTCTCTTCTTGGTATTTCCATTGTTAGTGCCCCGATTGAGGCTTCCCTCCCTTCTGGGGTACTGGAACAGCTTCTTCAGCTGGTCTACTTGCCTGCAGATTCCTTTTCTTCAAACCCTTTCTCAAGACTGGACAGTCATTGTGTCGCTTGGTGATCAGGTGCGTTCACTGATTCCTTCTGATTGACCAGCTTCAGAACGTGTGATCCTGTTGGCATCCAAGGCCCTCTGGGACCTCTGCAGTGCAGTGGAGATAGCTGGAACCTTCTAGAGTGATGGGTGGGAACTTTGAGACGTTTGAGGGCAGGGCTTGGGCCTTTGTGTCTCTGAATTTCCAACACTTAACATGGTGCCAAGAACAGAGAATATATTCTGTAATTGTTAGCTTTCCTATTAACATATTTTTCTACTTTATCCCCCAAAATCCTCTTGTAATTCTTGTGGATTTTTCTGTGAGCAATGGCCATTTGGAATAAGCTGGTAATGGTGCACATTGTGGCTAAAAATAGTTACCTCTTTACAAAGCACTTTGCAGACCACAGCCCAAAGTTTAAACTCTCTCCGTTTCCTTATCTATAAATGGAGATAAATGATCATACTTACCTCATGAGATTTCTGTGTGATTCAGTGAATTAATGCATAAAAACACTTAAAATGGTGCTTAGGTTATAACAAACACTTAATAAATGTTAGCAAAAATTACTATAGTTCTTACAAAAACCGTGTGAGGAGCTCCCTATGCATACGCCCATTTTATAGATGCTGTCACTGAGCCTTGGGAGTTTAAGGGACTTCTCCAAGGCCTCACAGCTAGTCAGCAGACATCCTTGGGTTACCACTGGTATCTGCTTGCCTCTAACCTTGCAGTACTCAACCAGGAACAGTCAGTCCTCCAGGCGACATTTGGCAGTGCCAGCAGACATTTTTGATTGTCACAACTGGAGGGTGCTACTGGCATATAGTGTGTAGAGGCCTAGGATGTCCTAAACATCCTGCAATGAGCAGAACAGTCTCCCCGACAAAGAATTATCCTGCCCAAACGTCACCAGCACTGAAGTTGAGAAATTGGGCTTTAATCAGTGATCAATTAGATTGATTAATCACTGTGCTATAATCACAATCTAATAACTACAGAACAGACACCCGTAGGCAGCATTGCAAATCCTTCTGCTCAAAGGATCTGGTCAACCTCAGCTGACTGGAATCTGGTACTATTAGCAAAGGTGATCCAATCAGGCCAGTTAGGGGCACCAGCTCATCTTTCTAAGTAACAATGAAACTCCTGGTAACAGTGTCATTATCTGGGGAGAACGATTCTATTTAGATTACAACCTCAAGATTACTCTTTGAGATATTTATTACAACTATC
Source organism: Equus caballus (assembly GCF_041296265.1). Taxonomy (NCBI): domain Eukaryota; kingdom Metazoa; phylum Chordata; class Mammalia; order Perissodactyla; family Equidae; genus Equus; species Equus caballus. Next base: position 91,481,062 of record NC_091692.1, read on the forward strand.
ATTCATTGATCCATAATATTATTGTCTCTTTACCTGCTGTCTTCCTTTCTACAATGTAAACTCTGTGATGACAGGCACCACACTGGGCTTGTCCACTGCTTTTCCTTAGCACCTGGCAAAGTGTCTAGATGATAGTAAGTCTAAAACAGATCTGTGCTGAGATATAGTTGTATAAATGAATTAGTAAATAAATGATCCAGGTAAGCATTTGCAAATATAAAAACTGGGTCTAGTGCCCAGGAGATAAGTTTGTAATATTTAAGTTGTATTAGGCAGTAGAGAATGTTTCAAGGATTTTAAATCCAATGTTCATTCATCCACTGACCAGATACATATTGAAAACCGACAACATGCTAGGCTTGGTGAGATTGAAGAGATGCAGCCAAGAATCTGGAGATGCGCCTGGCTTTGAGTCCTGGATTTATCACCTTCTAGCTCTGTGAAGTTATCTAACCACTCTGCACCTCAATTTTCCTTTATAGAATGGGTAAATGGTCTTTGCAAGGAGATTGCTAAGAGGATTAAAAAAGATCATTATAGGGTTAGATGTAGCATCTGGACATAGAAGGTGTTCAGTAAATGAGTAACCATATGTGGTGGTTTTAAAACATGTTCACACATTCTTTGACACACCTTCCATCAAGGGGTAGCATCTATGTCCCTCTCCTTGAACCTAGGCAGGCTTTGGGATTTCCCTGGGTAATAGAGTAGCAGCAATGACACCTCGTGACTTCTGATGCCAGGATAGGAAAGGCCAAACAGCTTGGCCTCCATGTGGAATGATCAGAGAGATAGATAGGGAATGAGAGAGAGAGAGAGAGAGGCCTGAGGAGCCCATGTGTTCCAGTCGAGTTGCGTGAGTGAAGACACGTGAGAGCCTAGACACTGCCTGGCTGCAGATGCGTTTCCTGCTCTGGGGATGTCAAATAGGGAAGAATATGGAGATGGTGGAGGTAGTTTGAAAGATGAGTCTAGAATGCTACATTGAAGTCCGATTTTTTTTTAAGTCTTACATGTTGTATTCTGAAGATTGTTCAAGAATGGACTATTGGGATTTTTGTCCGGCGTGGTGGAAATCCAATAAAAATTTGAGAAGATTCAAGACACTGTGAACCATGACACCAGTACTTTCTCTTATAGAATTCAGCATCATTACAGGTTGTAAGGAGTAAAGTATTATTACATGATCTCCGCTGAAGAAAGACAGTTGGATGCCAGTCAAAAAATATGTGTATGCTGTGCTTTAATTATCCTAAAAATAGACTATCATCACAGTCCTAATCTTTCACCTCACTTCATTCTTCCAATAAACATTTAAAAAATGTAGTCAGACAACTCTTCAGGTATCCACTTCTTATTAATGGTGAAAGTAGCCATTTTAACCAATTCCCAAAGACTAGTTTCATAAGAAAATGGTACCTGCTGCTCATTTCTTCTGTTATGAAAGAGAACAAGAAAAGAACAATGTCAAGAGATGAAGCCAAAGAAGATTTTTGTAAGGCCATGATCTTCTCTACAGTAATCAAACTTTGGGTAGCATATTAGGTATCAGGGGAGACAGAGATATCCACATTAGAAAAGCAATCTTTCCTCCCAGCATTTGACATTTGGCTCCACCTTCTGACCTTTGGATAGTGTTACGGTGTGATCTGATGTCATCTACCACTGAGGGTGTTTATTTTTACTTATTTCTTGTGGGAGAGAAAATGCCATTCCTGGTTTAGTCTGTCTGCCTCCCACATGACAAGGAAGCAGTTGCCTCAACAAGCCGGCAGAAGGTTGAAGCACTGTGAGCGGCACAGTGAGGAGTATTTTTGTAAAACATCACTCAGCTGCTCGGGCCACTTGAATTATTGAGAGCAGATTTGGCACGCAGCTAGCGATGCCTGAAGTTATTATGGCTCTTGACTGGAGGAACCGGAGGAGGTGTGTTTCCAGAGCCGGGCGCCTGACTTACCGGGGCCATAGCTGAAGGAGCCACTGTCTTGCTGAAAATTGGAGTGTGTGGGGGATGGGCTTTATATCTGAGAAACCCTTAGAAGATGTATGCTGTTGTGCTGGGTGCCAATGGGCTCTGATGAACCAAGAACTCTATGTGCCTTCTCATTCACTGATTCATTAACTCCCGGGACACAGTGGACAGATATGGGCTCCGATCTAATTTGTTGCTGATGAGTTGTGTGACTTGACGAGGGTCTTTGGATCTCTCTGAAAAATAGGAGAAATGACCTAAAAGTTATTGAGTCACTGTTATATGTCTAGTGTTGGCATTGGAAGGGCAGCAAATGTGGTGCCTCTCTTCCCTGAGTTCCGAACCAGCTCAGGAATGAGAAAAAGAAATGTAGATGGGCACCAGAATGTCGAAATAACCCCCTTACCACTCATTGGTGGAGGAAGACTGCAGGACTCAGCTTATGGAGCCAGACAGTTAGGTTTCTGACCCAGATCCCAGACAGGAGCCAGGCTTGTTGCCCTAATCCCCATGCCCATGGGTCAGGCGTCTTCTCTCAGCCTCAATTGCCGAGTTTTCCACATGGTCAAGAGCAGTCACGGCATCCAGCTATCTGTTGGCAGCCAGCTCCCAAGAAGAGAAGAGAAAATGCATGAGCTAGGAAGGCTTGAATTTTACCTGTATATTTGCCAAAAGTAAGTCTCTAGACTTCCCCAGAAGAACAATGAAGGAGACACTGGAAAGGGGAACCAGTGGGGTGACAGTGGTGGACCTGCCTCCATCTGGGGGGACGTGTCAAGTGTGGAAAGAGGCATTCCCTTCTGCCACCAACATCTCACACAGTAAAAGCCACTTCATGACTATTATTTCATAGGGCTGTTGAGAGGATTAAACACAATAGTGGCCATAGGTAAAAGCACTGTGCTCACTAGAAAACCTTTTACAACTGGAAGATGGCCTTAAGTCTTTACTGTCTAGAAAGCCCTGTGGACTAGCACTGTGGAGAATCAACAAATGACAAACCAAAACCAAAGAGATTTGTATCAAAATATTTCATTGATTTTATGTCTTTACTAAGAAAATGGTTACTGGAATCAAATTTCAAAGGTCTGGATTTTACTTCTGCCACTTATAAGCTGTATGACTTTGGGCAAATTGCTTCACCTCTCTGTGTCTCAGAGAAAAATAGATTCTTAGAAGTGTTGTAAGAATAAATAAGTTACTATAAGCTTAAAATAATGCCTTCCATATAGTGTGTATTTATACACACTAAAAATTAGTGATGATGATTATTAATAATAGTATAATAGAGTCGAAGTGGTAAACATTAATCAGATTATAGCACTCTGATACTTAAAACCCTTCAAATGCTTCTGTTGCTTTTAGAATAAAATCCTCAACAAAGTCGCTGCATGATTTAGCCTCTTCCTGCCTCTTTGTCCTCAGAACATACTCCCACCCTCCTTGCTCAATCCACTCCGAACGTGTGGCTACCATGTGTGTTCCTTGGTAAAGCCAAGCCTGCTTCCATCCTAGGGTCGTGCCTTGCTGCCCCTTCCATCTGGAAGGCTCTTTCTCTGACTTCCCTCCTGCCCAACTCCTTCTCGTCCTTTGGGTCTCTGCTCAAGGACCATGTCCTTGGAGAGGCCTGCCGTGTGAAGAGGCCCCAGCTCAGCAGGTACCCGCTCCTAGAGCGCTGCCATCTGATCTTCAGAGAATTTATCACAGTCTGTAATCTTGTTTACCAGTCCTTGCCTGTCACCCTCGCTAGAATGTCAACATGAAGAGGCCAGGACTATGTCTGTTTTACTTATTTCTCTCCCCTCAGCATCTCTCACAGGGCCTGGCCCTCATAAGTATTCAATAAATGTGTATTGGTTGAAGGAATGGAGAGTTCTTGGCCTTTGGACTTAGGCAACCTGGATCAGAGCCCAAGCCCTGCCATCTGTAGCCATTTGAACTTGCAAGGCATTTAATCCACATCGCTGAGACTCTGTCTGACCGTGTGAAAAAATGAGAGACTGTACACCCGTGGTCACAGCAGCGTTATTCACAACAGCCAAGACGTGGAAGCAACCCAGGTGTCCATGGACAGATGAATGGAAAAATGAAAAGTGGTATATCCATACAATGGACTATTATCCAGTCTTAAAAAGGAAAGCAATTCTGACACGTGACAACATGGATGAAACTTGAGTATCCTGAGATAAGCCAGTCATGAAAGGATAAATATTGTATGATATGGTTCTACTTATACGAGATATCTAGAGTAGTCAAATTTATGTAGAGAGAAAGTAGAATGGTGTTTCCCAGGTCCTAGGGGAGGAAATGAGGAGTTATTGTTTAATAGGTGCAGAGTTTCAGTTTTATCAAATGAAAAGGTTCTGGAGATGGATGGCGGTGATAATGACACAACAATTTGAATGTACTTAACACTATTGGACTGCACACCTGGAAATGGTTAAGATGATCAATTTATGTTATGGCTTTTTTTCACCACAGTTAAAAAAAAAAGAAAAGAAAAATTAAAAAAGGGAAAAGAGAAAAGAAGCACTTTATCTTACCAAAAGATAGAACTTGGATAATTAAAATCCTCATGGGAGCCCCTTGAGTCTAGACAGGTGAATAAGTAAACTGACCAAGGTAGGGAGTGACTGAGTGTAGGATTTGAAGTCAGAAGAGCTAGGCATTGAGAGCTGAGTAATTAAAACCGCTATCTAAAGCTATATAATGTAAACTTGCAATTAAATACATTATAGTAAAAACAAATGTAATGAATAAAAAAATGAAAGACTGATTTATTGATCCTTTTAGTGCCTTCTATACATATACAAAGCAAATTCTGTTCAGCTTATTCAACATTTCAGAAGCTCTTCACATAGGAATCTAGAGAGACCATTTGGCCTATTTCCTTCACTGCAAAAAAGCACTACGCTGCATATTGTTGCTTGCTTTTTGTTTTTTTGAAAGCCTCAGGGAAGAGAGTCCAACACTTGTTCTATCAGTTGTCATGCTCTCCAGTTCAATAACTCTTCTTTTCCCCCCTCCTACACACTGGGGTTTTCTTTTTTAAAAGTTTGTGTTTTGATAATGATATTAATAATGCAACTGTGGTGAAGCTACAGTCTTGGCCATATTTTATATCCTTCTACCTTAAACTCATATCCCACCTCATTTATTTGTAGCAGCAACCATTGCTGTCTGGCCTCTATCTCTTCGTCACTCACCATTTCCCTACCCTGAGGCCTTTCTTCTGCCAGTAGCTGGGTCACTTTAGCTGAGGTCTTTGCTAGCCAGAGTAGGATCTGCCCACAAGCCAGGCAGAGGCAACCAGAAGGCTAGGGAGCAATTCCCCTGGGAACAACCTTCAACCAATGATTGACAGGAGTGGGGAATGCATACCCTGCTTCCTTACCTTTGAGTGGGATAACTCAACTCAGCAATGGGTTCTGTATCGTCTTCCTGGGTCCTCAAATGTATGGAGCCCACTTACGCGCAGCAGTGACTTGCTCATCAATGCGTAATACATTGTGTTCCTTCCACCCTCGCGTCAATTCCCCATTCATTTATGCTGTTTCCTGGGAACTCTTCTCACATAAATGAAATGCAATCAAATCTTTGTCCAGGATGTGCTTCTGGGATCGCCCAGCTGCAGACATTTGTCCCAGTGGAAGTGTTTCTGACCCTTGCATTATTTTTGACAGATGGCCTTTCCATGGCAAGTACTGTTGGGGCCTTTAACTTGACTGGAGTGAGGTTGGTGAATGAGCATGGTCTGGTTCCGTCAGACCCGCCCCCTCCAAGAATCTCAGTCTATTGGATCAAAGGGTTCTGAGAGCAGCGAATGTGTTACCTTCATTTCTCCTTTTCTCTTCAGCTGGCTGAGTTTATTTTGTTTTTGTAAGTGGGGAGGTTGTGAATAGACATATTCGTTGTGAAGACTTGATTTCTCAACAGAAGGAGGGAAAGGAGTGAATATTTCCTGAGCAGAGGTGGTGAGCCAGGGACACTGCTTGGTGACTTAGACTTAATTATTTTATGTTATCTTCACTCACTGGAAGGTATGTTGCCCTGTGTGATGGTTAATTTTATGTGTCAACTTGACTGGGCCAAAGGGATGCCCAAATAGCTGGTGAAACATTATTTCTGGGTGTATCTGTGAGGGTGTCTCAGGAAGAGATTAGCCTTTGAATCTGAATGGGTGGACTGTGTAAAGAAGATTGCCCTCACCAAAGAAGATTGCCCTCACCAATGTGGGTGGACATCACCAATCCATTGAGGGCCCAAGTAGAACAAAAAAGATAGAGGAAGGGCAAATTCCCCCTCTCTCTTCTTAAGCTAGGTCTTCCATCTTCTCCTAGCCTTGCACCCTGGAGGTCATGATTCTCAGGCCTTCGGTCTCAGACTGAACTATACCACTGGTTTTCCTTGTTCTCCAGCTTATAGATGGCAGACTGGGGGACTCTTCAACCTCCATAATTACGAGCCAGTTTGCATAATAAATCTCCTCTTATATATCCATGCATATCCTATTGGTTCTGTTTCTCTGGAGAACTCTGACTAATACACCCTGTTTTACAGGTGAAGGAACTGAGGGTATGTGTGTCACCTAGTGCCTCAGTATGTTCATCTGTAAAACGAAATGATATTACCTACTTCCCTAGCTCTTTGTGAGAATTTCAGGAGATAACACAGCGAAAGTGCATAGGAAAAGTCCCAGAATCGAGCGAGTCACCAACAAATCTCAACCACTGACTTTCTTATTCCTATGACTTGGTTAGTAAGTGACAGGGGCAGGAATTTATCCTGGGTCTGCCGAAGATTCACGCGTGCTCTTATCATTACCCTGACATACTCTGGAACTCTAAACTTTTGGGACAGAATGGCACTATGTAACGAAAATCAAGTCAGGGTCACCAAGTTTTGCAAATAATGAGAACGTCGTTAAAGAACAGTGCATTCCAGACACTCCTTGTGTGTAATACATTGTGTTCCTTCTTGAATCTTATGTAATGAACACAGAGGGTGTTTGTGTGTGTGTGCGCCTGAGTATATGCACACGTATGATAATCAAATGTTAACGGTGCCGTGTGAATTTATCCTATTTTTTGTCCTTTTCTCTATTTTTCAAATTTTTGAGAATGAACAGTTATTTTTATAGCAGTGTAAGTGTTAAAAGTGCTCACAACATGAAGTTACATTAGAGACAGAATAAAATATTCATTGGCTTCTATGTATGAGATATGCTGGCATTGAGACCCTTTCCTTAAGCCCATCTGCAAATAGATGCTATATAGGGAAGATTCAAGTCACTATAGAGTTTCCTATTTTTATTAATACCAAGAAACATGCAACCTAAAAAAAGCCATTTCTCAGCAGAACATGGTGATGTTTAATATAATGTTGAAATCCTCCAATAAATAATGCACTTGAGCACTATGACTTATTTCTAGATTATATCAAATAATGGGCATCAGGCCACAGAGTACTCCCCATCTTGATCATGGTTGGGCTAGAGCCTGGAACAGACCTGGACAGCATATCAAGTTCACTGTGTCCATCTCTTACACAGGTCTGACACTCAACGAACAAAAACCTGGGCATGTGCATGGAACTTCGCTGTACATCCATTTGTTCCACCCAGCTGACAATCAGTGAACAAGATGGCAGTTCTGAGATTCAAGAAAAAATGATGAACCAAGAAAATGTTGTATTAAAATGACAATAAGATACCATTTTGTAACCTCAAAATTATCAAAAAAAAAAGAGAGAGCGAAAAGAATCTATGAATATTAAGTATTGGCAAGGATGTGGGAAACTAGAGTTTTCCTAATCTGTTACTGGAAGAATAAAATGTTGTAGATAGTAAGGAAAACAAGTTTTCATTACCTAGTAATGTTGACAAAGTTCATAGTACTTCAAAACACACACACAAACACACGCACGTTTGCACCAATTGATATGCTCAAGACTGTTCTTTCTTTATGTTCTCAATTAAGTTCTCTTTACCCAATTTGATTACATAATCGATCATTACAATCACTCCCTTCCAGATACCCTTCTCTCTCTAGACCTGGGGTTGATCACCCGTTTTGTAAATACAGTTTTATCAGAACACAGAGCCATGTCCTTTTGTTTACATATTGCCCATGGCTGCTTTCGTGCCACAATGGCAGAGTTCAGTAGTCACAACAGAGACTATCTGGCACACGAGGCTTAAAACATTTACTATATCTTCTTTTACAGAAAGTGTTTGCTGACTCATGACACCAACTCCTACTTTTTCAAAAACAAAACTAAAATAAGCCTGGCTAAATCTGAGTCTGCCTCCTCCTTACCTAGCTCCTGTAGCTCAATACGTCTGAAGGAAGACACACAAGCACATTTGTTTTCCTTTACATTTTTAAGCATTAATCCCAGCTGGGATCTTAGCATCAACCAGTTAACCTCCTTGCTTCTCCCTAAGTTTCTTTTCTCTCCCACTCTCCCAGGTGAATATTTTATACTTTGTCCTCACTCAAACAGCCTTCTCCTCAAAAGTCTGATGCCACTGTTCTGATCCTCATTCTCAGTCATTGGCCTTATTTTTTATATCTATGAATAAACAGAAGTAAACGGAAAAGAATTGCCAGATCTCCACCAGCATATACATTTCACTTATGTGCTTTGTCTTCGTAATATGTATATCAGTTAGCTAATGCTGTATAACAACCTACTTCAAAACTTAAAAAAAATAATCACTTACTATTGTTCACAAGCCCACAGGCTGACAAAGCACTTCTGGTATTTGGAGCTGGCCTGGCCTATTTCCTCTGGGCTCCCTCAGGTGTTTGCAGTCACCTGGTGGCTAGCTTTGGTGGCTTTGTCTTGAATGACTCAATTCTCCTCCACATCTCTCATGTCCCTCAAGCAGGTTAGTCCAGGCTTGTCGATATTATGCGAACGAGAAAGCAGAAATACATGAGTGATTTTTTAATCTCCTGTTTACTTTAATTTGCTAATACCCTATTGGCCAAAATAACTCACATGTCAAGTCCCAAATCAGTGTCAATGGACACAGAGAGGTATGCAAAATCAAACTCACTTATGCAGTAGTCCCCCCTTATCCACAGAGGATACATTCCAAGACCCCCAGTGGATGCCTGAAACTGGGGATACTATCGAACCCTGTAGATGCTGTGTTTTTTCTATATATACATACCTATGATAAAGTTTAATTTGTAAATTAGGCACAGTAGGAGATTAACAATGGCAACTAATAATAAAATCAAACAATTATAACAATATACTGTAATAAAAGTTTTGTCAATGTGGTCGTTCTCTCTTTCAAAAAATCTTACTGTACTGTCCTCACCCATCTCTTCTTGTGATGATGTGAGATGACACAATGCCTACATGCTGAGATGAAGTGAGGTGAGCGCTGTAGGCATTGCGACATAGCGTTAGGCTATTACTGACCTTCTGACAATAGCCAGAAGGAGGATCGTCTGCTTCTGGACCACAGCTGGCTGTGGGTAACTGAAACTGCAGGAAGCAAAGCCACGGATAACGGGGACTACTGTACATCAATCTACTACTATATTTAAGTAATCGGATTATTTCTCACTACACTAGTACAAGTTACTATCATCGCTGAACTTGATTTTCATAATATCTCCCGACCAGACTCCTTTATCCATCTCTGGCTCTTTTGAGGTCCACACTCAACACAACAGCCAGAGTGACTGTATTAAATAGTAATTCATATCATGCCACTGTTCTGACCAAATGTCCCCAAGGACTTCCCATGCATCTTTGAGCAAAAGCAAAGATCTTTATCTTGGCTGACAAGGTCCTACATGGCTCAGCTTCCCTGCAACACTTCTGATCTCTTTTTCTACGCTCTCCCTCAGTCACCCTGATCCAAGCACTGTGGCCCACTTACCCCGCCTCAGACGTTCTAAAACTCTGCTTACTTAAGGCCTTTGCATTCTATTGGGGTACTTTTCTCCAGAGAGCACCAGTTTTTTATCTCTACACAAATGGTCACTTATCAATTAATATTTTCCTGATCATTCTCCGACCCCAGTAATCCTTATCCCCTTACCTTACTTTATTTTTCTCCACATCTGACATACTGTGTATTCATATTTATTTTGTTTTCTTCTTTACTCTAGAATGTAAGCTTTACAACATGAAGACACCACTCCCTTTGTTTACTGCTGTTTCTCAACTGCCTAGAACAGTGCTTGGTACAGGATAGACCCTCAGTAAATATCTGTTGAATAAATTAATGGATAAATGAATGAAGAAATGGAAAAAAATAGAAATAGTGCAATACGCACTGGCTATAAAATGGATTAATTAATCATGGTATACTTTTACCATTGGAATACCATGCAGCAAGGAACCAGAATAAATCACCACTACATATATCAACAAGGATGATTTATATTACATAATGTTGAACAAAAACAGCAAAAGAACAAATTTCAAGAGAACTACAGAAATGACCCTACAAAGAATCAGGATGGATTACGTGAGGTCAGGGACCATGGATGAGTATGTATTTCTAGGAGTGTACCCCAGCCTTGAATTTCCTTTCCTGACTGTATCCTGAAGGGTAAAGAATGGACTTGCAATAATTTTGTTACAGCATCAGAGGTGGGAGTGCTTGGGGAGACGCAGGCAACTGACTGAGAAAGATCTGGGACATTACTTTTAGCTGACTGTTATAGTACCCAGTTGTAAATTAATCCTTCAAATTAAAAGAATACATTCTCTTGTGTTTAAGTGGCATGAGTTTTAGATAGTATCTTTTCTTTTGGAACATGCATAAAAAGGGAAAGTCAAAAAATAAGGTCCATAGAAGAGACAATAGGTGAAAATCTAAGGCCAGGACATGATTGCTCAACTCTGTCGGACAGAGTTAGGCAGGAGATGTCTGAGTTCCTCTGAGACATCTGAAGGAAAACAATGAGCAATATATCTACCTATTTAAAAACCACGTCAATAATGTGCTACAGCATGACCAAAGCAAAGCAAATAAGACAATCGTCCCCCAAACACTGTGGAGTATTCACAAAATGTGGACTTTGGGGTCAGAAAGCCCTAGGTTAAATTCCAAACTCTACAATTTACAGCTATATGCCCTTAAACAAGTTGTCTAAGCTTTCTCAGCCTCAGTTTTCAGTTTTTCTTTTCTAAAAATGGAGCCATTAATAGGTATGTTAAAGGTTTTTGCAATGATTAATCGAAAAAAAATATGTATAAAAACACCTAATATAAGGCCTTGTATTAAAAGTTGAGTAATTGCGTGAATGATTGCATGAATAAGTGGATGAACAAGCAAATTCTACAATCAAGTAGAGGAGACACAATTAACTAGAAGCTCAAGTTCAAATGTGATAAAGTACCTTAATTGTTCTTCTGGAGAATAGTACAGATTAATTACTCTGTTAGAAAAATAGGGAAGGCATCCTGGAGGAGTGAATTTGGGCCTTGGAATGTGGTGAAATTTTTGGTTATAAGAACAGAGGAGGCCTTCTATATTGAGTGGGAGGTGGGAGAGGTTGCATAGAAAACGAAGGCAAGTTTGGAGTTTTTACCAACTTGGCAATTGGTTATCAATCTACCAAATGAACTCGGGTATAAATACTGATGAAAACTACATGAATATCCATGCAATGATAACGTAGAAACACAGTTTCAATTTCACAATCACAAACTCAGAAGCTTTAGGGCCTGACGTGCTTTAGGATTTTAGAATTAATTTCCTTCCTTCCTTCCTTTCTTTCCTTCTCTTCCTTTCCTTTCCTTCCTTTCCTTTCTTTCTTTCTCTCTCTTTTTCTCCCTCCCTTCCTTCCTTTCCTTCCTTCCTTCCTTCCTGTCTTTCTTTCTTCCTTCCTCTCTCTTTCTCTTTATTTTTCTTTCTTTATTTCTCTTCCTTTCTTCCATTCCCTCCTCCCTTCCTTCTTTCCTTCCTGTCTTTCTTTCTTCCTTCCTTCCTTCTGTCCTCTCTCTCTCTCTTTCTTTCTTTCTCTCACTCTCTTTCTCTTTCTTTCTTTCTTCTTTTCTTTCTGTCTTTATTTCCTTTAATTTTACAAAGGCCATGTTCTTAGTCAGGTCAGGTACAGCAGATAAATGAATTTTTCTACAGTAAACCAGACTCATTCACATTAATGGGATAAATAAAGGATCTAAAGAGCCTCATTTTGAGTCAGGTAATGCTTTATTGCAAAATACTTACAAAAAACTTTCAGCTTTCATAGTTTGGGATTTCAAAATTGCAGATAAGAGACAGGCCATAGGGGCCTTGAGAAAGGAGCCTGACCACATGAAAACAAGCTTGATCATATCTGAGATAAACATCTTACACAACCACTCAGGACAAGAGGTTAGAGAGAGGAAGTGTTAGGCCCACAGCCCACTCACTGCACAGTAGACTCATTTCTCCCTGCTTTGAATAAGCCACAAGAATTAGGAAGCCCTCTGGAGAAATCTGAGCTGTCACATACTAATTAACACAAATAGCAATCCTCACATGGCTGGATTATGTCTGAAAAATCATCTTTGACAGTGCATATCTAAGCATCATAGAAAAGTGATGACAAATAAGTGTTTTTCTCTCTCTAATGGCTTAAATTGCAAGATATTTCAAAAACAAGATCAACAGAATACCAATTTGTCTGACAAGGGAGAGAAAATGTGAGGCATGTTTTTCTGACTATTTCTTTTTCTTGAGATGTCAAAGATTTAACTCAAATCTGCAGCTCTTCAGCTTATTATTAGTGTAATTCCAGAAGCACAGCTTAATGCGCTGGGCTCTAATGTGGTTAACATGATGAGAGCCAAAAGCACCATGCCATCACACTCATTTCGAGAAGATCTCTAAATTTCTATTAAAGAATCTTTGCAAGAGAATTGGCAAGCAGAGTCCTGCCAGTCACTGGCTCTGAGGGACATGCTCATCAAGACACTGGATTGTCTGAGCTTCAAATCTTTTGCATTAAAATTAAGACAGTAAGCAGTTACTGTGTACAACAAAAGATCACATGTTGACACTGAGAGCCCTTCAGTGGGTTAGTCTTAATAACTTGAGTTCACCAATCCAGTTATATAAACATATTTTCATGTTTCCCACTTGGAATAAGAGCTACAGTGGACTTGGTTTTAGGACTTCATGCTAAGAATCATGAGGACGCTATCCAGGGTGGCTAAGAGCACAGGAGTCAGAAGTCAATTTCCAAGCAAGAGTCTTTCCAGAAAGAAAGAGTGGGATGAAATGAGTTTAAAAAATTCTAAAGAGTGGCCATGAACTGGAGTGCTGAAGACCCGGCCAGTGCTCATGAGCTGAGAGGATCCAGAATGAAATAGGAGAGTGGGGTTGTCTTGTGGAAAGTACTGCATTTGAGTTCCAGCAGACCTGGGGTGGAACCCACTCCTCAATACATTAGCTCTGTGATTTTGAATAAGCCATTTGAACTTTCTGAGCTCTCAGCCACTGTCTCTCCCTCTGAAAAATAAAGAAAGTGGTGTCAACCTGCACTTATTGTGAAGATTAAATAGGAAAGTAGCAGAGTGTCTGGCACATGAAATGTGTCTGGTAGAGGCAGCTATTATTACAGGCTGGTGTTGTTGGTTGTGATGATAAAGATTCACAATGCTCATGATGCTGATTAGAAGTGATAGTAATAACTAGATGAATACAGACCCCAGAGGGTCTGGGATTTAGAATCATCAAAGTTTCATTACCCAGCAATCTTATGGTGTCTGGAGATTTAAAACTAGTACAAAGGTGAACAAATCGACTTGGAAACATAAATGTTATTGGAAGAATTGAAAGAAATACCCACTCAGTTGGTAACCAAACCAAGTTCTCTCTAGCTTGTGCTATAAATTCTTCCATATGCTGAGGACACAGTGGCAGATTGGATGGACAACATTCCTGTCCAACAGAATTTACCTTCTAGAGAGAGAAAACAAATGTCAAGCACATGGACAAGTGAATACAGGAGATATAGACTGGTGCTGACAAAGTCTCTTTAAATTTTACCAGGAATTAGGTATAAAGAATGATGTTTTTTGTTCTGTGGGGAGGGGAGGTCGAGAGCTGCTTTACATGGAGTTGTCATAAAAAGTCTCCTGGAGAAGCAGATTTTCAAATTGAAACAGAAATGATTAAAAAAAGGAGATTCTAGTTTATGTAGGTCTGAGCCGAGCATGGTAAGGATTTTGGATATTTTATCTCTAAGTGGAAAGGAAAATGATTAGATGGTTTTAAGCAGGGGATGACATAATCTGATTATGCTTTAGAGAGATTACTCTGGTTTCTGAGCGTAGGGTGTTAAGCTCTTGGAGGCGGGAGTGTGGTATGAGGGAAAATGGGAAGAGCAGCTAGGAGGTGGCTGCAGAAATCCCAAAGAGAGAAGACAGTGGCTTGTACTATCTTCATGGTCATGGGCACATGGGATATGGTAGAACTTGGGAATATGGTAGAACTTGGGTATTTTGGAGATGCATTGACACTACTTACTAGGGGAATGGCTGGAAGAACAAATGCTTCAAACCAGGAATAAGCAGCCTCCTTGGAAAAAATCCCAAATCAGAGAGATGCCAACAAGGTAAAGCAAATTTACAACTTTTTAGGGACTTTCTTTGCACTTAAGATACATTCTGAAGTCCATAACTGGGCTTCAAATTCCTTTCATAAGCTCACCCCTACCTCCCTCTCCACGTGGTCTTTACATCCTCCCACATTGCTGGACTTTCATGCACCAATCTCTCTGGCACCGAAAGCTTGTTCATGCCAGTCTTTGCACTTGGAGTGCTCTAGAAAACATTTCCAGAACACTTCAACTGGCTAATCCCTTTTTTTCCAGATCTTACTTTAAATGTCATTTCCTTGGAAACCTTTCCTGACTCACACACTGGGTTTATCCCCTGGGACACACTAGTGTAGCACCCTGAACTTCTTGGTAGCAATAACAACGTGGTTAACAGTTAACGTTTCCTGAGGGCTTACTATGCAGTATCCACTCTGGGGCAGTTTACACGAATTATTTACCTTCATCCTCACAGCAGCATCATAAAGTCAGTAGTTGAGTTATCTCAATTTTACACACAAAGTGTCTGAGGCTCAGGGTGTTTGGGTAACACGGTTAATGGGAGACGGAACGGGAGTTGTAGCAAGGCAGGCTGACTCAAAAACCATCATTCTATACCGCTTAACTCTCTAACTCCCTTAGCCTCATGACTTCCATGGTTTGTGACTATTTGTTCAGTGTCTGTTTTCTCTTAGGCATAAAGCTTCACCAGGGTTGGGAACATGTTTGTCTCATTTTGAAGTAGTGTCCATCCTTGTAACTAAAGGCTAGCATAGAACCTGGGGCAGGGCGATCCCTTGAATATTTGTTAATGGATCATTTATGGCTTCAAACGAATGCCATGTGGGAACCAAGCAGAAATCTCCTGGGAACCCAGGGGCCGCTCCTGTAATATTGAAGCTGGCTCTGTCTGTGTGCAAGGACTTCAGCTCATAGAACACCTGCAGGTCAGATCGGGGCCACACCTGTAGGTCGTTCCCCACCTGGACCGGTCAACTGATTCCCAGGTGAGGTGCTTTCTCTGAGTTGCGTGCTCATGTCGCCTTCATGGGGGCCCCAGACAGCAGGCCAGCGATCCCTCTTCTGCACTACTTAAGGAGCTGCTTCTGAGAATCTGAAGCTCTGCCTGGGAAGAGGGGGCTGGTGTACCCGGTGGGGAAGGCAGCTTTGTCAGAAAAAGCTCAGCTCTCATCTCTCTGCTCAGCAGGAGGGCCATTTTGATCTGGAAGCTCTCTTTATGTGTGAGGTGCTTATTACTGAGCTTCTCTCCTTGTGCACAAAGCTGACACTCCTGATGATGCAAAGCAATGACAGTCCTGCAGAAGCCTCTTCCTTTGTGGCAGATGAGTTGGAAATCAGTCTCGACTTCACACTGAAGGACAGCTTGGGAATCTGGACTCCATCAGTTAGCTAATTTGCATGTGCGTGGCTTTGAATAAGACACAAACTCTCTGACACTCAGACCCCTTACCTGCATGGGGAGATGACATCATCTAGAGTTGTTGTGAGTATGAAAATAGATGGTGGATAAAACATCAGTAGTTGTGTTCATAAAAGTTCTTCACTTTTGCATGAAACTTTCCAGCTGATAAAGCTAAATCATACCCATTTCTTCATTTGTCCTGAACATGGCAATTGATATTCTAATTTTAGGATTCAAGCAATCATTTATAAAACACTTATTTTGTCCTACTGCATTAATAAAGATACGGTAGACTGTGGTATGGTAACAACAACAGCATGAAGAAATGTGAAATCTCAGTGGCTCAACACAACAGAGGTTTATGTCGCTCCCATTGCAGTACCGCGCAAGTTGGGTGTAGTGAAGCAGAGGCCCAGACCACTGCTATCCTCTAACTCCCCCAGCACAAGGTCCTTCATTTCCAACCACATGCAGGGGAGAATGGAAAGGCTAACTCACTCTTGACTGCCTCTTACTGGGAGTGAAACATTACTTCTGGGTTTGTCTCCCTGGGATCAGTTACATGACATCACCAGGTTGTGTGGGCCCTGCGAAATGAGAGAGAACACATGGACTTTCATAAGCATTAACAGCCTCTGCCATCCCTACTATATGCCAGTGCTAAGAAGGCAGAATGTTGTAAACAAATCATATTTTCTCAATATAAAGTTGCATATTGTTTTATGTCTTAATGTTATGAAATTGGAAGGTGTTTTATAATCAATGTTTATATTTCATATAGTAGGTTTTTTTAAATCAACAATAAGTTGTTATTAAACTGATGTGTGTTACCATCAATGACATAACAAAATAAAAGAATTTCTCCCTCAGGAAGCTCATGATCCACTGGCAGGAACAGAAATGTAAGAGTTTTGCAATAGAATTGCATAGAGCTGTCAATCCAAGGAAACAAGTTTCAGTGCAAAAGCAGCTAATCCAGCCTGGAAAGGGTCAGAGGGGGCTTCCTGGAGGAAGTGGTGTCTGAGATTTAAAGAACAAATAGGTATGGAAAAGAAGGAGACAACATTTATAACCATAGCGTCAGGAAAGAGCATGGTTCATTTAGAAAAGAAGTGCAAAAAATTCCATGCTGCTAGAGAACAGACTTAGAAGTGAGGGGATGTAAGGGATGGGAAGACAGAGACAGAGACCAGAACACACTGATCTATACTCAAAATGAAGAGATGAGGGGCTTTTATGTCTATATTATCAGAGAGTAAGTGACAGTATAGAAGACCTATTTTACTCCCATCCTAGGTATTAAATCCTGGACCCTTGTATTACCAGATGTCCCTGCCGCCCAGGATGCGACTAGGAGTGGAGAAGGGCAGGTGAGTTTCAGGATGGTGGCAGGTGATGGGGAGGTCTAAAGAAGGAGGGAGTTTCCTTTATTTCGAGTCATCTCATAAGAGCCAGAAACTCAAACAATCCAGCATTTAGAGACTCCTGGCTTCTGGATCAGAGCCCTGTTCTCTCCCTCAGGGGACATTTATAGACAGTTGCAAAGAATGAGCATCTGCCCCTTGATTAAGTGATGCCCATGCCAATCCTCTTGGAGGGGAGAGAGGCCTATCACCCCTCTCCTGGACCATGATCTTGTCCTGCCATCCCTTTCCACTGTGCCCTCTTTAGTCGCCTTTATCAAATGAACTTTCTTCACAGAGTTCTGAAAACTCTGTGAAGCGCAAGGAATCATCTCAAGACAGAGGAGTGAGTTACCACCCAGATCAGAATGAGGAAGGCTAGTGATGCAAAGTGAACTGAGCCATGCCGGCTCACTCACTCTCATGTTGAACAGGCTCATGCACAGATGTCACAAGTGCTCCCTCCAGCGTTAGCCAAGCTGAGATGCCAGACTCACAAAGCAGCACATTGTGCCCCTCCAACACCTCCCACAAGTGTTAAGACATCACTACCCATGCCTATGTGCCTTGGGGGCCAGACCTCCAATGCCAATGGCAGGCCCTGACGTGGGAGGTTGTGACCTGTGAGTCCCCTGCATGGACCACCTCTCCCCACACACCAAATAAGTTCATGCTTAGGGAACCTCAAGCAGGGTTCAAAAAGAAAATAAGAAAATGTGGCTTCAATCAAGTTGTACAGAACTGTCCATTTCAGAAAAAAATCTAGAAAGGCATTTTAATCTCACCATAAACATATGTTTTCCATCTTATTTTTTAATATCGTATTTACTTTGAGTTATATCTAAGGGCATAGGGGAATAAGGTAGCCTTTTCAGGGTCCGGGAACTCTAAGGGAAATAACCCTGCTCTGGTCTATCCATCTCATCGACTTGCACCTGTCCCAGTGTCTACAGGGCCCCTGATCCTGTCTCACCCCCATTCCAAGACACTGTCCACACTGCCACCCAAATCACTTTCCTATACCACTTGCCTAGTGGTACGGCTCTTCACTGGTGAAACCACCAGCTCAAATTTAATGCTGGAGGTCTTTAACCCGGTGCACAGGACTCCCTGTGTGCATTTCACCTTCCTCTGCTCCTCCCTTACACACACCTGCACCATCTAGACTGGCTGCCTTCCTGTCCTCCATCTTTCCTAGCCTCCCTAGTAAGAGTTGAGACCTCCCTTTGCTGAGCTTCCACATAACGTGTTGGGCACTCCTCTGTTATCACACTGTGTGATAGTTAGTTTTGATATACCTGTCTTCCCCAGCAAACTGCTGGGAACTCAAGGTGAAAGGGTAAGTTCCCTTTACCTTTATGCTCCAACACCTGATGGGGTGCATAGAATAAGGTTAATATTCATTAAACACAAGTGAAAAGCATGGAAGGAAGGAAGGAGGAAGAAATGCAACATCATGGGCCAAAAATGTTTAGAAAAACCACCCCATAGTTTTCCCCTCTTCCATTAGCAAACCCAGGCAGCTACACTTTGACCAAGGGAACCTGAAAGAAAGTGTTGACTAAATAAAGACAGGAATTTCTGGCTGCCACTGACACACGTGCCTCTCAGCCCAGGGTGAGATTCCATTCTGACGCCAAATGGAAATAAGCCAGAATGCAAAAATCCTACTGCTGATGAAGCATGAAAAGGCAGGGCCATGCTCTCACAGCCTCTGTGTGGAGATCACTGCTGTTCACTCAAGGCGCAGGCCGAGTCCACCCAGCCCGCCAGTAAGCGTGTCACTGGGGCTCTTGGAGGGTCTCTGATTGCTCAAATCGAGAGCTAATGTTGTCAGCCACATCCCCTCTTACTGCTGGTTGATTCTACAAAGTCAACCAAGGAAGATGCAGGGTGGTCTACAAGCCCAACTCTTAGAGAGACTTAAAATGCCCTCTCCACACCCTCCTCCAGGTACCTGGCACTGGCTTTTTGTTTTTCTCCTTTTAAACACAGGACATCTACAGGATATCTACAAACACAGGACAGCACAACTGATGTAACTGTGACTTCCAATTGGCTTGCATGGATTGACCTTTTGGCTAAAAACCACAGAATCAATTTAGACCCTGGCTCCGCCACCTTAAAATTCTGTGATTTCGGAAAATAACCTTCTGCTCTCTGAGCTCCTGAAAATAACAATTAAAAAATTATGCTATATCCTACCTACCAATCTCACAAGACTGGTGAGAATCAAGATAATGGGTGTGGGATTATTCAGTGAGCTGTAGAGGGCTATTCAAAACTGAGTTGTTATTGCTTGATCTCTGTTCCTATATTTACTTTACATATTTAAATCCAAACTTCAAACCCATCAGTGCTGATTTCTGTCAAGCATCCTAAGGGATGGAGGTAGAGTTTTGGGCACCCATTCTGCTCCAGGAGATTTTCTTCATATCTACCATTATTGACCACTCACTCTGGTCTGGTCCCGTGCTATTTCTCTGGTAAACATTATTGCAGATGATCACGTGAAACCTGCAGAGCAATTGGTATGTTTCATTTAACAGATGAAACCAAGATTCAGAAACGAAAGTTAATTTTCAAGGTGATACAGCTGTAGATTGCTAAGATGCAAATTAAACTCAAACTTTCTGTGTCTAAAGCATTTGTCGTTTCCAAGGACCATGCCAGGATTCTATTACTGCCTGCATCTCCCACAGGATTAGCATTGTCTACAATGCTGGAGATGCTCGGAAAATGCTCAAGAACTTAATGGAATTGACCTTCACCTGGAATACTTAGTCAGGTTTGCAGAGAAGTAAACAGTTTTGCAGAGATAAGAACTTATCTCAGAGAGGTTTTACAAAGAGAGAAGTTGAAAGTTTCACCTCTCTTCATCCCTTCTTGCAGGCCCCTCTCCCCAACTACTTTATTAACCACTATCAATGTACCTTTCTACTCTCCAAGTTGACACTTTGAATCCAGAGAAATTTATTGGTGAAATGGGACTTATTAGTCACCTCGTAGGGCTGTTGTGAGCACTACCCTGGGTGGAAAGCACTTAGCACAACTCCTAGTGCTTATAAATACTCAATAAATTGAAGGTGATGGCAGCTACTGACCCACTCTGCTGTCTCGAGGGTTGTCTTCTATGTAGTAATGACATCAGAAGGCACATAGACCAAACATTACACATCCATAGAATGATTCGTTTGGTTTTACTGGCTAAGACAAAAGTCACAGACAGAAGGAGAACCACAGAAAGAGGAAGAAGGAAAGGTTGGAAGGCAGACCCTGAGTCCTGACCCATAAGGGTTTACATGACAAGTGAGGGGGTACATCCTCTTTTCATTGACTCACAAGGCAAAGAAGTTGAGAGGCCCACATGGTGGACCTTGTCTTACTTTTTTGAAGCAACCACTGGTAACTTGATCTGATGGATTAACACTCTTGGTCTTGCGGGGTCTGAGGAGAAAGGAATGGAGAGAAAGTGGAATCACCCCCCTAGCCCTGCCCGCCTGTCCCATACTTCAGCATCCTTCTTAGTACTTCAGCACCTTCTCCAGTATTTCAGCATCCTTTCCAGTACTTCCATGTCTTCCCCACTGATTCTGAGAGCATGCAAGGGTCAGAGTAGATCCCTTTTTCATTGTCCAAGGTAGGAATGTGGGGAGGGGAGGAAAAAAAGCTCCCCTCAGGAAAAAGAAAGTTGGATTTTGAAACAGAAATGCCAAATGAAAAATACCAGGTACACAGTAGATGTCCAATAAATTAGAGCTAATATTATCTATTTCAACCTTACATTCCAGTGATTTACGTCTTTTATCTCCCTTGCTTGACTTTAAGCGCCTAACAGCAGGATCTATAACTGACTTATCTTTGTATTGCCTACAGGACTTCACACATGGAAGGAGCTAAGTGAATATTTGTGTGATGTGTGATATGTGTGTGCGTGTGCATGCATTTGTGTAATAACAGGAAACCAATCACTTTGTTCATCATCACTAAATTTGAACCGGAAATTCTGAACGAAGTCCTTCCGTGTTGGGGTACTGAGGGCAGGCATGAACAGATTCAGAATCATGGGCTTGGAGGCAAAATGTTAAATGACCAGAGATCCTGAACCTGAAGATCTGCCACCAAGTTTCTCTCAGATTCAGCGAAAATTTACTAAACAGCTCTATGGGTTGAATGTATTGTTAAGACATTCCATATGCTATTTACAGGTAGAAAAACTCTGAAAAGGAGGTGTTGCCACTTTCATCTTATAGATAAGAAAATTGAGGTTTGGACAGGTGAAATAATTTGTCCAAGGTCATGTACCTAGTACTAAGTTGAGTTGAGGTGCTGAATTCAGGCACATATGTTTCCTGGGAAAGACTATGAATTTGACAACTGTAGGGAATTATCTTATTCATTAATTTTTAAATCAGAAAAAAAGTGGATATTCAAATACTATATGTCAAATTATTATTTTCTATGAAAAACAGTTTCTTAATTTTCCTGAAATAATTTTTATAGCTAAAGGATTGCTTTGCCAATTAGTATTATAAGTTTGGGTGAGTACAAAACATTTCTAGAATCATATCGATTGAAATAAGAGTCTATTCACCTAGGTTCAGAAAACTTTTGGAAAACAATTATCCTAAACGAGGTCAAATACGTTCTATAACATGATAAAGGAAGATTTGAAAACAAAGTTTCCCAGAAGATCCTATTAACCACAGTTGCTTCCAGCTGTGGATTCCATCGTATATGAGTTTTCCTGTCCGATACAGGAGAACTTCTTCTTGAATCAGTTCCTGACTCAGTTTCTCCTCTCCTCACTCTGTCACATTTTGTACCTCATAATAACCACTCATTGCATCCTGACTTACTGTATTCACGTAAGACAAGATGCTTTCTAGACACAATTTTTTAAGGGAATATAAAGGCAATACACATGAAATAGAGGTAAATCACATATTCAAGATTAAATGCTAAATTGTGGAAAACAAATATAAACGACCCTTTAGGGCTGTGTACTGAGAATCAAGGGTATAGGCTTTCATGCTAGACAGACCCAGATAACCTCCACTTCACTCTATTTGGGTGACTTGGGGAATTTGCCGAAGTACCGTTTTCCTCATCTGCATGGCCAGTGCAATGATAGGTAAAGCAGCAAAGTGCTTGTTATGATAATATGGGATCCTTATAAAAATATCTAGCATAGAGTTTGGCTCAAAGTAGACACTAAAAATTAAAAAAGTTCCTCACTGTTCTGTTGCTTCTGTTCTCATTTTGGGAAAAAAATAGTCCATAGTTGAAAAGGTAAAAGATACTAACAAGTCCACATTTAGTTTAAGATTCAATATAAACTCTAAATTTGTGTTTACTTTCACCAACCTTTATTCTTTATCACAGACGTTTTCATAAGAAACTAATTCCGATGGATGAATTATTGCTTCTAAATATCACATTGTGGAAGAGCTGGAGATGTCAGCTTTTTCATTCAATTAGCAAATTGAATGGCTGATACGAATAAAGTTTATTAAAAGGATTAAGTTTATTAAATTTTATTAAAATTTAAATAAAATTTCATAATAATTAAACTAAAAAGGTTAATTAAAATAAAACATGATCAGATTTGGCAAGAAAAATCATAAATCAGATATGGGTGGATTATTAAAGCCTTAACTGAGTAAAGCTAGTGAGTAGGTAGTTTTTAACTGTGCATATTTTACCCATTCATTCATTCACATACTAATGAAATATCTATATGTTCTGAATTCCATATTAAAGGCTGTGCAGAATACAGAGATAAGAACTCACCGTCCTTGTACACAAGAGATTCCCATTGAGTGGGGGAATGGTTCATGTGTCATACAATGGCACCAGACCTGTCACTCTGTAATTCCAGGGGAGTCTTTGTTAGCTTGTCCACGGAGTGCAGTGAATTCCTGTAGGGATGGACCTGTTACATCAGGAGTGGTGAGAGCATGTTGATGAGAATTGCTGTAAAGCAACAAGCTGTAGAAATGGTAGCACATGGGAAGGGAAGTAGGGACATATTATATATACGCCCAGTTTTATATATGTGTGTGTGCATAGATATATACATACATGCATTTACATAACGTGTCAAGTCCAAAGGTCAGCACCGAGGAGCGAGTACACCATACTAAATACTTGCTTATAAGAAAGAGAAGCATGTTCTGAGAAGGATAAGAGTTTTTCTCATGACTTGATGAGGAGCTTCTCTCTTGGGAGAAAACCCCTGCTGAAGGTTGGCTTAGTAGTCATACTGTTCCATTTTGCTTTGCTGCTGCCCAGTATCCTTTGCCTCCTGAACAGAAGTGCCTTTTCCTTTTGGGGGAGCAATCCTATTTCCTCCTACCTTGTGGCTCATGGCAGGAAATATTAAGGGTATGCCAAGATTGGAACTTGCGTTGGCTCAAGACCCAACGCTTCCCAATCAGAGCACTTCCCTGGGACTTTTCAGAAACAGAGCTAGGCTAATAGGGAGATGGCTTAGCCTAGAGGTGCCTGGGCTTCCTGTCCCAGCTTCAGAGAGAAGCAGACCATAGCTCACCTGCAGGAAGAAGCAGCAGGCATCAAAGGATGAAAAAGTGCTACTACTCATTGGGTTTCTCGACTAGTTTACTCATAACATTCAGCCACATCACTGCTTTCCAGATTTTAATTAATTGATCCAAAATAATTATATTTTTGCCTAACATATTTTTAGTTTGCTTTCTGTCATTTGTTTTAGTTTTTTTAGTGTCATTGGATTTAATTTAAAAAAAAAGAAAATCTTGCTTCATATTCCTCTTCCAAGAGAATTTCATACAACTGTTATGACACACACGTACATAACACCTACTGTGTGCTGCCACTTTTCTGCATGCTGGGAATAGAGTGGAAAATTAGGACAGATTTAGCTCCTAGGGAGGAAGATAAGAACTATGAAAGAGAAATGTGCAATGTTTTCATAGTATCGTAAATGGGTCTGATATAGTCAGGAAACCCAGGGAAGGAGTCTGGAGGAAGTGACACTAGAATTGGGGGTTCTTGGTATCCCTTCTGACTCTAAATTTTATTAACCCCTGATTCCTGAAGAAGGTCAAATGTCAAACACTTCATATTCCATGGTGGTCATTCAAGGGAAGAATGAGCAGTTTTCAGGTTCCTTTGCCTCCTTCCCTCCAAGGCCTCCAGGTCTTTCCACAGACACACTGCTCATCTAACTTGATTTTCTCAGTTTGTGAAGTGGGCACGCTCTGCTGATAGAGCCATCTCTTAACTGATTATCAGGGGACGAGAATTCCACCTGCAGTTTCTCAGATCCCTCTCGGCAGCTAGTCTTCGGGAAAAATGCCCTGAACTAGACCATCCTTCTCACTGCACTGCCTGCAGGGCTTCATGTCTCTAGGAGTTAACTGAAAAAGAAAATGCTTCCTCTCATTCCCCTTCTTACAGTTCCAGGGGCAGGAACTGGATGGATCATATAATCAAATATTTACTAGGCCTGGGAGAGCGAGGCTAGTTATTAGAATAAAGAAAGGCAGACAGCACACTTCATTGCATACTTAAGCGGAGCTGAATATGAAACAGTTCAAAATATTTATAATTGCTTCTAAAATAGATTACAAATAGCTATGAATAAACTGCTAGTGCTCATAACTTGGTGAGGTGCACTGTATTCACATCACGTAATGCAGAGCTCACATGCCAAAGACTGGGCTGATTGGACAGTAAGAGAGGTTACGGAGGTCCAGATCTTGACGAAGTTGGAGTGGGCAAGGATTGATTTCAGTAGAGCAGAATGCCTTTCATGGATTATTTTTTCTTTCAAAGACACTCCCTTACACCACCTCATCTGAAGGATTTACATCCATCAGGCTCTGTCTAAACTCCCACCTGACCAAAACTATTGGAAAGACAGGATCTACGATGAGTCCTATACACTTTAATTTTATCGCTACCTTCAATAATGATTGCGGCTAGCATTATCATCTTCTTCGTTGTTATTTATGTCTGTGGAAAGAGAGGCTCTGTCCGCTGTTAAATACTTTAAAATATCTTCCAAAAAATTAGGGAAGCTTTCTGTAGGGGATGGGCAGAATACTTTCTAGTGTCTTCTGATCATGACACACAGGGATAGCTCACAGGGCCACACAAAATGCTAACCGCACTCTGAGTAAGCGGGCTTTCTTTCTGCGCTGCTCTCTGTACTATTTCTTGGGCTTAAAGGCTGAGAAACCTTGAGGATAAGAATTGAGTGTAGCAATGATGATGCTTCAGATACCCCATTCCGATAAAAAGGACACATCTCCTCCTGTTTCAAATGAGGGCAGTAACATCTTGCATGTTTTTTTTTTCACAAACTGATATTAAATAATGAGTGTAATAGCACTTTCCACAAAACGTAGAAGGAATGAGTACCCTCTTGATGGTGCTATTACTTTCCCTCTGTCCCACTTCTAGTTCTTGGACATCTGATTAACAATGGCCTCCTCGTGCTTTTGTTGGCAGGGGAGAAAGTTCACCTATCATTGTATATCCAGCTAATCTTATCACTAGTTGATTAACTGGCTGTTTGACTTTGCATTAGAGCCTTAATAATACTGCCTTGGTGTTACAGAGGGTTGGGGATTGTTCATGGGAATTTTCAAAACCTGGAGAACCAAAATACCTCATTTGTAAAAGCATAGTGAACATACATTTTATTTTTATAAAGCAACTGGAATACAGGAAGACTTCACAAAATTTTCCTGAGAGATGGGTGGGTGAAAAATACACAGGGCTAAAAGCATTGCCAAGGGGGTGGGGTACAAAAGGTTGAAATGGTACTATTGCAAGGATCTTTAAAAAATTCTGCATGCAATGATTCTTGAAATCCATTATAGCTTTCATTCATTTATTCACTCATTAAACAAATAATTGCTCAGCTTTTATTATATTCCAGTTGCTATATACTAATATTTTATGGTTCTATATCAAATTCATTGGTTTAGTTTAAACCTGATTTTCCTCCTTGTCATTCTAGGGCTCATTTAGACAAATTATTGTATCTTTTGTGCAGAGATGACTATTTCTCGGGAAGACTGCGGCCTCCAGGGTTGCACCTGAGCCAGTCACGATGCACTCAGAGTGGCTGAGTGATTGATGTGTTGTATAAATAGAACGTTAGAAGCACAATATGGGAATAGGAAGATCCAAATGTCAAAAAAAAAGATGCCCTGAAAAAAACCATTCAAATATATGCAAATTGCTTAATTAATTGACCTCATTTGTGCATGCTGATATCCTCTGCCTGTCCCTTTGTGAATTAGTTATTTTTCATTGTGCTCCAAAACAATATTCCAAGGCTAATTAAACCCTTTCAAGCTATAGGTTAATATTCAATTCATATGTAAACACAGTTATAAACATTAATCAAATTCAAATTACTCATTTCGTAAATACTGCTTTATTCATTTTCAGGTAATAGATGGATTCTCTGCATTTATTCAGTGTTAGTCTTGAGGATTTCACATCTGGGGAGATGATAGTTATTTAAATGACAACCTAGTGTTTACTTTCAAGTCTATTAAGACTTTTCCTAGTTCCCAATTGTTTGTTTCTGTAAAGATTTAGCACAAAGTCTTCACTTGGAGTGTTGGTGGGATGTATAAAATATAATGATGATTATCCAGAGGACTGTTTCATCCCACAGCATTTGCATTTAAAGAGATGTCAAAGGGAAGGCTTGCTGACTGTTCAAGCTAGCCCCGTGGAAGAGCAGAATGAATCTTAATGGTGTCAACACAATCTCAGATCTAGCCTCAGCTTGGCAATGTATTTATGTATTCCTTCATTAATTAAATGTTTAATTGATATGTTGATTCATCATTATCTGTCTATCCATCCGTCCAAGCATTAATTCACTCAATAAACCTCTGCTAAATATCTTTTTGCATCAAAAGTTGCAAAATGTTTGATCCAATGCAAATTCCTGGGCACCATCACAGATCCACTGAATCTGACATATCTACATTTTTAATAAACTTCCAGAGTAATTATTATATTCATCAGAATTTAATTACTTCTGTCTCACAGAGTTCTTCCTGACTCCGTGTGCTGGATTACTGAGCTTTGTGAGAACGTCCAAAAGTCAAAGCAATTTATCACTGGACACAGAGGTTTTTAAGAGTCTACTTGGTCGTGGTTTCATCCCAAAATGATTTTAAAAGATTAAATAAAATGTTATCTTCTTCAACTTTCTTCAAAGCCATAGATTATTTTTTTATCTGGCATTTGCATTTGTAAATCATTGCACCTTTTGCTTCTCTTCTTTATCTGCCTCCTCTTTTCCTCCATTTTCTCTTCATCCCTCGTTCTCTTTCTTTCTGTCTTCTCCTTCTTCCTCTACCCAGAGATCTGATTTGAGACCTTTCTTCACCTCATGAGGACCTGTGCCTGAGTGGGTTCCTCAGTAAATTCTACAAGGTGTGAAGAAGGAAGGACTATCTGCTATCATGACAGACTTCTTTCCCTATCCTCAAGGGGTTCATCTTAATTTATTTATCTTTCTTTTAAGTTGTAGAGAGACAAGATCATGGACATGCACAATTTCTGGATGAAGCCATCTCCTATAATTTCTAATACTGATATTTCTAAAAGCTACAGTTTTTTTTTTTTTTAACCTGGACATGCTTCAGTGTGTCAGCAATAAGCACTTAATTATTTGTTTGTGTGTCAGACAGAGGTAGGCCCATCAGGGCACAAGGAGGAAGGAAACCCAGAATTCCTGTGTAAGAAGAGCTTAGCAGCTAAGGATGGGGAGAGGGTAAAGGCTGGGATGACAGATGCATCACAACACAGGGGAGAAAACTCAGATGTGTGTGTGAGGGTGTATATGCTCATGTGTCAGCATGGATGTACGTGCATATGTGAACAAATGCATGCACATGTGTGTATGCATATCTGTCACTGTGTTTGCCTGCTTGGGCACACAGGTGTGAGAGAGTCCCCCAGTGTGAGTGTGCTAGTGTGTGAGTGTGTGTGTCTTATAGAATGCCTCCGGGTACTGCTGTGTGTGTACTGAAAATTTAGAGCTCCAAATTGCATTTTGAGGTAGGAGGGTATACTTTTTAAAAAGTTACTTAAAAAAATTATTGAAGCATAACATAGATAAAGAATGGCGCACATACTATTAGGATGCATTTTCACAAATTCAACACATTGGTGTAATCAACACCAAGATCAAGAAACAGAAAATTACCAGAATGACAGAGGGCCCTCCTTCCCCACCTGGTCACACCTTTCCTGAAAGGCCACTATTAGCCTTACATCTACCTCCATATAGGTTTTTTTTTTACCTGTTTTTTCAACTTTCTATAAAGTATACTCATATATCTTGTACTTTGTTATATCTAACATCTTTCATTCAAAACGCTTTTTGTGAGATTCATTAATAGTGTTGACGGAATGCGTATATTTTAAAAAATTCTCATCATGTTATACTATTGCAGTGTGTGACTATACCAACATTTACCTGTCCTTCTGTAGCTACTCATTTGGGCAGTTTACAACTTTTGGCTGCTATGAATAGGGCTGCTGTGGATGTTCTTGTTGGTATGTATTTGTTGGGTGTAAGTGTGGGAGCAGAATTGCTGAATCATAAAGCAATAAATGTGAATAAACATGGGTACATTATGTGCACATACCCATCTTTAATAGATACTGCTGGATGGGTTACCAAAGCTGTCGTCCCAATTTATATTTTCACCAAGAATGTATGAGTGTTCCACTTGCATGGCACACTCATCAGCATTTTAAATGTAGTCTCAGCATAGCAGTCGTTGACAGGTGAGCCCCAAGACTTAGTTTAAAATCCTTCTTCTAGCACTAACTCATAATGCACCTTGGGCTAATCACTTAACACCTCCTTGCCTCAGTTTCCTCATCTGTAAAATGGAGCTAATAGCTACCTTATAGCATGCTGTGAGAATTAAAAGGCTATAAATGTATATAAGTCACTTAGAACAGTGCCTGGAAAGTAGTAAGAACTCAATAGAAATCCAACAACACTGGTAAATAGTTATTATTATCTTTGTTTTATAGAAGAAGAGTCTGTGGTTCAGAGTGGTTAAGGAATTGCTAAGACATGGCCTAAGGGTAGGAAAAGTTGACTTAAAAGGATGAAATTTCAAATCAGATCATATTCTCTTTACATACAGCCTGGATCAGTATATTTGGAAGGTCTTTTTGTTTTTGAAAGTTCTAGTTCATTTAGTCATTCCTTTTCTCTCTCTCCTTTTTTGGTCATGCTTTTTCTCTTGACACAAGGATTGTAATTTGCACCAGTGTGTTTCATTAATAGTGCATAATTTATTTCTAGCTTTTAAGCTTATACTAAATTCTAGTTATTAAATATGTTCATTTATATCACAGTGTATTTTTTGGTTACATGCATAAAAATTCACATCTACGTACATGTATTTAAAGCATTTTGGAATGCAGTTACAAAGCATATGCGGTGATAAATAATAATAGGTATGCTAGTATCTGTATGTATATTTATTTGTATATAGTGCATTTGTGTGTATTTGTCCTCTTAGGAACTTTCTGGTGTCACCCTTATCTGAATCATTTCATGCAGGGTCATGCTGAGTGAAAAAAGTAGTTGAAATTATATTAACCTTATAAAATGTGACCTTGCAAAACTCAGTCATTAGTTCTAGGAGCCTTTTTGTAGATT
Organism: Equus caballus; assembly: GCF_041296265.1. Taxonomy (NCBI): domain Eukaryota; kingdom Metazoa; phylum Chordata; class Mammalia; order Perissodactyla; family Equidae; genus Equus; species Equus caballus. The sequence continues at coordinate 91,511,129 of NC_091692.1, forward strand.
TCTCGGGACTTTTCTTCATAGGCAATCACTTGCCATCTGTGCACAAAGACAATTTGGTTACTTTTTTCCCCCTAATTTGTGTGCTTTTTATTTCTTTCTCTTATCTTATTATACAGGAGGGGTTATACAATATAATATTGAATGAGACATCCTTGCCTTATTCCTAACTGTGGGAGAAAGTGATCCAATCTTTTACCATTAAGTATGATGCTAGCTGTAGGTTTTCATAGTTGCCCTTCATCTAATGAAGACAGTTCCCTTCTTTTCATAAATGGGTATTGAATCTTATCACATGATTTTTATGTATTTATTGATATAATCATGTTTTTCTTTGTTCTGTTAAGATGGTACATTTCATTGATCTTCAAATATTAAAATTTACTTGCATTCCTGGGATAAATCTCATTTGGTCGCGATGTATTATTAGTTTTATACATTGTTGGATTCAACTTAGTAAGTTTCGTTGAAAATTTTTACATTTGTGTGCATGAAGGATATTGGTCTGTAGTTTTCTTACGGTGTCTTTGTCTGGGTTTGGTATCTGTATAACTTAGCCTCAGGCGCCGGCCCAATGGTGTAGTGGGTAAGTTTGAGTGCTCTACTTCCGTGGCCTGGGGTTCACAGGTTCACATTCCAGGCACAGACTCACATACTGCTCGTCAAGCCATGCTGTGGTTGCAACTGACATACAAAATAGAGGAAGATTGACACAGATGTTAGCTCAGTGACAATCTTCCTCAAGCAAAAACAGGAAAATTGACAACAGATGTTAGCTCAGGGCCAATCTTTCTCACCAAAATAAAAAAAGAAGAAGAAGAAGAAAAGGAAAAGTTAGCCTCAAAGGATAAGTTAGGAAGCATTTGCTCCTATTCTCTTTTCTAGAAAAGGTCATCTACACTTAGTATTATTTTCTGTGTAAATGTTTGGTTGAATTTACCAGTGAAACCACCTGGGCCTGGAGTTTTATTTGTTGGAAGGTTTTAAACCAAGAACTGAATTTATTTAATAGATATAAAACTATTCAGGTCCTATTTCTTCTTCAGTGAGTTTTGGTAGTTTGTATCTTTCGGATTGATACATTTTGTCTATCTTGTTGAATTGATGATGGGCATAGAGTTGTTTTAACATCTCAGTATTGTTCTTTTAGTATCTACTGGGCCTGTAGTCATATTCCTGTACTTCATTCCTGAGACTGGTAACTTGTGTCTTCTTTATGTGTGTCTTGGTAAATTTGCCTACAGGTTTATCAAGTTTACCATTCTTTGAGAACTGACATTTGCTTTTTTTGATTTTTCTCCATTGGGAATCTGTTTTCATTTTTTGCTTTTTGCTCTTACCTCTATTATTTTCTTCCTTTTTCTAGCTTTACCTTTAATGTCCTTATATTTAAGCTTCTTAAGATGAAAGCCTATATTACTGACTGGAGACATTTGTTTTTGGTATAAATTTGCTACTAAACACTGTCTTAACTGTATCTCACAAATTTTAAGTGTTGCATTTCATTTCATTCAATTTAATACAATTTCTAACTTCCTCGGAAATTGCTTTTTGACCCATGAGATATCCGAAGTGTGTGGTGTAACTTTCAAATATTTGGAGGATTTTCCAAGCTATCTTTATGTTACTGATTTCTAGTTTATTCCATTATGGTCAGAGAACATACTTTAAGAATTATATTATTTTTCTTTTATCCTATTTAAAAAATGTCAATATATATTGTGTGGCTCATGATATTGCCTACCTTTGTGAATCTTCGTAGAAACTTTCAAGGAATGTGTATTCTGCTGTTGAGGAGGATAGTGTTCTATAAATATCAGTTAGATCAGTTTGCAGTGTTGCTTAGGACTTCTATATTCTTGATGATATTCTATGCATTTTTTCTACCAATTATACAGAGAGGGATGCATAAGCCTCATCCTTGGATTAACCATTAAGCAAAATAGGCCTGTGCTTAGGGTAGAAAGGGAAGAATGTCCCACAGAGTTTTATTTCCCCTGGCTATTATGCCCTTAACTCTTTCATCGCCACACTTAACTTTAGCCAACTGTTTTTTGGTAGTTGTCTATCTGCACTCTTCAACTTTAAGGGCCATTGTTAAAAGCATTTTCTTTGGCATGGTGAGCAACTGAAGTTGAAAAATTTGGTTTGAAAGTGTCATCAAATATCACATTTATTTCCAGTTCATTTTACAGGAATTTCATGTCCATGGACTGTAAACATAGCTGCCTGGATCAGCCAACCATTAAACTCATCCACTGATTTGTGTAATGGATACTTAAGCTCCTTATTTTATGCAATGGAAGGTTCAAGGGTCACTGTTTTTGGTCTGAATTTAGGGCATCAGTTGGCCTTAATCTCTCCCTGATAAATCTCAAATTATAATTGTGGATTTGTCTATTTCTCCTTTCAGTTCTATTGGTTTTTTCTCCATGTAGTTTGAAAATCTGAGCTTGGATTTATGCACATTTAGCATTGCTGCATTTTCTCGCTATTATAGGTTGAATTGTGTCCCCCCAAATTCGGATGTTGAAGTCTTAGCCCTCAGTATCTCAGAATGTGACTTAATTTAAGGATAGGATGGTCACAAATGTAATTAGTTAAGACAAGGTCATACCGTAGCAGAGTGTGCTTCTAATCCAGTATAACTGGTGTCCTTATAAATAGGGGGAATTTGGACTCAGACATGTATATGGATAGAACGAAGGCAGAGATTGGAGTGATCCTTGTACAAGGCAAGGGGTACCGAAGACTGCCAGCAAAGCGCCAGATGCTAGGCAAAAGGCAGGAAACGGATTCTCTCTCATAGCTCTCAGAAGGAATCAACCCTGCCGGTATTCGATCTTGAACTTCTAGCCTCCAGAACTGTGGGATAACAAATTTCTGTTGTTGAAGCCACTTGGTTTGTGGTACTTTATTATGGCAGTCCCAGCACACTCACACACTTGGTGAATTGTCCATTTTATCATTAATAGTATTTTTCTCAATCCCTTGTGAGTTTTCTTGTTCTGAACTCTACTTTATCTAATATTAATACAGCCACTCCAGTTTTTTCCCTAAAAATTAGCTTTTGCTTAGCACGTGATTTTCCATCCTTTTACTTGTAATTTGTCTGTATTATTATATTTAACAGAGATATTTTATAGACAGGATATAGTTAGGTCTTTTTTTCCCCCAATTTAATCGGGCCATCTTTGTCTATTAAGTCTTGTGTTTTGATTACTGACATTTAATGTAATTACTGATATGGCTTTATTTAAGTATGTCACTGAATTATTTATTTTCTATTTGTCTCTTTTGGCTTTTGATCTTTCATTCTTCATTTACTTCCTTCTTTTGGATTATTGGAATATGTTTTAGCATTTTATTTTAAGTAATCTATGGGTTTTCAGACTATACATTTTTTGGTTTTCTTAGTGATTGCTTTAGAGAAAACAGCATGCTTACCTACCTTACTTTTTCACAGTCTGCTTAGAGTGAATATTTCAAGTAAAATAGGTATTTTTACCTTCCTCCCTTAGGTTATATTTTTCACATGCATTACATGTACATACATTAAAAGGAGACTAAAAATGACTGGAGTTTTATTCCATTACAAAAACAGCCTCTCAGCAAGACTTGATCAGCTACCTTGTGCTTCTTGCTTACCAGTCTCTGGTGCTCATTTCTTCTGCCATTGCCAAACTCTTACTGTTATCATTATTTAGGATTACCCCATTACCAAAGTTTGGCTATCGGGTGACAGTAATTGTCATTAGGAAAGTCACATGTGTTGTGAGAGAATACATAAACAAATGAAGTTTCTAGATTAAAACAGGGCTTCAAAAGACCCATCCCTTGGGGGAATAGCTTAGAAGGAATTTGTCAGGAATTTAGGACATCAACCAATGAGGCTGGTACTGATATCAAAGCTCTATTCCCCATATGATGTTGCAGCTTAAACCGGGAGTGTGGGAAGGAGCACCCCATGTGTATAGACCAGTGACGTGGGCTGGACAGATGGGAAGACTGCAGTTCTATAGGTAGGAAGTTATCAAAGGGCTCAGCTCTTCTTCATAGGACACAATTTGTACTGAGGATCTGTTTCTGAGACTCTTGAGTTTTGCCATGCCCACAGACACCTTCCTAGTCCAGCTCTCCTACGGAATCACTTGATCATAAGTCATAGCTTGTTTCATGTGACTTGTGCCCTAGACCATGAATCTGAATCCACTTATAAACTAGACATAAGAGAAGCACCAGTATCCCATGTAGTGGCCTCCTGTAAGAATTGTTTAGCAGAGATGCTCCATATTGGAGAAGGACCGAACCCCAATCAAATTATATCTTGGGCAGATTTGAATAAAAGATTCTAAACAGGGGACAGGAAAAGCAAGGACAATATGGAACCATAGATAAAGAGAGAATCAGAGTGGGAAGCTGGATGCAGACCCCAGGCTCATAAGTTAGGCAGTCATCAGTTCAGATGCTGACTCTTAGCAAGGCAATCATTGGCAAGTTGCTTAATACCTCTGAGCATCTGTTTCTTTATTTGTAAAGCTTGAATGACGATAACACCCAATATAGGCTTGTTGTTATAAGGCCTAAATGAAGATATATTGGCAACATGTTGCAAGTCTCAGAAGGATCTCTAAGCTCATGGTTTTAGCCATTTCCCAGGGCACTGTGCACACAATTCGGGTCACGGCACATTGCAGGCACCATTTCTTATCCATCTTTTCCATTTGCATGACTACTTCGCTGGCTTTAATGCCATATTCAAATACTGCCTCTCCCTCTGGTTCTGGCTGATGCCCAGCTCCAACATCAAGTTTATAATGCTCTTATCTAAGTTTCAAAACTGCTTCAAATCTGTCTCTTTCCTATTGAATCACCTCCTGATCTCCACACTGTGAGCTCCTCAAGGGCAGAGACTGTTTTCTTTTTCATTTTTGTATCACACAATGATACATAAGGAAAACCCAATGCTTTTTGTATTATTGATGATATGTATTAAATGTTACTACAAATTATTATCTTATCAAAAGCACAACGATTGTTGCTACTAACTCACATGCAACAAGCATGGTCTTCAGATATGTAGAATGCTTTCCTTTGTCTGGTCTACTCCCTCATCTCTACCTGGATCTTTTTAATTTTAATACTATTTTTTTCTTTAAAATTTCTAGAATTTTCTCCTACTATATATGTTCCAATAATTCATTGAATAGACTTGCTTTTGCATTCTTATTCTCTGTTAAATGGTTAAATAATTGTCTATTCTGAGTACTGATGTACAGTGGTTTCCATAGATACCTGATCATAATAGCTAATTAGCCTGGCAGGTTTTCCAAAGCCCTTTGAATGACATTTCTGTAATAATAAACATCCAACTTTTATTCTATTAGTACATTTTTTTCTTACTTCTCTTTGGAAACATTCATAAATGCTACCTGATCCTTCAATAGATAAAATCTAATAGGATTCAGGTAATTTCTTGGTCCCTATGTGGAAGTCATTTCTCAGTGCTCCATCTGGAAGTCCTCTTTCTCTGTTAAATGAACTCCCAGAGCACAAGTCTCAACCACAATGCACACTTGAAAACCACTTTTTAGTTTAGTTCTTTTGCATATGCTATCTCACTAAAATTTCACAAACAGCCCAGGGATCTCAGTGTCATCATAGTCCTCATTTAACACATGGGCACAATGGAGCTCCACACAGAAGCATGGTGCATTGCTTGAAATTCTTGCATTGTGGGTGCTCAACAAACACCAATCTGAAGCAAGTAACTTATTGAAGGTTGTGTGGGTGAAGAGTTCGTTAAACAGCAGAGATGGTTTACGTAAATATTCTCCTTCCTTCTGATCCATCGCTTTTTTGATATTAACCCATCTGTCTTCATTTGTATCAAACTCAGAGCAGTTACCACTTTCCATTCTGCATTACCATTATTCACAAGTCTGTCATCTATAAACTGCAAGAATCAAACTTAAGCCTTTTCTAGTCCATTCATTCAAAGCATATTTATTGACCATCTATTTTCTGACAGATAGTGTAAATACAAAAATGGATAAACACAATCCCTGCCCCTAAGGCATCAATTCCCCCTTATGTTCCCCAAAATACTCTGCACAGAAGTTGTTAATGGTAAAGGCTTAAAAACTGTTTCTTGAAACAATACTATTTGCGGAAGGTATCACTTAAAGCAGCATTAGGTAAAAATTCTCCATCTCCTAATTTTCATCAAATATTCCAATTGGAATTAACAACCTTACTTCTCCTCTTGTTGAGTCTGCCTTCACTGCCTCCGTTTTGATCATGAGAGTTTTCTCTAATTTTCCAAACACTAATCACAATTAACTTGCTTTAAGGATAAATTCCCAGAATTGAGATGAATGTTTATATAAAAGGAACTATTGGCCAAAGTTCTTCTCACCATACTCTCAAGTTTACTTCTCACACTAGGAGGTAAATACCAAGACAGCATCCATTTTATAGATGAGGAAACTGAGCATTAGATGGGTTGAATATCCTGGCCAAGTTTGCAGAGTGATTGACAGGGCCAGAAGGTGAAATTCTCTTTTCTTGACCCCCAAACCTACGCTCTTAGCCCTCAGCACCTATGTACCTGTACCAGGACTCTGTGCTCCATATTTCTTGTTCTCTCCTTATTCTCTTGAAGATGTGAGCAAAATATCTAAGGGGATATCTTTGTACTGGGTAGGGGCTTCGCTCCTCTGGAACCACCCAGTCTGGAGGTCGCAGAGACAGTGAATTCCTTGAACCTGGTGTGTCCTAAATTAGGCACATTGTCTCATGACATTTTCTTTCCCATTGAAATTTCAATTGCCTTTATTAGAAAGAGGTGCCTTCATGGGGAGGTAGATAGCATGCCCAAGAGAAAAAGGTGCATAGGTCTAAAGATGCCTTGAGCAACACTCTCAAAGCTAAGAGAAGCAAGTGCGGGGTCAACCGAGATTGCATGAGACCAAGGATGTCAAATCTTTATAAGATTTCCTAATGGTATTGTAGGTACTTGGTACCTAAGTCATTATCCAATGGTACCTAACGGTACTTTCCCTCTGTTGGCAGCTGATATTTTTTAAACAAACATTTGCAGCCAGATTCTAGTCACTTCTTGATGTACAATAAAAGAAAGAACTGTTAAAAAAGAAAGAACAGAGATTCCCTTTTCTGGAAGGTTGCTCTGACTCTCCCTCTCCCTTTGGGCTGGATAGAGAGTACCTCCTCTGTGCTCCTTCAGTTCCTTGCACATCTCTCTCTCTTAGTGTATTCATACCTTGTGTTATCGTTATGTGTTTGTGATGCTGTCCTCCTCCATCCACACAGATTGTATGGTCAGCTCTTGGTATTAGGGATGTTTATTCAATTTACCATCCTGATGTGTAACAGAGGATGTGGCTTAAAATCACTGCCAAACAAATGTTTGCTGAATGAATAGATGTACTAACATACCACTGGAAGAGATAAGCAAGAGATGTATTATACTCTTCAGTGTGGCAAGTGTTAAAATGGTAAAAAATACTGATGCAGGGGAAAAAAAAACCAAAACAAACATAATGAGTACTAAACTGCCAAGAATAAACCAGAAATGATTATTTTAAAGCTTTGGGGAGTTCCCTCAATATAGGTAGATATGAGAGAGAGTGGCCCTGGTGAAGACCTCTCTCTGTGACAAAGGCAGAAGGCACATATTTACACAAAGACAAGTGATTGGTTCAAAAAAGTCACCCGTCTTCTGTTCTGGATTGATTGGTCACTGTGGAGCTGGTGACACTGACAGCTAAGTCTGAAGTCCACTTGTTGAGTTCAGAGAGCTCACTCAACAGTTTATCAGTCTGTTTTTCTGCTGATTCCGGGCAATTTTATCAAAATCTTGAGCTCATTCTTCTGGGATCTTGACCACTTGGCCTATGCCTGTGTGAATTATAAACCTCAGAAGTACTTGCATTCACTCGTACAGAGTCATTTTGAATCTTTGTTCTGCCATGGATTAGCTGTGTGATTTGGGCAAGATTGTGTTAGCTTGTTGATTCACATAGCCAAGCCTCAGTTTTCTCACATGAAAATTAAGAGTGTAATCTAGCATATTGTGTTTGTCTGTTTAACATCCTTCTTTTGACAATGTTCCTACCACTTCCGTTTGGTCCCAAGAGAGCTGTCAATCATGACCTGTTTCCTTCCCACCCTTAAACATCATCCTCACCACCACTATAGGGTGGGCATTTGACCTCATCACCTCTATCATGAGAAAGTGTTAAAGTAAAGTTGCCTGCTCCAAACAGGGCCAATGAGTTTCCTCCCTGAGATTGGTCTATGGACACTGAGATAGGAAAGTTTCTTTAATTTTGGATCATGAGTAATAAGGGTCTTGGGGCTCCAGTGATGATGTTTCTTTTACTAGAAAGCATGTGCCTAATGACAAAACCAACACAGAAGGATGCAAGGCAAGAACATTGAAAGGGAAATTCAAAACCTCATTTGAGCTTCTGAATCCAGCCATGGCTAGTCTCGACCTTATACTTCACAAAATCATCTCTTTTATGAGTTAGAGTTGGGATTCGTCATTTGCTGTGGCTGAAGACCCAATAAAAACACCTAACTTTCAGGGTTTTTTAAGGACTAGAGGTATAACAAATGAAGCTCAAAGGCACAGAGTAATCATTCCAAAAAGGGCAAGTCCTTTTATTGTTTCTTTAGATAAATGAAGTGGAATACTAACTGGACCAGTCTGCCTTGACTAACCTTGATGTTTTTTCATCTCTATTTGTTGCAGTTTTTAATCTTCAAAGCCCATTGGAATGCATATATTTTGATAGATTACTCACCTACGGAGATGTATTTTTTAATTTTCACATTTAAGTACATCTAATAGAAACTATAAATATTGTGATGTTCAAATTTCTATTCGTACTCCATTATACTAATAAAAAGTATTTCCTTTAAATGGAAGCAGGATGGTTATAAAGTTAATACTCTCTCATATCATAGTCAAATTTCTTTAATGAGGAAGGGAAAGAACTAATATTTATTGAATGTACATTGTGTCTCAGGAAATTTACTAAGTGTTAATAGATGTTTTGTCTCATTTGAATCTCATTCCAAATATCTAAAGTCAAGCTTTTCATCCTTGTTACACAAGTGAGGAAACTGAGGCTGGGAAATTCTAAGTAGTTTGACTAAGCTGATGGAAATAGAGATGGAATTGATATTCACAACTAATTATGCCTTTATCCAAATCCTGTGTCCTTTATTATGTGCCAAAGTAGAAAGGGAGGCATCTACTTGGAAATTAAGAAGAAATAATGTTCTTCCAGAATAGAATTTTGGAAACAAGCTCCAGCTTCTACATGGATGTCCAAGAGAAATTTACTTCCTTGCATTTATCTAAGCTTCTTCTTGCCTTGAAGTATCTGCATCAGCTGTTCCCTCTGGCTAAAATGCTTTCCTCAGGAAGCAAGGCTGACTCCTGCTTACGTTCCTATCTCAGCTCACATGTCACCTTCTCAGAGTAGCCATCTCTAAACATGCTCCCCAAACTAGCCCCCCTTCCCTCTATCTCTTCATGCTGTTTTATTTTCTTTGTAGAACTTATTGCTAACTGAATGCTTTTGTTTGTTCATATTCATCTCCTCTCACTAAAATCTTATCTTCACAGCCAGAAAGAAACCTTTTCTCCCTTTTCTTCCCTCTGACTCTCCAATTCCTTAAACAGTATCTGGTACATAGTATGGGCACAATAAATATCTGTTGCATGTTGAACAAACCATGTTGGTTGTGAGGATTCAATAAGACAAAATGTGATCCAGACATTATGATTCCGCCCTTCTGGTGCCTCATCCACTAGGTGCACATCGTGAGTGGTCATCCTCCCTTTGCCCATCAGGAACATGAACACATCCAGTGCAGCATGGACTTCAGAGTGTGCCAGGGGCTGCTGAGCAGATTAGGTCCTGAAATCTTTCCTCTGAGCTATGTAGTCTCAAAGAAATGGCCATCCTACAGTCTTTGGGAGGACGTGGCAAGAACAACACCATTTGGAGCATTAACGCTGTGCAGAGCTCTGGTCAGCCACTCAATGTGGAATGGGACGTTGCCCAGTGGGTTGGGATCAGGCACATCTGGATCCCAAGTACTGGCTAGGTTGGACATCTCATCTGAGGCAGATCAAAGCAGGGAGAAAGGATGGGTTATCCCACTCAGGGTCACTGAGGAGAGGCAGAGTCAGAAGTCAAAGAGAACAGAAGCAACCATCAGGTCTGAGAAGGCAGGATGAGATGAGAACTACGAGATAAAGCCTAGTATCCGGAAGCTGCTTGGGCCCCCAGATCTATGGGTCAGCAGGTTGTGAATAAACACAGGGGGTCCTGGATGGCCCAATTTGGTCACTATGCAGAAGCTGGCCAGTATAGGGCAGAGGTTAAGGTACAGGGATGGTGGGTCCTGACATTCACACATAACCCTCTTTGTTATGGAGATAAGTGAGTCCTGGGCTGGGAATGAATATATTAGCATTCTATGCAGGGCACAAAACAAGAACTCCATTGACTTGAATACCTCCCTCTCTTTCAACATCCTCCACCCTATCATTAGTTAACAAGCTCAACCGCTTAAAAATTCCCATTTTCCTTTTTTTTTGTAAAGATTGGCACCTGAGCTAACATCTGTTGCCAATCTTCTTCTTTTTCTCCTCCCCAAAGCCACCTAGTACATAGTTGTATATTCTAGTTGTGAGTGCCTCTGTTGTGCTATGTGCTGTGTGGGACGCCACCTCAGCATATCTTGATGAGCAGTGCCATGTCTGAGCCCAGGATCCGAACCAGTGAAAACTCTGGGCCGCCAAAGTGGAGCGCACGAACTTAACCACTTGACCATGGGGCTGGCCTCCAAAATTCCAATTTTCTTTCCTGAATCTCCACTTTCCCTGCCTTGGCTGCTTTGCCCTCCTGGGTTGCTATAAAAATCTACTAATTTACTGCCTCTGGTTACAGCATTCTCCAACTCTTGTAGTTTCCAGAGTGATACTCTTTAGAAATTTCTACTTTGTGCTTCATACTCCTGCGTAAATGCCTTCAATGGCTTACCACTACCCAGAGGATAAAAACAAAGCCTCTTACTTCGGCATAAAAGGTCCTTTATGATCCTTTATGGCCAGGCTCCTTCCACTTGTGTTATACCCCTCTCCCCACTGAAAAACGAAATATTTGCAGTTCTGTGAGCATGTTATCTCTCGCCTTTGTGATTTTCCATGCACTATTTCTTCTATGGGTTATTCACTTTCCTCAAGTGTTGACCTGGTAAATTTCCAACACTCATGGCTCAGTACAATTATCCCTTCCTCTCTGACATCCTTCCTGAAGATCTTTCCTCACCTTCCTCTTTTAAGGGCCCCTGCCTGGTCTTCTTAGAGCCCCTGTGTACATCTCTAGTATAGCACTTTCTTCCATTAATGCTCTTTTCCATGTCTGTAGACCCCACAAACCTATAGTCCGCAGTTTGCAAGTAGCAGGGGCTTAAAAGAGTGTGGTTGAATAAACGGGTGCTTATTCCAGTTGAGATGGTGGAGAGTGGGGGAGTTGTGGGCAAGATCTAAGTAGAAGCTCCCCAATTTCAAAGCTCTCCACCAGAACTCAAGTGGTTACGGTGAAGAAAGGCTACTTTGAAATCCCACACTAGGGAGTTTCGTTAATTGAGTTTCATTAGCTGAGACCCATGCTAATCAAAAGGCTCATCTGCAACTGCTTGTTGCAGGGCTGTGATGGGAACATGTGTTTGTGCTGGCATGCATAACAGTGCACCACTTCCTTAATCAACGAAGTCTTGCTATTCAAAAAACGTCACCTGAAATGAGCAGTGTGCTCTGTGATAGTAGATTGCATTCATGCACAAGCCCCTTACCTCACTGTGGAGTGGAAACACACCATTTGGAGCTAGCAGATGTCCTTGGACCACACTTCTAGAGTCCTCTGATTGAATTTAAGAGCCCAGGTCAGATCTTAGAAGTTAATTTTCACTTGGAGTGACAGGTTGGCACAAAACATAAGACTATCGTTTGTTCATTTATTTCTTCCCAAAAGTAATATCTACCTACTGACTTAAAAAAAAGTAAAAGAGGGGACTTGACCAAAAACAAAAAGAACTAAAAGTCTCAGCCAGCTCTGCCCCTCCGTGTCTTTGTGACCTTGACCAAATCACATCCTCTCCTTTTGACATTAAAAGGGCCAATTAAATCTCTGTCCTGTGTTGTTTCCTGGCATTTGTGAAGATTAAATGTGAAAATGGTTGGAAAAGTGCTTGGAGAACTGTAAATTGACGTACAAATGGAAGGGATTAAGGGATTAGCTTCAATCCAGTACTTTCTCTTTTATAGAACAACTCGCTAAACATCAGTCCCTTTGAGCTGCTGGCACACACACGTGACACATGCCCCAAATGTGAGCCTGGATATTTTTTCCTTTCTCCCTAAGTAGTTTTCTCAGACTTCCTGCTATGCTAACCCTCCTCACCATGTCAAGATCTTTATCCAACATGACTACAGGGAAACTTTGTTATGTTAAATTCTTCTCATGCCTGAGGACGATGTGTGTGATGAAAAGTTGTGTGTTTGTGTCTGCAAGTGTGTGTGATTTTGTTGATTTGTTGGTTGATTGGTTTGTTCAGAAGAATAAAATCAAAAAAGGAAAAGTCCAAGAAAAACAAGAAAAGTTGCTCTTTTATTCTTCTTTACTGGGATTGTTTAAAAATAGAAGGCTGATTAAAAAATAGTGTGCTCATTCTAAGCTAATTTGCCATCTTCTTCGTCTGTTTTTGAAAGGATAGCTATTATCGGATTTTTCTGAAAATTTTAACAATTTCCCCCGAAGCACCTTGTAAATGATCTCTCTTGAGAGAGGATTGTTATTCTGACCCTTCCTTTTGCCAATTGCGGAATGCAAGATGCTTTTGCCACTGATGAACTGTTTGACCTCGGACTAGTCATGTGAACTGATCTAATGTTACCGAGAGACTTGGGCAAAGGAGATGAGTCTCATGCAGTGGCCTGGTCTATTTGTAGACACTCTGAGATAACTCTTGAAATAGCTTACATCTTGTTAGTGTCCATTTGTGTGTCTATCTCCCTTTCTAAAAGTGAGCTCCTTAAGGAGCAGGGACTGTGTCTATTCATCTCTATACCCTGGCACCTGGCTCCCACCTTGTATATAAGCACTCTTATTTATGGAATGATTGAAACACTATAAGTACCTGTATATGTACATACACATATTTTGTCCTTGCTCTCATATTGTTCCGTTTTATATTATACATGAAAAATGTACTTCCTTGTAATAAATAATTCTATCAGTATCTTTCTATATAAATAGATACTCAATATATAATTTAGGGATTATTCTTATGTACTCACATACATACTTTTGAATTTTTATAGCAGTATAGGCATTAGCTACGACAAAAAGAAAAGCAAGAACAATGCAATTTCATTCTCATATGTTTTCAATTTAACTCTCATAGAGTAGACATGAATTGATTGAAAAGCATATCCCAAGAAAGAACTCATTTTGTGATTCTGTCTGACTTTACATTCTCTCTGCCACAGTTGGGCTGGACAGGCTGGGAAGGCTGGAGCTGAAGGATGAGGTGGGAGGAGGAAAAATATTTGAAGGCAGCAGACAGAAAATCAACAAAATGAAAAGGTACATTAGTTATGGGGCAAGCATTGCAGGCAGCAGTCAGCCAGGAAAATGATATTTTTTTTTCTTGAACACCCAGGGAGGGTGATTAAACTCCTCCCACTACCACTACAAAGCATTTTATCGGGGTTATTGTGATGTTTTTGCATTCAAGGAGTGCCATACTTGTTGAATTTTATCATTTTCATGGATTTACAAACTAGCTATTAGGAACAAAAATAAATAAAGACCTAGGCAGACTGTTTAGAAATTCTGGGTAGTTAAGGCACAATGCCTCCATATTTTAAAGGCTAACGTTTGAGAAAATGCACTCTCAAAACTAGCGTTTTATTTATGCTAGCATTTAACTAATGTGCACCACAAATGAATATAATATTAGTGTTGGATGACATAGATTCTGCCTTTATCACTCTAAGGGCACAACCAGTGTCATAGAGAGGAGAAAGTAATCAATAGTGTAAGACCCACATTCAGGAGATTCTTACATATTCTAAAAGAATATAATGCAAAGAAATAACAAAGCAAAAAAGCAAAAGAAGCAAAAAAAAGAAATGAAGATTTCACCCAAAATTTACTAACGCCTATATAGACAATCACTTATTACGTAAAACGTGTGTGTGTATATGGACAATATTCATATTAAAGATATGCTTACATGATGCGTGGAAGGTGCTTAATATATATTTGTTGAAGACATCCACAAATCGCAAGCTGGCTGATATTTTATTAAGCAATGTGTGGCTCATCCTACCGACTAGCTTCAGTGCTTGTTTTTAATTTTTCTTATCTTTTAAAAGTTGCAAGTAAAAAGCAACTGAATGGAAGTGAGCCTGCGTTGTTGGCATTTGTACTGCTGTTGTTTACGTCGCATAGCAGAGCTGAGGAGGCACTTCTGCTCGGTGTGCTGTGGGCCATCTGAGTTTGAGGATAGGGGCAATCTCCGAATTCGATTCAGAAAACTAAGCCCAAGTTTCACCCCCTTCGCAATTATGTAACATTGGCCAAGTCACAGGATTTCTTTTGCCTTTATTTTCTTGCTTGTGTAATGAGTAAAATCATGCTCTCACAGAGTTGTGAGGATTTCATTAAGAAATATTTTTAAAGTGTTCTGTCTAATTCTCTATACATGACAGAAGTTAATGATTTAAAGCTCCAGAAAACTGAACCCCAAAACTATCTTATACATCAGTAAGTACTTCATATGAATTATCATGTGTCATGCTCACAGATACTCTCAGAGACAGGCTTTATTTTTCCTACATATCAGAGAGGAAACCAAAGAGCAAAAAGGTTAAGTAACTTAGCCAAACCTATGTAGTTATTAAGGGGCATATTTAAGATTTGCACTAATGTCTTTTGGGACCAGAGGATACTTAGCACGTTGCCATAAAGTGTGTCTGTGATTACTACCTTTTCCGTTTTCCAAGGTGGTGTGTATGATCGTCACATCGCCTTCAGAGATTCTCCCTAAAGGACAGCTATGTGCCGTCTACGTTTCAGATGGCCAAGCAGAGAGAGTGTCAGCTCTCTAGAGAATTGTGCCTCCCCCCTCTGGCCTGTATTGTCTCATCGGAGGAGTCTTGGCCTAGAGTGGGGAGAACTGCTGTGTTGCTAGAAGGATCTTCTTTTCTGCTTTCCTTAGGGTCATGGTCAAGGTCATGGATTCAGACACATCATTTATGTGTTTTAGGTCAGAGAAGAAAATAGAAACATGGACAGAAACACAGATATGGAAAGTCACAGATTGTATATATTTTCAAACATTCTGATAGTTGCTCCTGGATAATGTGCAAACTGCCATCCTGCACCTTCTCAGAGTTAATTTGCCTACTACATCGACAATCTCACTGTCTATTTTTAGAAATGCATTGTCATTCTCCTCCTATTATGATTTGGTGGTTGGCACAGGCAGTTAGGCAAAATCATAATTTATTGTAAGCATAAATTAGAAGCAGAATTACACAAGTGTTTTTTTGTTTTTGTTTTTCATACCATGTGGTTTCTTCTATACCCAATAATTAGGATGGGGAAATGGGTCACCAGAGATTGACTTTGGAAAGGCCCCATCTGCTCTGGTCCATCTTACCTGGAGCTAAACAGTCTTTTGGGGCCAAAGAGACAGATTCAAGAATAGCAAGTGGTATTTGAATTCATAAGTCAGGAAAGTTCGATGAATTATAAACAGTATGACAAGTTTGCTCTGTCTTATATGTATCATCTCTAAATTTTTGACAATACTCTGCAAGTTGGATTATGGTAAGGCTTTTAATGGATGTAAGTCCTTTCACAGAGTATTCTGGGAATTCCTGCTTTCAGTTCTCTGTAGGGGACCTTCTTGATTTACTCTATACAGAGAAGGGAAGTGCAATCAAAATAAATATCAAAATCAGAGAAATATATTACAGTATTTAGCTTTTAGAATTTGAAGCAGCCACAAATGTCACATTGTAGAATATTTAATCATATTGAGAAATGTATGCAATGTATTGTAAAGTACAAAATGTTATAGAACAGTATTCAATCATGTATAAATTGTATAGATTACAGGCTGGGTTTCAAAAATACAAATAAGAAGAAACAAAAGAACAGATATTTAGTTAAATACTGGGGCGTTTTCAGTGGCTCTCCCTGGGCTGCACTCCCTGCAGATGGACAGCAAATCCCTGTTTGGAAAGGGATTAGCACAGCCTATCTAATGCCATCCGCCCCTTGCCTGCTAGATGTCCTTCTGCACATACATTGGGGGACTAGGACGTCTAACTTGAGGATCCTGTATTTGCAGGGATGGGAAGCACAGATTTCCTCTGTGGGTCACTGTGAGTGCTGTGTATAGCCCTAGATTCTCTGAGCACATCTGCTTCCTACTGGGAACGTATAAGGATTTTTTATTCAAAATGTATACTGGGTCCTGGAGGATAGCACCCAATGCTTCTAAAGTGTTGTCTCCAAACTGTTGTGTTCAGTTGTGCTTCAGCAGGCCAGTTCAACATTTTATCAAGCCGTTAGCTCCTAGGTGGTGTGGTATGATACAACCAAAGACCTCCGTAGTCATGGGCCCACTCGCCTCAACATCTCTTATGTACAGTGGGTTCCCTGGACTCACATCGTATCGTATGGAACTTTTTACCTGTAGATCAAATGCTCCATAACCCGTTGGGTAGTGGTGCTAGATCCTCTGTGGTTGAGGCAAGCACATCCACTCCTGGAACACGTGTCTGTTTCTGTGAGGACAAACTGCTGGTCCTTTCAGAATAGAAGAGGCCCAGTGTGTCTAACTGTCACCAAGTGGACTGCAGGTTCTCTTTGAGAAATTGTGTCCAATTGAGAATTCAGCACTGGTTTCTGCTGCTGGTGGTTTTGACATTTGGTAGCAGGACAGGATCAACCTTGGTGAGCGAGTCTTTGCTGTTGGGCTCATGAATAGCGTCCATCTCTGCCACTGTAGACACTTCATCCATGTGCCTGCTGTCGCAGCATTTGGATAACCAATGACAGAGGCTGGCTGGCATCAGCTGTCTGTTGTGCTGTGCGGGTTTCCTCTATTGGGCAATGAATATTCATTTAGTTCTAGTTCAAAGGGGGAGAAATAAAGGGAACACCTCACTCTGCCATGTTGCTGACATCACTTCCTTCTTATGTCTTCTTGTATAACTGTGTGACTGTTTTATTTTGAATTTATTTCTGTAAAAAGAAAATTGCTGGATTGAACTTGACTAATTTTTCTTAAAATATTATCTGAAGTTGTTCCACCAACCTATACTCTCATTTGCAGAATATCAATGTTTCTGTTTTCCTACATCAGTCAACATTTACTATTAAATTTTTAAAATTTTACCATTAGTTGAGAAGTGATATACCTAAGTTTTAATTTACATTTTATTAACTATTAGTGAGGTTAAAAATCTTCTCACTTTTTACTGAGCATTGTAATTTTTCTCGTTCATGAATTGCTCGTTCATTTTTTTCATATTTCCTAGAGGGTTGCTTACATTTGCTAATATTGATTTGTAAGATTTCTTTATATAGTCTATATACTAATCTGCTATATATATGTGTGTATATATGTGTATATATACATATATAAAACCTACTCTCAGACAATGAATTATCTTTTAATTTTGCTTATTTAAATAAAATTTTTATCATGCAGAACTATTTAATTTTAATGTATTCAAGTTTATCAAACTATATTATTAAATTTTATCTTTTAGTCTTTATTTTATAAATTCTACTATACTGACGACTAAAAGGCATTTTTTCTGTTTGAAATTGTTTAAAATTTGTTTCTTTGATTTTGGCCTTTGTTCACTTCATATCTATATATCTATATCTATATCATATCTATATCCATCTATATGTAATGTGTGTGTATGTGTTTACTATCAGGCAAAGACCTAGTTTATTTTTTTCTTGTTCAGATGACCAAGTGTCTGCACCATTGTAATGTCATCTTTGTTATATATCATATATCAAATATATATTGAATATACTCACACATACTTTTTTTCTGAATTCTTTACCATGTTTCTGATTGTGCTTCTTTATTTTTCTATCCCTACTTCAATCTCATATTGTTTTTGATTTCTATATCTTTATAATGTATTTAAATTCAGTAAGGTGAGTTTTCTTCCCTCCCACTTCATCTTACCATTTTGATGTGGGTACTCTTGGATTTGCATCTTTCTACAGAAACTTAAGTATATCAGCCTGTTATGTTACATAAAAACGACATTGGTTTTGATTAAAAACTAGTTTGTGGTAGTCTCATCACCTTTACGGTATTGAAGTTTTCTTTCAAAACATGACAAATGGTTTAGTAGTTTAGATATTTTTGTGTGCCTACTCTGTTCATAGTGATAATTTACTTTAATTGCTTGTTCCTGGTGTTTAGAACACTATCGATATTTTATTGTGATTCTATTTCTAGTAATCTTGATTTTTTAATTCTAATAGTTTGTAGATTATCACTTTTCTATACATTGTCATACTGTTTGTCAATTTATCATGGTGTCAATTTGATTGCTTCCTTTTTGGTCCTTATATTGTTTCTTCTTCCTTTTTCTAAGCTTACTGTGCTGACAGGGATCTCTAGTGGTCTGCTGAGTGAGAGGTGTGAGGGTGAGCATTGCATGCTAGTTTCTGATGTTAAAGAAAAAAATTAACATTGTTAACATAATTTCTTTAGGTTGATGTTACTACCAATATACATATCTAAGGCTGTACATTTTATGCAAAGTAGTGTTTACATAATCACGCAATTTGAAATACTGTGAAATTTCTTTTATGACTTCTTTTTCAACCCACGATCTGTTAGAAGTTTTGTTTTTAAATTCCTAAATGTTTGCGTGTTTGGGCTTTGTTCTATATTAATTTCTAATATTATTGCATTATGATATGAGGTCATGTTTTTTGTGCTATCGGCTCTTATTTATATTGACTGACTCTTTCTTTATGGATTATAATGTGACCAATCATAAACGTTTCATATTTGCTCAAAGAAAAAGAATGTATGATAATCTACAAACTATTAGAACGCTTGTTTGGTGTAGAATTTAATAAATATTCATTAGATTAAGCTTGCTACTTGTTTTCTTACCTTCTAGCAAACTGTGGTCCATTGGACAAATCCAGCCCATCGCTTGGGCTTTTTTCGTGTGAATTAAGAACGGTTTTTACATCTTTTAAGGGATTATGTATATGAAAGAGAGAGAGAGAGAGAGAGACAAAGAAGCATAAATTATAGAGACTATATGCGGCCTGCAAATCCTAAAATATTTTCAGAAGTGATTTTACAGAAAACATCTGTCAAACTCTTTTCTATATCCTTAGTATTTTTTCTTTGCTTGATTTATAATTTTCTTACAAAGATGTGTTAAAATCTTTCATTGAATATTCTTTACTTAATCAAATGCCATTTTTGCTTTTAATTTTAGTGTCTATGTTTTTAACATAGTCCAGGTTATAATATCTTTCTGGTGAATTATTCATTTTATCATTTATAAAGGTCACCTTTATCCATATTAATGCTTTCTGCATTCACTTAATTAGTATCTGTCTTGCCTATGTTGTAAGAAAGCTGATGTCCAAATATTGATATCAGAAGTAATATTCTCATAAGAGATATTTTATTGTGGGTGTTGATAGGAGAGCCTTAGATTTTGGAAATGTTGCTTCCGAAAGTTTTGGAGTTTTCTTCCCCTGGATGTCCCAGGGGTGTTGCAGGTTTTAGATAATTTAAGTTGTTAATATATTGGTTTAGAGACTATTGAGCAAATTCAAGAGAGTAAAACTAATTCTCCGTGCTGATTTGGTTGTTTAACAATTTCTCGTGAGTGACCATCCTTGTCTTTTTCTTCCAATCAGAGGACTGGCTGGAGACAAACTTCATTCCCTCTTTCCTTGGCTGGTGAACAGTGTTTCTCTGGTCTCCCCTTCACTTAGGCATTTGGTTTTCTCAGGTCCTAGATTTATATAAAGAACTCATTTCAAAATCTCTGGATACCCTGGCTAAATAACAAATCTCCTGTCCTTCTATGGGGTTAACCCCCTGCATCCAGCCCCTAGGAGTTCCATTTTATGGGTATCTCTATGCTCAGAAGACTTGAAGATCAGCTCATGAGTTTACAGCCCTGGTTTCTGGAACCTGGGTAAGTCTCCTACCCCCATTTTTTTTCACTTATATATTTAACTTTTTTAGGAATTTGTTTTACCTATTATTTCAAAGTAAGATACAAGGAAGCATTTATGTTATAGTGTTAACTCATTCCACCACATGGCAGAACTTCAATCCAGCAATCTCATTTCTTCATCCCAGCATCTCTGTAGATCATTATATTTTTATCCACACATTTAATACTGGGACACTTGGTGTTAGCAACATTAAGTTACTTACTCATGGTAACAAGCTATTAAATGACAAAGTAAGAGAAAAAAAACAAGCTGTGTTCTTCCCACTTACTATGTTGTAACTCTGACATATCACAAGAAACATATTGGATTATAAGAATTTGTGAATAAATATAATCATTACGTAAGATTATATTCAACAGGATTCTTTAGGTTGCATGTAACAGAAATAGTTAAAACTGTTTTAAGAATGGCTCATATATCTGAAAAATCTAACATGGAGTACTGTCTCTGTTCATCTCTCAACCCTGATTTTCTATGCATTGGCTTTGTTCTTGGGCAAGCTGGCCTAATGTATTAGGAAGATGGCCATAAACTGGCCTCGGTCTGCATCCTACAGTTGAATAGCTAGAAAGAAATCAGCATTTTTAGCAAACTCCAAGAGGTATCACTCATAGGACCAACTTTGGTCATGGGCCCCTTACTGGATCGTGTCAATGGGCACTTGGATTGGTGATGGTGTTCATAGTAGTTTGTTCCAGGGATTTATTTGGAAACCCAGGTCAGAGGAGGATCTAACATCTTAAAAGTTTGGTTTTCAAGGTTACACTGGTTGTCCACATCCCTCTGGCTGGCAAATGAGGAAGTGAGAGGATAGAGGATCATCCAGGAAGATGTTAAGTGGGGTCAGGACAGGAAGTGATATAAATTCCTCCTATTAGTGGCCAGAAATCAATTGCAAGTTCCTCCCTATAACAAGAACTAACAATTGTAGTTTCTGGCTGAGCAGCTATGTCCCAGCAACTTCTTTATGTCATGGAATTACAACACAAATCTTCGGTGGATTGGTACCGGACTTTGTCAAAATATGATTTGTTGAATAAATACATAATCTCAGCATACTTTATTCCAAGTAAGATTGGGACATGAGAAACTCTGAAGCAAATTCTATTTCCTCTTTTCAGTTTTGTTTTGTTTTTGTTTTTCTTTTGATCTTATTCTCAGAAAGAAAAGTCAGATAATGTTCTTGGATGTAGAGGAAATTAGGACTCTCATAAAATGTCAGGAAGAACGGGGCACTGCCAAGACCCCTCCGAAGAATCTGAAGACTGTCTTAGGGTTGCTACAGTAGCCAATACCTTTCTGGAATGCTTTGAGGGGACTGGTAAAGGTTTTCTGGACCAGACACTTCTTTTCTTCTATCTATCACTGACCTATCTTTCTACCTTTTGGAAGATTTCAGATTTAAGAAAAAGGAAGATAAGGAAACGGAAATAACTTTCATTGAGTTTCTAAAATGTGCCTGGCACTGTAGTAGCTACAATACACAGATCATTTCATTCAGTTACCTCAATAGTCCCATAGAGATATATTAGAATACTGATTTACACATAAAAATAAAACATACTAAAAACTGTAACAATAATGAGTTAACATTTAAAGAGTTCTCAGCATGTACCAGTGTTTTTCACAGATGTTCTCCTTTGTTCTTCTTGGTACCTCCATGAATTCGGAACCTCCAAAAGGGTCAAGACATGTTTACGATCATTCACGGGCTAAAAAATAGAGAACAGGCAGGAACCTAGGCAAGTCTTTCAGCTAGTTAAAAAACAGACTTGGGATTTAGCCAAATCCCTGCCCTCCCCAACCAGGACGGCATCTTTGGTCTTCAGTAGCCACTTATTGTTACTTGCGTGCTCCCCAGTAGAGGAAAACTGAAGGTCACATGGCACCTGAGTGGAATTAATTAGCTGTAGCCAGGAGGAAGAAATAGCAGGAAGGAGGCACAAACAATATAGGGCAGTGTGCTGGCAGGAAGGGACCCTGAGAGTCAGGGGAGAGGAAAGGGGCTGCCAACTGTGAGATGCAAGGACAGAGAGCTTTTACTCTGGAGGCATTGTGCAATGTGCTGTAGGAACTATCAGGTGACGTATGTCTTTGTTTGACTATAATTCCACAATGTCTGTTAGAACTTGTTGATGCCCTGGTTCCAGGGTGATAAATGCACGCAGACAGCTCACTAGGCAGGTAGTTTCTGTGGATTTAAAGCAAAAAGCACACATCCTTAGGCAATGTAACACATCCACTCTCTACTTTGGTTTCAGAACCATACAAGTGTGTACATATACATATGTATGTGTGTATATACATATATGTGTATACATATGAAATATACGTGTATCATATACATATGTACATGTGTGTGTTTGTGTATACACATATATATATATATATATAAATCTTGCATCTCTCTCAACATCTACTCATCTGGAAAAACTGCTTTGTTATCATCAGTAATGACGTTCTTTCTTAGGATTGAGAGGTTTGGGTGGCCACTCTTGGCTTAATCTTCTTTTTCCAACTGCTCTATTGTTTTTGACCTAAAAGAGAAAAAAAAAAACAGATGACAGCTTTTTTCAGTCCTTGAGGGAGACATTAGTAACCTTATGTTCCTCCAGGATTTCCACTCTATTAGTTTTGTCCTTGTGAATGTTAACATATTGTATTAGGGTTCTCCAGAGAAACAGAACCAATAGGAGAGAGAGAGAGAGTGCTAGAAAAGGAGATTTATTATAGAAATTGGCTCACTTTGTGATAAAGGCCAGCAAGTCCCACCATCTACCATCTGCAAGCTGGAAAACCCGGAAAGGCAGTAGTGTAATTCAGTCTGAGTCTGAAGGCCTGAGAATCCAGGGCTGGTAGTTTAAGTCCAGATCTGAGGCAGCCTGAGAATCATGAGTGCCGATGTCAATGTCCAAGGGCAGGAGAAGATGGATGTCTCAGCTTAAGCAGAGAGAGGGTGGATTTGCCCTTCTCTGCCTTCTTGTTCTATTTGGACTCTCAAAGGATTGGATGATGTCTACCCACATTGAGAAGGATGATCTATTTTACTCAATTCACCAATTCAAATGTTAATCTCTTCTGGAACCACCCTCATAGACACCCCCAAAAATAAAGCTTTACCAGGTATCTGGGCATCCCTTAGCCCAGCCAAGCAGACACCATGAAATTAACCATCACACATATGCAGTCTTTGTTGAGACAAAACTCAACTGGCCAGGGAGAAAATCGAGTTTTGTTGAGTGCCTACTATGTGCCAAATGCTAGACCTTTTATTTCCATCTATTATCTTAACTGATCCTGCCAATAACTGAGAAGGTAATAGAATTCTTCCCATTTATACATTTGGGAAATGAGGCTCAGAATACCTAAGTGACCTGTTTTACATCATATGACCAGTATAGGATGAAGCTAGGGTTGAACCTCGCTCTCACTGCACCAAAGGCTACTGCATTTCCGTTAAGTGTATGGATTTCAGAGTTTGGTGTGCTTCAGAATCATCCATCCAGCATTTTGGAAATAAAGATCTCTGAGTCCTGACCTTACTCTGCTGCAACTTACTCTCCTCCTATGGCACTATGCTCCTTTTAGGAAAAACAAACAAACCAAACAAATATTGGCCATTAAAAACTCCAGCACATTAGGATGGTCAACTTATATATTCTTGAAGAGTACTTTCAGTCTTCAAAATTTGTATTAGTTATCTATTGCTGTATAACAAATTGCCCCACAACATATCCGCTTCAGACAAGTATTTATGTTATGATCTCACATGTAGTGTGGGTCAGGACTCTGGGCATAACTTAATTGAGTGCCTCTGGCTCAAAGTCTCCCATGAGGTTTCGGTCAAGCTGTCAAGCAAGGCTGTGGTCTCATTTGAGATGTTGATTTAGAGAAGAACATCCACTTCTAAGCTCACTTACATGGCTGTTTGCAGGCCTTGATCCCTCACCATATGGGCCTCTCCACAGGGCTCCCACATGGCACGGCAGCTGGCTTCCCCCAGAGAAAGAGATCTTAAAGAATGAAAAGAAGTGCTTAAGTTGGAAGCCACAGTCTTTAAAACCTAATCAGAAGTGGCATCCTGTTAGTTCAGCTGTGTTCTATTTGTTAGAAGTGAGACAACAAATCCAGCCTATAGTCAAGGAAGGAGAATATTATACAAGCTCATGAACACAGCGATGATTGAGGGCCATCTTGGAGTCTGCCCACCACAATATGTCTCAGGGCTTCCTTTTGTGGGGCAGGTGAAGGAAGGATGGAGGTGGGGAGTGGTTTGCCTAATGTCCCAACCCCCATTAACTGATCCTAACAAGTACCTGCCAGTGACCTCTAGATGTACATAAGCATATTCTGTGTTCATTCTGCTCCAGGGCAGATGACTGAACTTGCTTCTTTTCATTCATTTTCTTTTTCTTCATTTCAAGTTATATTTAGACTAGTTAATATGACTTAAATGTTTTAATTTATTTTTCTTGGGAAATGCAGCCTCTGTTAATTCTCCTTTGATTTTGCATTTCCCAACCTTCAGTTTGAGGCATTGTCTTACTCCCACCACCCAAGTTCTCCACCTTCAGGTCCTGGTTCATCAAGGGAAGGAGATCAAACTACATGGTAAGAATTTCATAGCATTACTTCAAACTCATTTGTTCTCTTTCCTCTCAATCCAGCCCTAGGAGTGGATGAAACTATTAGACTGTGAATGTTTTGAATTAACTTACCTAATTATGAAGAATCCCTTAAACTTTCCCTTTAAATTTAATTCGGGCTCCTCTCTCCAGACCGATTCAATTAAGATTCATTTTAACTGTGGAACCCTGTCTTCATAATTGTTCTTTTTAAGTCCTTTAAAAGACATGTATCATATTCCCAAGCACTGTCTGGCTTCTCAGTTTTGCCTCCAATTCCCTACTTAATGAAGCTGAAAAGAGTGGCTGATTACACTCTTCCTTTATTTTTATTGGATCTGCCCAGGAGAATTTATCCAATTCTACTGAAATACTACTACTTTGAAATTTTCACAAGGACTTAAAACACATTCTGTGTATGTGTAGAATGTGGGAGAGTGATTTAAAAATGAACTTTTATGCAAAATATATTGATTAAGTGCCTATTATATGCCAGAGACTCTTCAATATGCTGTTGCTTCAATAGTGAAAAAGACAGCAAGGTCCTTGCCCTTGGTCCTCACATAGTCCAGTGAGAAAGAAACTGGGGAGGGCTGTGATCAAGTGGTGTGACAAGTGTTGTGACAGAGATATGCCCAGAAGATCGTGTTGGCAGAGAGATGGGACATTTATTTCTGCTTATGGAAGGAGTGTCAGAAAAGGCTGCCCAGATTAAGTGATGTTCAGAAATATGAATATGGATATAAAATATCGAGAATTCATTGGAAATCATTCAGTTGCTGGTTAGAGATACCAAAAGCCAAGCACGCATATGAATTTATTGGCTGCTATAAGTGAGGGGTTCAAGGGACTGTCCAGTTTAGAAACTGGGTTTGGACCATGTCTGCAATACTCTTGTTCTTACACATATCTTTAATTTTCTTGTCTCGGTCAAGATCCACACCAGTTCCACAGAAAGGATGCTAATTGGTCCTGTTTGGGCCACATCCTTATTCTGTTATTCACTCATGTATTCATTCACCCACTGCAGTTAGTTAGAAGCACTGTTCTCAAGTTAATTTCTGGACCATGGAATTTGTGCACCTAGGCCAGCCTGAATCATCAGATCCCTATGAGGTGGGGGATACCAACCATATAATTAGCATTCTCCCCATGTTGGAGACGGTAGTCCCTTAAAAAAAATGTTTCTGGACAAATTAAAAACTATGCTATATGTGCCCCACCATTCAAGGCTAAGGTGGGCACATCCCGCAGGAAGTCCCAGAGTTAGAGTAGGCATGGTGCATTAGGGCGCTCTTCTCACAATCTTATGTGCACAGGAACCATCTGGGGATATTGATCCAATGTAGATTTGGATTGGTAGGTCTGGGGTGGAGCCTGAGACTCTGCATTTCTAAGCTCCCTGCTGATGCTGATGCAGGTGGTCCATGGACCACACTTTGAGCAGCAAGGCATTAGTGGTACTATAAGTCATTTAATATGTTTGGTGTTAAGAGTACAAGAATGGGTCAAGTGGTAAAGGAGGTGGGAGCAATGAGAAATATTGCAAGGTAAAGAATAAAGGCTGAACTGGAGAAGGCCTGCACCCCGGCTTGGCTCTGGGATCTCTGGGCCTGCTCACATCAGTTTCTTCCCCTTTGCTTCCATCTGCAAAGAGAATGATCAGTGTCAAAGAGCTCTCACCAGGGCAATGTCAAGATTAGGGAAGAGCACAGCTTTGGGAGCCTGTTATACCTATGTGGACAAGCTGGCTCTACCTCAGACTGACTCTATGACCTTGACCTTATTGCCCAAGCATCGTAAGTCCCTTGTTCAGTTGTTCTCCTTTTGCCTGGCAGATCCATTTCTCCATCCTTCCTCACCCTACTTGGTACCCTGGGAGGCTGCCTTTGTGGACTACGTCATCTGGGCAATCCTTCTGGTTTCTAGTTGCAGGTGGGAGGCACCAGCAGAAGACTGGAGTAAAAGAGGCCACAGCATTTGTTCTTGCTGTTCTGTCCCTGTCAGATCAGAGTTTGGGTAACAGCTATGTGTTTTTATCTAAGGCCAGAGTTCTCATGAAGAAATCATTCTACTCCAGCTCCCATCAGATTCTAGAGCAGTGTTTCCTCTCCCTGACCCTGGATCTAGGGCTGGTGGGGGATTCCCACTGTGGCTCATTCCTGGGTCAGTGCCGTGCCTTGATGGTTCTCTGAACCCTGCTGGAGTCTGCCATCTATTCTCCGCTGGGCTCTGACTGATGTATCTCTCATTCCTCATTTGTAAAACGGGCTAATAATAGCTATGTTGCCTGGTTCTTGTGAGAATTGCATAAAAATTGAATGTGCCTTCTATGGTGCCTGGGCATGTGGATTCTCCACAATTGAACACCAGAAATTCCTACTGCTTCTTGCTGTTCACACATTCCTTCTTAGAGAGCATCGTGTACCCTTCTTCTGAGAATGTGCTGTTGGGGGTCTTAGATCCTGACTCCCTGAGCACAGCTGGTTGGACCAGAGGTGACTCAGTAACCCAAACTGGACCAATTAGCCTCTGCCTGCAGGGTATCTGGAGTCAAGACTCAGGGTCTTGTTGGTTTTTGTTGTGTCCTTTATCTGGGAGGCCATGTAAAGCTACGGATGTGGAGGCCATGTTTGGGCTGTGTGCTTATTTTCAGAGCAGGTAAGGAAATTAGAAGAGAAAGGAGGAAAGATTAAAAGGTGAGGAGAGAGAGACAGGTAACTTGGTGCCTGATTGACTACTAATTCCTATTTCTAATCCTTCATGAGGCCCAGCTTCTTTTACAGTACCTGAGAGATCCTCAACATCCTCCAGTCTTTGTGACTTACAATCTATTCAGAGAAGGTGGTAATGTGGTCGTTGTACCCTGAACCTCGTGGTGAAAGAGTAGACAGCTGAGCAACCTCTGTCAAGTTAGGAAGGAATAGGGGTGCATGAATAGATGGTAGGTAGCTGTCAAAGCAGAAATCAAGACTAGTCAGAGTAAAGCAAGCACTTAAGTCAGTCTAACTCAATACTACAGTACGGAGCCCTCAAGAAAAAATAACTCCCCTCCAAAATTTAGTTGAAGATTTTGCCGGTCCTGGGATCCAAACGGAAAAGTCCCAGGAGAAGAAGTTTGCTGACTGGAGAGGCAGGTTGTCTTGCAACTTGTCATTTCTCAGCACTCCTGTGATTTTGTGTTCAGCCAGCTCCAGTTCAAGGTGATTGGCAGAATCTGTTTGCAACCATCTACTCCTTCTAGTTTGTAGCAATTATATGATTTTTCTCAGTTTTTGAATCTGCCTTTGG
Organism: Equus caballus; assembly: GCF_041296265.1. Lineage (NCBI taxonomy): Eukaryota > Metazoa > Chordata > Mammalia > Perissodactyla > Equidae > Equus > Equus caballus. Next base: position 91,539,423 of record NC_091692.1, read on the forward strand.
GCACAAAATTTCAACTCAAAGTTCATGCACGTAAAGCATAGCTGTTCACCCAGCCTTCACTGTCTGCCACTCTTACCTTTAGTGTTCTTCCAACACGTCTAAAGCCCCCATCCTGAGAACTGGCAAAGCCTCTCATCATCTCCAACGAGACTGAGGACTCTTGGGGTGTGAAGAGGGTTCACAGCCTGCCTTCTGCTCATTCTCTAAACTTTTATTTCTCCTGATTTTGCCATCACTCTGCTTTCCATCTTGCCTTAATAAACTGCTGTCCAATCTCTGCCTTGCTTTTGTTTCAAATGGAGAATGCTCACCTGACTTATACCTCCCCAAATCACTAGCATGAGGCCATTGTATACAACAATCGTTCCCCAAGCACTGGGGAGGATGAAGGATGATTACGGCTCAGAATAGAGCAGGTGAGAAATTACTATAGGATGGACCATGACTTCAGTGCCCCCATGAGCTGACCGTTAGTGGCTGTCTTTTTCCATTTGATCTGGCTGGTTGTCCAGCCACTGGTGCCGGCCCTCCTTACTGAGCCTTTGCCCCTCTTGTCCCATTGCCCTAGAGATCTTCAAAAATCTTCTGTTTGGAGAAGTGACAGAGACCTTATAAATTTGTCATGCAGAAAAAATTCTGTCCTAATTTCTACACCTCAGCTTCTGGCTCTCACTTTGTATTTTTAAAGAGTCTTATTCATGAGTTTCCTAAACCAAAGAACAATTGTCTTCCTAAGAGAATTCTTCTATTTTCCTAAAACAAAGTTTCTAAGCTACAGCCAGCTTAAAAAATCCAACACACACAGACACACACAGGCTGAGTATATCCCACTTTTTGCTCCATACAGTATGAGCGGGTTTTGGTCATTTCCTTTCCAGCTTGAGTTTCTCATGAATTGATGACTATGAGAGCAATAGTGCTGCCAACAACTTGTAACTAGGCTCCTCTCACCAACAAAATGGAATAGTTTGTCAATCAAGCACTCATCTTATGTCCTAACTAGGTCATATCACCACGTAGGTCCCTCCATATTTTAAGGCAATTAAACAGTATTTATTTGGTAGAGGTTTTTCAAAGTTGGGAAGAAATATTCTAGCATTCCTGGGCTTTTAGCTTGCTTGCTTGCTTGTTTTTTTTTTGTTGTCAGGCCTTAACATTTTCAAGGTTTTTACATCAAGATGTATTCATGTCTTCATCTTGAGCCAATTACAAACCAACCAAGTAGACAGAATCAGGTGAGCGCTGCATGAACAACTTGAGCCAGAATATTCTAGAAGATCAGGGAATGGGTCATGAAGTGACCTGAAGACCTTTATCTGTGATTCCAGGGCTTGCCTTCAGATGGAGGTGGTTCTCTGCTGTGGCATTCTTTGCTTCCTCCTCTCTGTTGCTCCCTTCTTAGGATTAGACCTCTGCCTCACTTTCCCTCCAGTTCCTCTCTAAGACTGGACTTTCTCTCTGAATGGTAGAATGGAGCCCAGAGAACATGCTTAGCCCTTTCCAGATTCTATCAGGTTACTACCAAACTTTATGCTGACCCCCCTTCTCAGCATACAACAACCAAGGACATATGAAAGGGAATGTATGCCCTTCTCTCCTTATTTACTCAGATAAGTCAGCTTTGACCCATTCCTTCTATGAGTTCCAACTCTCTACCTCCCATCTTCATTCATTTATTTTTAACCCTAAACACACTTTAGATTAGATCATGAGTGCCGCCAAATATTCTAGCTACAGTTTTCAATATTTTCCAACCTGATGTGGGTTCTCTCTTTGCCAGTGTTTCCTGACCCCACAGTGGAGTTTGACTAGTCCCCAGCATCCACTTACTTTGGCATTATTCTCCTTCCAGCACGGTATTCTTCACCATAGGGTCAGAACTAGACATCTGCTTCCTGAACTATCCAGATGTCCTGAACTCTCCAAAGAATACTTTGCCCCAAATGGAGAGATTATTAGGATAGCATGTCAGCTTTTTTTCTGACTCTAGGTATTACCTGTCACCTGGCCTTCTGTCACTGCCCTTCTATGTCTGCCAAAGAGTATCTTTCCCGGCTTTAACCTTCACTGGAATCAGGCCTTCCATTGAATCCAATGCTAATGTCACATTGTGAATGTGGTTATAGTTAATGTGGCTTATAATATTTATTGCAACACAAAAATGTATCTCACTTTTTCCTTTTGAGTACTTGGTAAGATTACACTTCCCTTTTCCCTTTGAAGTTAAAGGCATGATTTATTTTAGCCAACAAAATGCTTCATGGAAGAAACTTTAAGACCTTGGGTACAATTTGCATTGCACTGGTCCCACTGGGCTGACAATGTAAGCTTACGTGGGAGGAGGGGCTCTGATAACCTGGATACCTGATTGACTTCAGTTTGGATATGTAGTATAAGAGAGAAATAAGCTTTTTTTTTAAGCACTGAAATGTGAGATTGCTTGTTGCTGCAACATAACCTTGCTGTATCCTAATAAACTGACCTTAAATGGATCACATCCTCTCTCTAGGCTATAGTTTATCCATTTGTAAAAGGAGGTAGTTAGACTAAATTATCACTTATATTTATTTCATCTCAGATATTCAAGGACTCTACATCTTGTTTGACAGCATCCCAGGCAAGAATGGCAGCCCCATTATTTGTTCCTCTTGGAATCTTTCCACAAAGCTCAGGAATGATTAAGATATGTGTCTGGATAACACCCAGTGGCAATAGAATAAGACAGCTGGCTAAACAATTATAAGCTATAATCAGGGCGTGTACTCCAGATGCTCAAATATTATTGTCAAATGTCCAAATAAATGCCCATCACAATTTGGAAGCTGAGCTTTTTCTTTTTCTTAACATGGTTTTTACTGGCTGTCAAACTAATTTATGGTGAGCCCATAATGCAAGTGCCACATTGTTTTATTAGGGACATGTGAGCATTGTGGAAAGTCTTTGTGAAACCAAGCACGCAGGATAGATAAATAATATACCAATGAAATGTCAGAATCACAAGAGCAATTTTTCAAGTGGAAGCAGCTTATTATTAAAACCTATTTTTTTAATATTTACAAATATAGTTAAATATAGTTTCCTTGCGCTCAATACATTTTTTTTTGACTGAAGAAGAGTAACACAGAGAAAATCTATTTACAGACTTCATTGATTTGATTATTTTACAGCCGATTCCGTGCAGAAATTTTGGAATCAGACTAAGCTGGAATTTTGATTTTGTCATTGCTAATAATGTGACTCAACCTTTCTGAGTCTTAGTTTCTTCAATTGTGAAAGGAACCTATTGTTAGTTATATTTCAAAAGCATTTATGGATAAAATTAGAGTATGTATATATAGTAATGAACACAGTAGTATCATCATCATTATCATCATTGTCATCAGTGGGATCTTTGTACCCATAGAAAAGGCATACACACTCGCCTCTAATGACTTCACTGGGCACCAGTAACACATCTTAGCATGTCAGATTCTACTGACATCAAACAGCCACAAGGTGAGATTAACTGCCCTTAATGCTGCTCTCTGTCATTTTCAGCATGACTTCACCCACAGATATCACAGGGGCTTTCTCATGAACCCAGCTCAGTGAGTTAATCAACCTTCTGGAGGTGTTAGAGGACAGAATGGATGTACATTTCAAAGGAGCTTTATCCCTAAATCGTTGTAAATCGCATGTCTGAACAATTCTCTTGTCTACCACAGTTAACTTGTTGGTCAAAATTTATTGAACAGCTTTTACTTACTCTGGTTCTAGAATAATCCTTGCTACCCCTCATCAATTTAACAAATGCATGTCTCTCTTTCTAAGGTTATCTGTCTGTGAAAGGGGAAGGACTGCATTTCACTGGAGTTGTAAAGACTTAAAAGTTTTGAATGGTGGTACCTCTCAGAATTTGAAAAGAATCCCATCCTTTGGATGAAGGATCCAGAAGCGTCAATGCTTGTCATGGCTAAATTTTATTTGGCATCAAAATAGTATAATAATAGTCAATAATTATTGAGCACTTACTGTAGGCCAAGCACTGCTAAGTGCTTTATATAGATTAACCATAGTTGCCCCATGAGTTACATTTTAGTGACATCCTCTTTTTAAAACTGTGGAGACAGTACAGTGGGTTTAAGCAACCTTTCCAAGGCCCTTCGGCTAGCAAGTGGAGAACGGAGATTCAAAGCCAGTTTGGCTGACTCTATAGCTTGTACTTTAATCCCGATGTATACTTCTGTCCCAAATGTAAGAGATGTTCAATGATAGAAGCAGAGGAAATAGCCAAATCCAAGTGCCTGGGCTGTATCATCAGAATTGAACTGTAACTAAATCGTATATATTGTTATGCTATAACTTTTCCATCTTAAGAAATGAATGAAAGATGCTGAAGAATTGGTGAAGTTTTGAGACCAATGTGACTCCCTGGACTTTTTGGAGGAAATAAATAATTTATAAGTAATTCATTAGTTGTGAATTCTTACTTGGGTGCTTATTTTCAAGTACCTTTCTTATGCAATATAAATTTCGTGAAGGCAGGGATTTTTGTCTGTCTCCTTTGTTGATATATTCCTCTGCCTAGAATAGTGCTTTGTCTGTAGCCGGTGCTCAATAAACCTTCATTGACTAAATAAATATGTCATCTCTAGTTCTTCCTGTTTGTAGCTTTTGCTAAGGTCCCTCCTGGTGGTTGCTGTTCTTTTGTGGTTTATAATTTCTACCTGTAAGCTCCCCTTCAGTGGATGTTGGGTCTGTTGGAGAGCTATCTGGACACCCAGTTGTGGAGCATCCATTCAGACAGGTTTGTGTCTATATCTATGTCAGAGATTTGGGAGAGAATGGATTTTGTTGAACCTGGAGAAGTTTTAAAATGTTAATTTATTTAATATATAGGCCATATACTCTTAGAGGGCAGGCCTGAGCTTTGGTCATATCAGGCATGTCTGTATACTTTCTTGCCACTTTCTTTGGCCAGTAGGTAGAGTTCTTGTTCCCTGTTTCACGTAAAGAATGGCCATTTATATTTTTGGTTCCCTAGCTCTGGGGGTGCACAAGGACCACGGCTTGGACTTCACAAGCTTTCCTGATGTTAAAGATCTATCCCCCAGGTGTGGACTTCATAGTTTGTCTTGATTCTCCCATAAGTCCTTTAGTTTTGTTACCTCCTCACCGATGTGTTTACTCTTCCTCTCTTTATTGGATTAATCTCACTTTATGCATGAAAAAATAATAAATTTTGCTTAGGTTTTATCCAGGATTCTATTTGTTTTAGTTTAGAGAAAAAGAATTCTCATGTCAGCTCAGCCTATTATATTGGATAGAAATCCTCAGCAGCACTGTACATAATAAAATCTTGCTGGAGATAACGATATTAAAATTGTCAGTTTTCTTATTAGTTACCACCTCAACCCAACTCTGTTCTCATGATGGCTGGGGCTGCGTTATCTCACTCGAGCCCAGCATTGTCCTCAGCATATTATAGGTCAAAGGAAACATGTACATTTTGGTGAATGAGCACTTATTCATTAATTTCCATTCATTCTGTACCCATTTGCTGAATTTCTCTCTCTTGTCTCCATTATGACCTGAGTACCCACTGTCCCTTCCCCAATCCCAACAGACTCAGAGATATATGGCAAGGCCGAGAGTATTTTTACTTTTCCTATTTTCCCCCAAACTAACTTTCACAATCCCATCTTCTCCTGCTGTGCCATTACTGTAGTCTCCTTAACTCTTCCCAACCCACAGCTTTTGCTCTTTTCTAGGATAACCCGTGACTTGGAATTTTCAGTGCTGTATCTTGGGCCATTGCCACTTAGGGCCTGGTATCCGGTACCCTCTTGATAAACTGAGGCAAACCAGATTCTGAAGTGGAGCAGGGCACAGAGACCACAACTTCTAGGTTGTGTTGGAGACTAAGGGTGACAGGCAAAATATGAGTCCAGACAACAGGTAGGAATATCGACACCATGCCTAGCATAGAAATCCTATGGGTGAGATATTATATGTATCTTGAGAGTATTGAGGGTTTGGGAACTCAAGCACAAAGAAGGGGATTAGAGAGTAGTTAATAGAACTAGGGTACATAAGGCTAATGTAGCAGAAAATGAGCTGACAACTGAGGTAACTAGAGTTGTGTTTTCTAAAAAAATTCTTCTTAACTAAAGCACGCACACACACACACACATGCATATATATATATATATATATATATATATATATTTTTTTTTTTCTTTCTTTCTTTTTCTTTCTTTCTTTCTTTTGAAATTTTGATGTCTGGGCCTTCAAGTGATGGTACATCAATGGTGGGAGTAGAGGAATGTCAAACCCGAGGACCAGGTAGGCCAATTTGTACCATGTGCCATGGAGAATTTAACAACGCAAAAATATGGTTCCTTCCCTTCTTATCTCCAATCATAAGTAGTTAGAACCACTTATGTGTAATCAGAGAAGGCCCTAGCTGGAAACAAGGAGAAATTGCCTTTATATGTGAGCTGAAAAGAAGAAATTGAGGGTGGTTTTATCCTCCCCGCCTGCCCTGTTTTTGCTAGAGAAACCCTTTTAGGTTGTTACAGTCTCAGCAGATAAATCTGAGAATTCTTTTTTATTTATGTGTGTTTGCTCGGCATTTCCTGTGATAGACTTTGGTTGTAAACAGAGTTATAAATGCTGTTTCTGCAGGCTGTTTTTACTGCACTGTATCTGTGTTATTTCAGAAGGGCCCACTGAGACCTGATTCCAAAAGGTCTTGTTGTTGGATAGAGGTCTGCTCCTTGTTAGCTGCTGCCCAGAGAATTCTTGATTGACATTCTGGAGCTGTTCCAATTACCCAGAGTGGTCAGGGAAGGCAACACGCTGTAGACATAGCTCAGCTTGTTCACTTCCAAACATTCAGTGTCTGTGGAGGTATTCATTCATTCATTTATTCAACAGGAGTATGAATATGAATCTAAATCTAAATATATTACGTGTGTGTACATATATATGTGTATATATAACTCTTATTGTGATCCAAACTGTCCTAAGCATGTGGGACATAATATAGAACAACAACAAACAAAGATTCTTCCCTCTAAGAGCTTACATCATTATGGGAGTGGGGAGATAGAAGTAATAGACTACTTTAAACTATTATATCAAATGATCGATAAATAATATAATTTCAGATAGAGATGATTGCAATGAAAAATAAAGCAGAGAAGTAGCTTGAAGAGTGGCAATGGTGAGGAGAGTGTGGTGGGAGGCAGAAGTCTGTTTTAGTTAGCATCGCGAGAGCAGGCTTCTCTGAGGACCTGAAATTACCCTGGAAACCTATGAACTGAGAGAGCAAGCCATGCAACAGAATGTTCTAAACAGAAGGAAGAACAAGTAGAAAGTTCTGGGGTGGGAACAGGCTTGACATTTTAAAATCAAACCAAGATGGCTGCCATGATGATGGTGCAGTGACTACGAGATGGGGTAGTAGTAGGTGAGTAGGGCGAGACAGAGAGGGACAAGATTATGTAGCATGATGTAAGACCTTGTAATATATTTTACAGATTTTGAATTTTATTCTAATGGTAAATGTTCTGAGCAGGAAAATGACGTGAAAAGATTGATAATTTTAAAGAATGCTCTGGAACTTGTCTGTAGAGGGAAAACGTGCCAGCAAGGAACCAATTCAGAGAGTATGGCATTGATGCAGAAAGATGAGAGATGATAGAAGCTTGTGCCAGGGTAACAGCAATGGGAGTGATGAGTAGCTCTGGTTTTTTTACTGGATGTTTTAAATGCATAAGTGGAAGACATTATTTGTAGATAGTACGTGGGTTGTAAATAAATAGAGGAACCAAGGATATTGTTAGTTTGTCGCCTGTAATGCCTGGGTAAAAGGTCACCAAATGCAACAATGGGAATACTGGACAGTATAGACTAGAGAGAAAAGTTGACCATTAGCTGTGTCTGTATGTTACTTAAAGACACACGATTGGGTAGGATCATCAAGGGAGTGAATGTCAAGAGAGAGAAAAGTCCAATGACTGAGCTCTAGGGGTCTCCACTATTTAGAGGTCAGGAAGGTGGAAGGATTCAGAAAAGGAGATGCAGAAAGAGTGCCCAGTGAGATAGACAGACAGCTAGGGTAGGTTGCAGCACCTGGAAATCAAGTGCTGAAAGTGTTTCAAGGAGTAGAGTGATCAGCTGTGTGAAATGGGCTGGTGAGCTAAGTTAAAGGAAAAGGGAGACTCAGTCGTTAGATACGGCAATATGGAAATCACCACTGATGTTTCAAAGGTTATTTCAGTGAAATGTTGGTGATGAAACCCTGAATGAAGAAGGTCAGGTGAGATTGGGAGATAAGGAAGTAGGAACAGTGAGCACAGCAACTGTTTCAGATGTGTGTCTACAAATTCATGGTAGAAAATAGGAGAGACACTTTTTTGAGTACCTAAACTCTATAGATCAATTTAATCTAATTCAGTTATCTTTCTTTTTTTTTCTTTTTGATGAGGAAAACTAAGCTTAAATTCTTAACCCAATATCATAACCTTAAGTTGGTGGAACAGGATGCAAAGCCAGGTCTGTTGGACTTATTATTATTGTAGTGGTTTTATTCCCACTACAACATCTCTTCCACTTTAGCTTTAACTTTGTGTTTCAGCAATGTAGCACTCTGAGTTAGCAGGCAAAAGCTGATCCTTTTGGGAGCTGTGGTTCCCCAAATATTGTGCACATTGACAAGTTGTGCCTTAATGGTTCCTCATAGCACGCTGTGCCAACAGCTCATGGATCAAGAACTCCCTAAACAGTAATATTCCCTGACATGATGGATCATTATAGTTTCATTATAGTCTTTTGAGTCAATGATGTGGGAAGAATGGCTATCATTTTTAGCCCCTTGGGGAAAGAGCTACTTTGCCTCCCCAGTGGAACCACCTGCCATTTTATCCATGTCCACCATTTTAGAATTTCTCCCTCAGGCTCTAGTACCTGCATTGGGCTATAACACCCAAGGAGCCACATTTTTTGACCATTTATCAGTGATATAGTTATTCCCTTAGCATTTTGCAGCACATTTAAGGTGTGAGGAAAGAACACTAAACTGATAAATCGGAATAGTTGGTAGTTGGGTGGGAGTCTAGTCATGCCATTTGCTTTGTGATTTTAGAAGAGTAACTATTTAATATTGGCTTATTGTTGAGTAGGTAGACAGATATGCACAAAAACATACTTATGCATGAGTGCACATGCACATTCACACATATACACATCTGCATATGTATGTATGTAGGTAGGTATCATCTATCTATCTATCTAATCTGCTATCTGCAGTTTATATCCTCAAACCATTAGTAGCATGATGCTTGACTCCTAGCAGGAATATGTTCAGTCTAATGCTTCTTTGTGTGAAAGTATTACTGTCCCTGCCTACATCACAGTGTCAGTGTGAGATCTGACAAAGAAATAGTATGAGAGTAAATGTAAATGTAAAAAAAAGTACATATGTGCAAGACATTGGGTTAATCACTGGAAAAATAGTGTTTCAACAGAAATGTCTTCCACAAACATTTCTAATAATCTATTATCAGCTTGGAAATATGCAGGGCACTAAAGGTAGGGGCCATATATTCAATGTTCTCAAAATGTGCAAGACTTCTTCCATTGGGAAAGGAAGAAAAGTTGGTTAATCTCCAAAGCAAGAGTGGATTCAACTGAAAGACCCAGAGATTCTGGTGACAAAGCCTTTTACTTGCCAAGAAAAGATATTTGGTAGTTTAGAGTGGCCTTTGAAATACAGCTGGGTTCATATGTTTATCTCATTAGATAAATACTTCTTTAGGTTCCCCCTTTTAAGAGTAAAAGTAGAAGCTTTTCGCAATTGTAGAGTGTTTTAAACTTAATATAGTGCTTTCACATAATTAGCTCGTCCAATGCTCATGAGAACATTAAAGTCTTGTTGCCTTATTTATCACAGGTGAAGAAACAATCTCAGAATCATGAAGAGCTTCATCTAAGGTGATTAAGTTGATAGTGGAGCTGGAACTTGAACCTGGATCTATTTGATGCTGCCTTCAAAAGCCACACATATTCGAATACCTTCCTTGAACTCTTAATGGCTTCCTAAACTTGCCTCATCATAACACTCATCTGGTGGGGTGGTGGTCATGGTGGGATGCTGGTGGACGCTACTATATCACTGCAGCTGGGTCTGGAGGTACCCTGATGAACTGAGCATTCGCCTGTTACTTACTAGACCCTGAGAAAGTAAGAGGATCCAGGGAAGGAGGGTGGTTAGATGAGGAGGGATACTCAGGGGTTTGGGGCAGAGGCTATTGACCAAATATGATGGAATTATTTCACTGTCTTTACAAATGGTATAACCACACCAGAGAGATCTGGCTGAATTTCAGCTCTTCTTAGGGAAACTCTTAAAAATACAAATCTCCAGATAGCTACTGTGAAGGTTTTGATGAAGTAGGCATTGAGTAAGTCTAGGAAATAAGTCCGTCTGTGTGTTTATTTTAACACCATTCCAGTAGGTTCCTGGGATCAACCAAGTTCTAGAAACAGTGGCATCATGTTGAGTGTGGGCTCTGAAATCAGACTGCTTGTATAAATCCCACTTATGTAACTTCAGGAAAATTACTGAACCTTTTTAAGTCTCGTTTTCTTCATCTGTATATTTGGGATAATTAAAATGAATATCTTGCAGAGCTGTTCAAAAAATCAAGGTTAACCAATCTGTGTAACCAGTCTATGTAAAATGTTAAGTAGAACCACTACTGGATCCCTGTGAGCAGCCAATAAATGTTGACTACGAAGACAATGTTAGCTGCATAGGTGCCTGTCTTCTAACACAGCCTTCATCCACATTTACAGAGGCTCTTTGAAGCTGAGCTTTGCACATGAAGATGACTTGATGTCCTTTAGTCATTGTGAAATATTATTTGAATCATTTGCCAATGATGAGAATGGATTTAGAGCAGTGGTTCTTAAACTCAGATAATCTTGGGAGATAGTTTATTGCTGTTGTCATCCCACCTTCAGAGAAAAGTACATATGCACCAGCAAATGAGACTCTTTGTACAATTTAGGGAGGTTCACAAGTTCCTGAGTCTTTGGTTTATTAGATCTGAAAGATACTTCAGAAGCTAATTAATCTTTCACATAACTCTAGAGATAAAAATGTGAAGGCTAAAACAATCATGAGAGTGTTGGGTTCTTTGGTGAGCATAATAATGGCCCCCCAAAGATGTCCATGTTTAGTCTTTGGAACCTGTGAGTATGTTACCTTGCATGGCCAAAGGGACTTTGCAGATGTGATTGAGTTAAGAACCTTGAGATGGAAGATTATCCTAGATTTTCTGGGTGGGTCTTTAAAGTTGAAAAACTCTTCCCTGCTGAGTTTAGAACAAGAGGGAGATATTACTAATGAAGAAACATCAGAGAGTTGCAATTTTGTTGGCTCTAGAGGTGGATGAAGGGGGCCCTGAGCCAAAGAATGTAGGTGGCCTCTAAAGGCAGGGGAACAGATTCTCCCCTTAAAGCCTTAAGAAAGAAAAGCAATCCAGTCTGACACCTTGAATTTACCCCAGTAAGACTTGTGTCAGATGCCTAGCCTACAAAATTCTGAGATAACAAATATGTACTGTTTTAAGCCACTAAGTGTGTGACAATTTGTTACACCAGCAATAGAAAACTACTATAGTTTCTCTTGGAGAAGGGACAAGAAATTTGAGTATGAAAGACTTAAGAATCAGCATCCAGGAAAGCAATGGAGAAGAAGTAGAATTGGGCAGAGGGAGATGGCCAACAGCAATTCAGACCCCAACAAAGCCTCATCCAATCTACTGAAGAGCTCTGGAGCAAATATTGTCCATCAGAGTTGTCTCACTTGGTAAAGTGACAGAGCTTCTACACTCCTACCTCATTCCCACACCAGATCCAGGCACCTCTGAGAAGGGCATGGGCTGGTGCAAAGCATATCTCTGCAGCTAAGGCAGATCCTGAAGAAGCTGACTGCTGGAAGTTGTCGATCTCAATGCTCCCGATCTCCCACCCCAAGCCAGACTTAAACTACTCTCTTGAAGGGTTGATCTCCATCACTACAACAGTTCAAATCCCAATTCCATTCCCTCATAAACATTCAGGAGTGACTCCCCTAGGGCTTCAAGGGTCCCTCTATCAGAGGAGAAACTTAGAAGAGGAGAGTTAGCAGGATGAAGTATAACCACACCACTCCATTTAGCCTCGGACCTCAATAGACATTTACTGTCATTCTCCTCTATCAATTCTAGTTTCCTCTCTCAGCTACTACCCTAGTTGGCCTTGAGGGCATATCTGGTAGCATTTTCCAGACCCTCATCACAAAGCCCCTGTCATCATATCCTTTGCAGACTGGGCTTGCTATTCCTGTCCATTTAATCACAATTGGTCAAAGGACTACAAAGAAGCATTCAAATGGCTCACCTGGGTTCCACACAAACTCCTTCCTACCTCTCCTGTGTAGCAGCAGCCTAACTTCATCCTGATGACCAGAGTCCATTAGTGCTGGCAAGATGATGACTCCTTTTCTTGGCTGCACATCCATGGTAAAAAGAGTGACAGTCATACCTTTCAATACAGTCAGGCTCATGCTGTGACCCTGATGAAGGTGCACTCCCTTTGACACCCAGGAGCTCTCAATCAGAAACCTAGGGTGGCAAAGAAAGGAAGCTCAAATTCCCTCAGTGGTCATTGGGAGTGATGGTAAGTGAGGCCACACCTGCTTCCATCAACTGGTTTCTGAACCCATGCATCCTTTCTATTGAAAACACAGCTCCATATAGAGGTCTCTGATGTAGGGCATGCTCTGCATGCTGAAAGATGGCATCCTATTCTCACAGAGTGTTACCTCTGAGTTGATGCTTTGGCTGTGCCTTCAGCAAGCTATTCTAGAGCTCCGTTAGGCCAGCAGCTTCAGTGTAATACAGCATGTAATATCACACTGGATCCCTTGCTCATTGGTTCACTCCTATACCTCTTTTGTTAAAAACTGAGTCCCCTGCTCTGACTTTGTGTGGGATCCCATGCTGGTGCAGTGAATACTTGATAAGGCTTTGGATGGTGATAGTGGCTGAGGCCCTATGAGCAGAAAAGACAAATCCATACACAGAACATATGTCTATTCCTTTGAAAACGAACCACTGGCCCTTATAGGATGGCTCAATAGAATGAACTTGACATCAAGTGGTCATTTAGGTTTTTGAGGAATGGTGCCATATTGGGAACTCAGACTTGGTCTCTGTTGTTAATAGGCTGAACATTTGGCAGTGGGAATAGCTAGACCAGTGTTGGGAATCGAAGTCCATACTGTTGGGCCAATGTGTAGCTTCCACTTTTGCCACTGTAGATATTGAATTGATGTGCCATTTATGTCATCCTTTGCATGACTACTGACAGAGGCTGGCTGTTTCAACTGGCCAAATTAGTTTATCTACTTACTTACGATCTTTTCTATGGTGAATGCTCTCTGGTGAGCACTAACATGCAATACAAAGATCTTCAGACTTCATGCCCTCTCCCATATATCCACCATATACCTTTACTCCTAACTCTTTGCCTTCAATCTTACAATCATTTCTATCTAAGCACTTGACCAGTTGTCTAGGCCATTCATCACTGCCAATGCATCCATATATATTCCAACTTTCGTCACTTCTCCTTCCACACAAAATGGATGACGTGGTCTGCTGCCTACAGCTCTACCCATTGGGAAAACTTTTCATTATCACTGTTTCACAAGACTACCTCTGAGTGAGGCTGTAATGCAGCCAGCTTCCATTTGTGACGTGGAGCTACATACTGAGCTGTACACCTGTTTATCAAGCTCAGGTTTTTTCTTGCTTCTTTCACAAGTTACACAGATATTTTCTGGCTTCTCGCTCTTTTATTGATCAGCCTGCTAAGGTTTTATCAATCTTATTAACCTTTTCAAATAACCAACTATGACTTTTGATTTTTTTCTGTTTTTATCTAATTTCTATTTCATTAATTTCCACTAATTTTTATTGCCTCCTTTGTTTTATTTTGTGTTTAATTTGCTTTCTTTGTGTGTTTCTTAAGTTATAATCTTAGACTATTGTCTTTACACCATTGTTCTTTTCTACTGCAGGCATTTATATTATTAATACCTACTTTAAATACTGCTTTAGCAAAATACTACAAGTTTTGATGTTGTTAATATGTTTCATGTGCACTCTATCAATTATTAAAAAAAATTGAAATCCCTGTCCTCGATTGTAGATTTGTCTATATGTCCCTTTAGTTCTATCAATTTTTGCTCTGTAAAACTTTTTGAAACTCTATTATTAATTTAATACATGTTATAAGTTGTACTCTCTTGATTAATATAATCTTTAACTATTGTGAATGCATCACTTAGTAATACTTTTTATTTGAAGTATAGTCTGATAAGTATTAATATAGTCACACCATCTTTTTTACTCTTAATGTTTTTACAATATATATTTTTATACCTTTTTATTATCAAACTGTTTAAAGTTTCTTGTTAACAACATGTATTGTTTTGTATCCAATTGCACAATTTCTGCCTTTTTATTTTTAATATAAATACTTATATGTTTGGGCTTACTTCTACATAATTGTTATTTGTTTTCTATTTATCCCATTTACTTTTTGTTCCTCTGCTTCTCCATCGCTTTCTTCTGTTTTGGAATTGTTTATTTGTTAGTATTCCATTTTACCTCGCTGACCTATAAGAGGTAAACACAAGATTTATACCTCAAGTGTGTAATGGTTGCTCTAGATATTACAACATGCATGCTTAACTTGTCACATTTTTCTTCAAATGAAATTACACTGCCTCTTGAAAAATGTAAGATGCTTACAAAGGTATACTTTACTTGACCCAAGGTCAGGACAAGGGTGAGGTGAGTGAGGGACCTAGGGTGCAAATACGACCCTGAGGGTGAATGCCTCCTCAAATTTTGTGTCCTGCTGCCTCCCTAACCTCACCCTAGTCTCAGCGCTCCTCTCACCCTGATTGTTGAATATTTTATGCTACGGGCAAACATTAACATTGCTATTATGCTAACTTTAAACAGTCAATAGTCTTTAAAGAAATTATATAAATATATATGTGTGTGTGTGTATAATAAAAAGGTATATTGACCCTTTCATTACATTTATTCCTTCGTGCTGATCCAACTTTCATATGGTATCTTTTAGCATTTCAGCAAAGAGGTGAAGAATTTCAGCAGAGAGGTGATATTAATAAAACAATTGAATGGAATGATGGAAATGAAAAATGTATATTATTTCATGGGCTTCAAAACAGCATGGGCCCATCAAAGGAAAGGCTCATTGAACCTGAAGACAGATCAGTAGACATTACCCAACATAAAACACAAAGAGAAAAGGGAGATGAAATAAAAGTGAGTCCCATATCTGAGACCACCGGAACAGTATTAATGATATATTGCAGAAGGAAAGAAGGGAAAGAATTGGAGAGTTTCCAAAAAATTAGAGAGTTTTCCAACATCTTTAGAAGACATCAACTCACAGAACGAAGAAGCTGAGCAAATCACAAGCAAGATACATACAAAGGAAATCACACACATGCACTTTACAGTCGAACTGCAGCATCTTTAAAGCAGCCAAAAGAAAAAACAAGTCAACCTAGAGCAATTCATACTGCAAAATTACTCTTCAAAAGAAATGCAAAATAAAGATATTTTCAGATAAACAAAAGCTGAGGAAATTTGTCTATAGCTGACCTAAACATGTCAGCTTTTCCCATTAGATTTTTAAATATATTTTTCACACTTATTTTGAAGTCATAATGTGCTAATGCCAACATTAGGGCCAACACAGGTCTGCTCCTATTGACTAATTTCTCTCTTGATCATGAGTCACATTGTCTTCCTTTTTTTATAAATTCCTAATTTTTAGTCATATGGCGGACATTCTGTGTAACATGTTGTAGGGAGTGAAAAAGATGATGTTTATCCCCAGGAAAGGTCACACCCCTCCTTCCATCAGCTCGCTTGTGAGCTGGCTTGAGTCAAGCTCCTCTGAAGCTACCCTTAGTCTGGCTACTGTGTGCAGAACGAATCGAGGATTGCAGGGTCACAAGTGTGGCAGCATGAAGGTCACGTGGAAGACTTTTCTGTTCTTCGAAAGGAAGAGAACGGGAGCCGAAACCAGGGCGTTAACAGTGGAGGGGACAGGGGTCCAATTTGTGATTAATTTTGGAGTTGAGCCAGGGTGAGCAGAAATGAGAGGACACTCTCCATGAAAAGCTGCCCTCCCTCGAGACAGCAGGGATGTGCGAAGTGTGAAAGATGGAAGGATGGCCACAGGGTTTACCAGCTGGTTCTGCCTCTTCAGGGCTGAGCACATGGCCAACGCATCACTGTCTCCCAGAGGCCCAAATACAAAAGATGGCACAAAATAGGTGCACAAAAACTAGTACACTGCAGTAAATAAAAGACGTAAAATTATTTCGGGAGCAGCAGAGACAACAGAGCTACTGATGTTAATATCCTGTCAAGGAGGCTTCCTCCCAGTGAAACTCTAAGGCCTGCTTTACTTAGTTCTGTGAGAAGAAAAGCCACGCTGACCTTGATGAATCCTTCCCTGTAGTTCTGAGACATTGGAATATTGCAAACCCCTTGCACACACCATAATCCTACCCAGTAAGTAGCAAAGAGTTCTCAGTATTTTCTTTGCTCAAACTGCATTAGACATTTCTGGACTTACAGATCATAACTCTGCAATGACTTGCTACCTACGTGTGACAGGCAGAGAGATTAGCACAGAAAGGAATTGACAAAAATGCTCACAGAGAGACATTTTCCTTCTTAGCAAGACAGAGGGTACTTAGGCGATGACTTTCAGTGTCCCAAGATGAGGGAGGCAGGTGGAAACTGGGTTGAGTGTACATGGTCTAGGGTTACTGAGTTGCTTTAAGTTAACCCTCAGCTTTCCTCCCACTACTGGATCCTTTGTAGGCTGGCTCCCTGTGAATTCCTCAGGCCACAGACTTTTCCCTCCTCATCTTTTTCCAAGTACTGGCAAATTACCCAAGGAGGAGCAGTTACTGGGCTCAGGACAAAATTCCTTTAAAACCAGCAAAGGCACGCCCTAAAGGAGCTGCCATTTCTCTTACAATTAAAACCAACATCCTCAAAGTTGCCCCTGAGAGACATCATTATGTGGGGGCTCTGGATTCTGCTGCCTCTAGTTCCACATTGGCCTCAGGGGACAGTTCTGCTTCTTTGAGTGATGGACATTCGGTAAAACTGCTTATATAGTGGAAAAAAGGCTGGCACTTTTTTTTAATCTTTTTCCCTTTTTTCATGAGGAAGATTGGCCCTGAGCTAACATCTGTTGTGAATCTTCTCCTTTTTTTTCCTCCCTGAAGACCATAGTTCTATAGCCTAGTTGTAGGTGTATCTAGTTCTTCTATGTGGGATACTGCCATAGCATGGCTTGATGAGTGGTGCATATGTCTGCACACAGGATCCAAACTGGCAAACCCCGGGCCGCTGAAGTGTAGTGTGTGAACCCAACCACCTGGCCATGGGGCTAGCCACAAGGATGATACATTGAAATGAAAGTTTACTAAAGGCATGGTGTTAACCAACAAATGAACACCCATAATCACGAAAAACATGGTGAATCTGATTTTCAACATATGGCTTGTTTTCTAGGGCTTATGGGCTAGAGTTTTCTCTCAAATCTCAGACTCCCTCTCATATGGCAGGTGTCCTCTCCCCAGAGCCTAGGTATCTACAGTCCTGGCAGACTAGGCCTACAAGAGGGAGGCCCAACGCCACATGGAGAGGCAGGATCTCGATCTCCGATGTGCTGAAGTCTTCCTTTCTGAGGCGAGGATTCTTTCTTGGAGTTCTGTCCTCATTTGTGGAAACTATTCTCACTCTCCACCAAAATTAGGTTCTATCAACATAAGTTTATCCAGAAAAGCACTGTATACACCCAACATTTATCCTAGAGATACCACAGATGCTGCTAGGATGGGATTGGTAAATATATGTGCCCATGAGACTGGAGTCCAGACTCTTAAGAGTGGCTCCCATTGATGTAATCCATTCACATATTCATAAATCCTCACAGTGACTAACATCTACCAGGTGCTCAATAAAGGTATCCATGTCCTCCAGCTGAAGACCACAAGGAACACACCATGTTCTGTCTATGCTGCATTTATGACTTTCTGGAAAAAGGGACACAGCACACCTTAAGGAACCAAGGGGACTTTGAGTGAAATGATGTTAGGAGGGGTTTGCTACAAGATTTGGGCTTGCATTAGGACATTTAGGGGAAAGTTCAAGGAAGTGAGAATTTGCTCATATGTTGCTGTCAGGAGTTTGGAGTAATATTATGATTGGCTAGCACTAATTTTTATCTGAGAGATAAGAGGAAAAAATTGGGTCACCTATAGTCTAGTTAGTGCCACTGCAGCTAAAAGCTGAAAGCTGTCACGACTCCTTTTTCTTTTAGTCCCCTCCTTTGGCCAAGGGAAGATTAAGTCAGGCTACCGGCATCTATTCATGGTATCCAGATCTTCATTATTGCCATCTTCTGCTGGTCATGAGGTTTTCAGAGAATGTTTTCAGCAACTGGGCTGGAGTTAGTTCCTCTTCCTTCCTGGTTGCAGGATAGATTGCTGAATCATCTGGTCTAGGAATGGCTGTGCAGTTGCAATTAAGACTCTGAACAAGAGTCATTGGCCAACTGTAACACAAGTGATTACCAGAAACAAAATGGTTATTAGTTCTTGTAGGAGATTCTGAAGCCAGAAGCTTAGATTACCAAACTCAGGCCATGAAAACGTGTCTCAAAGTCCAGCTAGGTCTGTTCGAGAGAGCCACATGGATTTTTCTTTTTCCAAACCACAGACTGCTCTACTTGACTGGCCATATTTATATAGGTACAGCCAGACGTGTTCCTAGTTTGAATTCCTCCTTGGCTGGCTAAGAGAACATGTGACTATGTGATTGTTCATCACAACTTTTGTGTGTCAAGCCTTCAGGGAAGCTGCTGTGTCATATATGACTTTGCTGGGGTTGGAGATGAGTTTTGAATCTCTTTTTTCCAATTGCATTATTCCCATTGTGGGAATGAGAGCTCTTTCTTCTTGGACCATGAGGTGGCCACTAGAAGGACCAGTTAAGTCAGCTATATCAGCATGCATGATCTTATCCAAGAAATCTCTCCAGATTCCTGGGAGTGCCAGTCTGTGCTTTCATAAACACTTTTCTTTTGAAGATACTCACCTATCCTTCAGTGTAAGTCACCAGACTCGTTTAGCTGGACAAAGCTATACACAGAAGTTGGTGCCTTAACCAAAGATCCCCTGCCTCCTGTTTGGAGAGACAAGAAAGCATGAAACAACACATTTCATTTTTAAAGAAAGGGAAAGAGAACAGACTTTTTGAACACCTACTCTGTGCTTTCCACTAAGATCCTTTGCACTCATTCACTTTAATTCTCCCAGCAACTTTATGAAGCTCAAATGCTCAATTTGCAGAAAACAAATAGGCAGACTTTGCTCTTTGTGTCTGCCCAGTAAATTATGCCTCAGTCTTTTGTAAGCAACACTCATAATTCCCTTTGAGAAATTAACCTTCTCCATGTCCATGGAATTCCTATGGAATTAATCTCACCACTTCTAGGGGTGGTCATATGACTGAGAACTGACCAATCACAGAGGTTGATTTTATGTGGCACATGGGACCCCATTTTTTTTAATCAGAATGAATTCCAGAAATGTTTTCTGAGCAAATAAAAGAGAGGTCTTTTTGCTTGTGGGATTCTAGGCAATAGGGATAATGTGAATGTGGAATATCAGAGGTCACCATCTCAGAAGCTCTGCTGGAGAAAAACAAAGAAAATGAAGCCAAACAAAGCAGTGATGGAGAAAATGTGAAATTGAATCATTGGAATATCTGTGAATCTGAATACAACCATCCTTGAAGCCATTTCCACTTGAACTTTATGCAACCCAATGGAACTTTTCTTCGTTTATTTTCCCTTTAGCAATTTGGGTTGGGTTTTTCTCACTCAAAAGCTTTAACCATAGAGCCCTCAGAGCAGGTGACGGGGAGGGTCATCCAGGTGAAATTTCTTGCCTAAATCAAAGCTAGTATTAGGACAACTGAGGTTTGACAGATTAGTTTGACTCTGAGGTCCATGCTCTGTCCATGCTTGGTGACATAGTAAGGGGGTGTAGAGTAAGTGCTCTGAAAACTCAGACAAAAAGAAAGCCTCAAGAAGAGGACATGAAGGATTGATAGTATTTTGATAAACTATGGTGAGTAGAATGTCCTTTGGCATTTTTTATTGTGCTATACTGTCCCTGATCATCACAATTAAACTTGCCTCTCTTTGGAACAGGGACACCATTCTAAGGACAAAGGCATGCATTATCAATAACCTTGGCAGTAAGCCACATTACCCATGTGTTTTGTAATTACTGGATTTCAAGATGGTCAAGCGTATTCAAGGGCATTTTTTTTAAGTTTTTGAATCGTCCCAAAGAGAAACATAGCTTCTATCACAGATTCACAAGTTCCTCAATAATTATGTTGATTTTACTTTATATCCCCAATATTTAGCATAGTGACTGACATGGAGAACATTCTCAATAAATATTTGTTAAATGAAGGCATGGATTAATTAACTCTACTAGGGGCATAACCTCCAAACACCTGTTTCTCAGCTGTTTGCTATCAATTTCCGAAGTTCAGATAGCACCAGTTTATTTCACTGATAAATGGTCTCATTGTCCCTTCAACAGCAGATCAAAAGGAGATCTGTCTCACAGAAGTCCAGTTTCCTAACAAGTTCAGGTTTCCATGTCACTCACAAGAGCAAGTTGGGTTCACTCCCTAGAACACTATGGACAACAATATGCTCTCCCTTCATGATGCAAACAGGGCAGCAGACTTGAAATATAAATAATGACCTGCAAGCAAGGTAATTTGGAACCATTTCATAGCTGATGAGCCATTATTCCTCCCTATCATCAATGCATCTAAAACAGGCTCTCCTGTCACCTTGTTCAACCTCCATCATAAAATTAATTACCTCTGGAGAGACCCCATTTAATTGCTCATAAAATTGATCTTACTTTTCAGATTTTATTGCAACTAGTATGCCATCAACAAAAGTGCCTGGAATAAATGAGATGCTCATTATCTACCTTGAAATAAAATAAAAGAAACCCATGATGACTATAGGATCCTTTGGCACCTGTGCCTCTTGTATTGTAATGGACATTTCTAGACAATTGCACTGTACCCCTAATCGTTTTTGCTGGAAATGTCTTCATTTTCAAAAAATAGTAGAAAAGGCATTTTATTTCAATTAGAAAATTCAGTGCCTTTCATTTACAAAAAATGCAAAGACTGGTGCTATCATCCATGCATTTCATTATTCCTTTGTTCATTCATTTATTTAATCCAGAGGCAGTGTGGTTATGGAAAGAACATGCAGTTTGGAGTTAGAAGAACCTGAATTCTAATCTTACTTTCTCCATGTAATAACCATTTGCCTCAGAAAAATCACCTTCTCTCAACTATGGGTTTATCTTCAGCAAATTAAGAATAACGGTATTGATTTCATAGGCTGTTGTTAGACTTAAATGAGATGATGAATACAAAACACCTAATAAAAGTCCAGGTCCAAAGAAGACATTTAATCAGTGTTAGATGCTGTTACATTGCTACTGCTGCTATTAATAAACCAACCAGGAAACAAACATGCATTGAAGCAAGGCAGTGTGACAGAAAGAGGATGGGTTTCGGTTGAGCAGTATTGGGATTCTAACTGTGATTTATAATCTATATATCCTTAGGGGAGTTACTTAACCCCTCTCATCATCCACATCCTCAGATATAAATGAGAATCTTAACGCTTAACTTACAGGATCAGATGAGACAGTGGGTGAGAGCAAGCCCAGAGCAGTGTTGATTGTAGAGATCCCACATTTGTAGTAACCCCGGCCTCAGTCCCACATTTTTCTTCTTACTCCTGTTCTCAGTGGTGGGGCTGAGGCTCCTAACATGCACCTGGAGTTTACTTAAATTGGCTGAAGATCTGGGTGGAAAGGAAGGATTCTGAGCTGTGGAAAAGATCATCGATGCTCGCAGCTGAACCGAGCCAGGGAATCTGATGATTCCTCTCTGATGTCAGGTAAGGACTTGCCCAGGAGGCTGCTTTGGCCATCGTCCAGTCCTAGGTGGCTGGTCCAGGGCACACTTTTTCTTTCCTTTCCTCTGAACCCTCATGCCCTGTTACTTAGCTCCTCAAACTACGTGTTTCAGTTAAAGGAACTGATTTCTGTTCTTCTAAGATCACTGTCTCTCATCACAAACTTCTATCCATGTGGTTCCATCTGTCTGGAACACTTGCATTCTGCTTCCGTTTCAACGTTCTTTCACTTGGCTATTCTCATTCACCCTCACAGTGCAGAGTATGTGCTCTTTCTTCCCCAGAATCTTCTCCTACCCCCAATGCTAGGTGAGTTACCCTTCTTTATCTGCATGTGGTTCCTTTCCCATAATGCTACTACACTGCCTTAGGAGTAGTTTTCCAGCTCTAATTTATAAACAAACTCTTTGAACTTAGGTGGCTGTCCTATTATTCTCTGTATGTTCAGTGCGGGCTCTCAGTAAAGATTTGTTGAATTGTCGGATGGACTATACACCAGTACATGATGCTCGTAGGTCAGAGACCAGGTGATAAGTTTTTGAAGGGTACCTCACTCAGCTCAGAGGGCAAGCCCAAACCAGATCATCCAAAAAGCTGGGTTAAGAACTGAGTCAAGTAAAATAGCCCAACTAAAGAGCCAAGAAGTCAGAGAAGCTAAAGTGAGGGAGAGCAGGAAAAAACAATGGGAGTGGCTTGGAGAAAAGACACAGACAGGATGTGGACTTCTGCTACTTATATTACAAAGTCTCCTTTTAGTCGTGGTGTGGGGACAGACATGGCAGGTCTTTGAGGTTTTACATGAAGCGTTTGAACAAGGGGCTAAGAAGGGAAAATAAATGGCTTCCTCTTGGCATTTTCCAAGAGTTTCCACAGGAAATATATAGCACGGTATATTTTATCAAGGGCATTCATTATGAAGAAAAGATGGCTCTGTGACTAAATGAGTTTGGAATTTTCATTAACTGGGTTAAGCCACGTTAACTATAGTATTACCAGACACCTCAGAATCTTTGTAATACCAACACGAATTTCTAAGCTCAGACCATTTTCCAAACTATGTAACCATATAATCCTCTCTTTAAAAGATAATTTCATTGAGCTTGTATCCCATGAGGCATTGGTTGAGAAAACACAGTTTTATACCGTTCTTAGTGGTTTGTGTTATTTTTACCACTTCTATGATTTCATGTATTTATAGCTTGCCTTGTTTTAGAAAAGAGCTAAAGCAATCAGTACACTAATCATTATAGTTTTGCTTGGTTTGGGGGCTTTTTACACTAACGGTTTTGTTTGACCTGGAATTAAAATCTTTCTTCACAAATTCTATTGAATGAGTCAGGGTTGTTACTCTACTCTGGTAAAAAGAGATAGAGGGAGCTACGTCAGGAAGGTGGGAGGTGAATGAAGGTTTCCAGAATCTAGTCTGGGAGTTTTTGACCTAGGATGCGATACCCGCCTAGAGCCACCTAGGGCAGGGCTGAGCAGGATAACGGACATGATGTGGGAGATTATGAGTCATAGTGACTTTGAAAACCTTGCTGAACCTTCTGGGGTCTCAATTTCATTGTGTGTATAGCTTAAGATAATAAGATCTGCATCAAAATGTCATTGAGAAGATGAAACGGGGTGATGTTTCTGGACTCCCTAGCACAGAAGGGAAGCTCAGCGAGTGCTGGCTCTGAGGCTGATTTTGATAACGGCACGGATTCTCATCGGTGAGATTTCCCTGGAGCAGAGTTTTGTGGTTCCTTTCTGTTTTAGTCAATCTCTTATTCTTTCCTGAATATTATCTTTCTCCACTTACAACGATGAGGTTTCCTGCCTTTTTTGGGAGATTTCCCCAAAAAGCTGGAGGAAAAGTAAGAGTTGTGCCTGCACCTAGACTCCTAAGGTAGTGTTCCCACTTCTTCAGCTAAGACAAGCGAAGTGCCAAAGAGGGATTTAACACAGGTGCCCCAGGGAAGCCCTGAGCAATGCGCTCGTAGATTGAGACAACTTCGGAGGAGAGCACCTTGTGTCTGACCATTGGTGTGGTGGGGAGAGGAACATGCAGGAGGAGGCAGAAGAGGGAATGGGAGAGGAAGAGGGAGGGACTAGGAGGTTTCTGCACAGAAATAAAAGTAGAATAAAATAAAATGAAGTTAAATTAAAAACAACATTCCCCCTAAGAGCGACACATGCCCAACTGCTCTGAAGAAGAACACCCAGAAAGTATAGAAACTACTTAGTTGTATTGTTTGTTTAACATGTCCACTAGCGGCCCAAATCAGTCAATTAAGAGGATTATTTCATTCACTCCTCTGTCCTTCTCTCTCTCTCAGCTCATTTGCTATATATTATTTTCTTTTTCTATTCACAAAATACTGTGCTTTTTTTAAATGCTGATATTGTTTGACTTGGTAATTACACTTTCAGAGAAAAAATCCTAAAAATATTATTTAAAATGAAAGCAAATATTCATTGCTGTGGTTTTTATACTAACGAAAAACTGGAGACATCCAACATATAAAACAAATGTTGAATTTTAAATTTGTTTGGTTCTTCCATATGATGTGATATTATTAAACCATTAAATGGAATCTTTCTATATAATTTGTAATCACAAATGCTTATATTATAATTTTAGTTGAAACAAGATCATGATGCAAAAAGCTTTTAAAGAGGAAGTTCACATCTATATAATAAAATATGTAAATCAAAAGTTCCAAAGGGTAACACAACAAAATGTCAAGTCACTAAGTTGTTGGGTCAATTATGGTTGATTTTTTCTTCTTTATACTTTTGGTATTTTCCAACATTTTCTACATTTCCGAGGACTGCATAGAATGTGGAAGTAACGTGGTGCTTGGGGAGGGACGAGAACTGACCCGTGTCACTGCCATTAGAGGCTCTGTTCATTCCACTCACCGTTTCTTTGGAGGGAACAAAAACAAGTGACAGAACTGTGAAGAGACAGGGGCATGGTTCTGGGAACAAACAGGGCCTCCCGAGGGTGAGGGAGCTGATCTTGACCGTGTGGCTAAGACAACCTGCAGGAGTGGACGTAAGGCACTTGGGCTCTGGCTTTAGACGTCCAACATCCAAAGCCAGCTCCTCGACTCCCTACATGCATGGCCTTAGAAATGCAACCGAACACTTGTGAATCTCAGTATTTCCACCTCTCCGACAGTAAAAATATAATATTCACCACTTAGTTTTGAGGATGTGATGATTTGTAATTATACTTGTTATTGTTGTCATAGCCACTGTTTACCAAATATATTCTATATTCATGTCTTTCTATATGAATACTTTCTATGTTGTGTTTATTTGCTTTAATCCTTACAACTACAGATTAGATGTTTACTATTTTCATTTCCATTTTGAAGATGAGAAGACTGAGGTTTAGTCAGTTTCTCCCTTTTTTCCTGTTTCAACTCATAAAAAGAGAACCACCACCTACATGTCTGTCCCCTTTTTCTCCTTTTTTGTTCCTCCGTTTGGGCAGAATTGAGTCTCCCATGATTGGTGAGATCTGGAGGACAGGGGGACGTCAGCTGCAGGTGACTGCAGCTTCATCTTCCCCCTGCTCGTGCTTTCATGAGGACGTTCACAGGACCAGCCCTCATGGGGAGACAGGTTTTGGAAGCTCCCTTTTCACCTTGAATCCACAGCACATTCCATGATCCGAGTTTGCTAATACCACGTGAACTATTTTAATTTCCTCCTGGCTCTTATGTTTAGATCTAATCAGTTCAGAAAAGGAGTGGGAATAATTAGCAACCATAAACCCTAAAGTATGCGTACCAAAATCCTACCACCAGTAATTTGCAGAGTCAGCATTCTCAAATACTGTGGTTAGCCAGTCTTAGACAACAAATGCAAATTCTGGGCTGTTGGGCAGGCTCTATATTGTGTATTTGAGGTCAAATAGACATCTACACCCAATAGAGATGGTTCTTTTGTTTAATGAGTTCGCTACTGTCATTTGTGTTCAGGGTGGGAGCTGGTTCTCCATGTCTCAACTGATACTGTGAGTCCCCTTATGGAGGAGGTTTTGTTGTTCCAGTTGGTGTGGAGTTTAAAGAAATTGACCCACTTTCTCAATCTTATTTCATCTGCATACCATGCCCTTATCTAAGTCACCAATTGTCTCAAGAGTCCTGGGTCTGAATAGGGTTCAGACACCTGTCTCTGTATAGAGGCTAAACCCTGTTCACTTCTCTCTCCAGAGAGTCACAGCCATGGAACTCAGGCAGCTTTTGTTTTTTAAACTCAAAATACCACCAATCTGATTGCCCCTCCTGAAATGGGGGCATCCATGTGGGTCCATCAGGGGGTTCTATATCTACTTCCAAGTTTGCTTTTCCTTCCATGATTCGAAGATGATTTTCACTTCACAAAATGATTTTCTGACACATCTCTTCCTAGAAAAACTAAATACACATAGACATTTCTCAAAAAAATGCACCCTTGTTCAAATATATCCATATTTGTTGAAGAATCTATCCTTTCCCCATTGTATGTTCTTGCCACCCTTGTGGAAGATCAATCGATCATATACACACAAATTTATTTCTGGGCTCTCTGTTGTCTATAAATTTCATTGGTCTATACATCTGTTTTCATGCCAGTATCATACTACTTTGTAATAAATTTTCAAATCAGGAATTGTGATGCCTCCAGTTTTGTTCTTCTTTCTCAAGATTACTTTGGCTATTTAGGGTCTTTTCTGGTTCCAAATGAATTTTAGGATTCTTTTTTTCTATTTTTGTAAAAATTTTCATCAAGATTTTGGTAGAGATTGCATTAAATCTGTAGATTACTTTGGATAGTATGGGCATTTTAATAATACTAATTCTTCCAATTCGTGAACACAGGATATCTTTCTGTTTATTTTTGTCTACTTTCATTTTTTTCAACAGTGTTTTATGATTTTCAGTGCAGAAGTCAACTTAATTTACTTTTAAATATTTTATTATCTTTGATGCTGTTGTAAATGTGACTGTTATCTTAGTTTCCTTTTTAGATTGTTCATCATTAGTGTATAGAAATGCAAATGATTTTTATATCATTTTTTGAGTTCATTTATTACTTCTATCATTTTTTTGTGAAATATTTAGGGTTTTTTTTTTTTGTATAAGATCAAACTGGATATCCACATGTGAAAAAAAAGAAATAGGACCTCTATTTTACACCATACACAAAAATCAACTCAATGTGGATTAAAGACTTAAATGTGAGACCAAAAACTGTAAAACCTCTCAAAGAAAATACAAGAGGAAAACTTCTTGACATTAGTCTTGGCAATTATTTCTTGGATTTGACACCAAAAGCACAGGCAACAAAACCAAAAATAGACAAGTGAGAGAACATCATACTAAAAAACTTCTGTACAGCAAAGGGAACAATCATCAGAGCGAAAAGGCATCCCACAGAATATGAGAAAATATGGGCAAACCACCTATCTGATATGAAGTTAATATTCAAAGTATGTGAGTGTCTCATACAATTCAGTAGCAAAAAAACAAATAACCCAATTGAAAAATATACAAAGACTCGAATAGACATTTCTCCAAAGAAGATACACAAATGGCCAACAGGTAAATGAAAAGATTTTCAACTTCACTAATTATCAGGTAAATGCAGATCAAAACCACAAGGAGATATCACTTCACACTTGTTAGGTTAGATATTTAAAAAAGATATATGTTGGGGAGGATGTAGAGAAACTGGAATCCTTACACACTGTTGGTGGGAATGAAGAATGGTAGTTCCTTGAAAACTTAAAAATAGAGCTACCATGTGATCCAGCAATCCCACTTCCTGTTATATATCAAAGAGAATTGAAAGCAAGATCTCAAAGAGACGTCTACAGACCCATGTTTATTGTAGCATTATTCGTAATAGGCAAGATATTGTAACAACTCAAATGCCCATCAACAGTCGAATGGGTAAAGAAGATGTGGAATATACATACAATAATGTATTTTTCAAAGTATATTTTTCAGGTTTCTTGCAATGAAGCATATCCTTGGGACTAGTAAATGGGATTGTGGACAGCAGTGGTGGACACTGCTTCAAGGCCTAGCCCCTAGGGACTTGTTATACATAATTCTTCATTCTCTTTTACCCCCATGTTGGCTGACATAGAGATCAAATCCAGGGTGATTTTGGAAGTTGTATGTTGAAGACGACTGAGATACAAGCTGGAAGAAATCGGATCCTGGATCAACACGTGGAGGACAGTTGCACAGCAGAGTTTCCTGGAGAATATCCGTCTTTGGAATGTGTCACAAGAAGAAATAAACTTTTATTCTAAGCCACCGAGATTTGAGGATTTGTCACTTACAGTACCTGGTGTCACCATACCTAACACACTCCTCACATGGATTTAAATAAGTAAAAATGTGAGTAGATACAAAGAAAAAATATTTATTTAATTATATCTCAGCTGATCTGTGAATGTGGTAAAGCTCTCAAAGGCAATACCAATAATGGATCAGTTAGGCTCAACAGAGACAAGAATGTGAACAAGAACATGTCACTGATCAGGGGTTCTTTCCTATTGAAACTGTCCTGGTTGATTTCAGAAAATAAGAGAAAATATAATAAAACTCTTTGTTTTGACAAGACCCCAGTGATATATTTTTGCCAAACATAATTAAGATGTAGGTTATGCAAGGTAACTACATTAGTTTTCTATTGCTGCATAACAAATTACCACAAATTAACAACTTAACACAACATGCATTCATTATCTCACAGATTCTGTCGGTCAGAAGCCTTGGCATGACTTAACTATACCCTCTGCTCAGAGTGTCCCAAGGCTGAAATTCAGGTGTCAGTCAGAGTGTTTCCTCACCTGGGGGCTCAACAAGAGAAGGATCTGTTTCCAAGCTCCATTAGGTTGTTGGCAGAATTTATTTCCTTGTGGCTATAGAAATCGTGGCAGCTCGTTTCTTCAAAGCCAACAATAGAGAGAGAGTCTACTGTTTCAAGACTCTAACATCTAGACACCTTTATAAAGGATTCATGTGATTAGGTCATGCCCACCCAAGATAATATCCCTTTTGATTAACTTAAAGTCAATTGATTCAAGATTTTAATTACATCTGAAAAATTCCTTCATTGTACCGGATAGCATAAATCACAGGCCAGTCTGGGTTAGTGAGGGGACTCTGCAGCTCTGAAGATATTTGGGAACCAGACTCTCTCCAATTTTGGCTCCACTTACATCCAAGTAAAATTTCCACATTCAGCTAACAGATGGGAACAGAAAACTGAAGATTTTCTATGAGAAATTTATTTTTCAATGGGTCAGGCCTCAAAGTAGAAGAAAATTACTTCGACTCATGTTCCATTGGCTAATTGCAGGGAGGGTAGAAAATGTAGTCTAGTTTTGTGTCCAAGAAGAGGAGGAAACATGGATATTGTTTTCGACCTATCCTCCTAGTTACAGCCAAAAATCTGTTTCATTCTTCTGACACACAGAAAAGCTCTCAAACCCTCCCCAGGAGAGCCAAACCTGTTCTTGTCTATCCTACTGCATTCTGCTCAAATCCAGTATCTCCAGGTGATGCTCAGGGTTCCCCATCAGGTCTGGATATTTCTCCTTATGGTTCAATAATTTATAAATAAAAAGGAAGTTGTTCGTTTCCGCATCCTCCTCCTTTGCTAAGAAATTCTCAGTCAGAAAGTGGGAGAATGGGAGGCCACAGCAGGCACTGGTTTTAACAATTCTGAAGTCCTGCTGGGCAGGCTTTATGAAGGGACATTGGAAAATGGGGACATTTCTTAATTAAATCCTGCTCTGCTTCTTGGAAGAAGCCAAGCTGTCCCTTGTTCTCAATGGATCTTTTCTCCATCCTTTGGGAGTTCCTTCCTTGTCCATTATCCTCCAGGCTTCATAGTACAGGTCTGTAAAGTTTCTGTGAATCTGGAAAACCCACTTCTGCTGGTGCAAATATGGAATTTCAAAAGCTGTTTTAGGTCTCAAAGAGAGAAAGGATTTTTGGTAGTGTTTTGACAGTATAATTTATCCCCAAATTTAAGAGGCTTATGATCTACTTGTCTCCCATCAGTTACATGTGCCAGTAATCACAACCTAGACACAATTCTGTAGATTGATAGATTTTGTTGCTTCCTTCTGTTACATCTCTCACTCTCCACATAGTGGGTTGACAGTCTCAGGCATATTGTGTAAGGCTTCTCAGAAGGGCTTGAGATGACTGGGCCCCTCCACCCACAGGAGTGTCCGATCTTCTTAAATTGGATGTCCTCCTGCCCTGCATCACTTTCCTAGTCTTTCATTCCTGCTCAAATAAGACACATGAACACAAAACTTTGTTTTGGGCTCTGATTTCAAAAAAACTAGGCTGAGACACTACTTTTTGCAGAAAGGTTGAGTCTTTATGTGTTTTTGTCAACTCAAGCTTTTTCAATTACATTTTCTACTGTTGAGAGCCTAGAAATAGTCATTTTGCAAGCTTTTTTTAAGGTCCCAAATTTCTGACCTTTCTCTTGTCTCTTTCTTTTTTCTCTTATAAACCAGCCCATTATTGACCAAGCTCATCACTGTCTTTTAATAATTCCCTAAAGTCAGTTGATCAAAACCAGCACACACTCTCACACCGACCCCTGTTAGTCACCTCCTCTGGAGCTTTAGACAGCAAGTGGTCTGCTCCCAAGTTGCAGCAAGAAACATTTTTCATTGAAAGTTTTATCGAGATAATGGTAGATTCACATACAATTATAATAAACACTACATAGATATCCCTTGTACACTTTTCCAAGTTTCTCTCACTAGCAAAATTTTGCAAAACTATATTACGTATCACAGGACATTGACAATGAGACAATCCTCAGATCTCATTCTGATCTCCAGTTTTACTTTATGCATGTGTCTGTATGTTAAACTCCTTACAAATTTATCATCCTTGTAGCTTCCTGTATCTACCCCTACGGTCAAGATATTGAATAGTTTCAACACCACAAATATCTCTCATGTTGCACCTTCTTAACTATCTCCATCTCCTTACCACGGCTGCCCCTTCTTGGCTCTGTCACTAAATCTTGACCACTAAAATGCTCTCCATTTCTAAAATTTTTCCTTTTAAAAATGTTATAGAAATAGAATAATATAAAATGTAACCTTTTGGAATTGACTCTTCTCATGTAGCATAATTCCCTGGAGATTCATCCATATTGTTTCTTCCATTTTACTGAGTAGTAGCAGTCATTGATACTTAAATACAACAGACTATCAACCATTCACCTGCGGGAGGACATCCAAGATGATTCCAGTGTTTGGCTATTGCAGATCAGGCTACTATGAATACTCATGCACAGGTTTCTATGCAGACATAAATTTTCCTTCCTCTGAGAAAATGCCCAGGCATAAAATTTCCGGTCGTATGGTAGTTTTACCGGAAACTGACTAACTGTTTTAATGAGTGACTATACCATACGTTCTCCACAGCAATGTATAAGTGATTCATTTTCTCTGCACCACCAGCAGCATTTGATGTTGCCAGTATTATTTTGTTTTTAATTTCATCCTTTCTGCTAGGTGTGTAGTGATATCTCATTGTGGTTTTAATTTGCATTTCTCTGATGGTTATTGATGTTGAACATTTTTTTATTTGCTGTTTTCTGCATATCTTCAATGAAATCTTTTCATATTTTCTTTTTTATTGTTGAGTTTAGAGAATCATTTATAAATTCTAAACACCAATCCTTTGTCAGATAGGAGGCTTGAAAATATTTTCTCCCAGTCTGTGGATTGTCTTTTCTTCTTCTTCATGGGCTCTTAACAAACTTTTTAAAATTTTGATGCAGTCTGATTTAGCCAATTTGTTCTTTTTTGGAACGTGCTATTGGCGTCAAGTCTAAGAACTCTCAGACTAGCTTTACATCCCAAAGATTTTCTCCGTTTTTTTTTTTGGCCTTAAGTTTTATAGTTTTATATTTAAAATCTATGATCAATTTTGAGTCAGTTTTCATATACTGTGTGAAGGCTAGGTTAAGGTAATTTTTGTTTATTTGTCCTACGGTTGCCCACGTGCTCCAGCACCATGGGATTAAAGAGTTTTCTTTCCTCCATTAAACTCACTTTTCACTTTCGTCGAAAATCAGTTGAGCACATTTGTGTGGGCCTATTTCTAGGATCTTTATTTTGTTGCATTGATCTATGTGTCTATCCATTCACTAACGCCACACAGTCTTGATTAATAAGGCATTTCCACTCTACTATTGAGCTCATCAGTGAGATTTTTAAAAATTTCTGCTATTGTATTTTCCAGTTTCTTAACTTCCTTTTGGCTCATTTTTTATATATAACTTCCATTTCTTTGTTAAGGTTTTCTATTTTTTTATTTGTCTCAAGAGAATTGGTAATTGAATTTTGAAGAATTTTTTTAAACTACTTCTTTAAAATCCTTGTCATACAATTGCATAATTCCAATGTCTGATTCATCCTATGAAATGGCATCATACGGTATGGCGTTCACCCTGGTATGGCAGCAGTTGAGTGTCTTTTCTCATTGAAGTTGTGATTTTCTTGGCTTTGGGTGTTATAGGTGATTTTTGATGGTGTTCTGGACATTTTTTTCTATTATGTTATAATACTTTGGGTCCTGTTAAAGTCTTTTAGGTTTAGAAGTCAGCCTTTGGCCTAATTTGTGGGGGATGCTTCCGACAGCAGTTTAATTTTCAGAACCTTCACAGTGTTATTTTCATCTGCCTGGTTTGGCGCTGCTGGGGCTCTCACCATCCTGGCTCGTGCTGACGAGGGTGTGGAGGGGTTTCCACAGCTAGCTGTCGGATGTCTTCCACTGGCAAGGGGTGCAGGATCCACTTACTGGAGCCCCAGTCCTCCGCTTCTGCTCTCTTGCTGTCTCTGAGTGGGAAAGGAGAGTTAGTTAGGCCTCTAGGGACAAAGAGACTTCCTGGATGTGGCCACCTGTTTTACTGGTCCTTCTTGCCTTCTGCCTGAGCCTCTCAGAATCTTTCAGCAGAAAAAGGAAATCTTGGGTCAAATGTGGAAGGACAGTTCTTTGTCCTCTTATTATTCACGAGGCTCCCAACCAATCCCTCTTGCAGGTGGTGACTGAGTAACCTGATGTATTCAGGGAGACTCCCATTTGATCTGGGGATGGCATGAGGCTACCTTTGCTTTCTTCTGTTGGTAGGTCAAGGGATTGGCAAATGGCAGATCTGGGTAGCCTTCTTCTGTTGGGTGAGAGAATAAAAGATGCCCTGCCATTATGCTGTTCCTCCAATCCTAGAGCCAAAACCAGCTCACCTTCCTCTTACCACCTCTCAGAGTTCTCCCTAGTTGTCTCATGCACTAGTTCCAGGGTTTGTACTGGTGCTTAATGGGGAGGAACAGGAAAAACAAATCTATGCCATTTTGTTCAGACCAGAAGTCCAAGCAACACTTTCACCAAGACATTTCACAATCAAGCCTTTGTTTCCCTGTTTTATCATTAATTTTTCCCACATATGCACCTTATGGACATTACAGATTTGCTGAACTTAACTGACTTTACTGCCGTTATTTAAATTGTTCCCTTAACCTGGAATGCCCTCTCTCTTCCATGTCTTTAGAAATGCTTGTGGGATTTCACCAAGTGTTTTCAATGAATGGGAAAGTCAGTGCTAATTTATTAAAGGGTGGACGCTAAGATAAGGTTTTCAGACTTTAGCCTATAGGTAAAAACAATTCCCTTGCCGGTCTCAATCCTCTGAGAATCCTTATTAGTGGTTACTGAGGCTGTGCTCTTCTGGGTTACCCGATTTGTAAAGAGGAAAGCACGCCTCGCTGCTTTGTTTTGGAAGGTGGTTGACGTTTAGTTATTAGACCAATCCAAACTGTGTTTTCCAATGAAAGTCTCAAGGGAAGGTTTCCAATTCACTTTGGCTACTTAAAAGAAGTTGTCACAGTAAATTAAGGGCTCAGGTCTTGCTCAGGCAATGGATGTTCCTAGAATAATACCTGTTGGCCTTTCTTGATGAGCAGAATGCTCCTCTTCGCAGTCTGCTTGGGCCACATAGCCGTAGAGAAAGTGATTCTTTTGTAGAGAAATAACCAGCTGTTGCCCTAAAAAAAATCCATTCATTTATGTACCTATTATATATAAGATACTCGATACTAGCAAGTGTATGAGAATTCTTACAAAAGAGCCCCTGTATTCATCAAGAATAAATTGTTTCTTCATTCACTCGTGTGTTCACTTCATCACCTTCTCATTTCTCGATTCAATATTTACAGTTAGATGCCAGTTAGTCTGCTAAGTGCTGCCATTATAATGAACAAGCCATTACATCCCTCAGACAGCTAACCACCAAATCGGAAGACAAGCTCTTAGCCAAATTCTTATATAACCATGTGATCAGGGCAGTGTTTACTGCCCCCCCATCACCACAAGCACCTAAAACCCCATGAAAACGTAGATAGGAGATATCTAACTCGAAATGTAGGAGAATGGGGCATGGTGGAAAAGTCCTAGAGAAAATTTTAAAGGGTGAGTAGGAGTCAAGGCAGAGATGAGAGGACCCAGGCCAGAAAGAGAGACACCACCTGTGTGTTCTAGGCACTGCATAGGGAGGCAGGCAGTCCTGGGGGGCAGGCAAGGAAGGGTTATTAACAAACCTCAACGGCTCTGATTTGCATAGTATTTTACTGTTTACAACTTGCTCTGTTGGATTATCACACAAAAATCCTTGAAAATTAATTCAGCTCCTGAGACCCGATACACTAGAGTACTATGAGGCTCCATTAAAGGAAGTGCCTACCTCATTGCTTTCCTTCCTTCTCTCTTTTTCCCTTAGGTCCTTTATTGTTCCATCAGTTTGTTCATCCCTCCCTCCTTCTCTCCTTACTTCTTCATTTCCTTATTGTTCTTGTTGTTTTTCCCCGACAAATATTTATTGAATACCTGCTAAGTCCTATAAACAATGTTAGGTAATGGGGACAAACCCGAACAACAACAGTAATAAAAAAAATCTGCCTTTATAAATTTTGTATTCTAGTCTAGAAAAAAACATATTCAAGTCGAAAGGTACATATTTATATATTTAAAATCATTGTGAGCTAAAATACATGTTATAAAGGAAAAAATAAGCTGAAATGGTGAAAAAAGATAGGTTTTACTTTATAAAGTCCGGATAAGGAAAGCTTTCCACGAAAGTGATATTTAAATTGAGACTCAAAGGAAGAAAAGGAGCCCCCCATGGGCAGAGTTATAGAGGGAACAGCATGTTCTATGTGCCAGAGTACAGAGTAAGAAGATCTGGAATGAGACTGGTGCACACCCAGAAAGAAAGTGATAAAAAAAAGACTGACCATCAAGATGGTAATATGATTTTGCAAAACGTAAAACCAGACTGTTGATTGCACCATCCTCGCTATTGGTTTAACTTCAGGATAATTATCTTTTACTGAGCCCCCTGCTGCAAACACAGAACTCCTCAGTACAGTCACCATCCAACAATTCAACTTATCAGATATCAACTCTACTGCAAGAAGAATTCTCCCTCTCCCTCACAGAGAAAGGGGCGGGGGTGAAAAATACAGACCCAGTTGTTCAACTGGATTAATAGGTTTTAGCCAAAGTCCCTGATTAGTAGTAGCCTCCCGTAGATGGAGCGCTAGTAAGTAACGGCTTAACTAAACCAATCATTTTGTCACAATTAGTTGACATTTTGTCACAGCTGTTTTGCAAGAGGGTGGGCAGCAGGAAGGGCAGGAGGGACATTTCAATGTCCGAGCCTGGACGAGGCGTGGAAGCATGAAACAGCGTGGGGTGCCGAGAACGCCTGGTTTTCTTAGAGCTGAGAGTTGCAGAGAGAAGCAGCAAAGGCTTTGAGTTTACATACATTTGCACAGAGTCCTGGGAGACTTAAATTCCACTCTCTTGACTGGAAACCCAGGGCTCTTGCCACTATTTATGCTTTTCTTGTCTTCAGTTTTCTTACCTGAATGAGGATGAAAATACTTCCTCCCTCGCTCAGCTGTACGACTTTATGTCCGATTGCTTGTATCTATTGGAAAGAAGGTCCCAGAGGCTCAGAATGAACAGACCTCAAAGTGCAGCCGGGAAACAGGAGACAATAGGATGCCCCACAGAGAGTGAGGGGGCTCCTGGGGATGCAGAGGATACAGGGAAACTTCGGTGGCCCCTGAGTGGGTATAGGGTGCATGCAAGACATTAGGGAGACACAAAAAGAAACACAGCATATAAACTTGGCTTCTGACAAAATTTGTGTTGGTCATTACATGTGTATGAATAGGTGAATCTATTTGTGTGTATCTGTGTACTTGCACACACACTAGTACAACTTTTCTTACCTCACTGACCAACACAGAAGTTTCCAGCCATGTGTGGCTACTAAGTCCTTGAAATGTGGTGCTTCTGAAATGGCATGTGCATTAAGCATAAAATATACACAAAGCTTTGAAGACAGTATACAAAGAAAAGGTGTAGAACATCTCACTAATACTTATTACATGATTTATACTTTGAAATTATGTTATTTTGGACTTATGTTAAATAAACATATTATTCAATTAATTTCATCTGTTTATTAAATTTATTTTTTTCCCTAAGGAAGATTCACTGTGAGCTAACATCTGTTGCCCATCCTCCTCTCTGTTTGGTTTTTGCTTGAGGAAGATTAGCCCTGAGCTAACACCTGCGCCAATCTTCCTCTACTTTTTTGTACATGGGAGATCTCCACAGCATGGTTGGTGAATGGAGAGAGTCCTCACCCAGAATCTGAACCTGTGAACCCTCAAACCCGGGCCGCCAAAGCAGAGTGGGCAAAACTTTAACCATTCGCTCGGCCACGGGCCCAGGCCCTATTAAACTTTTTTTAACGTGGCTACTTGAAACATTGAAAATATGTGTGTGGCTCTCATTCTATGTTTTCTTAAAATCATTTTACTGAGGTCACATTGGTTTATAACATTGTGTAAATTTCAAGTGTACGTTATCATATTTCAGCATCTGTATAGACTGCATCGTGTTCTCACATTCCATTTCTATCTCATGGCCCTGCGCTAGACTGCTTACTCTATGACAGAATCTCTACTCTGAACACCTGTGCCCTGGGATAGGCTCTGCTCAAAGCAAGTCCTCTCAGTACTGGGGTCAGGAGCAAATGCTCAATCATCACAGAGTCCCAAATTCAAGTCCCAGTCCAGCTATGTGATGGCTCTCAGACTCTGAGCTCTTGTTCCTCATCTGTAAAATTGAGGATGTTTTGAGGATTAAATAAGAAATTTGTAAAAGCAATTAGGAAGTACCTCTTACGGCATGTGTTAGCTCCTGAAATGAACCAGCTGCGGGGCTTTAGGTAAGTGATGTGAGGTTCTCTCGTCTTCACTCTGTAAAGCAGCCTGCAATCATTAGTTCCAGCTCTGTCAGTCTACCTCCCTGGCAAGAGGGCAGTGTGGTTAGTGTTCCTCTGGGTCAATGAGCCCAAGCTGGTGGTGTGAGCGTGGGCAAATGATTTAATTTCTCTCTCTCATAGTGTTCTCATCTGAATACGAGGATGACAAGACCTCACAGCGTTATTGTGAGAATTAAATAAGGTTCTGCAAGGGTTTATCACAGTGCCTGACACACAGCCAGCGCTGAATAAATATTTACGATGAGGAGGATGATAATGAAATCAAAAGGAACGCAATTCCATTTGTTCCTGTTGCCTCTTGATGACAAAAGTGATGCAGCACCAACGTGTGGGTTCAGCTGTGAAGCCCAACCAGCATGGCAGGTTCCAGGCAGAGCAGATGGCCTCCTGCCAAGTGCAGAGCTGCCGGTACAGCTGTCAGGAAGTGACAGGGCATTTGCCAAAGTGGTTGACAACCGATGAGAGCTCATGCATTAAGCCCCTTCCACAGCTTTGAGTGCTGTCACCTTGTGGCAGTGTTTCTGGGAACAGCTCTAACTAGATAAATTGCCTGAACTGAGACCTCAGAAGGAGTAAACAGACAAGTCCGAGAGACCCTTCTCCACCTCCTCCACCTTCCTGCACCACAGGTGAAGACAGCCACTCTGGCCACCTACACTGCCTCGCTGCCCGTCGTAAGTACTGTCTTTCCAAGTAAGGTCAATGAGCACCTTGGTCATCTTTACTTGCCCATCTCTGTAGCTGCTCTCCTGACTCCAGCCCTCCTGCCTTTCTCAAGGCCAAGTCCTTGATATGTCAGTACAATGTCAGTACTCACTCAAACACTTTCAACAGCTTCCTATTGCTCAGGAATGATGACGAGATTGGGAACACCGAAGTAGTAAAACTAAAATAACATTTTGATGGAATTTTGACCAAGATACATAGGAATATTTTGTAAGTCCTTATATGATCTATTCTCTCTCTACCCACTCCTGCCAATTTTCCAAATACACTTACTACCCTTCTCTCTACTACTGAATCTGCTGTAGCCACACTGGTCTTCTTGCCATTTCCCCAATAACCCAAGCACATTCTTGCCTCAGGGCCTTTTCACTTGCTTTTATTGCCTAAAATTCTCCTTCCCTAGATGTCCTAATGCCTTTATCCCTCATTCTAGACCGTCTTTGTTCAATATTATCTCACCAATAAGGACTTACCTGACCTCCCTCTACATAATAGCAGCCCCCAATAGCACGCTCATTTATCCCTTTCTCTATAGGACTTACACATGTAAGCACATTTATTTCTCTCTTGTTTTCTTCTACTAGAATATAACCTTGGGTAGGCAGTGACTTTGATTTTTTCAGTCACTGTATCTCCAGATCCAAGATCAATTTCACAAAATAAACCATTGATAAATCCTCATAAAATAAATGGATAGAATGAATGGGGGACCCTGGAGAAAAGTCTTAGTGGGTTTCTCTGCCTTTGGTGATGTTTATATCAAGTCCACTCCTCATATGATTTCTTTAAATATATCAGTCCCCACTTAAATGCCTTCAATGGCTTCTTATTGCTCAGGAATGATGGCAAGATTGGGAACATCAAGGTAACAAAACTACTATTCTATATTCTATATTTTGACCAAGCAACATGAGAGTATTCAAACCTCCTGTTATCCATCACTCTTCTCCCTGTCACGTCCTGAGAGAGGCAAACAAGATCAAGCGGGTAAACAAAGATTACCTTCTGCTTTGGCTTCAAATCCCAATGTGAAACATTAGGTAAAGGACTAATATACAAGGCTGAACTCATGAAAAACTCCATTTTGCTAAAGCTAAACATTTTTACTGAGACTAAGCTCAACTCTGGCTATTTCTCTATTTCCCAATCTCCCTTTCTTAACATCTGATCTGATGCCTTAGATTTTCTAACCACAACGTAAGGAAATAGTAACCCACTGGGCACACACCAGTGTCAGGGAAAAAGGAGCTAGAACCATAAAATGGTGATTAGTGCAGGAAGCTGCTCCTAGGTCTGACCTGTCACCAGTCCCAGCTAGTATAGCCCACTTGGGATTCTACAAATATGCCACATTCCTGTGGTTTAGACTATTAAGTCCTTTAAAAATATCAATCCTTGTAAAGGTGGGCTTCCAAAAATGTCCTCGATTTCGAACCCTATCTGGATCAAAAAGGCCAGAGTTGGGAGTGGGGGTGTGTGATGAGAATGAGCATTCTCTATAAGACATCATTTCTTTGATTTTGGTTTTTCCTGTTAACCCAGTAGTCTTAACAGTAAGGTTTCTGGTTGACCAGTCAGGGTTGGCTGCTGTTCTTACAGGAGGAGATCAGAAGGATGTTGGAAAGTCCTGCTCCCCACCTCTGGCAGCTTTCTCCAAACCTTCCTATGCCCTACACATCCTGCTATGTCAACCGAGATGGATGATTCAACCTCTACTGCCCTTAAAAATGTCTGTTAGAAAATAAGGCACAAAAATACCCTAATTCAGATGACTTCAAAAAACACTATCCCAAAGTTCATCACTCATTCCATTTAGCAGCTTGAATTGTTCAACCTAAGCCATCCTACAAGATTACACCAAGTATATTAGTTTGCTAGGGCTGCCATGACAAATATCACAGACTGGTCGCTTAAACAACAGAAATGTATTTCCTCATAGTTCTGGAGGCTAAAAGTTTGAGACCAAAGTATCAGCAGGGTTGATTTCTCATGAGGGCTCTCTCTTTGGCTTGTGGATGGCCATCTTCTTCCAATATCTTCACATGTTCTTCCTTCAGCATGTGTGTGTGTCCTAATTTCCTTTTTATAAAGACACCAGTAGTATTGGATTAGGGCCCACCCCAACAACCTCATTTAACCCTAATTACCTCTTTAAAGGCCTTTCTCCAAATACAGAAACATTTTGTGGTCCTGATTCTTACAACTTCAACATACAAATTTTGAGGGAACTCAATTCAGCCCATAATACCATGGAATTTCCTGCATCAGAATTGCAGTATACATAATATATTATCACCACAACAAACGCCTGAAATGTGAACATTTTTAAATCATCCACTAGTGATTTCTCACGGTATGATCAAATTCTGAAAACACAAATCCTCCATGTTTTTCTGATAAATTGAAATTCCCAAATCGCTTGTCCTTCATCTCTTCTCAGCTCCAGGCAGGAGAGCCTTAGCCAGATGCCTACGTGGAGTCTGGCCTCCATTTTTAGCACCTGAAGCCAGTGCCATTTCTACAGGAATGGTGGATGCATTTATGCTCCTTCACCGTTACCAAAGCCTAGTTATTCCAAACTCAAGCTTCTATGCCTCATAAAGCAGAAGTCGCTTAAGCTGAGAGGTAAGTCCCTTCATTATCCAGTCATTCCTATTTCTCCAGCTCTCTCATCCCATTCCTTTTTGCTCCCTGTTCTCAGGATTTCTTTGCTTCTCACCTAGGTCTTTACAGAAATCTCCCATTTGCAGCCACTCAGCCCATCTTTCCTCTGCAGCCAGAGCAGTCTTTCAAAATTATAAATAACGTGTCTTTGTTTTAAAGACAATTTTTAATTCTGCTTTACCTTTAGAATAAAGTCCAAACACCTTACTATGAGATAGGGGGCTCTTTGTTTCCTAATGTCTTTCTATGTCTGCAGCCTCATCTCCTGCCAACCCTTTCTCAAAACATATGTTCCAGCAATTTTGAGCTACTTACCTTTTCCCAAATATGCTATGTTTCATTCTTCATGTTCTTCATTTCACTTAAAATACTGCCACTATCCCAGGATGTCCCAAAACCAAGCCCTGGAAACAATATTGGATTCCTACTTTCCTTTCTTGGCCAGCCCTGGTGTCTAGTTGTTCAGATCTGGCACTCTCGCTGCTGTTGGCTGGGTCCCTGGCCCGATCAGGGAACCACACCACCTGACTGTTCGCTGTCATACTGCATCGGCTGCATGTTACTATGACGCTGAAAGCTGTGCCACTGGTATTTCACATACCAGCAGGGTAACTAATGGTGGACAGGTTTCAGTGGAGCTTCCAGACTAGATAGACTAGGAAGAAGGACCTGGTCACCCACTTCTAAAAAAATTGACCGTGAAAACCCCATGAATAACAATGCAGCATGTCTGATATAGCTCCAGCAGGTGAGAGGATGGCACAAAAAGACCAGGTAGGGTTCAACTCTGCTGTGCACAGTGTCTCTAGGACTTGGAATTGACTAACAACAAGCTTTCTTTCCTTAACCCCTTCACATACAGGAGCTTCTTAGGACATCTAGATTTCATCAAAAGGTTGTCTTTAAAATTCTCTTTCCTCCTCATGTTTTCTGCCTTCTCCTAGAATATGATCTCATTATTTAATTTTATGAATTGTTGAAACCAGAGCAAAGATAGAAATTCTGTGTTTCCATTGTTGTTTTTGCCACCAAGGAAACAAGTTCATATGTCTTTATTGAGCTAGTCCCCATTACCTTTGGTTAAGCACATGTTGCTCCTACAGTGGGGTCTTGGGGTAAATCTAGGTAGCATTTATGTACATCTCGGCACTTGGGTGAACAAATAGGCTAGCCTGCCACAGACTTTTTGTACGAGCTGTAAGAAATCTCCTAAGAAGGAATTCCTACTGAAAAAAGACATACGATGAACTTGATCTAGTAGAAGGCCTTAGCCATCAAAGAAATGCTTATTCTGAGGCCAGAATGGTGCTGTCTGTAAATGGACCAGACCTACACCTCCTCTTCCTTACATCTTTCACCTCACCCCCATATATACTCAGAATCACACACATACACAGCGCTTGGCACCCTGGGTGTCTTTTTGGTCTCCGATGTTAGGTTACCTGCTCGTCTCCAACGTTGTATACAACAGATGCTCTCTGCACGACCTCTCCTCCCCAATTTTCTAGCCCAGCTTTGCCACTGAGCCTTCATAGATTCTGCTTACCAGTGAGAATTAATGTGTCCCCATTCTCTGAGGCAAGACAGATGGAAGGCATAGAAGGAGGAAGGAACAGGTATTGATTATCTGTCACATGT
The DNA here is from genome assembly GCF_041296265.1 of Equus caballus. Lineage (NCBI taxonomy): Eukaryota > Metazoa > Chordata > Mammalia > Perissodactyla > Equidae > Equus > Equus caballus. The sequence continues at coordinate 91,582,050 of NC_091692.1, forward strand.
TGAATTCATTGTTTACATTATTGTACTCAATTCTCAAAAGCATGCTATAAAACTATAATTCTTTCCCCCATTTTAGAGGTGATCAAGCTGAGAGTGAGATGTTAAATTGTTAAATTATTAATTTAGCTTCTATAGGCAGTAGCTGGAAGAATAGCAGTAAAATCCAGTTTTTTGATTACTCAAACTGATGATGCTGTCCTCATGTCTTACATCCAGCTATGACTGGAATGAGTTGTCTCCGTGTCCACAGAAAGCAGGGTAGTGGACACTGATGGCAGCTAACTCAATATGTATTCCACACATCCTGCTGGTACTTTCTTCCCAGAGCTCAGCTCTCACTCTGGCAGCCACGACTATCTCTTCTGGTGGGTGGTGACTCCATACCCTGCTCCAAAATTTGGATTCTGATTGCTCTAGACCCTCAGTGCATGGTGTTCCCCTTTGACTCATAGGATTCAGGGGAATGACTTAATTAGCCCAAGAAGACTGAAGGGTAGGTCCACCAGTTCATGTGTGAGAGGGGTTTCTGTGCTGTCCTCCTAAACATGAACAAGAAAGCATACATATAAGTCACATTACCTAAGGAAGCCCTCCTGTGACTCCAAGGGACACCAGAATCAGATTCAAGAAGAAGCTGGAGCTTAGGATAGGAGAGAGGGGCAGAGAGAGGGAGAGAAGGAATCTGAGTCTTTATTACATTATGGATACACTCACTGTGCTGCTCTTAGAGGCTGACAACCCTCTGGATTTCCAGTCACATGAGATAATAAATTTCTTTACTGTTCATACTCACTTGAGTTTGTCCAAGATTTCTGATATTTGCCTCTAAAGCATTATGACTGATGTGGATCATCATGGGTCTTATTTGTCTCTCTCTACCCCTCTACACGCAACCACCAGCAATGTGACAGAGGACATAGGTGCTTCTCCTAACTAGAGAACCCACGTCATTTCCTGGTTCCCTCCAACTCATCCTCATGTCTTTTCCTAAATGTCACTTCCTCAGGGAGGCATCTGCATACATTCAGACTGGATGAGAGTCCCTAATTTTACATCTTTTACACTCTGTATTTTCCCTTCTTTCATTCTTAACTGGTTATTTGAGTGATTGTTTACTGTGTGGATCATTAATTAGTTAAGAGCTTCCTTAGGGTGGGGCAATGTGGGTGAAGCTCTACCCTGTTTCTATTTCTACAGCACCAAGCATTGTTCTGGGCACACAAAACATTTGTACAATGAGTGATGAATGAACAAATAAATGAAGAGCCAGCCTTAAATAAATGTGTGTTGAATTGGAACTGAGATTCAATATATCTGTAGGTAATGTGGACTCAGGGGTGACATTGTCAATTAATATACACTGAGCACCTTGGATGTCTCCTCTGAACCTAATCTCTTGGTTGACTCTGGTGTCTTTGAAGATGGTGGCTGGAGTTCATTTGAAAGGTTGTATTTGCCAATTTCACTTTATTTCCTCAGCCTAGATTTCAGAGGCAAGCAGTCTGCCTTTCATTTATCCAACTTCCCAGAGCCTATTCAATAGAATAATCAACTCCCAGCATGTTCCACACTTGTTGCTTGTCAAAGCCTCTTATAGTCAAGGAATGTAAGTAATCGGTGCAGTGTACTTGGCAACACACGTACTGAGAGGTTCAGGATTTTAATTTTGTTCTTCCCTTAAGAACGAGTCTCTATCTGGGCCAGCCAGAGTGACCTTTCTGCTTTCATCTCTACAACCATAAGAGAGCGTGTGATCAGCCTCTAAGCGGAACCTCGCTCTGAGCATCCCTCACACTCTTCCCTTTCCTTCTATGTCTCACTACAGGATGTCATGATGCTCAAGGAGGAAACCTTTGACATGTTCACCTGGGTCCCTAGTCCCCCAAACAGGGGCTACAATTCAACTCAGCTCCCTGTAATAATATTTCCTGGAGGCTTGTTATCTACCAGATACTATGGTAGGCATGAGAGACACACAAACAAGACAAGAACCCTGCAGCAATGGTGGTCAAGGAGGTTTCTTGAAGGAAGTGCCAGAGAGAATGAGTGAGAGTGATGTAGAAGACAGTTTGGAGTACTCACGAAATATCTGTAGCTTGGATCAACAAATAAATTAGATGGATGAAAGGACTGAGGGCTGATGAGTGCTAAAGTACTTTTAATAAAAATGAGTCATCTCTTAAGTCTCAGCATATGTCATATTTAAAAGAAACACCAGTCTGATGTCTAAAAGAGATATGATAAGTAATTAAAAAATTACTGGTTCCCTTAATATAGCAGAAATGGGAGATTTGGCAGAATACTAAGCATAGTCTACCTATCTTGTTGAAATCCTACATAAAATATGGTTGTTAGTCCCACTCAATCCTCCCACACTCCATCTAACCAAATTGCCCCCAAACTCTCCTCAGGCTCTGGCTGTTGTGGCGCTCATGTGTACTTCCCTTCCCACATATTCTAGATTAATTTGGTTCTTCCAGGGGTGGTCTGATGACCTTTCTCACTACATAAATATAACCTCTTCTATTAGCTTCTGAAATCTTGGTTCTTTACCTGTTTTTCTTATAATATAATAAAAGACCTCTGAATCTAATAGGTAAACACTGAATATTCTTTAGAAAGATGGAAAAGAGCAAAGGACTTGGTTACCTTTTGTCTCTGTCTTGCTGGGGAGGAAACTAGGTTTGGAGTCTGAAATTTAGTTTCTCGTAACTCAGTAGTTAACTGCTGTGTTATCTTGGACCAGTTATTTTTTTATTTCCTTTAGATCTCACTTTTCTATCTGAAAAATAGGATGGTGAGAGGTGGAGTTGGGGGTAGTCCAGCTTATGTCAAAAGTCCTTTCCTAACTCTTCCATTCTTCCTTGCAAAAGGTAAGTTAGGGTCCCTAGGGACTTTTTCTTTGGATAACATTTTTCACAACCAGAAGTCAGAACAGATACTCCCTAGGAGGACATTCATAATGAAGAGCTCTGAATCGAAGCTGGAAGTTCCACTTGCAGACAGTGACTTTGACAGTGTCCGTTATTGAAACCCTAACTTGAAAGAGAGTTACTGGATAAATAGTTCTCGTGTTATTCAAACAAAGGGGTGCTTCTAGTGTTCCCTGTTCCTGTGTTCCAGGAATGGGGTGACAACAGCACCATACTTTGCTGGGACTGGGGAATGAAGTATCAGTAATGAGAGGGGTAGACCTTTGCAGTGCAGTTTCCAAACAGCCTTTGGAAATTACAGCCAGAGAGAACTGAGGCATTTGAAAGAGAGTTTCCTCTGGAGTCAGACAAACCTGGTTGGGTTTCCACAACAGCTGGTTACTAGCTGTGTATCCTTGGGCAAGTTACTAAACTTCTCTGAGGCTAAACATCCTCTTCAGTAAAATGAGAACAGTGTTGCTTGCCTCATGTTATCCTTATAAAAATTAAGCAAGGTAACTTGGCAAATACCCCAGTACAATACCTGGCTATGCGTAAGTACTGAAATGTTAACAGAGTAACAGAAAATTAAAGTTCTGCCATGTTAGTCTCGGTTTCATATAGGTCCCCATAGAATGGATGCTACCATTCTAATGGAAAAGCAAGAGAGGACACCGTGCTCTACCTGCAAAAGGAGGTGACAGAAAATCAGTTCTGTGCCCTTGCCTCCAGCCCAGAGTTCATCAAACTTTTCCTGTAAAGGGCAAGAGGGTAAATGGGGTAGGTTTGTGGATGTATGTCCTCTGTTACATCTATTTAGCTCTGCTGTTGTAGAGCAGGCTCAGCCATAGACAATATGTAAATACAGGAATGTGGCTGTGTTGCAATAAAACTTTATTTATAAAAACAGGTAGTGGGCTGCATTTGGCTGGAAGTCCATTTTTTTACTGACTGCTGCTCTAGACTATGACAGATGTTGGAGCAGCTGAAATGTTGGAGATTAGAAAAGGATTTTTGAGTAAAGCCTCTTATTTACTGCAAGTTCCTAAACAGTTCATCCACTCCCTCCACAATCAAGCACAGGGTGGTGGGGTAGAGAGCGCCCCCGTTCACCACAGGTGAGAGAGGGGATTTGAAGAGACAGTCAGAGAGGCGCCATCAGGGAACCAGTGTCTGAATCACACCTGAGACATTTAAATAGCAAAATATTAGTTGGCTCACAGCTCTAAGGGAGGAGAAAGTGGCTGCATTGGAACTGACTTGAACTCTCAGCATTTCTAAAGACAAGGGATGCATCCTGGTCTCCTGTTGACCAATGTGGGCTCCCTGTAAGAGAGTTGTCTTTAGATCTTGCTTGAGAGGCATGAGTGGACTTGAGTAGAAAAACAGAGGCATACCACAAGGTGGCTTAAGGCTCAAAGAGGAGCCTGACGTGATTGGCTGAAACAGATAGGCATCATCTCACATTGAGGGCAGAGCAGAAAAGAGAGCTCCAGCCATAGAGAAGAGGTGGCATATCTGAAAAGTTCACAGATACTTCCTGAGAGAGAGGTGTATTTAAACACTCGCCAACCCCAAGGAGGACCTGTGTCCTCTCTCAACAGTTCAGTCAAGTAAGACATTTCTTACCTTTTTCCTTGTGTACTTCACTCCCATCCCTATTCTTGAATCTTGGAGGAATCTGGAATCATAACTAAGAGGATGGGATAACAAAAAAGCAACGTGGAGAAAGAAGAAGGGAAACGATCATGCACCCCCTGCCCTGAGCGCAGGTGGCCTGCTGGTAGTAAGTGAGCTCCAGAGAAGAGAAGTAGTTTCAAATTTGAATGCAGTTTAAAGTTTTGACTATTTCACTGGAACAGACAAGCTGCTTCTTCATTACCTCTATGTTAATTACTTATACACGACCAGAAGTATGAGACTAATCCTAAATATAACCCAGGAGCAGAGCATAACTATCTCCACAGAATAGATGTAAAGGGCCAAGAGAAGACAAAAAATGAAGTTACTTTATGATTGTATCCCACAGTTATGCTTTTTCAATGTAATGCATACAAATGATAATATCCTCTTTATATCCAAGAATGTGCAATGTAGTCAAAACCGAGCCAGCGAGTCCATATTGCAGCACAGGGATTGAACTTTCACCTACTGAAAGAAGCATTTCAATGGAAATCTCCGTTCCTCAAGCATCACTGTTAGATTAGAAAAGCAGATCATCAAATGGCTTGAGAATCTAAGCTTAAAGATACAACCATGCCCCTCACCTCCACGCGGTAAATTCCCATGCTGTGAACACACTGAATCTAGGAATGTTCGTATGCTCTGGGTTCACTGAATCTAGAAATGTACATTATGGCACATCAACATTTTAGAATTGCAGCATTATGTTATCATGGAATCATCAAAGTCTAGTTTCTTAGCATAGAGCTTATTGGAAACATAACCTCAAGATGACTTAGAATCTAAGATTAAAGCCTCTTAAGATGTTAGCATCTTAGAAGCTTAGAAAAGTAGCCTTATATTTAAAGTACCTAAGGGAAATAAATAGAATCTTAGAAATTAAGAATTGTGGCTTCTTAGAATCATAATGCTTAAATCATTTTAGATCTTATAATCTAGGGATCATAAAATTGTTGAAGGTCAAAATCCTAGCATGTTAAAACTAGAATAATGGAATTTTTGAGAGATGCAATTAAATCTTGGTGGAATGTTAGGTGTTATTTGTTTTAACTTCCACACGATGTGGAGATTCTTTTATGAGGGTGTTTCTCAACAACAGCCCAATTAGCATATGGGCTAGACAATTCCTTGTTGGGGGAGGGATAGGAGGAGATACTGCCCTGTGCATTGTAGCATGTTTAGAAGAACCTCTGGCCTTTATCCAGCAGTTTCCAGTAGCACCACCCCACTCATAATGATGAAAAGATGAAGACTGTCTTCAGCCATTGCCAAATGTCCCAACCACTCCTTGATAACATCTCTGTTAGGTGAGCATCCTTGAGGGAGGAAATGGTCTTCCAAGGTTTTCCCCAGCATTTAAAATTGAGTGTGTATTCTGTGCTGAGTCTGATCTCATTTGAACCTCACAGTTTTTATCTTTCCATTTTACAGTCAAGAAGGCAAAGGGTTAGAGAAGTTGAGTTTCTGGCTCAGGGTCACACAGCTGATAAGGGGTTGGGAAGGATTTGAAATCATGGGTTTGACCACAAATCACTAAGCTGTTTCTCTAACTGCTGAAACTTTTCTACCTTTAGTGTTGGCAGCGCTGTTAGAAAGCACTTCTTTTGTTAAACTGAATCCTCCTTCTTCTTCCGGGCTTATTCATAATATAATTATTGTCTGGCTATGGATTTTGGACTGAAAGGCAGTATAGTTAAGAAGAAAAACACTAGAAGTCAGACTCTCTTGAGTTCACTCCCAGATCCACACATATCTTCAAAGTGACCTTGGGAAGTTCTGCACTTTTTTTTGCCTCAGTTTCTTCAACTGGTATTTGAGTTCTTTTCTCCTGTGGGCAAACTATCCCAAAACTATTGTCTTAAATCAACATCTATTTTAATATATTGCATAATTTTGTGGGTGAGAAATTTGGGCAGGGCTTGGCTGAGTTATTCTCCAGTTCTACGTGAGATTGGTGAAGGACACTTGATGGTATTGAGTTGGCAGCTGAACTGTTTCGGAGGAGTCAAGACAGGTTTGTCCTCATGTTTGACGCCTCGGCAGGGATGGTTCGAAGGCTGCGTTCCTATGGAACTATTGGCCAAAAGGAGGGCACAGACCCTGCAGCATGGTGGGCTCAGAATGCTCAGATATCTTACATGGTAGTTCTGGGCTCTAAGAGCAAGGTTTCCAACAAGCAAGATGGACGTTGTGTGACCTTTGATGACCAAGCTTCTGGAGCCTCTAAGAATCATTTCTGTTATTCTATACTGGTCACCGCCATCATAGCCCACCCAGATTTAAGGGAAGGTAACAAAGACCCCACCTTATCATGGGAGCAGAGCCTAAGAATTCACAGTCATGTTTTAAAACCACTGCAGCTGTAAAAAGAGACAATTATACTTCTTACCTGATTGGGTTGTGTGAGTCTTAAAAAGGTTATACTTGTAAAATGCATAACATATAATGAGTAATCCAAAATATGAGCTGTTTTTATTTACATATGGATTCTAATTCACAGTAATATGTCTCTGCTTGCAAAATCACAGAGCCCTTCTCTCCTTCCCAGAACAGTGGAAACCTTGAGGATTGGGTGGAAGCCAGGACACTTGAGGACGCGGAGTTAATTTAGACACAGCTCCCAGGAGAGGAACTGTGAGATAAAAACATTTCCATTTTGGAGGGTGAGCGAGCTGCTTCCATAAGTGATCGAGGCAGAAAGGCTGGCCTGGATTTATTCATGTCCGTATTGGAAGTGACGGCACGTGTGTGCTCCCTTATGTAGCTACTGTGCTGGGCACAAGCACCAAATACACTTAGGAGGCAAAATAATAAATCATTAGCAACTGTGAGCTTCTCCTTGCCTGGAACCGTGAGGGGGGAGGATCCCCCAAGCAATTCAAACTCAATTACTGTGCTCACAGGGTGTTCGAAATGGAAACAAATGAAGAAGGCAATTGCAGAGGCAGGTGGCATTCATCAGTGCAGCTAAATGCATTTTGTCCTGGGCCACTGGTTAGATTTTGTTAAATAAAAACAGGAGTAAAGATGATAAGAGTAACCCCTCACATTTGTAGAGCAAAGTGATTTGCTGTCTGTCATCTCCTTGAGTTGTCCTGGGAGGCCCAAATGGTTAACTCCATTTTGCCAACGAAGTGACTGAAATTTAGATGGGTTGCTGGACTCGCCCAGCGTTACAGGCTGCCAACTGTCAGGCCTAGAATGCAGTCCCTTGGGTCCTTCCCTGGACTTATTTCCAGGGTGCTGGTGTGAGTAAGATGGTTATAGAGTAGATGAAGCATTTCTTCTGCTGTAGACTCTGTCCTCTCTTTCATCTAAGTGGCCTCTATTCTGCCAGGTCTCTTGAGGCCTGGTGGAGGGCTCTTGCCCTGCAGGACAGTGCCACACAGAGTTCTGGAGCTTGTAGCATCTGCCACAGTGATTGCCATAACAAAGCATCACAGACTAGGAGGCCTACACAACAGGAATTTATTTCCTCACGATTCTGGAGGGTAGATGTCTGATATCAAGGTGTCAGCAGGGTTAGTTTCTTCTGCAGCCTCTCTCCTTGGCTTGTAGATGTCCAACTTCTCCCTGTCTGTTCACAGGGTCTTCCTTCTATGTGTGTCTGTGTCCTAATCACCTCTTATAAGGACACCAGTCATAGTAGATTAGGGCCCACCCTAATGATCTCATTTTAACTTAATTACCTCTTTAAAGATCCTATCTCCAAATGCAGTCACCTTCTGAGGTACTAGGGATTAGGACTTCAATATATAAATTTTGGGAGACACAATTCAGCCCATAATGGTAACCTTCAGAGTGGACCCACCTCCCTTTCTCGACTGCTCACCTGAGTGTGTCTATTCATTTGTTAGGTATTAGTACCACAGTGTATCAATCTTTGTGTTAGTTAGGGATTCATGGTCAAGCAGGGCACAATGAAACCAGTAACCCTACTCACCTAACCTCACTGTGTGAAAGACAGATACCTTTTTATCCCCATTTATAACCCAGCCCTTAGCATCCCATATGCAAATGAGATACTAGCGAAGGTCTGTTCAATACGATGAGAGATGGCTCAGCTTCTGCTCTTCTTTGCACAAAGGAGAGCAATCTAATTATGAAGACAGTCTCGAAGAGTACAGAGCCCAGGGTCCAAGACAGAGCAATCAGTCTGTCTGAAAGCCTAAATAAGAGGTGTCAGTTGTAACTATTTCAGATCTACTTGTGACCAGAGGCCACCTGAAGAGACATCAGGTGACAAGCCCAGTGTTGCTCTGATTGCAACTTTAGGATCAGGTGTTAGAAAAACAGTTGGTCAATATCTGAATTAAACAAGTCTTCAGGGGGGCTCCTTGTTGTTGAGCTCAGACCTCAGGGTTAAGAAATGGAAACTGTAGACCATGGGCCTTTTATGGAACCATATCTAGAAGGTACTCAGAAAACCATCATTAGAGGCAGAAGAGAAGGGGAACTTGTGAACTCAAACCGAAATAACATCTTCACTTTTTGGCTTGAGCAATCTAGTATTACTTACTGATATGAGAAGATTAAGGAAGGGATGGTTTTAGAGCGGGAGAAATTAAGCATAATATTCATTTCCTCAAGATGCCCATTGGAAATCCACAGAGAGATGAATCGTGGACAGTTGAATATGGGAGTCTGGATCCATAGGGAGTGGTCAGAGCTAGAAGCTCTGGGTTAGGGAACCATCAGCATATCAAGGGTGTTTACAGCCCAGGGCTGGTAAGATTATCTGAAGAGAGTGTGTGGAGAGGAAACGTAGCTAGGGCAAACTGAGTCCTATGCTGACACTCTCACAAGTAAGAGCTGTAATAAAGAAAAAAAACAGTGAAGAGCCTGGGAAAAAGTGACCAATAATAAAGTATGTAAACAAGAGAGGGTAGTGACCTGGAAGTAACAATAACAAAAAAGTGTTTTGAGGCAGAGGAAGTATTTCCTATATTTAATGCTGCTGTAATGTCGCTGGGCAGGGTTCCCCTCTGCTGTACACAGGGTCACTAGAAGTCAAATGGCACTAACTTGATGGCACTAACAAATGTCACCAAGTAAAAGAACAGACAAGCAACCATAGGTTTGGCAAAATGAAGGACGTCATGTCCTCAATAAGAACAGATTTGGTGGAGATGTGGAGGCAAAAGCCTCATGGAAGTTAGTGAAAGGAGAACATGATGTCATCAAGTGGAAACAGGAACTACGGTCAGCTGTTTGAATAATATTTTTCAATGAATAGGACTCAGACTTCAAATAATTATGAAATTGGATGCTGGCGGCATCATACCTCTATCTTACGGCTTCGCCTCTAGAGAGGGACAGAAGTAGAATTTAGATAATGTTCCCAGTTCCAATTCAAAACATCCCAGTTGGGACTCCACCTTGGGTCAACTAATCATGGCCAAGGACTCTGAAAGAATGTGGCAGCTTCCGGATAAAGAACAAGATGGGCTAGACCAAAGAGTATTTCTCAGATACAGTCAGGCAGCAAGGAAAGGATGGTTCCAGAAATGGGGAGGAATGGTGCTGGATAGACATGGCAGAATATAAGGAAGCTCATTAAATCTACATGGCAACCATTGAGGTATTACTGTCAGTGTAGAGAGGAGGAAACCAGGCTCCTCTAGCCCATCCGCGCAGAGTGTAAATTCACACCCAGATCCAATGGGCTCCCAAGAGCTCGTGCTCATTCCAAGTAATTATATGATGTTAGGCAGTGAAAGTCAACATTGTGTTTATACTGAAGCAGTAGAGGTGGCACTTCAGGCATCAATGCCCTTGTTTCTGGAAACTCTCTTGTCCTCTTTTTAATAGTGTCACTTGGGCACTGCCTTCACATAAGGGCCACCTGAGTGTCAGGAAGAGGTGGCTTCTTTTCTAGGGATATCAGAAGAGTTCTTTTTAGTCCTTAAATATTCCATAAGCGCCTACCTAAAATGCTAAACCGTGAGAAGTAATTTTTGCCTTAAATAAACTTTTCAGTTTCTATTCTGCCATTTTCTCCTTCTGCCAATTTAACAAGCAGCCCAAGACAGTAAGTCTTTTTGACTTGGTCAGGCAGAGAGTTTTCTCTATGCAACAGGAGGAAAAGGTGAAAAGGGAAGGTAGATTCTGATTTATTATTATGTGTCTGTGATTATGTGCTTATACGGGGGAGGGGAGTCTATTTGTTTAGGCAACAATATTATAATGCAATATTTTACATAAGAGAATACACCTGTGGTAGTGGTAGTATTTTTTAAAAAGTACAATGACAGAAATGATTTTGTGCTACCTAGAGCTGTTTTTTATTTGTATTTAATATAATAAAAATGTGGACTCGATTTTGATAACCTGTTCCCTTGCTATGGAATTGCTAAAATGTAGGCCCTCTTTGGAATTTGTCGTGTCTTGGTAATTTAAGGTAATGCTGATTTCTGTGGGTAGACTGGTAAGGGTGAAATAATTATAAGGTGTTAGATTTGTTTCTTACTTAGTAAATCTTCAGCTTCCTGGGCTATATCGTGGTTGAGTCAAACATTCTAATTTTCTGTGAGAGGCTAAATCTTTTTTCAACACCAGCCTGTATTTTGATTCTTGAGTAATGGGATGGGTCAGACCACGTGCTGGGCTTTTATAGTGACTGCTATGCATCGGTATCTATGGTCAGCATGAAATGAAGACAGACTGGTGTAGCACAAAGATGGAGTTTGGATTCTAAAAGTTTGGAGTAAGTTAGAGTTACTGCTGTGACTTACCAGACATTTTGTTTTGGGCAGATCATGGCCAATTTGAGTCAAGTTTTCTTAGCTCTAAAGCTGGAATTATAATATGTAGGTTTGTAGGTTTAAGGGTCTTTGTGAACCTTAAATAAATAGTAATACACAGTTATTCACAACAGCCCAGATATGGAAACAATGTAAATGTCCATCAATGGATGAATGAATAAAGAAGACACACACACACACACACACACACACACACACACACACATGCAGTAGAATATTATTCAGCCATGAGAAATAAGGAAATCCAGCTGTTACAGCAACATGGATGGACCTTAAGAGCACCATATAAGCAAAATAAGCCAGACAGAGAAAGAAAACTACTGCATCGTATTACTTATATATGGAATTAAATAAAAAGTCAAACTCGTAGAAAAGTGGTTGTCAGGGGCTAGTCAGTGGGAGAAATATGAAGAGGTTATTAAAAGGATACAAACTTTCAGCTATAAGATAAACAGGATCTTCATATAGTTTTTAAAAAGACAGAAAAAAAAAAGAAAAAGAAAATTGTGACAAACAGCAGTGCAGATTGGGCCCAGGAAGATCCCTGGCAAAGCGTTTCTTTCTTCCTATGTTGGCTTGCTGACTTGTTGTCTAGGTCAAATGGGGATCATTATAGTCATAATCACAAGCAAAGCTATTAGAAGTGGATAAATGTTGGTAGAAAGAACACACAACCTAAACCTTCCTTGTTAAACTTTACAAAAGATAAAAACATAATTGTCAAACTTTTAATAAAACAAAGAAAAGAATATGATCAAGTATGTTGCCGTGTAGTGTGTCATAATACTGATCCAGTATAAACATCCATATTTTAAAAACAATTTACAAAATAAAAATCAATCACTCCCATGACTAAGGAATATATGGCTCCCTCAAATAGTGCCATCATGGTATGTCTCAGTTGCAGTGACTACTACTGTTATGCTCAGTAGTTGACTACATTGACACCCACGAGAGTCCAAATTTCTGCCTTGCATGTAAATGGCTTCTAACACTAATAAAAACATTGAAAATAGCATTGTCTTCAAATTGTCTCGTGGTTTTCTGAGAACTAGCTCATATTTTATTGCAGTTGATCCTCACAGTAACCTTGCAGCACAGGCATTACAGCACTCATGTTAGAGATGAAGAAACTGAGCCTTAGAGAGTTTAGATAATTTGTCTGTGGCAAGGGGTAGTAATGATATTTGAACATAGGCATTTGTCTTCCAGCCCAACTCAGAGCTTTTATTTAAAACACTAGTTTCGTGTTTTTTTAAGTCATTTGTAATGAGTCAGTATTTTGTTTGACCCATAGGAAATATCACGAAAGGATAACATAGGGCAATCCTTAAAATATGAACATATAAGTAAAACAGGGAATGGAGCTGTGGAGAGAGAAACCTGAGGTTCAATTTCAACTCATACTCACTAGTACTTGCCATTCTTCAGCACCTTCTTCTCAATGATCTGACTGAATCCTCTCAACCTGCCCATTTCCAGTTGAGGAAAACAAGTTTTACAGATGCGAAATGACCCCATTAAGATGATGCAACCAGCAGATGTGGAAGCCAGGGATTGCATGAAGGGCCCCTTCACACAAATCCAGTGCTCTTTATACTGTTCTCAATGTACAGTTAGTGAATATAAAGGCATTTAATCAGACCTTTAGAAATTACGGAGAAACTTACTTCAGAATTTTCTAAGTAAAGGGCATAAATGACTGAGTAATAGAATACTCCTTATTTGTAAATTATGCACCTATGTAAATGCTTATAATCATAAAATAAATTAAAAGCAAGTTGTATCTTAAGAGCAAGCAGCCAGAAACTGTGAGACTTCATAGTGAGAGAGACTGAAGATCAGAGTTCACAGTTTTCAAGGTCAGGTTAACAATTAGATTTAGAGGCCAACGAAAGATTTTATTCACCTATCTCTTGTTGGTGCTAATGAGTACACAATATTTCAGATCATCACATTATCATTTGTTACGTGCCTAGCAAACCAGGTAACAAGCAGGAGCTGATCAGGAAACTTTTGATGAGAAGATATATCGAGAGAAATAGATAAATGATGGAGAACTATTTTTAAAGTATGTGTCAGCGCCTTGAGAGCCAGTATGAGATGCCTTACAGAACTCTAATACTGGGAACTTATTAAATCCTGGTTGAATTGAGTGGAATGGAGATTTCTCTGAGTGCCTTGCTGTGTTCATGATTCCAGTAATCCTAGAACTGTATGAACTATGTTTTTCATGATTTGGGTCCCTTAGGGATTCAACCAGAGAGGTTGCCTAGAAAATGCGCTATGTTGCAAGGGGATTTTGGATTCTGTTCGTTGTTCTACGCTAGTTGCATGACATTGGGTAAAGTATCAGACAGAAATTCATTTTCAAATAGAGATCATAGCAATCACCCCTTCATTTTATAAGTCAGGGACATGAAGCCCATAGAGTTTGTCCAATGTCCCAATAGAGCATTTAAGCTACTCTGCTTCATAGTAATGTGATAATGAGATTAAAAAATAACAACAAAAATGAGTAATACCATTAGCTATATGGTCTTGAGCAATTTATTTAACTTTTCTGGCCTTGGTATTCTTGTCAGTATAGAGGATGATATTGGTAGAATCAACCACATAGGTTTGTGGTAAGAATGCAACAAAATGAATGTAAAGCATTTAGTACAATGTTTGGCACGTGGGAGCATCTGCTCTTTCCCTCTCTCTCTCTCTATTTATCCATTCAAAACTATTTTGTGATTGCCTTTTCTGTGCTAGGTCCTGTGTTAGGAGAGGGACATACTGTTGTGAACAGCACAAATAAACTATTTTTCACATAAATAATGCAATATAGTAAGGAACAAATGATAAAAATGCAAATTATTTAAAAATCACAAGACAGACAATAACGACATATAACATAAATTGGGGGAGGAACAGAGTCAAGAAAAGCGTCTTGAGAAAATGTCATCTTCAGCAGAAACCTAAAGGAAAGCTAATCCAGGAAATGTCATAAGAAATCTAAATTTCAAAAGCAACCTAAATCCAGGTAAAGAGTGGGAGGATGAGTGCTCCAAGTAGAAGAAACAGCACGTGCTAAAATATGAAAAACTAATCACCATAAGCATGGAATCCTAAGAGGCGGTCACAAGACCCTCTGTAATGGTCCCTATGCCTGTGCCCCCCAGCTCATGTCCCATTGCTTCCCCGTGACTTCTTTCTGCCAGGCTTACAAAACTATCGTGATTCCTCTGGCTGTGTAAATGCTGTTCTTGCCTGGAATACTTTCCCTCTCTTCTCCAATTGCCTGATTCCTAGTTTCCTCTCAAGCTCATCTGAAACACTGCTTCAGGTAAGCTTTCCTTGATGCCTCCTGACTGGAAGATGCCCCTCCTCTGATTTCCCACAACACCTCGTACTTTGTGGTTTCACACAACTCAGCTGGATTCATCATAATAGTTGGTTTATCAATATGCTGTCTTATTCTAGTTACTGTGAGCTTCCTAAAAGTAGTATTTATATTGTGATCACCATATGACTTCTACAAAGGTTTGTGCATAGTAAATGCTGAATAATACACAGACACTATAAACAATTGTTATACTTATGAAAATTATTAATAATTGGCAATAGTAATCGATGGACTTGGAGAAGCCTTCCAAAAATATCTCCTTTACAATGTTTTTCTTTGGTAGGTGTAACCAAAGATTCCACCAATGGATCATACTCCTCTTCCACAGTATAAAAGTTCTTGCTGAAACCAGATGTCCAGACGGGATATACAAGACCCTGCACCTTTTTATATCTAGGTGGTCCAAATGACTGAGTGCTGGCCAAGGGAAGGTGAGATCAAGTTACAGGACCACTTTCAGGCTAAATCACTTTTTGTACCATCTTTCACACCCTCTCTTTCCCCATCTGCTTACTGGATTTCCAGAGTAACCTTGGAAACCATGGTAAATGAAGATAATGGCGCCCTTTTTAGTCTGGTTTCCTGAATGAATAGGTTGGAATGAATTCTCCCACCCACCAGTCCAATGGTTGGGCCTTATTTGAGCAAGAAATAAACTTGTGTCAAACCACTACAAATTTGGGGTTTTCCTGTTTCCGCAGTAAGGATTGCCCTAAATAAAACATCTCATATCAAATGCTTTCTATGTGCAGTCCCTGTGCTAACACTAAGAATACTCAAGTGAAACAGTCTCTAACCTTGAGGAGAGTAGACATATAATTGAAAATACTGTGAAGTGGGGTTGAATGCCATGAAGTACCTCCCAACACAGGTCTTTCAGAGTTAAGAATATGGGACTGTAATTTCCTGCATTTTGTAAGTGGCAGACATTTCTTTTACATGTAACGGTGCTTCCGTAGATATCCCAAAGGCAGGCCACAATGTAACAATAACAGCAGTCTCCAAATCTGGTAAGTCATCAAAAATTTTTGAGAAGCATGTTTTTTTAAGTGAATATCTTCTGGACCTATTTCCCATAATTATAAATATGATTCCTTAGTTACGGGCTGGGACCATAATGTTTGTAGCACACTCGCCAGGTGATGTGGATGATTGGAAAGTATGGGAACCACTTACTCGAGTGACCTTTAAATTTTTCTTCTGAATATGCAATATTAAACACCTATTCCTCAAGCTTCCTCCATCTTCAAGCTGCCAATAAACCACCCCTTTTAATTTCAGCAGAAAACCTTGCCTTTTACTTCACTGAAAAAGTTGGATCTGTCTAAAAAGAACAATTGCATCTTTCCTCCAGCCAACCTCCACTTCTACCTCTATACTCTGCCTTCTCTCCTGTTGCAAGGATGAACTCTCCCTGAGTTGTCTGCTTTCCCCACTCAGAAACTGCATATGAGATTATCCCTTTTTCTTTCAAAACAACAAATTCTTTTTTCCTTCTGGAACAGTTCTTTTCACATACACATGTACCGTGGTATATTTTGTTTTTTAAAAAATAAAAATAAACCTTGCTATATCCCTCATCTACTCATTTTGGGCTTCCTTTTACAGAAAAACCACTAAAATTGTTTTAAACATTTGATTACTCTATACCTTCTTTTCTTTCCTTAATTCCTCCTAATTAGGCCTTTATAATCAAACTTATGTAATTATGCTCCAAGGACCTCTAAAGACCTCCATCCCAGCAGTTCTCTGGTTCTTAGTCCTGAGATGAGACCATCAGATGTCTCAGAAGCATTTGACATAATAGGTCTTCCTTCTATTTGAAATACTTTTTTTCCACTTGCTTTCTGAGATGCCACATCCTCCTGATGTCCTTCCATTTCATTGATCAGTTCTAGTCACCCCAGATCATTCTCTTTCCTCTTCTCTCCTTACCCGATTCCAAGCATATCACATAATGGGCCCATGTGATGCCTTCACCATTCTCTAACACTCTTTGTTCTCATTTATTGTTAGTGCTGTTGAGTCAGTTCTGACTCCTAGTGACCTTGTGTATAACAGAGCTGAACTCTGCCCAGTCTTTTTGCACCATCCCCTCACCTTCTGGTGCTCTATCAGACAATGCTCCACTGAAACCTGTCCACCATGGGTGACCCTGCTGGTAGTGAAAATACCGGTGGCAGAGCTTTTAGCATCACAGCATTGGGCAGCCACCACAGTGTGACAACCAACAGACTACTGGTGTGGTTCCTTGACCAGGAAAGAAAGCTGGGCTGAGGTGGTGAGAGCACTGAATCTTAACCACTAAACCACCAGGGCTAGCTCTGTGTTCTTATATTGGCCAAGATTCCCATGTGTTCTTCTCAAATCCTCAATCACCCTACCTATCAGACAGACATTTATGCTCTTTGTCATAGGTCTATAATGGTGGAAATTGCTGGGTGATGGAGTAATCTATAACCCCTAAGATAGGGGGTTAGGGAGGTGATAATAATTCCTCCTAAAAACATGTATGGATTGATTCTCTGAAACAGATATCCCAAAGTTTTCATTATGGCTATTTTTCTTTATTAAAGAAAACACGTGTAAGCTTTAGATGCAGTTGGTATATACAGTTAGGCCACTTTTTTCCCTTCTAAATGTTCTATATTGTTTTAGGTAGGAGCAATGGAATTTCCTTGTGGGAGTGGTGCAGACAGTGGCAGAAAGCTCTACTCCTTTCCACAATTGTAATTCAGACATACAGACATCTATCTGGCAGACTTGGATTGGATGGGAAGCCCAAGAAGGAATTTACTCTAAGGAGCACTGAAGCCTTCAGATTTCTGATTGGCACCAGAGGTCTGGAGGGGAGCGCTGGGCTGAGAGCAGGGCTGATCCTGATACTGAAGACTTCCCCAAGCCAGTCACAAGAGAAACTGCTTGTCCTTGAAAAGAAAGAAAGAACAATATATAAATCAAAGTCATTCGCCTATGTACTTATTCAACAAGTGTATACTAAGAGTTTAGTATTGCGAGGTACACTTGGAATATGTCAAGGAATAAGATAAATAAAATTCTTGCCCTCATGTAGCTTATGTTCCAGCAAAAGAAGACAGGAAATAAATGATGCACATGATAATTAGGTAAATTGTTTACTAGACGGTGATAAGTGATATGGAAAATATTTTAAAATAAAACAGCATAAGGGGAATGGAACAGGTTGCAATTTTAGATAGAATAATCAGATGCGTCTTCGAGAGAGAGTAATCTCAGAGATATCGCCTCATCATTCAGGATCATGGAATGATAGAGAATATTTTTGCCACTAGCACACACTTTTTCATACAGGCTTTAAGGGCAGATCAGATATCTCTTTACTATATTCTGAGACAAAGATGGTCAATTAAAGATATATGCCTAGACTCAGCGATATCTTGGGGAACAACTGAACTTGCTACGAGAGCAGTTGAAAAGAATGCTCCTTTGGGGAGAGGAGCTGTCCCCTCTCTCTGGCAGTCTTCTGTGTATTTGTTATGACATCCGAGGAGTGAAAGCATCAGAGGACTCAGTTATCAGCTGGGAAGTAGGGGTCTTAGCTTAAAGAAGTACCAGGACAAATGAGATTCCAGCTCTGAGTTCAGCAACTTCAGCTCTGGCTTAGAAGAGAATTCAGTCAGAAAACAACTGGAGGGGCATTAGCAAATCCAAGACTTAACATACCCTCAGAAGATGACAGAAACATCGGTGCCACTGGGAATCAACAGAAAACAGGGCACACATGCTGTTGACTCTCTGGAGAAGATAAACCAGGAGAAAGAAAAGATTTGTGCGGACCCTGGGAGACGTCCCAGTGGTTCACTCTGAATAGTGTGAATGTAACCTGGCTAAAACTGCGTTTAACTGTAATATAACACAATTTTTTATCTAGTGAGGATCTAGTGAGACTTGGTGACACCTTATTTACTAACACATAAATGCACATGCAAATCTAGACATAACATGCTTCTTCAAGCTCTGGATTTAAATATCTGCAAAGAATTCCTGGTGATAGGTTTCTCATTTAACAAGCATGTACTGAGTACCTTCTGCGTGCCATTTATTGAGCAAGCTGAGGTTTAATAAACGTTTACCATTTTTAGTGTTCAACACCTATTCTTCTAATAACAACCAGTTTTTCTTTTGGAAAATGGCATTTCTCCCACTATGTGTAATCTCGGTGGCGAAATGCCTGCCTCCCACTAATAAAGTCTTTGAGAGTCAACCCTCTTCTCCTCACACTGGTGAAGCCAAGATTGTGCCTAACAGTGACCCAGTGACACCCAAAATGATGTTCTTTCCAGAGCGTTAGAAATTAAAGCCACTGATGGAAAGACATGAGGAATAAAGTATCGAATGCAACAATGTAGATACTGCTGCTTCACAACCAACTCTTCTCAAAATATTTATTCTGTAATCATTTTAAGGACCTACTTAGTGTCAAGCAATTTTTCCAGGCCCTATAGGGCACATTAAATTGCTTATAGCATCTTTCCCACCCTCAGGAAGCTTGCAGTCTAAGCAGAGAGATTATATACTTGCAAAAACAATAAACATAACAGTCACATGTTGAAAAGGAGGTATTCAGGAACAGGAGAAAGTACTATGGAAAACCACACAAGTCAAGAAAACGTCTGAGTATAAGCATCAGGGAAAACTTTGTTGCAGGTTTTTGAAATACTATACTTGTGGAGTGATTTAGTCCTATGACAATGGAAAGGGAGGTACAAGCAACAAGGGAAAAAATAGGAAATATTTTATTCACGTGTGCGGCCACCACCACTGTTGGGGACATAAGCTGTTCTCTGTGCGCACTGACTGTTTCCAATGCAGGGCCTTGAGAATAGCTTTCCTATAACTTTAACTAGATCATAATATATATTGCTTCTAAAGCCACAAATTCTGTCTCTTATTTAAAACATATAGTAGTACCTTAAAAATAAACCCAAGAGTAACAGAAGATTGTAGCTTTTTCTAAAGGTATAGATTCTGGCAGCTAAAATAAGTGGTTAGTGAAAATAATCAGGCAAAATAAACAAAAGTTCCTGATGCTCTCTAAAGAGGAGGGTCCTTGATGTAGAGATAGTGCAGCAGCAAATTTAACCACCACTGGAGGCCCCTGGGAAGCAACATTTATTGGAGGGATGTTACGGGAAACGTTGAGTTAAGTTCCCATTTAAAAACCTGAAGTTGGACCTACTTTCGTAAGGCATATAACTCTTTTCTCTCTCTACTTTTGAGGAAAACAGAAACAGTTAATGTTCTGTGACAGTGGGCTATTTTTCTCCCGTAAGTCATATTAAGATGTGGGTGCCATTGCCTCGAAGATAAATTATACACTTTGTAATAAGGGAAGATAACAGGTAAAGCTGGCAACATGGCTATGAATAGCCCCTCTATGCCAGAAATTAGATTTTCCTGTTTCAATTAGAGGATATAGAGAAATCTATCTCTTAGTGGTCAAAAAGGTAAAAGAATCATGAATAGAGGCTTCTGTGGCCCATCATTTTTGCTCCATATGGGGAAATGAAGAGATTAGAATATTTTCCCTTTTGTCAGCAGTTACTTGTTGGAACCTGTGGAGTTTGGCTGAGGATTATAGGCAAGCTCTTCAACATTCACCTTTGTATACAAGTAGGTAAAGCCAGGCCAGGACCTAGTACGGCTCCCTTGTTTGAAATAAATTCCTTTCTGCCAGAGCAACAAACTGCAGGAAATATCTGAGCATTGCTTAACATAGCATTGCATAGAGTAAAGAAAAGGTAAACACCTTTTGACTGTTTCCTAAACCTTAGTATCCCATGACTCACTTTCCCTACATTTAAAATGGTAAAAATGAGGCCTTAAACAGATAAAGAGATCATCCCTATTTTGGGAAGGTTCTGTAGTTAGCAGCTCTTGGGTCAAGGGCGTGGGTCAGGGTTCTGTAGTATTGCATGGATTCTTCTCCAATGTCCAGAGCAGTTGTTAGTCCTCAGCGGAGTTCTACAGGTAAGTTAAGGGTGACTCAAGAGGGTGCTAACTGCAGGGCACCTACTCAGAAAAGCCAACCTCACACATCTAAAGGATTCTCTTAAGCAGTACATCATTCATGAATACTCACTAGGCAGGAGTCTCCTGGGGACTTTCTTCTGCGTAGGACCTTAGTCCACTCTGCTCATGAAAGACAAGCCCAATGAGAAGTTATCTCGTGGTGTTCCAAGATTTTCCCTTTATTTTCTTTCTGGATGAAATGAAGGGATTGCTAATTTGTGGCTTGAATAACTGAAGAGCTGTTAGTAGCTGATAAGTCAGAAAACCTTCCTTTA